>NC_051089.1:20242752-20979998 GCF_901709675.1 Syngnathus acus | reverse complement strand
AGTGTCCCAGTGCTCACAATGCTTTGCGTGTGTAACTGGTTGTCTCAACCCGTGTTCCACATCCTAATCTTTTCTCCCTCAAGGTGTCAAACCAAGTAAGATAAAAAGATAAAAACCAACAAAATAACCGCCAGTAAATTAATATAATAGTCAATTGTTGTTGTTTCTTACTTTAACTAACTCAATCACTCTCTTATTCTCAAATGTAAAAACTTGTGTAGTCTTGACACAACCAATCGACTATTTCTTCTAAATTTAGCTTTGAAATGTTGTTATTTAATAATTTTGCTTCATCCAATTCCAGAAAGCAAGTTCTTTCCATCTCAAATTTTGTTTCATCAGGGCTAGGCATTAATGCAGTGTGGACCAGTTTCTGCCCACAAAAAAATTGCTTGCCTTTCTTTTCTTCTTATTTTCACAAAATTGCTTTTGTTTTGCGGTGCAAATCAGATAGACTACAGTCTAGCAAATTCTTTTGTGCACCTACATTAGCCAATTTTAACACATAACACTGACAGCACACAGACAACACAAAAACAACAGAGACACAGCTCACAAACAATACCAACAAACAACGCTGCGCCAACGTCATCCTCTGTTTTGACGTTTTGGTTATACTCCTTTTCTCATCAGTGCCTATTATCCTTCATGCAAATATTGTCACATCTTTCTTAAGCATCACCCTGCCTCAAATATTCAAACATTCTCTGAGAAACTCGCACTTTCCCTGCTTCGCCCGCAGCCATAGCACCCCTCGTGCGAGGGGGGGCGCAGCATCAATGTTGATTGGTCACAGGCTGGCCATTTCCTGCAACAACCATGATGCCGGCCCACCGCCCACACGAGCATAGCAAAGGCCCACGCGCACAGCCCCGCCCCGCGACAACGCGCGAGCGCAGGCACGCTTATCAGTCTCACCCTCTCAAAGGGCAGGCCAGCTTTGCTGTTGCGCCCTTTGTCATGTTCACATTCGACATCTTTCAATGTCTTCTACACAACATTTGTTGTCTCATTTGTCCACACCCTCAGCTACGGCCCTCAAGCGAGGCCGCGCTGATGTCGTTTCATCATCTTCCTGCCTATGCAACAACAAGCTCTCTTTGGATTTTTCTTCACTTCCCTTATTCTTCAATTTTTCTTTCATAGAACACACATCTCACTCACACACACACTCATATACACACCCACTCATGAGGATCCTCTGCGCGCACACGCACACACACCAACACAAAAGGATGACGCACAACATACGTATAAGACCACATAGATCCCACTAAGAACACCTTTGTGCTCGTCTTACTTGTCAGATTTATTCTTTATTTTACTTCTAGAAGCTATTTGTAATTCTTTTCCATTTATTTAGCCAATTTTAACTTCAGTGTTTCTTTATCTTACTTTATCCCTTTAACACAAATATCTCCTGTATATTTAAGCTAATTTCTCTTTAATTTTGGCAGCCAGGTTCCCACTTCATTACATGGAAACCTGATTTGATTTGGTTTTGGCCTAATCATAACTGTCTTTGTTAATTTGTGCAGTCACGTGCCATGTGACCGTTTTCTCCGCAATTCCAGCATTCTATTGGAGGTTGCACAACTCCTCTCCCTCGGCCTCTAAAGCCTCCTCTGTTAGACATTGCTCGCCCTCTCTGGCCTTTCTGTCCTCTGCCTGCATTTTGGTAAAAAGTGTCACTATCCTGGTCTACCAGAAAAGTGTCTTTTGTAGCTTTCATTCGTTTCATTTTTGTTGTCTATTACTACTTTTTCCGCATGGAGGGCATGATTTATGTCTATGATCTTAGTTTTGAATTTGTAGCATGTGTTTTCTCTTCCCGCTCTTGTACTTCTTCTAGTTCTCCCTCAAATTTATATTTTTTAACCCATTTATCGAAATCTTTCTTAAGTCGGTCGGGATCCTGCCTTTCAATTATTTTCCCAATCTTTGCATTTTAGTTCATGTCGGGGTAGGGACTTTCGCTTACTATCTAAATTTCCCATGGTTTATTTTTCTAAATTTTGGAGTTGGTAGTTTGAATGGCACCTACAGTGTCCTAAAACCAACTTTATTCACAGGACAGTGGTTAAAAGTTCGATGATGTGGTAAGTCTCCTTTCACCTCCCCGAAGGGAGCGGAGAGTTTTTGCCTCTGCACCCACACAAAGCCACTGTTTACAATCCTGTGTGTTTATATAGAGGAGCGCTCAAATGAGATCACTCTCAGTCAAACCGTACACAAGCATACCACGCGCGATTTTTAATAACAGAGGAGTCCGCACTCCTGCTGCGGAATTTAACTAACGTAAAAAGTTAGGGGGCTCCACACCGCCCCTGCGGAATTTAACTGTTTCTAATTGCACTTGATAGGGTCTAGAATTCTCAAGGTCTTTAAGTGACTTCTTGTCACTGCTCGTATTAAGTGACCTCTTGTCACAGCTCATTCATTCCTTTTTAGTAGAATTAATATTCCTACTCACGGTCTGCTGATTCTCCTCCTCGGAAGATCTCGTCAACCCTCCCGGTGTCCAGCCGGACTGATCGAGACAGTCCCGTCAAAGGGCTTTTGTTTACCTCGGCCGAGGATTTTCGCCTGCGTCGAAGAGTCCGCTGGAACCGCCAGGTGTGTCGAGACCCCGGAACGAGCCCCCAATTTCTGTTAGGTTTTTTCGCTGACCGAACAAATTCAAGAGAAGAGCAACAGCAAACAAACCACAAGTGAGACAGAATATTAAGTCTTTTCTCGCGAGGAGTGCAGTACAGATAGCTTCACAACAATCTCACTACACTAAATATCTGTATGCACTCCCGCTCTTTTTATTGGGATTTGCCCTACCCACAAATCGTGAGACAAAAGCCCCTAAAAGAGGAGGGGGAACGCATGTGGGCTTTGCCTCGTAAGGAAGAAATCACTAGGTGTTTACATACTGATAAGAACATGTGGGAAGAGGAATTTGAGTGGCCTGGATAGAGAAGAAAACCTTTGACCTCTAGTCAAAACATAGCAAGGGATGCTTTACGACATTGTGTAGAATGGGACAAGCTAGGTTATTTATTACTGGATACATACATTCCGACATAATCCTACGATTAAGATAGTTTGGAAAACCCTGACAATGATGGTCACTTGTAGGTTCATCTGAGGTGCAAGACAGCAATGAGGCATGTTGTTTAACAAAGTGGTCTTTGTTAGAAAGGAACTGTCTCGGTAGATGTCTTCTTTTTGCTGAGTTGTCAGCTGGTCCTGTCTGACCCAGCTGTAACCTCTCTCCTGACCCAGCCGTACCTTTTCTCTTCTGTGGTACATCATAAAAACAGCAAGGCCAAACAGCAAGCATATATTGCAGTAATACTGCGGTGAAGCATTGATTAGAGAACGCATGATAACATATATATATACATTTTTCTAACAACAATATTAATTGCAATACGTTTACACTCGTGGGGTCGCATAGAACATAGAGATGATTAAAGAGCGTTTTTGAATTGACCTTCCCTTTAATAAAGCTTCAGTCATTATTTAGAAACTGCATTTTGTATTGAGTTCATTTTCAGTTACCGTAATTTTCGGACTATAAGTCGCACCGGAGTATAAGTCGCACCAGCCATAAAATGCCCAAAAAAGTGAAAAAAAACATATATAAGTCGCTCCGGAGTATAAGTCGCATTTTGGGGGGCAATTTATTCGACAAACTCCAACACCAAGAACAGTCATGAACGAGCAACAACAGGCTAAACGATAGCTATGCTAACGTGACATAAACACAAACTAAGAGCTGAGAACGGCCCTGACGTAAAATTCAGAGTTATTAAAAAAACTATTACATAAATAACACGTTAATAAAACCATCTGCGTCACTCCAATTCATTAAATCCATCAATCGTCCTTTGTCAACAATGCGTGCGCGCCGCTGACGGCTCTTGCACTTAAAAATATTCCACAGGCCCATATAACGATATATAAATTATATATCAAATAACTATTATATAAGCAATAATGTTATCAAACCATCTGTGCACTCTAAATCATTAAATCCATCGATCAAATTCCTCGTCCTTTGTCAACATCGCCGCGCGTGCGCCCTGACGTCAGCCTCGTCGTTATTCCACAGATCTACTATATAACTATATTGTAGCGTTAACAAAGTTCAAGGAAAGACGTGGGTTTGGTAAACGGCTCTTTATTTAACAAAACAAACTTACAGGCGTGTGGCGGCGTGGACGTCCAGCCACGGAAGGGGACGAGAGCTCCATACGATAGGACCGGGCGTGCGTAGAAGCCATGACCGAGCCCCATCCACCGTCCTCGGACAGCCACCCGGCTGAGCGCCGGCCCTCGACTTCCATCCACGGAGCTGAAAGACAGCTCGGTAGAGTAGGCCCAGGCGTGCGTAAAAGCATTGTCCGAGCCCCATCCACCGTCCCTGGACAGCCACCCGGCCGAGCGCCGGCGCCCGACTTCAATCCACGAAAGTGAAAGTAAGCTGGACGAGTGACGCGCGACAGCAGCGAGCGCGACAGCAGCGCGACGCGACGTCGCCGTCGCGCGTCAGCAGCGCGACGGTTGTTTACATAAAGGACAAAGATCGACTCGTCCAGCGGATCGATGGATTTAATGATTTAGAGTGCACAGATGGTTTGATAACATTATTGCTTATATAATAGTTATTTGATATATAATTTATATATCGTTATATGGGCCTGTGGAATATTTTTAAGTGCAAAAGCCGTCAGCGGCGCGCACGCATTGTTGACAAAGGACGATTGATGGATTTAATGAATTGGAGTGACGCAGATGGTTTCGCGCTGCTGTCGTCACTTGAAATTCAAATTACAGTAATCCCTTGCTACATTGCGGTTCGTTTAAATAAATTCCAAGATGGCGGCGCCCCAGTTGGCCGCGGCCGCTACGCGTCTCAGCAATCTACGGGGATATTCACAAAATATGTCGCCTAGGACACTACAAACAACACAAAGTTTAGTTTATCCATCCAGTAGAGTAGTGTACGATCGCCAGCGCCTGCTGGAGGTACGGTCATCGAGTGTTTTCGGACTCGTAGCCACAACGACCCTAGTCTGTTTGCGTAGCCTCGGAGTGCTTAGGGCGCTAGCCCCAGGAGCTCACGACGCAGCGGGCTCGCCGGGCAACACACGCCGGAGGAGGAGTAAGCGTAGGCGGTGTGACCGGCGGCGAAAGCGCGGCTGTCGAGGTGGGCTAACGGCTAAGCTGAGAGCTAACCCCTACAAACCGCCGCTTCCATCCATCTTCCTCTCCAACGTCCGCTCACTGGATAATAAAATGGACCATCTAAAACTGGAACTCTCTTCAAAGAGGGAAGTTAGGAACTGCTGCGCTCTCATCCTGACGGAGACATGGCTGAACTCATCAATGCCGGACAACGCCGTTAGCCTGGAGGGGCTCGCTACATTCCGCGCCGACAGAAACAGCGAGCTAAGCGGTAAATCCCGAGGAGGTGGGCTGTGTGTCTACATCAACAACAACTGGTGCAAAAATGCTAGATCTGTCGCCAGCTTCTGCTCTTCGGACATCGAGCTTTTGACTGTTAACTGCAGACCCTTCTACCTGCCCAGAGAGTTTACTGTTGTTAGCATCACGGCTGTGTACGTGCCTCCTAGCGCTAACACTAAAGAGGCCATGAGGGTTCTCTATCGGACGATCAGTGAGCTGCAATCCACGCACACAGAGGGGGTTTTCATCATTGCTGGGGACTTCAACCAGGCTAGCATGAAGACTATTCTCCCTCATTTTTACCAACACGTGGATTTTCCAACTCGGGGAGAGAACACTCTGGACTTGGTTTACACCAATATAAAGGATGCATTCAGAGCAGCCCCCCGCCCCCACCTCGGCTCTTCAGACCACCTATCTGTTATGCTAACCCCTGCATACAGGCCCCTGCTGATCAGAGCAAAACCCACAGTGAAGCAGGTGAGGGTGTGGTCTGAGGGGGCCATGGAGGCACTCCAGGACTGCTTTGAGTGCTCTGACTGGGACATGTTCAAATCAGCAGCAACATATGACAATCAGATCAACATTGATGAGTACGCCATGACTGTGTCAGCCTACATCAACAAATGCTCCGAGGACGTCAGCACCACTAAGAACATCATCACCCGAGCCAACCAACGACCCTGGATGACTGAGGATGTACGTCATATGCTACGAGCACGGAACTCAGCCTTCAAGTCTGGCGACAAGGAGGCACTGAGGACAGCGAGAGCCAACTTGAACCGTGCCATCAGGCTAGCGAAGCGAAGCCACAGTCGGAAAATTCAGGATTTTTTCCACGACGCCAATAACACCAGGAGTATGTGGCAAGGCATACGGGCGATCACGGACTACAACTCACCCTCCCCCCCGGTGGGTGAGGTTGATGCTGACTTCCTAAATGGTCTAAATAACTTCTTTGGGCGTTTTGAGGCACTAAACAGCACTCCGGCAGTTAAAACTGTTCCCCACCAGGAAGAGGAGGTCCTCTGCCTTGACTCAGCCGACGTGTGGAAGACTCTGAGAAGAGTCAACCCACGTAAGGCCCCAGGCCCCGACAACATACCTGGGCGGGTGTTCAAGGAATGTGCAGGCCAGCTGGCTGGTGTCATCACAGACATTTTTAACATCTCGCTGGACCAAGCCAAAGTGCCAGTGTGCTTCAAGGCTGCCTCCATCATTCCGGTGCCGAAGAAACCTCAAATCACCTCATGGAATGACTACAGACCTGTGGCACTGACTCCCATCATGATGAAGTGCTTCGAAAGGCTGCTCAAAGATCACATCGTCTCCAGACTCCCCCCAACATTCGATCCGTTCCAGTTTGCCTACCGGCAGAACCGCTCCACTGAGGATGCCATCTCCTCCGTTCTTCACCTGAGCCTGGCTCACCTGGAGGAGAGGAACACCCACGTGCGGTTGCTGTTCCTGGACTTCAGCTCAGCGTTTAACACCATCATTCCACAACATCTGGTGGAAAAACTGGAACACCTGGGCTTCAGCACCCCCCTTCGGAACTGGCTGCTAGACTTCCTCACCAACAGACCTCAGTCAGTCCGGGTCGGACAGAACACCTCCGATGTCATCACCCTCAGCACAGGCTCCCCTCAGGGCTGCGTCCTGAGCCCCCTGCTGTTCACCCTGATGACACACGACTGCGCCCCCAGGTTCACCACCAATCACATCGTGAAGTTTGCAGACGACACAACGGTGGTGGGCCTCATCAGGGACAACAACGACCTGGACTACAGAGAGGAGGTGGAGCAGTTGGTGGGCTGGTGCAGAGAAAATAGCCTGATCCTGAATGTGGAGAAGACGAAGGAGATCATCGTCGACTTCAGGAAGAACCAGCCTCACCACGCTCCACTGATCATCAACAGCTCAGCTGTGGAGGTGGTCAGCAGCACTAAATTCCTGGGAGTCCACATCACAGACGACCTCACCTGGACTGTGAACACCACAACACTGGTCAAGAGGGCACAGAAGCGCTTGTACTTCCTGCGGAGGATGAGGAGAGCCCACCTGCCCCCACCCATCATGAGACGTTCTACCGAAGCACCATAGAGAGCATTCTGACAAGCTGTCTCTCGGTGTGGTGTGGAGGTTGCAGCGCCTCCGATTGGAAGAACCTGAGGAGAGTGGTGAGGACAGCAGAGAGGATCATCGGGGCTCCTCTTCCCTCCATTCAGGACTTGTCATCCCAGCGCTGCGTGTCCCGAGCCCGAAATATTATCAGTGACCCATCACACCCCCACCATGGACTGTTCTCCCTGCTGCCCTCTGGGAAGAGGTTTCGCAGCATCCGCTGCAGGTCCACCAGGTTCTGCAATAGTTTTTTCCCTGCTGTCGTCAGACTGTTGAACATTCAAACGTAGCACTCCTCTGCACACTTGTAAATACTGTTTTTGTCTCCTGCACTGTTCACATACTTTATCACTGCTGCACCTTGTACTTTATAATTATCTTATTTCATATTTTTATATAGAATGTCACTTTTTTTTTTTTTTTTAACCAGCCGAAATACCTCTACATTGCTGAAAGCCGTATGCAACGAAATTTCGTTTTGTACACACCTAGTGTTGACAAAATGACAATAAAGTTCTGTCTAAGTCTAAGTCTGTCTAAGTCTAAGTCTAAGTTTATCGCGGTTTCATTTTTTTTTTTTGAATTTTTTGAAAAAAAACAAAACACATAAGTCGCTCCTGAGTATAAGTCGCCCCCCCACCCAAACTGAAAAAAACCGCGACTTATAGTCCGAAAATTACGGTAATCAATCTTCAGTCATCATATAGAAACTGCATTTTGTATTTAGTTCATTTTCTTTGTGAGATATTGGCTTGATGATTTGAAACGTTTATGCAAAGACACTCAGGTAGTCGCCAAACACTTTCCACAACTCTGTACATGTAGACTAATTTCTAATAGTTTTATTCACTGATATGCTAATGACCTTTTCTTGTTTAAATCATCAGTCATTGACAATGTTTGCCGTATGGTCAAGCAACCCGGGAAAATAATGGTTCTTAAAAAAAAAAAAATCCCAAATGAATGACATTCTTGATGAATGTGTGTAAACTTCAGCGTGCGCCTATACTTTATCTCTATATACCTTATAGACTGTGTAGATATCAAGCAGACAAATTGCTGTCTGTATTTCCTTCTAAAACTTAATAATTCTCTTTCTTTCTTATTTCTTCCTAAAAATTAAAGATGGTTTGCGGACTGTGGTGGAGGAGCTGGAGGTAGAGAGAAATCAATTACAAGAGCAGATACTGAGCCTGGAAGAGCGTTGTCAAGGTCTTGAAGATCGTCTACAGCTGCAGGCACGCTTTGAGACCTTACAGGTAACCTCATCCCTTAACCACACGTGACTACAAATTATGATAAAGGTTTCAGGAAAGGTCAAGCCATATCCCGCCATAACAGCACAACATACGCTAACAAAATTCATTTACCCACTGATGTGTAAATGCTGAGTCATTTCCATGTCCCTGTCCCTGAGGACTTGGATATTGTAATAAACTCTTCTAACACAGATGATGTTTGATATACATGAAGATGAGCAGCCAAATTGGGTCCCTCAGGTTTGTTTGGTCTCTCATGAATGTATGCGCTGGAGAGCATCTCTGGCGGTGACTACTAATAGTGTGCTGTGCGTGTTTAACCATGAACATTACATTATTATGTTTTGTGAACAATGTTGATTAAAAAAAAGTCCAATATTCCATCTCAGAATCACTGGGTGACTTTCTGTTGAACATGAGAAATTAATAGGGAAAATACAGTAAGAGAAAGAAAGGGAAAGAGAAAGAAAAGACAGAGGTCTGGCCAAAGGAACTAATCCACATCGCAGTAGGCGACATACAAATACAGACTTCTTCAATGGTATATGTACAGTATGCACTCCAGATTTACATACTGTATTGTAATAGTAGCAACTACTATCATAGAGTAACAGTCGGACTTTGAGCATAGAAGTGTACTGAAAGTGTGTGTAGGTTACACTTATGCCGATGTCAGGTGACACAAATGCCTGATAAATGAGCGTATGAATGTAGTGAGTCGTGGCCGATTTTGAGTTGTCTTGACATGTCGTAGCCCGTGTAGTGTGAAATAAACGACTATGACGGCGAAAGTTTGGCATGTCAAAATTTGTATTCATCTTGCGGCATAATGTGACATGTTCTACGACATTCTTCAATTGGTTTTTAGGCAGTGACCAATAAGACACTCAGCCGCGCACAAACAAACTAAATGGCATGAAAAGGAATGGACTGAATTTTGTAAGATGCCCGCGACGATTGGGCGCGATCTGGTCGGTGACTGACTTAAAGTGCGACATGACGCTGCTTCAAGACACTGAACAATATTCATCTTGTAGTCAGCATGACCGTTGTGAACTACAAAATAGTCATGTAGTTTGAGAAAGCCATTACTTGCACATACCGATATCTTAGTTCTTTGACTCTGGCAGAGTTGCTCTCAAAAAGGGAGTCTGTACATTTGTTTCATGCTGATGCTGTTGCGTTGGAGGACATGGTCAATTAGTTGATAAAGACACATTGTTGATTCAATCAGAGTTGACATTGTCTTCAAGAACTCTGCTGGATTTTATGGAGTCGGATGACATTATTCTGAAGGACCATATGAACAATCAATCTTGTGGTTGAGAGAAAATGGCTCCCCTTTCACGTTTATTTGGTCGTCTTTCAGTGGGAAAATGCACTTAGCGTATAAAGCCTGTAAATAGACCTTACAGTAGCCTATAGTATTCTGTATGTTAGAGTAAATTTTGTACAACAAGACACAATTACCGTATTTTTCGGACTAAAAGTTGCTCGGAGTACAAGTCGCATCAGCCATAAAATGCACCATAAAGGGGAGAAAAAACATATATAAGTCGCACTGGAGTTTAAGTCGCATTTTGGGGAAAATTTATTTGACAAAATCCAACACCAAGAACAGACATGAACCAGCAACAACAGGCTAGACGATACGGTATGCTAACGTGACATAAACACAAACGAGGAGCTGAGAACAGGCCTGACATAACATTAACAGTTATTCAAATAACTATAACATAAATAACACGTTTATCAAACCATCTGTGTCACTCCAAATCATTAAATCCATCGATCGTATTCTTCGTCCTTTCTTGTGCTGCTGACGTCGGAGTCGTCGTCGTTGTCAGTTGCAGTTCAAATTATTCCATACAACGATATAACGATATATAAACTATATATCAAATAACAATAATATAAACAACAATTTTATTGAACCATCCGTGTCACTCCAAATCATTAAATCCATCGGAATTTTCATCTTCTGTCATTTAAAAAACAAACAAAAAAAAACACAGATGTTGACTCCGGAACTACGTGCGCCGCTGACGTCAGACTAGATATATCAAATAAATGTAATATAAACAATTTTATCGAACCATCCGTGTCACTCCAAATTATTAAATCCATCGGAATCTTTGTATTGTCACTTAAAAAAAAAAAAAAAAAAAAAAAAAAAAAAAAACACAGCTGTTGACTCCGGAACTACGTGCGCCGCTGACGTCAGGCTAGATATATCAAATAAATGTAATATAAACAGCAATTTTAACGAACCAACCATGTCACTCCAAATCATTAAATCCATTGGAATATTCATCCGATGTGTCATTTAAAAAAAAAAAAAAAGAAAAAGCTGTTGACTCCGGAACTACGTGCGCCGCTGACGTCAGCCTCGTCGTCAGCCTCGTCGTCAGCCTCGTCGTCAGCCTCGTCGTCAGCCTCGTCGTCAGCCTCGTCGTCTGCCTCGTCGTCTGCCTCGTCGTCAGTTGCGGCTCCAATTATTCCAGAGATCTACGTATATAACTATATTGTAGCGTTACCAAAGTACCAGGCAAGACGTGGGTTTGGTAACCGGCACTTTATTTCACAAAACAAGAGCTCAACATATGAGCCAACACACAATGCTATAAGCAAGCGCCCTGGATCGTTCTTCCCGTCTCCCCCCCACCTGCTGCCTTCACGGCCTTGTTAGACAATCGGAAACTAATGAAGTCTAACAACATAGACGTTGCTACTCTAAATAAACGATATATCAAATAACTATAACACAAATAACAAGTTTATCGAAGCATCTGTGTCACTCCAAATCATTCAATATCCTCACTCCGGAAGTCAGTGAATGGAACTCATTGTCAGTGAGGCTCCAATTATTCCACAGCCATAGTGGGCCCTCATGCGTTTTAAAGTGAAAATAACATGTGAAGTGATCAACTATACTACCGTAATTTTCGGACTATAAGTCGCGTTTTTTTTCATAGTTTGGGTGAGGGGGCGACTTATACTCAGGAGCGACTTATATATGTTTTTTTTCACAAATTTTTATTTGATCATTAACACATCACTTACTTACAAGTATAGTTGACCACTTCACATGTTATTTTTAGTATAGTTGATCACTTCACATGCTTTGATATCTTTATCTTGAACATATTCAAAATGTCAGGTTTAAATCGCTGACTGAACAACTATTAAGAGAAGAGCATCAGCAAACAAACCACAAGTGAGACAGAATATCAAGTCTTTTCTCGCGAGGAGTGCAGTACAGATAGTTTACAACAATCTCACAACACTAAATATCTGTGTACACTCCCGCTCTTTTTATTTGGATTTGCCCTACCCACAATTGTGAGGCAAAAGCCCCTAAAGGAAGGGGGGAGCACGTGGGCTTTGCCTCGTAAGCAAAATAATAAGAACGTGAGAAAAAGGAGTTTGAGTTGAGAAGAGAAGAGAAAGTCCTTGAGCTCTAGCAAGGGAGGTTTTACGACCTTGAGTAGGATGAGACAAGCTAGGTTATTAATTACTGGATACGCACAAACATAATCTAACGATCAAGATAGCTTGGAAAACCCAGACTTTGATGGTCACTTGTAGGTTCATCTGAAGTGCAAGACAGCAATGAGGCATGTTGTCTAACAAAGCGGTCTTTGTTAAGAAGGAACTGTCTCGGTAGATGTCTTCTTTTTGCTGAGTTATCAGCTGCGTCCTGTCTGACCTCTCTCCTGGCCCAGCCGTACCTTTTCTCTTCTGTGGTACATCATAAAAACAGCAAGGCCAAACAGCAAGCATATATTGCAGTAATATTGCGGTAAAGCATTGATTAGAGAACGCATGATAACATATATATACATTTTTCTAACAATTCCCCCCTGAGTATCATAAGTTCTCAGAGACCATCTTATCACCGAAAACCGGCCACTTCAAAAAGATTTTCAGCCGTAGGATCACAAGTATGAGCACAAATAAGTTTACACCAAGAAAGGATAAACGTTGCGATATTATCATTCGGAAACACCCAGATCTGGGAAGAAGTCTGTAGACCCAAGTGCAAAAATTCCATCATCATCATCGTTATCATCAACATGCTGGCGTTCAGACATTAGAGGCATACCCCGGCCATCTTGTCTTCCATGGGCGATATTGCTGTAGTGATGAGACGATTAAACAGAGCACGGAGACATGGAATACAACAACAACCACACAAGGTGAGTATAGCAGTAATTGAGGACACAAGGGCTTTATACTTCCCAAAAGCAGTCATCCACTTGTTGTGCTCTTTCATCCTCGTTTTGAGGGATTGCAAGCTTGCAATCGCCTTCGTCAGGCTCCCATCAGGGGCGGTGTCATTCTGGATGAAGGTGCAGCATTGTTCCCTGAACATTGCGTAGACCCTTCCTTTCTCAGACAACAACATAACAAGAGCATTGCGGTTCTGGATTGACATTAGGGAAGGCGTGGCTAGCTGTTCGTGCACTGCCTCAAGTCCCGCTTGTGTCCTTTGCCCAATTTCTGCATGTTGCAATGGTTGTAATGTATCATGTCGACGTTCTTGTTCATCGTACACCACCAGCAAATGGAAGACTCCCATCCTGCTACAATTTGGTCAATTAATTCTTATTAATCAGGAACTCCTCTGGGGACTCTGATTGCATCAATTTCAGTCAGATCATTGTCGCCTATCAAATTTAAAGACATTTTGTTTGTTTGTTTTTCCAGCTTTTTCCCAGATCTTGGCATGTTGATACATATACAATTTAGCTTGACTACATTCTCTGAAAGCAATGGCTTCTTTTTTCTTTTTTCAATGGATATTACTATATAGAATGCTCTGTCACACATTTCACAATCAGTAGATGTGACAGATTTCACACAATCTTTGGTCAATGGCAACGATACAACATAAAGAATCGGTTGCAAATCCATACATATGACATATTCAATTTTTGCTTCTTGTCTTTACAGCTTGTTTTGCCATTAGCAATCAATTGTTTCGTTTTTCAGTAACTCTTATAGTTACCTGAAACAAAATATCCACATTAATTTTAGATATAATCATCCCATTCTTTAACATCTACAGTGGTTGTTGACAAAGTACACATATAAACATCATATTTTCATTGCAGTCCAGATCCGACACAGCAGATCATCCTGCAAAGGTCAAATTGATCTTTTAAACAACATTGTTTCCTTTTTTCTTTTTTATTTCTACCAAATTTTAATCATCCTTAGTTTCCCACTTGGTTCCAAAACATGGTAATCTATATTGTCGCCCAAACAATTTTATACGGGGTTAAACCCACAGTAATTGTAATATTTATGAACAGTTTGACCGGGTCTAAACATTTTGTCCATGATCTTCCAGTTTTTTCCATGCACATTTTCACACTTTATGTCCTGTCATGAGAATTAATTTCTGAAATCTCATATCTCGGCATTATTTCTTTACATAACGTTTTTTGCCACTGTGAAGGCATTCAGTGTTTTTGTTGAAGCCAATTCAAACCATTTTGAGAATGCATCTATTATGACCAGGCATTATAACCCTGTGGATTGTGTTTAGCACATGTTAAACTCTACATAAATTTTGTTTTATAAATGTTTTGAATATGAATCAATTCATATGTTGTATAAAGCTGACTGAACTGCCCCATTATCCCCCCTCTTGAGCCATGCGACACACAACCATGGCTCAATATTGCTGCCCACTTGTATAGGTTTTTTGTAGGATAGGTCAGTCTTCTGGTCATTTATAGATACCATTCTCCACTCTTGCCCCTCTTCTCGTCCATAATCGAATTTCAGTCTATGGACTTTGTCGCTGCACATTTTTAAAAACGTTTCAGTAATTTAATCTGCTTCTTGTGTGTACAAAATTTGAAGCGTCTTTTGCACTACAGCTATGCGGTTCCGTCCGCAAGCTTGTTACCTCTTGGCACCTTATCAGTCACATGTGTGCCCTGCACACGTGCATATAGCTATTTTTCGTGGCAATTGGACTGCTTCCACAACTAGCTTAGTTGTAGTTTCTTGTAGTTTCTTGTAGTTTCTTTTCAATCATTCTCTCATCGTTTATCACAAGAATCTTAGCAATTTGAATGAAAATCAAAATGTATGTTTTATTTTACTCAATTGTATGATTTAGAGCATCCATATGTAGTAAAGTGTTGTATTACTACATATGATTTCATCTTCATTTAATTTGACACACCTTTCAAAATGCTTCTCAGTGTCCCAGTGTCACACATGCTTTGCGTGTGTAACTGGTTGTCTCAACCCGTGTTCCACATCCTAATCTTTTCTCCCTCAAGGTGTCAAACCAATCAAGATAAAAAGATAAAAACCAACAAAATAACCGCCAGTAAATTAATATAATAGTCAATTGTTGTTGTTTCTTAACTTTAACTAACTCAATCACTCTCTTATTCTCAAATGTAAAAACTTGTGTAGTCTTGACACAACCAATCGACTATTTCTTCTAAATTTAGCTTTGAAATGTTGTTATTTAATAATTTTGCTTCATCCAATTCCAGAAAGCAAGTTCTTTCCATCTCTCAAATTTTGTTTCATCAGGGCTAGGCATTAATGCAGTGTGGACCAGTTTCTGCCCACCAAAAAATTGCTTGCCTTTCTTTTCTTCTTATTTTCACAAAATTGCTTTTGTTTTGCGGTGCAAATCAGATAGACTACAGTCTAGCAAATTCTGTTGTGCACCTACATTAGCCAATTTTAACACAACACTGACAGCACACAGACAACACAAAAACTTACAGCAGAGAGACAGCTCACAAACAATACCAACAAACAACGCTGCGCAAACGTCATCCTCTATTTTGACGTTTTGATTACACTTTTTTTTCTCATCAGCGCCTGTTATCCTTCATGCAAATATTGTCACATCTTCCTTAAGCATCACCCTGTTTCAAATATTCAAACATTCTCTGAGAAACTCACACTTTCCCTGCTTCGCCCGCAGCCATAGCACCCCTCGTGCGAGGGGGGGGCGCAGCATCAATGTTGATTGGTCACAGGCTGGCCATTTCCTGCAACAACCATGATGCCGGCCCACCGCCCACACGAGCATAGCAAAGGCCCAAGCGCACAGCCCCGCCCCGCGACTACGCGCGAACGCAGGCACGCTTATCAGTCTCACCTTCTCAAAGGGCAGGCCAACTTTGCTGTTGCCCCCTTCATCATGTTCACATTCGACATCTTTCACTGTCTTCTACACAACATTTGCTGTCTCTTATTCTCATCCTATCAAACCACCGTTCTAGTCACTTTCTGCCACACACGTCTTATTTTCTCTACTTCCACACACTGCTCATCTTAGTTTCTCCAACCAACTTAAACACATCATCGTCTACTTCTCAATTTCCCTATTATCGCTCAACAGCCTCCTGAACATTCTCCATTACTGATTTCTTCCATAGGACCCACATCGCACTCACACTCATACACACAACATTCATGAGGATCCTCTGCGCGCACACGCACACACACCAACACAAAAGGATGACGCACAACATACGTATAAGACCACATAGATCCCACTAAGAACAACTTTTTGCTCGTCTTACTTGTCAGATTTATTCTTCATTTTACTTTTAGAAGCTATTTGTAATTCTTTTCCATTTATTTAGCCAATTTTAACTTCAGTGTTTCTTTATCTTACTTTATCCTTTTAACACAAATATCTCCTGTATATTTAAGCTAATTTCTCTTTAATTTTGGCAGCCAGGTTCCCACTTCATTACATGGAAACCTGATTTGATTTGGTTTTGGCCTAGCCATAACTGTCTTTGTTAATTTGTGCAGTCACGTGCCATGTGACCGTTTTCTCCGCAATTCCAGCATTCTATTGGAGGTTGCACAACTCCTCTTCCTCGGCCTCTAAAGCCTCCTCTGTTAGACATTGCTCGCCCTCTCTGGCCTTTCTGTCCTCTGCCTGCATTTTGGTAAAAAGTGTCACTATCCTGGTCTACCAGAAAAGTGTCTTTTGTAGTTTTCATTCGTTTTCGTTTTTGTTTGTCTATTACTTTTTCCGCATGGAGGGCATGATTTATGTATTCCTCCAAAGTTCCGGTGTTCATGCCTATATAATGTTTGATCACCCAGCCTTGTATTGCTGGTCTGGACCCTGCGTGGATGGCATTTTTTAATTGCTGTTGATAAGCACCTTGAGGCGCATTATCTTCCACCAGTCCACTGTGTGTTTTAAAAACTTTTGTCATGCGCACTCGATACTCATCAAAGGTTTCATTATCATTTTGCTTTGTTCTCCCTATTTCTGTATAATTTGCTCTGATTTCCTTTGACCAATCCATTTCTAGCGGGCTTTTCTGCCTAGTGGCTCTGTCCATCAACCCATAAGGAGGAGGTGATTCCTCAATTTTGTGTGTGTCATGTATTTGCGGATACAACTTCGCTATGATCTTTAGTTTTGAATTTGTAGCATGTGTTTTCTCTTCCCGCTCTTGTACTTCTTCTAGTTCTCCCTCAAATTTATATTTTTTAACCCATTTATCGAAATCTTTTTTTTTTTTTTTAAGTCGGTCGGGATCCTGCCTTTCAATTATTTTCCAATCTTTGCATTTTAGTTCATGTCGGGGTAGGGACTTTCGCTTACTATTTAAGTTTCCCATGGTTTATTTTTCTAAATTTTGGAGTTGGTAGTTTGAATGGCACCTACAGTGTCCTAAAACCAACTTTATTCACAGGACAGTGGTTAAAAGTTCGATGTGTGGTAAGTCTCCTTTCACCTCCCCGAAGGGAGCGGAGAGTTCTTGCCTCTGCCCCCACACAAAGCCACTGTTTACAATCCTGTGTGTTTATATAGAGGAGCGCTCAAATGAGATCACTCTCAGTCAAACTGTACACAAGCATACCACGCGCGTTTTTTAATAACAGAGGAGTCCGCACTCCCGCTGCGGAATTTAACTAACAAAGTTAGGGGGCTCCACACCGCCCCTGCGGAATTTAACTGTTTCTGATTGCACTTGATAGGGTCTAGAATTCTCAAGGTCTTTAAGTGACTTCTTGTCACTGCTCGTTGTAAGTGACCTCGTCACTGCTCATTCATTAGGTGACCTCTTGTCACCGCTCATCCATTTCTTTTTAGTAGAATTAATATTCCTACTCACGGTCTGCTGATTCTCCTCCTCGGATAGCCTCGTCAACCCTCCCGGTGTCCAGCCGGACTGATCGAGACAGTCCCGTCAAAGGGCTTTTGTTTACCTCGGCCGAGGATTTTCGCCTGTGTCGAAGAGTCCGCTGGAACCGTTCAAGGTGTGTCGAGGTCCCGGAACGAGCCCCCAATTTCTGTCAGGTTTAAATCGCTGACTGAACAACTATTAAGAGAAGAGCATCAGCAAACAAACCACAAGTGAGACAGAATATCAAGTCTTTTCTCGCGAGGAGTGCAGTACAGATAGTTTACAACAATCTCACAACACTAAATATCTGTGTACACTCCCGCTCTTTTTATTTGGATTTGCCCTACCCACAATTGTGAGGCAAAAGCCCCTAAAGGAAGGGGGGAGCACGTGGGCTTTGCCTCGTAAGCAAAATAATAAGAACGTGAGAAAAAGGAGTTTGAGTTGAGAAGAGAAAGTCCTTGAGCTCTAGCAAGGGAGGTTTTACGACCTTGAGTAGGATGAGACAAGCTAGGTTATTAATTACTGGATACGCACAAACATAATCTAACGATCAAGATAGCTTGGAAAACCCAGACTTTGATGGTCACTTGTAGGTTCATCTGAAGTGCAAGACAGCAATGAGGCATGTTGTCTAACAAAGCGGTCTTTGTTAAGAAGGAACTGTCTCGGTAGATGTCTTCTTTTTGCTGAGTTATCAGCTGCGTCCTGTCTGACCTCTCTCCTGGCCCAGCCGTACCTTTTCTCTTCTGTGGTACATCATAAAAACAGCAAGGCCAAACAGCAAGCATATATTGCAGTAATATTGCGGTAAAGCATTGATTAGAGAACGCATGATAACATATATATACATTTTTCTAACACAAAACATGAAAAATAGAGAGAAAAAATCAAATAAAGTAATTAACACTTTAAAGCGCCATATCCTCTGGACGTGTCCTCTGTCACCAGGATGACATAAATGACGAGAAATTTGATCGAGGGATTTAATGATTTGGAGTGACACAAATGGTTTGATAATATTGTTGTTTATGTGATAGTTAGTTAAAATATAGTTTATATATCATTGTATGGGCCTGTGGAATTGTCAGGGAACAGAGACAGGGCTACCAAGTGCAGCACGATCCTTTATTGGCAAAAGGGGAAATGGGGACGTAGAACGCTGGACCTGCGGTCTGGCTGGCGTGGCTGAGCAAGTAGCCAGGACAGGCGGCGATCTGGAGCGTGGTCGAAGGGCGAGCAAGTAGTCAGGACAGGCGGCGATCTGGAGCGTGGTCGAAGGACAAGCAAGTAGTCAGGACAGGCGGCGATCTGGAGCGTGGTCGAAGGACAAGCAAGTAGTCAGGACAGGCGGCGATCTGGAGCGTGGTCGAAGGACAAGCAAGTAGTCAGGACAGGCGGCGATCTGGAGCGTGGTCGAAGGACGAGCAAGTAGTCAGGACAGGCGGCGATCTGGAGCGTGGTCGAAGTTCAAGGAAGCAGTTGGCTACAAAGTTTGGTCCGGGGACAAAAAGGCAGCAGTATCACGTGCAGGGTAATCAGACGAACTGACAACCACTGGCAGAACACAGAGAGGTTAAATAGGGAACCTAACGAGCTGTAGCTGGTGCTGGCAATTCCATGAGTCGGGCTAGGCTGGAAGTCAGGTGACGTGGGAACGTGACAAGAATAATTTGAACTGCGGCGCGGCACACGGCATTGTTGACAAAGGACGATCGATAAAAGACGAGAAATTTGATCGATGGATTTAATGATTTGGAGTGACACAAATGGTTTGATAATATTGTTGTTTATGTGATAGTTATTTAAAATATAGTTTATGTATCGTTGTATGGGCCTGTGGAATAATTTGAACTGCGGCGCGGCACACGGCATTGTTGACAAAGGACGATCGATGGATTTAATGAATTGGAGTGACACAGATGGTTTTATAAACGTGTTATTTATGGAATAGTTTTTTTTAAATAACTGAATGTTACGTCAGGCCCGTTCTCAGCTCCTCGTTTGTGTTTGTCACGTTAGCATACCGTATCGTTTAGCCTGTTGTTGCTCGTTCGTGTCTGTTCTTGGTGTTGGATTTTGTCGAATAAATTGCCCCCCAAAATGCGACTTATACTCCGGAGCGACTTATATATGGTTTTTTTTTCACATTTTTGGGCATTTTATGGCTGGTGCGACTTATACTCCGGTGCGACTTATAGTCCGAAAATTACGGTAGTTAGTAAGTAATGTGTTAATGATCAAGTAAAAATTTACTGATTTATAACTAAAAATGTGTTCACAAAATTTTTTTTACGTAATTATAAATAAATATCTTGTTTACAAAATCAATTGATAACGTAATAATAAATAAAGATTTGCTCATAAAAAATAATCAACTTTACCTCTTTTGGGATGAAAAAATTAAACTTTTTTTCTTCTTAAAATTGAATTGTTGCATTGAACATTTGATTTTGATTTGACAAGCATTGAACAAGCATTGAACAGTGTTGAAGCTTGAATGAGTCTTTTGCGCTCATACTACATTTTAGTGAGAAACATGGAGCTATGGTGAACGTTTTTTTGGCTTTAGCTACGAGCAAAGAAACCGCATAAGAAGCCTTCAGGGCTTTGGCTGATGTAGTGGAGGCTTTTCACATTGTGTCTTGGGATGACTTGAAGTCAGAAAGTTTCCTCCTGAAGAACTCCGGTGGCTTACCAACATGGCATCCGTGTTTTGTGGTGAGATGCCGCTGGAGATGTGCCGGCTTCATGCTAGCGTTGGCTAATTTCTCCCCGCATAAAAAGCACAGTTACAACTTGTGGACGTAAATCCCATCAAACAATAGTCTTCCATGTACTGTCGGTACTTCGGTACTCTGGTTTTGCCTTCATTTTTACTTGTTTCTCCGTGTTTTCAACAGCGCTTTAGCCACAACTCCATGTTACAGTGCGTCATCAAGGCAACCGCAGGTGACTGCTATTGGTTTGTGGAGAGTCCGTTTTTTAAGGATTAAAATTGAATACTGAATATAAAACATACATTTGTATTTCATCAAACTTTTTATAACTAATTCTCAAGACAATCAGGCTTGCTGTTTTTTTTTGTTTTTTTTTAATACCGGTATATATTTTTGTAAAACCCCCTGGAGTACCTCCACGTACCCCCAGGGGTACGCGTACCCCCATTTGAGAACCACTGTTTTAGACAATGTGAAAAACTGTGAGACTTTATTTTTGTGATCATTAGGTCATTTGCAGTGGTAATTCTACACGTGGACAAAGTTGCTGGTGCTCTGATAATGAAAGACTAACCGACATTTTTCGGACTATAAGTCGCGTTTTTTTCATAGTTTGGGTGGGGAGGCGACTTATACTGAGGAGCGACTTATGTGAATTTTCCAAATTAATAAAAAAATAAAAAATTGGAACCGCGATGTAGCAAGGGATTACTGTAATTTGAATTTCAAGTGACGTCAGCGGCGCGGCGGGGCGGTTGTTTACATAAAGGACAAAGATTTGATCACGGGATGACGAAGATGATGAAGGGCCCCACGTACTACCGGCATCATTAGCAGCTTTGTAAGTGACACGGAGGACGAAGAGTTTGAAGGATTTAATGATTTGGAGTGACACAGAAGGTTTGAAAAACTATTATGGCTTTTCCGCACGCCCGGTCCTACTCTACGGAGCTCTCTTTCACCTCCGTGGATGGAAGTCGGGGGCCGGCGCTCGGCCGGGCGGCTGTCCGGGGACGGTGGATGGGGCTCGGACATGGCTTTTACGCACGCCCGGTCCTACTCTACGGAGCTCTCTTTCACCTCCGTGGATGGAAGTTGGGGGCCGGTGCCCGGCCGGGTGGCTGTCCGGGGACGGTGGATGGGGCTCGGACATGGCTTTTACGCACGCCTGGTCCTATTCTATGGAGCTCTCTTCCACCTCCGTGGCTGGAAGTGCCACCTCCGGGGATGGAAGTCCACGCCGCCACACGCCTGGAAGTCCACGCCGGTGCTTGGGGCCGTGTGGCTGCGAACTATTTGTTATAGTTATTTGATATATTTTATTTCGTGTAGCAACTTGTATATGTTTTTATCGTTCCAGTTCAGTAGTTGTTGGCTCATTGAACTCTTGTTTTGTTAAATAAAGAGCCGTTTACCAAACCCACGTCTTTCCTTGTACTTTGTTAACGCTACAATATAGTTATATACTAGGGGTGTAAATCGCGGGTTTTGTCACGATACGATATCATATCAATACAAAGAACCACGATACGATATTTGCCGATATCTTAAAGCCTGCTGTGATTCATTCACGATACATCACGATATAGTGCTCTACGATCGATATAGAACAATATCCTGATTTATAACAATTCATACGCAAAATCAACAAGGTACTGCAAATTCTTTATTTAGGAAATTACAAGAGTATTGTAGTATACAAAGTGCTTATTTTAACACTGAACTTTGATGTCGTGTTTTTTCTTTAAATGTGCGGCGAGATTTGTGGCGTTCCCTGAATATTTGATCACCGCATGGCAGGATTTACAAACTGCACGTGTCTTGTCCGTTGAGCCATCTTTTCTTTGGAATCCAAAGTGCTTCCAAACGAATGACTTGAAGCCCAAAGGTCAACAAGGTACTGCAAACTCTTTATTTAGGAAATTACAAGAGTATTGTAGTATACAAAGTGCTTATTTTAACACTGAACTTTATCAAATTCCTATATTTTTTCTCATAGAAGTAAGTAAAGAAAAATGAATATTCTTTCTTTTTTTGTAATACCATTAACTTTAAAGTGCATTACTGAACTATTTAATTACAAAACAAAAATAAGTTCTTTATAATGAATGTAGTAAACATTACACCTTGACCATATGTTCTATCCAAATGCAAAAAAAAACATTCTCTTGCAATACCAGAGAACTATACATAAATAAAATATGTATGTTGTTATTTAACTCTTCTATAAAACAAAAATAACTTAATTTATAACTCTTTATATAGAATTTTAACATTACACGGTGTCTACTCTTTGAACTGTTCAATATGACTTGAAGCCCAAAGGGGAGCGAATTTCCTCGTCTTCTTGGACACTAGCCATAGCACCAGCCCAGGAGCCGTGTAGTTGTCGGCTCCCCTTTCACGTGCCTGCTCTGCTCACAACACAACACGCCGCGCACTGCTCCCGGAAAGAGGAAGCAAGCAACAATGAACTGGATTTCAAAATAAAGTCGCGTCTAATGTCCGAGGTCAAAAACGGGCGATATAGATCGATGTTTACGTTTAGCATCGATGCCAACAAATCGTAGAGCATTATATCGATTAATCGATGTGTATCGATGAATCGTTACACCCCTATTATATACTAGATCTGTGGAATAACGACGAGGCTGACGTCAGGGCGCACGCGCGGCCTTGTTGACAAAGGACGAGGAATTTGATCGATGGATTTAATGATTTGGAGTGACACAGATGGTTTGATAATATTATTGCTTATATAATAGTTATTTGATATATAATTTATATATCGTTATATGGGCTTGTGGAATATTTTGAAGTGCAAGTGCCGTCAGCGGCGCACACTCGTTGACATAATATCGTTGTTTATATGATAGTTATTTGATATATACTTTATATATCGTTATATGGGTCTGTGGAATATTTAGAATATTTAGATGTCAGCGGCGCGGCGCATACGCGGCATCATTTCCATAAAGGACGATCGATGGATTTAATGAATTGGAGTGACACAGATGGTTTTATAAACGTGTTATTTATGTAATAGTTATTTGAATACCCTGTTTTGCCATGCATAATGCGCAAAATTTAACTAATTTATTGTCCTAAAATCTGGGGTGCGCATTATGCATGGGTACAACAATTTTTGAAGAAAATCTCCCTCGAAATAAAACTTGAAATCACACCTTTCTTCTTGTTTGTTGTCAATCGCGCATCGCATTCAGCCATCCTGCCCAACACACTTAGTCAGTAAAATTCATAATTGACGACACATCGTTTGATGCGATGGTGCAATCCTTGATGGTGTGTTATTGTCAAATATTGTTTGTTTTTTTAATCTCCATCGCAGACCGGATATCATACGGAGGCCGCCATGACAGTATGCGCAGAACGGATGCGCAAGACACGTCAGCTATATAAAGAGCGAGAGTTCAGTTCTCTACCTATTAGTTTCAATTCACAGTTTAATTAGCAGTTTCAATCAGCAAATAACAAAATGCGTATTACAGGTAATATTTTACTTCACAACACTTTGCCTTGTTCCTTTCTTCTCTGCTGTTCACTTCAAACACGCTCCATACGAACACAATGCTCTCGTATCAGACGCTTGCTCGATCACCTGCTCGTTTGCTGTCACAATGTACCCTACACAAATCCGAAACATTTCTTCGCTATCGAGTTTGCTAGCGCATGCGCAGTGATACTGACCGGCAGAATAACATCCGGTTGTTCCCAAAGATTTTACGTTTACGGACTTAAGTAAGAGTCAAAATTTGGGTGCGTATTATACATGGGTACAGGCTTTTTTCCAGCAACGACATGCCATTTTTAGGGTGCGTATTATGCACGGGGGCGCATTTTGCATGGAAAAACACGGTAACTCTGAACGTTATGTCAGGCCCGTTCTCAGCTCTTCGTTTGTGTTTATGTCACGTTAGCATACCTATCGTTTAGCCTGTTGTTGCTCGTTCATGTCTGTTCTTGGTGTTGGATTTTGTTGAATAAATTTCCCCCAAAATGCGACTTATACT
This sequence comes from Syngnathus acus, assembly GCF_901709675.1. Taxonomy (NCBI): domain Eukaryota; kingdom Metazoa; phylum Chordata; class Actinopteri; order Syngnathiformes; family Syngnathidae; genus Syngnathus; species Syngnathus acus. The sequence continues at coordinate 20,955,255 of NC_051089.1, read as the reverse complement.
CCGGAGCACTTATATATGTTTTTTTTTCACGTTATTGCGCATTTTATGGCTAATGTGACCTATATTCCGGAGCGACTTTTTGTCCGAAAATACGGTAAGTAGATTTTGACTAAAGTAATAATAAATTGAAATTGCTTGAAAATCAACAAATGAAAATCGGATATTGCTTTGAATTGTGATTCAAAAGAATTATTTTTAAAAACAAACCCACCAAATGGCCTGGATAAAAAATTATGATACCTCTAAAAAATATAAAAATAATAAACCACAGGGACATAGTCAACCAAGATGCGTCCTGGACTTAGCATCTTCTTGGGTCTTCAAACTTTTAATCAGTCAGTCATTTAAAGGGTAACAAGTACTGTTTGGAGGCATAGTGTGCACTACACTAAACATGGTCCAGCTGAGAAGGAAGACAGTCTCGGTATATTAGAAAGAACTTCCAGACAAGCACATTAACAGTAAAGGCTACAAGACAATGTCCAAGCAGCTTGATATTATTCAAAAAGTTAAGATCCATGGGCCTGTAGCCAACCTCCCTGGAAATGACTGAATGATAAAAATTAAAGACAACTTGATCACACCATCCCTCGTTGCTTGAACCAAAATAGAGTTTGAGACGACGACTAAGGATGAACTTTAGTCATTTATTTAGCGAGACTGGAATTTGCCAAACACTACGTTAACAACCACAAAGCTTCTGGGATAATGTCAGCACCTTAATGCCGTCTGAACAAAACGCCCTTGAAACCCGAGACAACTGGAGCAGCATACAAATGAAATGAAAATAACCTGCTGAGAGGTGCAGACGTTTCATTGAAAGTTACAAAATTTGTTTGATTGGAATCACTGCCTGTCGAACCACAATTATAAAACAATGCCTGATTTGTATTGGTTATATTTAATTCAATTTTTAAAACTGTTAACTGATTACTTTAGTCAGATTCAAATTATCGTATTTATATGATCAATGTGGGCTTTTCTCTCATTGACAGCGAGATACCCAACATTTTGTCCATATGCATATAGCCAGAATTGTATTAAAATGTTTAAATCCTGACTGTGCTGGTTTAATGTTTTTTCTGCCTTTACAGAATGAGACGGATAAATTACAGACCCAACTTGCCAGTGTGCGTAGTCAGCAGAACAGGGAAGCAGAAAAACATCAGCTGTTGGTTCGTAGTCTCAATGAACAACTTAAGGGGTAAGTTATTCCATTGATAATTAAGATGTATACATTTTTTTCACCATAATCTTGGGAATATGATTGCAATGATTTCGTGCCGTTTTGTAAATGAAAAGATTACATTATTTGTAGTTGTTAGAAATAACGGTTAATTAAAAAATGTATTTAATATTGAATTAACTCCTCAAAATATGCATCTGTGTAAAAAAATAAAATATCAATATCAAAAATGTAGTTAAACGGTCAAAATTATTCGTTTAGTTTTTTGTAAAGTTAGAAAAAGTTACCGTTTGTAGCAAGGACGAAATGCAGATGTTAAAATAAAGAAATGTTTTGGTAATAAAATCATTAATTTTGTTTGAAAAAAAAGATTTTTCATAATTGAATCAAATCAAAATCGGAACTGTAAATTGAATGGGAACATGGCTTGAGTGAATCGTTACATCCCTATTACCGTATTATCACGACCAAAAGGCGCACTGTGCTAAAAGGCGCAGTCTCAGTTATGTGTGCTATAACTGTATTTAACACACATATAGGGCGCACCGCATCATAGTGCCCGGGTTTTATCTATACAGTGGAGCCTCGGTTTTCAACCACAATCCGTTCCAGAAGGCTGTTCGAGAAGTGAATTACAAATACAAATATTACAAATAATGGAAAAAAAATTAATCCATTCCAAACAAAAAACCCGCCTTTTTTAAGCATTTTTTCATTTGCGCATTTTTGTCCGATCGCGCAACTGCAGCGCACCGCCGAACGCCCAACCGTAGCGCGTTCGCCGACCGTGCAACTGCACTGCGCTGGTCGCATTATTGTGACAGAGCGGTCGCTAAAATTTAGAAAATATTTTTAAAGTCCTAATGGACTTTCCAAAATTTAAGTGGACCTCAATGCGCAGGGAGCTTAATTTGGTCCGATTGCGCAACCGCAGCGCGCCGGGAGCTCACTGTCGCATTGCTTTAGAAGCGTCTTTGTGTTTTAGGATTCTTTACTGCTCCCACTTGCTTCCTTTGGAGGCATGATTAGAGTTGATGCAATCCTCAGAGTAACGAGAACGTAATAACGAACGGAGTCAGTTGGCATGCGGGTCCTCTCGGCTCATCTCGCGAGGTTCAACAACCGAATTCGGTCCGACATCCGAAGCAAAAAAATCTCGGATTTTTTGTTCGAGTACCGATTTGTTCGAGAACCGGGACATTCGAAAACCGAGGCTCCACTGTTCAATCCACGCCCACACTTCCCACTTTAACGTTCTCTCATGGTGCTCTTTACTACGTCCACCTTACAACAACAACAACAACACACACACAAGCATACAAGTGTGCGTATTTAAAAATAGAGCGGGAGCAAAACTGAGTTTGGTTGTGTTTTATAAAAGTATTGATTACAAAGTACTAACACTTTTTTAATTGTCAATCGGCGTGGGCATGGTAAAACACACGGATAAAACAAGCACACAAGTGTGCGTATTTAAAAAAAGAGTGAGAGCAAAACTGAGTTTGGTATTCACATTTTTATTACCGGTAATCTTCATCAATCAAACCCATCGAAGTCTTCATCCTCTGTTCCTAAATTGAACAGCTGCGCTAAATCTCCAACAGACATACCAGGTTCACTTTCTTCACTGTGTTTTTCCGTGCCGTGCGGCTCCTCGGATATGATGCCGGCTTTTGCGAAAGCTCGAACAACAGTGTCAGCAGACATGTTAGCCCAAGCATCTACAATCCATTCGCAAATTGTGGCGTAACTCGTCCGGCGCTGCTTTCTACTCTTAGTGAAAGTAGTCCTGGTCCGGATGGAAAAATGGCACCGTTTCATGAAACGAAAGCACCAAGACGGACCTCCTTGGAAATGTTCAATTTTCATTTCTTCTGCTAGCGTTAGTCGAATGGTGACCGTCGAAACGCTTCTCCCACTCGTTCTTTGCTCGATGATCCACTGTTCGAGTCTTTCCTCCAACTCGGGCCACTTCGCCTGACGTCCGCGCAGTCAGCTGTGTCTTCTTGACCTGTCGGAGCTCGTTTTCCAGCTTCCTCCACTTGCGAACCATCGATTCATTGATTTTAAAATCTCTCGCGGCTGCTCGATTTCCATGCTCCTCCGCGTAGCTGATGGCTTTCAGTTTGAACTGTGCTTGATAAGCATGTCTCTTTGCCATTTTCAGGGTTGTTATAACAACGATGTTTTGCATGACGCATATACACGTTCTTTTATATACCGTATTTTTCTGACTAAAAGTCGCTCTGGAATATAAGTCGCATTAGCCATAAAATGCACAATAACGTGAATAAAAACATATATAAGTTGCTCCGGCGTATAAGTCGCATTTTGGGGGAAATTGATTCGACAAAATCCAACACCAAGAACAGACATGAACGAGCAACAACAGGCTAAACGATAGGTATGCTAACATGACATGAACACAAACGAAGAGCTGAGAACGGGCCTGACGTAACATACAGAGTCATTCAAATAACTATTACATAAATAACACGTTTATAAAACCATCTGTGTCACTCCAATTCATTAAATCTATCGATCGTCCTTTATGTCAACAATGGGTGCGCGCCGCTGACGGCGCTTGCACTTCAAAATATTCCACAGGCCCATAAAACGATATATAAATTATATATCAAATAACTATTATATAAGCAATAATATTATCAAACCATCTGTGTCACTCCAAATCATTAAATCCATCGATCAAATTCCTCGTCTTTTGTCAACAACGCCGCGCGTACGCCCTGACGTCAGCCTCGTCGTTATTCCACAGATCTAGTATATAACTAGATTGTAGCGTTAACAAAGTACAAGGAAAGACGTGGGTTTGGTAAACGGCTCTTTATTTAACAAAACAAGAGTTCAACGAGCCAACAACTACTGAACTGTAACGATAAAAACATATACAAGTTGCTACACGAAATAAAATATATCAAATAACTATAACATAAATAGTTCACCGCCACACAGCCCCAAGCACTGGCGTCGACTTCCAGGCATGTGGCAGCATGGACTTCCATCCCCGGAGGTGGCACTTCCAGCCACGGAGGTGGAAGAGAGCTCCATGGAATAGGACCGGGCGTGCGTAAAAGCCATGTCCGAGCCCCATCCACCGTCCCCGGACAGCCACCCGGCCGAGCACCGGCCCCCGACTTCCATCCACGGAGGTGAAAGAGAGCTCCGTAGAGTAAGACCGGGCGTGCGTAAAAGCCATGTCCGAGCCCCATCCACCGTCGCCGGACAGCCACCCGGCCGAGCGCCGGCCCCCGACTTCCACCCACGGAGGTGAAAGAGAGCTCCGTAGAGTAGGACCGGGCGTGCGGAAAAGCCATAATAGTTTTTCAAACCTTCTGTGTCACTCCAAATCATTAAATCCTTCAAACTGTTCGTCCTCTGTGTCACTTACAAAGCTGCTAATGATGCCGGTAGTACGTGGGGCCCTTCATCGTCTTCGTCATCCCGTGATCGAATCTTTGTCCTTTATGTAAACAACCGCCCGCCGCGCCGCGCTGCTGACGTCACTTGAAATTCAAATTACAGTAATCCCTTGCTACATCGCGGTTCGTTATTCGCGGTTTCACTTTTTTTTTTTTTTTTTTTTATAAATTTTGAAAATTTATGAAAAAATTCACATATAAGTTGCTTCTCAGTATAAGTCGCCCCCCTACCCAAACTATGAAAAAAAACGCGATTTATAGTCCGAAAAATACGGTACAATCCACGCCCACACTTCCCCCTTTAATGTTCTAATGGCGCTCTCTACTCCGTCATCCTTACAACAACACACACACACAGGGCGCACTGCAAATCCACGCCCACAATTTCCCCTTTAACGTTCTCATGACGCTCTTTACTACATCCGCCTTACAACAACAACACACGTTGGGCGCACTACATGATGGGGCGCGCCGCACATTTTGAAGAAAATCTAAGACTTTTATCCGCACCCTATAATCGTGAAAATACGGTAGTTGTTGGTCAGTGACAGTATGTGAGTTTTCTGCATATAAATGACAACTCCACTTTTGTAATACTTGATGTCAAAACATTGCTTGATGCATCGTCTCGTGTTTTACCAGTAAACAGGTAATTACTAGGGGTGTAACGATTCATCGATACACATCGATTAATCGATATAATGCTCTACGATTTGTTGGCATCGATGCTAAACGTAAACATCGATCTATATCGCCCGTTTTTGACCTCGGACATTAGACGCGACTTTATTTTGAAATCCAGTTCATTGTTGCTTGCTTCCTCTTTCCGGGAGCAGTGCGCGGCGTGTTGTGTTGTGAGCAGAGCAGGCACGTGAAAGGGGAGCCGACAACTACGTGGCTCCTGGGCTGGTGCTATGGCTAGTGTCCAAGAAGACGAGGAAATTCGCTCCCCTTTGGGCTTCAAGTCATATTGAACAGTTCAAAGAGTAGACACCGTGTAATGTTAAAATTCTATATAAAGAGTTATAAATTAAGTTATTTTTGTTTTATAGAAGAGTTAAATAACAACATACATATTTTATTTATGTATAGTTCTCTGGTATTGCAAGAGAATGTTGTTTTTTTTGCATTTGGATAGAACATATGGTCAAGGTGTAATGTTTACTACATTCATTATAAAGAACTTATTTTTGTTTTGTAATTAAATAGTTCAGTAATGCACTTTAAAGTTAATGGTATTACAAAAAAGAAAGAATATTCATTTTTCTTTACTTCTATGAGAAAAAATATAGGAATTTGATAAAGTTCAGTGTTAAAATAAGCACTTTGTATACTACAATACTCTTGTAATTTCCTAAATAAAGAGTTTGCAGTACCTTGTTGATTTTGCGTATGAATTGTTATAAATCAGGATATTGTTCTATATCGATTGTAGAGCACTATATCGTGATGTATCGTGAATGAATCACAGCAGGCTTTAAGATATCGGCAAATATCGTATCGTGGTTCTTTGTATCGATATGATATCGTATCGTAACAAAACCCGCGATTTACACCCCTAGTAATTACTATTCATTTTGGAAGATAAGAGTCACCTGTTATGATTGATTGATTGATTGATTGATTGTTTTTAGGCTCAGTGACACACAGGAATGCCTGGAAAGCTCACTCATTGAGAAGGAAAGCACTTTAGCCAAGACATCAGAAAAACTGGAGCTCATCAACAGCCTCAAAGAATCTTTGAGTGAAAAAGGAATTCAGTGCAAAGAGATGTCTGACAAACTCCTTCAGACTGAGCAAGCTGTAAGGTTTTGGATTTTTTTCAGCTAAAGCTGGGCATATGCACTGTGCAAATCAAATTTCTTTCCAGCACAAGACCAACCCATCCATCAATTAAGGCCATTTTATACGTAAATCATTCAAACAAATGAATTTCTTCAGTGATTATCTGGCTAAGAATTGACCCTGCCACACAAGCACACATGCAAACACACACATAAAGGTTAAGAATAAAACCTTAAGGAGTTTATAATCCCGAGAGTGAGTACAGAGCATCTTGGTGAGAAAACATCTCAAGAAATTATCATTTTCAAAGTTTTGAAAACAGATTTGGCTGCGTTGACAAAGCTGGGTCTTCCAGAGGTGTCCATAATATCAGATGATATAAAAAAAAAACTAAAGAGCATTGCTCTGTGATGCACAAGGTAGTGCTGACAACTCATTGAGGTAATTGCCGAAGCTAACATTTACAACTCTATTTGAGTTGGAGGGCTTCAAACCCCTTTTCACTGATGTGGTGACATCACACTAGCCATTCAGATGACTTAGATTTAGACTAAAATGATGAAAACATGAAAAATCATACCTTTGAACATTGAAGCAACACAAAGATGGAACATATTCATTCATTCATTCATTTTTCAAATTGCTCATCCTTACGAGAGTCACGGGTCCCAAGTGTTTGTATCTATCCCAAGTGTTTGTGAAGATTCATACCGTCTTTTTCAAGTTGACTATATTAAACAGTTCTTTTAGTCAGGGAAGGTTTTTACCTACCGTATTGTCCGCACTATTAGGCGCACTTAAAAACTTACATTTTACTCAAAAAAACACAGTGCGCCTTATAATGCAGAGCGCCTTATATATGGATCAATTGATGAATTCGTTGATCCATACTGGTTGTACAGAGTGTTCTGCCAAAATGTTTCAGTACGTTTTAGTACGACTAGTAAATTACAAGGTCGCATCGCTTCCCAACATTACGGCAACTGTGGTCAGGGGGCGTCACCGAATAGCTGTTGTACCCGCGAGGCTATTTCATTTCAAAATAGGCTGCTCCGTTAATGTTTCGAGTAAATTTACGGATTGATATGGAAGGGAAACATAGGTAAGCAGTACCAATGTGTTAGATCAAACTTTAGTCAGTTCCGATCATTTTATAGGAGATCGTTTGAGAAACGCGATTGTTTACACTTTGCTGAGGCTCATGGGGGTCTGCGAGCTGAGGCTCATGGGAGTTTGCGGGTGGCTAATGCTATAATAATAGCTGCTATACGCACAAGGCTATTTCATGTCAAAATAGGCTGCTCTGTTAATGTTTCGAGTAAATTTACGGATCGATATGGAAGGGAAACATAGGTAAGCAGTACCAGTGTTAGATCGAACTTTAGTCAGTTCTGATCATTTTATAGGAGATTGTTTGAGAAACGCGATTGTTTACAGAGGGCTTATTGGTTATTGGCTAGTGGATGCATACCGCAACCCTAGTCAACCTCAGTTTGTTGCAGTATAGCTTCTATTTTATGCGCCTTTTAATCCGGTGCGCCCTATATATGAAATAATTTCTAAAATAAAAAATTCAATGAGGGTGCGCCTTATAATCCAGTGCGCCTTTTGGTGCGAAAAATACGGTACTTTATATGTTTCGGTTACTTAGCTGTCAGGACCTTAATGCCGTCTGTGTAACTATGATGACAATTACAGGCATCTCTCATCTTTCAAGTGCGAGAACTTGCACAATTGGTGGCTGACTAAATACTACACTGCTCAAAAAAATTAAAGGAACACTTTGAAAACACATCAGATTTCAATGGTGAAAAAAAACAGTTGGATGTCTATACTTAGTATATGGACAGTTTAATGTCTCAGGAACAAAAGGATGCCACATCTTTTGATGGAAATAAAGGTTTTCAGCCTACAGACGGCTCAGTATATAGACACCCCAAAAATCAAAGTGAAAAAATGTGTCCGGCTCGTCCATTTTGCCTAAATTCAATTTCTGCAACTCAAAATTATTTTCAATATCTTGTGTGGCCCCCACGAGCTTGTATGCATGCTTGACAACGTCACGGCATGCTCCTAATGAGACGACGGATGGTGTCTTGTGGGATGTCCTCCCAGATCTGTCTAAGGGCATCAGCAAGCTCCTGTAAAGTCTGAGGAGCAACCTGGCGGCGTCTGATGGACCGAAACATTATGTCCCAGAGGTGTTCTATCGGGTTTAGATCAGGTGATCGTGAGGGCCATTCAATCGTGTCAATTCCTTCATCCTCCAGATACTCAAAGTCAAAGTCAGCTTTATTGTCAATCCCTTCATATGTCAAGACACACAAAGAAACCGAAATTCCGTTTCCTCTATCCCACGGTGACGAGACATACAAGCAGACGACACAAAATAAAAACAAGAAGGCACAAACAATAAATAATAAATAAAAAGTAACAATAAATAAAATGAGCGATGAATAAATAATAAACCAATAACACAATAAATAAGAGGAGCAAAAGCGAGCCAGTGTGCATACAGCAGACAGTAAGCATAGCGCAAAGAACAGGACGCTACGCAGAAAGGGGGAGCGAGTTCAGGATCCTAACAGCCTGGAGTATGAAGCTGTTGGAGAGTCTGGTGGTGCGGGAGCGCAGGCTCCTGTACCGCCTCCCAGAGGGCAGAAGATCAAACAAAGAGTGAGCGGGGCGACTCACATCACTCACAATCTTGGTCGCCTTGCGGGTGAGATGGGAGGTGTAAATGTCCTTCAAGGAGGGGAGAGAAGCACCAATAGTCTTACCAGCCGTTTTCACTATGCGTTGCAGGGCCTTCAAGTCGTAGTCAGTGCAGCTGCCACCCCAAACAGCAATACAGCTGGAGAGGACGCTCTCAATCGTGCCGCGGTAAAATGTAGTCATGACGGCCGGAGGAGCGCCCGCTCGCCTGAGTTTCCGAAGGAAGTACAGGCGGCGCTGGGCCTTCTTCGCCAGTGATGCGGTGTTGGTGGACCAGGAGAGATCCTCACTGATGTGCACCCCCAGGAACCTGGTGCTGCTCACTCTCTCCACCACAGCACCGTCGATGGTCAGCGGCAGGTGTTGGGCGTGACCCTTCCGGAAGTCAACAACAATCTCCTTGGTCTTGTCGACGTTCAGCAGGAGGTTGTTGTCCCTGCACCACGTGGCCAGAAGGTCAACCTCCAGCCTGTATTGTGTCTCGTCTCCCTGTCTGCATACTCTTGCCACATGAGGCCGGGCATTGTTGTGGATCAGGAGGAACCCAGGACCTACTGCACCAGCGTAGGGTCTGACCATGGGTGCAAGGATTTCATCCCGATACCTAATGGCAGTCAGACTGCCGTTCTCTAGCCTGTAGAGGTCTGTTCGTCCCTCCATGGAAATGCCTCCCCAGACCATCACTGACCCACCACTGAACCGGTCATGCTGAATGATGTTGCAGGCAGCATATCGCTCTCCTTGGCTTCTCCAGACCCTTTCACGTCTATCACAGGTGCTCAGGGTAAACCTGCTCTCATCTGTGAAAAGCACAGGGCGCCAGTGGCGGACTTGCCAATTCTGCTGTTCTATGGCAAATACCAATCGAGCTCCACGATGCTGAGCAATGAGCACAGGGCACACTACATGACGTCGTGACCTGAGGCCACCCTCGTGAAGTCTGTTTCTGACTGTTTGGGCAGAGACGTTCACACCAGTAGCCTGCTGGAGGTCATTCTGTAGGGCTCGGGCAGTGCTCAACCTGTTCCTCCTTGCACAAAGCAGCAGATATCGGTCCTGCTGATGGAATGAGGACCATCTACGGCCCTGTCCAGCTCTCCTAGAGTAACTGCCTGTCTCCTGGAATCTCCTCCATGCTCTGGAGATTGTACTGGGAGACACATCAAATCTTCTTGCAACAGCACGCATGAATGTGCCATCCTGGAAGAGTTGGACAATCTGCGCAACTTCAGGAGGGTTAAGAAATCGCCTCATGCTCCCAGTCGTGATAATGACTAGCTAAAGCCAACACTTGTGGAAAAACAGTTAAAAAAGATCAAGACGGAGGAACTTGAAATGGCCTCCACCTGCAAAACCAGTCCTGTTTTGGGGACCATCTCGTTGATTCCCCTCTAGTGCACCTGTTGTTAATTCCATCAACACCAATGCAGCTGAAACTGATTAACAACCCCTTCTGCCACGTACCTGACCAAAATCTTAACAGAAAATTCTAATTGAATTCATGCCATACCCTGATAAAAAACTGTTCCTTTAATTTTTTTGAGCAGTGTATTTTGCCCCACTGTATTAGTTGAAAGTTCGTCTAAAAATGTAGGTCTTGAGGCTGTTCTTAAACATAATAATAATAATAAATTATATTTATAACGCACTTTACATTCGGGGGAATCTCAAAGTGCTACATGGCAGATAAAAAACAAGAAAACAAAACAAGGACAAGTGTAAAACAACTGGACGACAACCAAGATATGAGAGAAATTACGGAAATGCTAAGGTAAAGAGGTGAGTTTTAAGTCCAGTTTTGAAAGAGTCAGTGGATTGGGGTGCTCTTAGGTGGTCGGGGAGGGAGTTCCACAGTGTAGGGGCTGTATGGCAGAAGGCCCGGTCGCCCATGGTGCGCAGCTTGGTTTTCGGAACGTGGAGAAGGTGTGAATTGGATGAGCGGAGGCTTCGGGTGGCAGGTTTTGGGGCAAGGAGTTCTTTGAGGTATGGGGGAGCATGTCCGAGGATACAATGGTGAGTGAGGAGGGCGATCTTATAATCAATTCGGAATTTGATGGGGAGCCAGTGCAGAGAACGGAGGATGGGTGTGATGTGATTGCTTTTCCGCACCCTCATCAGGATCCTAGCAGCGCTGTTTTGAATGTACTGAAGCCTCTGGAGGCTCTTGCTAGGGATCCCGATGAGGAGTGCGTTACAATAGTCTAGCCTTGAGGAGACAAAGGCGTGGACAAGTTTCTCAGCATCCGTCAGGGTAAGTGTGGGGCGGAGTTTGGAAATATTTCTGAGGTGGAAGAAGGAGGTTTTGCAGATGTGTTTTATGTGTGACTCAAGGTTGAGTTGAGGGTCCAGTTTCACACCCAGGTTGGTGACAGTGGCTGAGAGGGGAATAGTGAGACCGGCGAATAAGATGCTTGTTATTGGGCAGGTATGGATCTGATGGGGAGTGCCAATTAACATGGCTTGGGTTTTGTCACTGTTAACTTGCAGGAAGCTGAGATTCATCCACGCCTTTATCTCCTCCAGACACAGGGAGAGGATGGATGAGGGAGATGGAGAAGGCTGGGTTATGGAGGGCGGGGGGTCAAGTTTGAGGTATAGCTGGGTGTCGTCCGCATAACAATGATATGAGATGCCGAACTTCCTGATTATATTGCCGAGGGGTAGTATGTAGAGCAGGGGTCACCAACTCCGGTCCTCAAGGGCGCCTATCCAGCCTGTTTTAGGTGCAGCCCTGCAACAACACACCTGATTCAAATGATCAGCTCATCAGCAAGCTCTATTAAGGCTGATAGCGATCCTGATTATTTGAATCAGGTGTGTTGCAGGGGGGATACATCTAAAACAGGCTGGATTGGCGCCCTTGAGGACCGGAGTTGGTGACCCCTGATGTAGAGAGTGAAGAGGGTAGGACCGAGTACAGATCCCTGGGGGACACCGGAGGTGACAGTGTGAGTGAACATAAACGTTCTCTGTAGCCCTGAGGTTCTCCGGCAGGCTGTTCAACACACACATTTTAAACCCCTATCCCACAGAGTGGTGGGCAATTGTTAGTGCTTGCAAATGTTGCCTTTGTCAGGTTTCGTTTCATTTCTCAAAGTTTTGCCATTTGGTCACCAGACATTAATTATACTGTACTTTTCTTCTTCCAAGGGAATTTTGAACGTATTTAATATTTTCTTGCAACAAAAAAAACTACAAAAACTTTTGGCAAATATCTGGCAAATATTTTGTAAACATTTGTGATTGTGAACGTTCATTTTGCAACCTTCAGCAATTGTTCACCCCTCAGTGGGATAGCGGCAAAACGTCTGGTTGGGTATTGTTGGGTATCCTCAAAAGGTGACATGAGGTGTTTATGGCAATCCATTGGGTAAAATTAAGTCATTTAACTTAGCTGTTTCGTAACAGTGGTGCAGAAACAGAGAAGGGCTTGCTCATGACACATTTTCAATTTGGCAGATAAACTTTACGTGGTTCTTTAATTTCAAATTTCAAATCACACTCAAGTATTTGTTTAAAAGCAAATTCAAATTAAATTTTTCATAGTATGTCCCTTTTTAAACGACTTCTTATGACAATGTATGCCCAGCTTTAGGCAGTATTAGTGTTGTTGGCTTGATATTAATTAGTCTAATTCTCTTATTTCTTGTACTCAGCTTGAGAATGTTTCCAAGAAAAGCAGTAACTCAGAGAAGCTCTGCTCTGAGTTAAAAGCAGAAGTCACTGATGTCACACAGAGGCTGAGTGAGCTGAGAGACAAGGTGCGCTTCTCTCTAATCTATCTCTTTTTAGATATATTTAACCAATTTTGCCAAGTTTCCATTTCTCTTTTATTGGTGAAATAAAGTAGAAATTACCCAGTCTTACCTAAAAGTTTGATTTATTTGTTTATTTTGCAGAGTCAGAAGCAAGACATCATCATAGACACATTACAAACTGAGCTTGACCAAACGAATGAGGAATTAGACAAGTTAAACACGTCCCACCTGGAAGAAAGGGCCCAACTCATTCATGATCTTCAAAGTTGTGAACGGGAGATTGATAGTCTGAAAGATACTCTGTTGGAAAAAGACAAAGCACTCAACACCACCATGTTGGAGTATTCAGAACAGGTTACAGTTCTCAAAGAAGAGCTTCGACTCAAGGAAGAAAACTTGATTCAAGTAGAAAATACATTGACAAAAGCAGGTCGAGAGGTCACAGTTATTAGCGATTCGCAGACTGCAGATCAGCAATCGCTTAATAGCAAGATTACAGGGCTTGTTGAGAATCTAAAGGATGTTAGGATGGAATTAGACAAGGCCAAAGAAGAAAGCAAATCTAAAGTAGCAGGGATGGACCAACTAATCAAACAGGCCAAAGAGGATAAACAAACTATTCAGGACCTCCGATCTCAAACTCAGAAACAAACTGTGAGCCATCATGTCCAGCTTTCTGGATGTGAAACACTCATCTCTTCACTAAAAGAACAACTGGAATTAGCTAACCTAAGGCAACACGAGTCTGATGAACTCATGTTGCGGCTCAAGGAAATAAATGCTAACAATGAGAAAAATATTCTTCAAAAAGAAGAGATGTATGAAAATGAACTGAAAACTATAAAGGATGAAAAGAACAAACTTCTATCCCAAGTGGAAAAATTCAATCATGACATGGAACTGTTGTCCAAAGAATTAAAGGAACGAGCACAAAGTAAGGACAATGTTCAACAAGAGACGGAGAAATATAAGGATATCATAACATTGCTGGAAAACCAACTGAAGGCAAATGATGAACAGGCAAAGGATGAGCGACAGAGCTATAATGCAGAATTACAGGTCAGGGAATCTGAAAATAAGAAGTTGCGCAAAGAACTTGATAACAACATTGAAAATGTCTCAAAAATGAAGGATCTCTTAAAACACATGGAGACTGAGAAAGAACAGTTGCAAGAAAAGCTTATAAATCTCACTGAAAACCTTGAAGTACAGAATCTGAATGAAAACCAATTTAATGAAAAGATTACATCTGTCCTCGAACTTAACAACAATTTAAAGAGACAAGTACAAAACTTAACAAAGGGAAATGAAAGACTTGAATTAGAAGTAACTGAAAAGGTTGCGACAATTTCAGAAATCAAGTTCGAAAGAGATTCTTTGCATGCAAAGTTATCCACATTAGAATCACAATATTTCCAAAACAGCAGTATGATTCATGAATTAGAAAAAAATAAAGAAGATTTAATTTTACAAGCTACTGATTTAAAAAAAGATCTTGAACAACACACATTCTCAAACAATGAGGTTGTCCTGGCCAAAACAAAAGAATGTAGTAACCTCAACCGGTTACTCAGGGAAAAGGAGGACATCATCACACAACTGCAAGGGCAACTGCAGAGCCACATTTCTGAGGCAGATGAGTTGCGCGTTACCATAGAAAAGAACCACCAGGTTGCCTCTGATCTTCAAGCAGAACTGGAGGCCCGAAAAATTGATCAAATGCAACTTAAAGAAACATTGACTCTTCTTCAAGCACAAGATTGCAGTCTGAAGTCTGGGCTATTGGAGAAGGATTCAACTTTGAAGGAAAAACAGGAAGAGTGTCATGGTTTGCAGAGTGAGATTATTTTCCATAAGGAATCTGTACGTAAGCTCCAAGAGGAAGTTGAATCACTAAATACGGAACGCTCGCAGTTTTGCAAGGATCTTGAAGAAAAACAAATGATGATGAAAAGTATGGCACAGCACTGCCAAAAACACAAAGATGACTTTGATGATGCAAACAATAATATGAACGCTCTCAAAAACGAAATCAATGAAATGAAAGAAAAATCCAGAAAACTCAAAACAGAAGCAAACTCCAGGGAAACCGAGCTGAGAACCCTTAAAAGTAAAATGCACACAATCATGTCAGAAAGCCAACAACTTCATGCAGTTTTAAAATCCATAGAAAATGAACTTGACAAGAAAACACATATTATTTCAAACCTTGATACAGAACTCAAAGCCACTCTTGAGCAGAACTCCAGTTTTAGCATGAATGTAACTAGTCTAACCGAAGATAATGAACGACTACAAAAAGAGGTGTCAGAGAACAATGCATTGGCTTGTCAATTAAAAACCGAGATTAGTCTCCTCAGAAAACAGAAATCTGAATTTGAGGAACAAAACACAAATGATAAGAAGATAATCAATGATCTTCTGAATGAAAGAAATGATCTTATTGATTCCGTAAGTAACACAAAACAGGTCATCCAGGAAAGGGAAATCTCTAACAAAGTATGTTTGCTTGAGAAAACAAATGAATGTAATACCCTTTCAAAAACACTGAGTGAAAGGGAACAACAGATTCAAACATTGCAAGAGCAAGTAAATGACCTAAAAATTCAGATAAATCAGTTGAAACTCTCTATGGTTGAGAAAGAAGAAACCCTGTTAGAAAGAAAATCACTCTTAGAAGCCCAGCATATCCAACAACTGCAATTGCAGGACACCATCTCTATGCTTCAAGAACAGGGCTCCGTCCTAAAGACAGGGCTAATGGAGAAGGACACAATGCTTCAGCAAAAATCAGATGAATGTATTGTTCACCACAATGAAGTCATGCTCCAGAAGGACCTTGTGTTGCAAATGCAGTGTGAGGTTGAGTCAGTCAGGCAAGAAAGCTTAGAGACAAAGCAACAGTTAGAACAAAAGGACCACATGTTAAAAGACCTAACAAATGATTTTGAAAACCAGCAAGAAGAGCTCAATGAACGTACTCAATCCATGATCAAACTTGAGAGTCAGCTCGCAGCCATGAATAACAGCGTAGAAGAGATGCAGATTGAAATTACCAATCTCAAGGATTCTGTGGAGACGCTTACTTTTGAAAATTGTCAACTAAGACAAGAGAATGAACTGATGAAAGCTGAGGTAACTGATTTAAAAGATGCAATTCAAGCCCTAAATGATCAGAATGTAAGCTTGAAATCTGAGCTTCAGAAATCTTGTGTAGAGCTTTCCAAAGCACATGAAGAACTTGCACATCTAAAAAAAGCAGTTAATGAAAGTGAACTCCAGCTCAAAACTACACAGTCAGAAAAGGAACATCTTAATTTAACCATCCAAGATAAAGATGATTCCCTGAAAGAACTTGAAAGTAGGATATCTGAGCAGGAGGAGCAGTTGAAACTGAAAGATAATGAAATGTTTAGTTTGAAAGTCCAAGTTACAGACCTTGGAGATTCTGTCTGCAAATTTAGAGGTCAAATCCACAGTCTTACCTCAGAATCAACAACTTTAAAAAATATATTAGAGAAAAAAGAGCAGCCTAGTCTTGAAGATCAAAGAAATGTCACGCTTGTGAATGAAAATTTGAATGTTAGTCTTCAAGACAAAGAAAAAGAGTGTGAGATCTTAAAAGAAAAGCTTTCACACCTTGAAGAAGAGTCTTTTAAGATTAAGAGCATCCTCCAAATGCAGATAGTAGAAACAAAAAATCTTCAAAAAGCCTTGGAAGAACGAGACTTTCGTCTTATGGACCAGTCACAGTCTCTTCAAGGTTTACAGAGAACGGCCGATGAGTTCTTGCTTTTCAAAGGTCAGTTTGTCGAAAGCACAGAGTTAATGTCACAATTACAAAATCAAATACAGATACTGTCATCGGATGCTTCCAACCACAAAACATCAGCTGAAGAAAAACAAAGTGCCCTCATTAACCTGCAAGAAAAATATGCAGCCAATTTGGAGGATTTGCAGGATATGAGAAAGGAGCTGTCCCAAAGGACTGATGAAGTGTTGAGCCTAAAGACTTTATCAGATGAACACAACACAGCAAAGACCACCATAGAAACTTTGAGAAATGAGCTTTCCTTAATCCAAAATAAACTTGAGAAGACACAGAACCTGAATTCCAAGTTGTCAAAAGAAAAGGATGAAGCATTTGCCTCTCATCAAGCAAATGTCTCTCATTTGACTGTTGAAATTGAAAAACTAAGAGCTCAACATCTTCAAGTTGTGGGCCAAATGAATGCATTGACAGAGAACCTGGAACAGAGAGAAATGGCTTTACATGCAATTAACAATCAGTACACAGCCCAAGCCAAACATACATCTGATCTTATTTCTGAAATGCAGAAACTAGAACTGCAAAATAAGAAGCTGAATGAAGAGATTAGTTTGTCAAGAAAAGAGCACCACAGCGCCCTCACAGCTGTCAACAATGAAAATATACACTTAGTTGAGGATATTAGGAAACTTCTTGCAGAAAAGGAAGGGCTGGAGAAGCTACATCATCAAATTTGTGAATCCAAGGGGGACCCCAAGGTTCAGTTGGAGCAGCAGTCCAGCAGCATAAGTGAAAGCATCCAGCAAATGGTGTATGACAAGGAGAGCCTCCAAACCAAGGTTAGTGCTCAAGATGAGGAAATTTCTCAATTGAAAGATAGTATTCATAAGATGGACCAAATGCTGCAGGACACTGAAAAAGAGTGGCTGCTTGTCCTAGATAGAGAAAAACATGATAAGGCACTACTTGTAGAACAATTGAATCATGTTGAAAATGAAATTTCATCTAAAGATGTGAAGGTAAATGCTTTGAAACAGGACCTAGACAATTTGCAAGACAAACTGGCTGAAGCATTCTCCGCTATTAAAAAAGGTTCTGATCTTCTCAGTGCAAGAGAATTTGAGGCATCAACCTCTAGGATACAACTTGAAAAGGTCATGGCATTAGTCAAGGAAAAGGATAACGAGAACAAAACTTTGCAGCAGGCTCTTAAGGCTGTGGAACTTGAGTTAGAACAGCTTGTAGCAAAATTCAGTGGTGCTGACGCCATATCCGTCACTTCGCATGAGGACAAATCACATTTGCATCAAATGATAAAACAAGTTGAAGCCATTCTTTACTCTGAGGTAGATGCTTTGAAAAACAAGTTTGATACTACTATAGCAGATTTTCAAAAAATGCAAGCTGCCCTTGATGAAGAAAATAAGAGTAATTATGAAAAAAGTCAAGAAATGTTTGTTTTACAGAAGACAATAGAGAATTTACAAACTCAGCTGAAGACTGAGGAAGACAAATCGCCAGAAGCTTCTCTGAAACACTTGTCTTTACACGGGGAACTTAAAATAAAAGATGATCAAATCAACTCCATGACCATTCAGATAAGTCAGCAAAAAGAATTACTTATTGGGCTTAGTCAGCAGTTAAAAGAAAAGGATGCAACAATTTCCCAAGTCATGGAGTCTGCCTTAAATGAAAGAGTGAAACTTGGTGAGGAAAATGACCATTTATCAAAACAACTAGCGATTATACAACAAGATTACGACACATCCATTAAGCAGTATGAGGAGATTTTCCTCCAGCTAGAAGAACATAATTCATGTACCCTAAGGGAGAATGAAATTAAGAACTCAGAAAAACTTGAGCTGCTAAAACAAAACAGTGACCTAAAATGTGAGATAGCAAACATTTCTAAAGAAAAAGATACAGTGAAGAAAAAACTTCAAGTGTCTCTCATTATTCGAAAGGATCTGTTGAAAAAA
This sequence comes from Syngnathus acus, assembly GCF_901709675.1. NCBI lineage: Eukaryota > Metazoa > Chordata > Actinopteri > Syngnathiformes > Syngnathidae > Syngnathus > Syngnathus acus. The sequence continues at coordinate 20,936,623 of NC_051089.1, read as the reverse complement.
AATGAAGAGTCTGAAAAAAAATGTGACGATCTTAACAATGATATTTCATGTTTACAAGACAAATTAGTGGAAACCACAACACAAGCTCAGTCTGCAGCAAAAGTGCTTGATGAAAGGATTTCTTTCCTTGAAAAGGAATGCTTTGGTAAAGAAAGGGAGATCCATTATCACAAAATGCAAACTGAAGAACTTGCTGAGCAACTTGAATCTGAAAAAAACTTTTTTCACTCGTCAGAAAGCAAAACAGAGAGTTGCTTGACAGAAATATTGCAACAACTCAATGAGAAATGTGTCCAAATCCAACATCTTCAGGCATGTGCTGCTGAGCAACAGAATAGTTTTGAACAAGAAAAGAGACTGATAGAATATGTGGAAGAGCATCAGAATAAAATCACAGGACATAAAAATCTGTCTAAAGACAAAGCTTTCCCCAATGATAATGCTGATGTGTTAGAGAACAAGCTTGCACAAATGAAGCAAGAAAAGGCACTGCTGCAAAAAAAGATCCAGGCTGCATTACTAGCACGTAAAGAGACTCTACAGAGAGCTCAAGAAAATGAGAAACAGTTAACCAAAGAATTAAATGAACTGAAAGATAACTATAAGGCACTCTTGAAGCAACACTGTCAGCAGCCAAATGAGCTCACTGCCATCCAGTTCAAATATAATGAGAGTCTTGGCGAACTGGAGCAACTCCAGAGAACCTCATTGTCTAATTTGGATGAATTAAAGATTTTAAGAGAGCTTGTTCAGGAGAAGGATGAAACTGTGCAAGATTTAAAGATTTTTCTGGCAGAGAGCGAGAGAGAGTGCCATTCAAAATTGCAAACCCAATTGGAAATTAAAGACAAGGCTCTCATCTTGATGGAGGAAAAATCAGAGACTCAGGCTTCTAATTCCCAACCTGACAGGATAATAGAGCAAGGTCAGCTGAAAACAAATAAAGTAAAGTTTCAAGATTCAATGGAAGAAAACAAGACTCATTTGGATCAAGTGTCAACCATCCAGAGAGTTTTGGCAGAGGCACAGCAACGGCTGTGTGAGAAGGAGTCCAGTTTGACGAGTATGCTTGAAAAACCACAGTTAGATTACACTGAAAAAGAAACAAATTTGGTATCGTTGAATATAGACAATGTAAATGCCTTGAGACTAATTGATGAACTCAAGATAGAGTTAGACACGCTCCATACTCAGCTGAACCAGTGCAAGCATGTCAAAGAGCTGATGTATGAAGAGATTGCTGAAGTGTCCATCAAGGAAGAACATGTAAATAAAGATGCAGTAAACACTGTTGACAGATGTGCTGAAGACTTAAAAACAGTTCCAAAACATGAAGATAAGTCTGCAATATCAGAAAAGGATGAGCTGATTGCTGCACTTCAACTACAATTGCAGCAGATAAGTAAAAACCATGACATTTCCACTATGAGCATGAAAAGGGAAATTGACCAACTTCATCAATCTCAAGAAGATTGTGGCAAAGTAAATAATCAGGATAATCATAATAAAATGACCCTACTAACTAAGAAACTTCAAGCAGCTTTAGTCTCAAGGAAAGAACTCATGAAGGAAAATGCATCATTGAAAGAACAAGTTGGAAATCTGTCATCAAAAATCAATGCCAAAGAAGTTGAATGCCTTGCCCTAGAATCCTCATTTTCAAGGCTAAAACAACAAAATGTAGTCCTTGAAATAGATATGAAATCTGTTAACACTGATAAAGAGAAGCTAAGCTCTGAAGTTGATCGTGTCCTTAATGACAATTGTAGTCTATCAGACGCATGTGAAAGCTTGAAGCAAACCATAGAGAATATCACACAGCACAAGCAAGCATTTTCCTGCCAGCTAGAATCTCTCAAAGACTCTCAGACGGAGGAGCTGACCAAATGGAAATCAAGGCATTCAGAACTTGAACAAGACTATGAGACCCTTTTACAAGCATATGAGAATGTTGGTACTGAAATGGACAAGATGAGACAACATTTGGAAGGAGCCAAAAGTGATAGACAGGAAGCCCTCCGAAAATTGCTCAAATGTGAGACTGAGATGGTATTTATGCACGGCCAAGCCAGACAAGTAGAGGAAGAACATGAAACACTTAAAGAAAAAATGCAGACTTTTTCAGAAGAGAAACAGCACATAATTGAAGAACTGCAGCAAGAAAATGACACCATTAAAAAAGAACTGGTCGAAATCATTGAAACCCACAGGATAGCAATATTTGAGCTGACTAACAAAAATCAGCACTGCGAGGCCAAAATTCAACAACTGAAGTCTTCACTGGAGGCTTGCAAAGATAATATTGCAGATATGCATGTTAAAAACAGAGAACTGACTGAAAAGCTAAATGGTAGTGATTCAAAACAGTGCATGGAATCAAAATCTCACGCAAAGAACGTGCAACTTAAACTTGATGAGACATTAAGTGAGAAAGATTTGTTGATTACCCAGATTGAGGCCCAGAACGCTGAATTTATGGCTCAACTTGAAAGCAATAAGGTTTTACTGAAAGAAAATAAATTTCTTTCTGAAAGACTTGAAAAAATACACAGTAGTCATGAAGTGCAGCTGCAAGTAAAAGAGGATGCCATTATTGAGCTTCAAGCCATGATGAATCAGCACATCCTAGAAACAATTAGTCTCAATGAGAAGGTTAAAATTTTAGAAGATGATAAGTGTCTTCTGCAAGAGGAGCTAGAAAATGTTCAAGAATCATCAGACAGAGTGAAAAATGAAAACGAGTACCTGGAAACTGTGGTCCTCAACAATTCTAAAAGAATTGATTCACTGTCTGAATCCATCAGTGCTTTGCAAGCTCAAAACATTCAGCTGTCTTCCCAGCTTGCAATTAGCAAAGAGGTGAATGACACACTTTGCCAAGAAAAACAGGATGGACATCTAAAATTAATCCAAGACTTTGAGGAAAAACTCAAGGCTGTGCAGCGAGAAAAGGAGGGGTCAAAAAACACCAATAAAGAACTGCAAGAGCTTCTAAAAGAAAAGCATCAGGAAATAAGTCAGTTGCAACAAAACTGCATTAAATATCAAGAGCACATTTTGCATTTAGAGAATTCTTTGAAAACCATGAAAAAAGTTGAAGAGCAAAACAAAGAAGGTGAAGCCAAGTCTCACATCCAGGAGGCCACAGTGAGAACTGGTACGCTTCAGGAAAGAGACCACCTTAAGCTAGATCGAGTAAATGTTCCATCTGAAGATTCGCTCACAGAGAAAACAAAATTAAAGGAAGCTACGGTTGAAAAACAGCTAAACTCATTTAAAAACAATGACGTTATTTTACAGAAACAAATGGATGATCTAAAGAATTTAGATATTAGCGACAGTCGAAGAGTTACTGAACTAAAGCGACAAATGGACTCTCAAGCTATGAAGATGAATAATCTAAAGCGAGCATTTGAGACTAATGAAGCAAAACTGTCTGCTTTATCATCCACTCCTCATGGGGCAAATGCTACAAAACTTTGGAATGATTTGTATCAGAATGCTTTGCAGGAGAAAGATAACCAGCTCATGGAACAAGGTTCTGCAATGAAAAAATTACTGGAGGATATGCGATTGTGTGAAAAAGAGGTGAATGAACTTAAAATAATTAATTCAAGACTGAAGAGTGCGCTTAATGGATATTCAGTTGCTTCTGCTTCTCATCAGAGGGAAATCTTGATTCTGAGTGCTAGCAATGCCGATCTCAATGAGACTGTCGAACCTTTGACTGTACAGTTAAATGAACTCAGTGCTCAAGTTAAAACAGTAGACCAAGATAGAAGTGTTCTTGAAATGCAGATTGCCAACAAAGATGAGATTTCTCATTTTCATCTTCATAACTTGACAGAAAAGATTAATGCTGAGTTGGACGCTGAGATGCTTGTTTTGAGGGCTGAGAATGACAAGGTGCAGGCTGAACTGGAGAACCAAAAAGGAATTTCCTTTCAACTGGAAAGCCTACTTCAAAGCAAAGATGCCGAGATCTCCTCTCTCTTGTCCTGTAGGGATGACCATATGTCAGGATATATTGAGCAACTTCAGGCTAATTGTCAGTCCCAAGAAGCTATCTATGAGGACAGGTTAAGAACTTTACAACACCAAAGGGAACAGGCTACTAAAGAATTCAGAGAACTTCAGGCCAAAGTCAGAAGTCTGCAAATTAGCTTGAACAGGTCAGGCCAGGAAAAAGAGCAAGTGTCAGCGAAGATGGAGGAAGTCAAGATGTCACTGGTGTCTGCACAGAGGGAAAAAGAACAATTGATGTCTGAATACAGAATACTCGAGGCAAAGAGTCATTTAGAACTTAAACATGTAGAGAACTCGATTGATAATGGTGGCACAACCAGAGGCCTTAAAGAAGAAATTAAGAAATTATTACATCAGATGGATGACCTAAATTCTGAGAACGCGATGCTCAGGGCCCAACTCATTCATTACAGAGAGGATTTGAACCAGGTTTTATCCTTAAAGGACAATCAGTTGAAAGTTTTGCTAAAAAAGCGGGAGGATGTTATACAAAATCTTGAAAACCAAAACACGACAGCTGAAAAACAGCACACAGAAGCTTTGTCAGAGCTCCAAAACAAAATAGAGATGAGTTGTACTTTGAAGGCAGATGTTTCTAAACTTGAAACACAGGTGGCAAAACTGCAAAATGATATAGCGAGTCAGAAGGATACAAATGAAGACAAAGTTATTGCTGATCTGCAGCGAACTGTGGCGGCTAAAACTGCTGAATGTATTGATCTTCAGCAAAAACTTCTCTCACAGGAAGCTCAAATTGCTGACATAACGAAACAAATGGACCTGCTTGAAAATGAAACTGACAAAAAACTAACACATTCAGATGATAAATACACTACTGAACTGGATGCCTCTGAACACGAAGTGGACCGAATGACGACTGAACGACAGAGGGCTGAGCAAAAGCTTGCAAAGGGTCTGCTGGAATCAAAGCAACAATTGTTGGAGGCCCAACGGCAAAATAAAGATCTAAAGGCTCAAAATGAGTCCCTTTGTAAAGCCATGGCTGCTTTGCAGAATGACCGTGACCAGCACGTTGAAGACTTCAAGGTCTTGCGAAGCAGGTATGATGGAGAGCTCAGAGACACTCGGGCAGCTCTGAACAAAGTTGAGCGCCATTTCCAGGATGCTACATCTGATGTAGCCATGTTTACCAAAGAAAGGGAGATCCTTGTTCACAAATTAAGAGCTTTGGAGAGCAAAGATACTCATGCAGAGCTGAACAAGTTGCTTGGCGAGCTAACGAAGGCTTTTTCAGAAAAGGAAAAACAACTGAAGCGGGTTATCCTGGAAAATTCCACCTATAGCAGACAACTGTCTGCTTTCTCCAAGTCCATTGCCAGTCTCCAAAATGATCGTGACAGGCTGGTTGATGAGTTGGCAGAAGCGACAAAAGTGGTTGAGTCCAGGCAAGAGTCAGGCCTAAACACTGTCAGGACAATGAGTGAGACAAAGTCAAAAGGAAGTACTTTCCATATTGAAAAGCATGGGGTGGTAAGTCATGTCATCAGCAGTGGTTTGATTTTGGCTGTGACTTGCACTTCAATGTTGCTACATTGTTTCCTTTTGCATAAGCACGTGAGGGTTGAGTCAAATTTGCTTTTTTCAACGTTCTATTGGTACTTCTTGCATGGTGTTAGGATGTGATGCACATCAGCTGCTGCCCATAATACATAGTGTTTGATGGGATTTGAAGATCCATTTTCACAACAAGCTGTTGGTCTACTATTGCTTCTCTTGCAGATGAAAGAGCTGCAGCCTCGACTGACACCTGAAAAAGAAGCCAGCAATTTGCCAAATGAAACTGCTCTTCAAAGGTAAAAGTAGACTTAATAGATGTGTCTGTTTGAAATGCTTGTGTTTAATGTGTGTTTGTAAAGAGGAATAACGCTATGCTGTCAAAACTTTTAAAATATGAATATCTTCATTATCTGATGCTTTTTTACTTTAAAAGTTTTGAGATAGGCGGCTCGGTGACGCACTGGTTAGCACGACCGCCTCACAGTTAGGAGGGTGAGGGTTCCATTCAACCTCCGGCCCTCCCTGTGTGGAGTTTGCATATTCTCCCCGGGCCCCCGTGGGTTTTTTCCGGGCACTCCGGTTTCCTCCCACATCCCAAGTACATGCTTGATAGGCTGATTGAGCACTCCAAATTGTCCCTAGGTGTGAGTGCGAGTGCGAATGCTTGTTTGTCTCAGTGTGCCTTGCGATTGGCCGGCAACCAGTTCAGGGTGTCCCCCGCCTACTGCTCGATGACTGCTGGCATAGGCCAGCATGCCCGCGACTTAATTCAAACTTAATTCTTATTCCACCAATGCAATAGTAATCAGAGTGCTGTGTTTTGAGCAGTGTTGGTACATACAAGATACTCTTGCAAAAAAAGGTTTAGTCCCCTTTAATATTAATAGTTTAATCGTAAACAGTTGTGGATAACCGCCATCAAAAACAAAGCTATCAAGTCTGTGTTTATTCAGCTTCATTTACCAGCATGTTTACAACATTTAACCCCTGTTGTACACTTCATAATAGTGATCATATTTTGACACTTCTGGAGCAAAGTCAAAGAAATTTCAACAAATTAATGCTATTTTACTGCTTGCAGGTCTGAAAGAGACACACAACCAGTCAAGGTAAATTTGTATACTTTCACGTTCTGACTCTGGCATTTTCTCCAAGGGATGATGCACATTGTGCAAACTGTGTGATGCTTTGGAATAAGACCTAATCATCTAAAAAAAAAAAAAGACAGCTGGACAACTTATTGACTGATTTAGCATAAGGACTCATTGTGATGTGAAATGTACAATCCTGTATTGCGCTCTAAGTCTCGTTATATAATATGCTGTACTGTATCACCTTTTTTAATCCACGAAAAGACTTGGTGTCAGTATAGAAACAAGTTGCTAGAGGAAGAGGACTTGGGTGAGAATAAAGTTGAAATAATTAATATATATGAAATGGCGGGGATGGCTCCCATTCATTTGAATGTAATCAGCGTAATACATGCAACGCTCGGTCCCGTGTATATTTACCAAAGCTTTGCCATTTCATCCACAGTTGTAGAACCGTCAAAACACGCGCTACACGACAGCTCAGTCATATACAGCCTTGTCGCTCAGTGTGCAGCTGGCTTTTTGTAACATCATGTATCCAGCTTGATCCCTAAACTATTTGTGATAGTCAATAATGGGAAATTGAGGGACTTTCTGAAGTGTACCACTTGCAACATTTGAATGAAAGTTTTTATTTTGTCCTTGAGATTCAATAATACAAGGCCTCTATTGTGTTACAAGTTTACTTTTTAATATGGTTAACCATTCATCACCGTTAATATTTGTGGATAATCATCAGGAAACGGTGAATCCGATAAGCCAGAAGGAAATGGAAGAGGCGGTGAGTCGATTGGAAGCAGAGAGGGTCCAGCTGCACAGAGAGCTGCAACTCTGCTTGTATGACATCCAGCAACGAGACCAGTACTTTCAGCAACTTAACTCAAAGGTTTGAAACAGTTAATGACACAACACAACTCACCTCTACATACTATTCTAATTGCTAGGACGGGTAACATGATTGGTGGTTTACTGATAAACTGATATAAAATATGAGTAATATTAATGTTTCAAATGTGAACTAACCTTCCTACCATATTTTTCATTTTGTGTTGTGCTGCAAATGTTTTACCACATTGTTTGGTCTTCTGAATTAATAACGGAGCGGCAAACCTCTTATGTTCTTGTCCCCATCCACAGCTACAGCAAGCAATGGAGGAGAAGGGTGCTGTCACCGCCCAGCTTAGTGCTATGTCCCAAACCCTGAGGGACACCCAAAATCGATGCCGCTGGCTGGAAAGCCAAGGCCAGACCCAGGTAACGTTTCCCAAAAAGATCGTGTATTTACTGTTCTGTTTAGATAGTGTACGTCGCTCGTTACGAATTGTCTTTCATTTTCAAGTTTTGAAGACGTAATACTTCTATGTCCTTTGTCTCTATAGTAAATTGTCAGTTAGATTTTCTGCCATTGGGTCAAGTGAGAGTGACCACAGTCATTTACATTGCTGCTTTTAGATTATGCTCATGGTGGCTATAAATTGAGTGTTTGTGCAATTCCCACTTTATATTTTTAGCTAAAGCTGTTTTGAATCTGAAAACAATTGTAGTATTGTAGTATATTCCTGTCTTTTAGGGTGCAGTTGAAGCACAGGTGGCTCCCGGAGGTCCTCGGGAAAAGAACAGCACAGTTGTTGCTCAAACAATTGAAGTTGACCAGCTCAGAGAAAGGTGAGGTCACATCACAGATGATTACAGTGGCCCTGAAGTTCAATTCACAGAAAGAAATATCTAAACAGACAAAAAAAGTAATTGCGAAAACAAATTAAAAAACACACAAATTTAAAAACAGCAAACAAAATTTGCAAAACTAAACAAACATTTTTTTTTATTTACAAACACGTCCTTATTCATAATATAATTGTCCGTCCCTCCGTCCTCGTTATTTTGAAAGTGTTTCCATCATGGCTTCTCAGTCAGTCAGTCCGTCAATCATCATTCCCTTAAGATGGGGGGAAAAAACCCTTACGTGTTACTTTCCGCACAACTTGGGAATCGTACCTGGTGTTTTGTTTGGTTCTTAGCACAGAGCACTAGCCAATGTACCAATCAGCCACAGAGAATGGTAACTCAATTCCCTAGTGCTTCAAGCAAGTCATTAACACCAAGAAGGCTGAGAATTTTTGGAGCAGCTTTGTGCTTCTCGATGGTCCCACAGTTGGCAAGGAATAACAAGAAGGTGGGGTGGGTATTGTATTGTAAAATAACACTTGACACATTGGCTGAGAGAGTGGGAAGTTCGTCCTATTACAGTTTAAATATCTTATCTAATGCACAAAGATGGCTCCTACCCTAGCACCAGACAGTAGTCAGTCTAGATCAAGCAGTCGTCCTTGGGCGAACAACAGCCAAACCTGACAAGCCAGCATGTTTCGTACCAGGCATACCACATCCATCCATCCACACAATTCCCCGCCAACCACAAACCCATCCATCCATACATGCCTCACCCTAGCCGCAGTTGAGTACATGAATGCTCCACCTCAACTATTTTGTAGATATAGTTTTTCAAATGTAGCACAAGTAGTCCTCCATACTACTTCTATGTAGCGCTGTCAAAAGGGTTCTTGACTCTGACTGTAGATGTTACTTTGCTCCACATTTAGGCTCCTTGAGGTAGAGCGGAGTCTGGCAGATGAACGGTACCGAAGGGAGACTGCCGAAGAGGCTTTGCATCTTGCTGAGGCCAGCACAAAAAGGTGTTGACACATAAATACCCTGTATCAACTGCCACATACTCACAGTGATGTGCTCAAAGGTAAATATTATGTTCTGCACCATCAGTTCAAGTCTGTCTCAAGATCTTCGGAAAGACTTCAGCAGTATCGAGATGGAAGCAGACGATGAGTGGGAAGCTGTGAGCCTCAACCCAAACCAGCCACTGATAACACGGAAGGTAGAAGCTTTTATGATCTTAAATCAAATAGATTTTCCCAGTGGGCCATATTAGGTGATGATATGATATGAAGTTTGCCATGTTTTTGAATACACTTTCTGATATGTAAAGTAAACGTCTTTTTGCTCGTCCTTATTTTGTCATTGAAGCAGACGCAACATTATATTTTTGCTTTTCATAGAGATACTAGATGTTCGTCAGCTAGCCTTAGCGAGTGCCACTTTAGATGGCCATTCATACGAGCACTTATTTTGTCGTATTTGAAGAATGATTGACTTGCATATTTCATTTCATGTATATTTGCAAAGGGACAGATTCCACAACATAGACAAATGAAAATGAAAAATCTCAAATGCACAGCATCACAGCATTATGTAATTAATATTAATTTCCAATTCCCGTCCCTAGGCCCATGCTGCCAGTCTCATTTTCATTCAAATATTTACACACACTTGAGGGGCCGCTTCTAGTTTACTGCCCCAACCAATCACCTTTTTCAGCTCAGTTGTCCATGGTTTTAATGCAATGACTGGCAATTAATCACCTTCATTCGTCATTCAGCGTAATGCCACATCTTCCGGAGTTGTTTAAAAGTGACACCAAGGATGAAGATTTCATTGGATTTAGACTGACACGGATGGTTTGGTAAACTTGTTAACATGTTATTTATGCTATAGTTATTTGAATAACTCTTAATATGTTATGTTAACAAACCAGGCACATTCTCAGTTCGTTGTTTATGTGCCATGTAATGTTAGCATACCGTACAATTATTATTAGTATTACAATTCCGTACAATTATTCAGCCTCTATTCTATTTTTATTTTAAATTGCCTTTCAAGATGACATGTCTGTTCTTGGTGTTGGATTTTATCAAATAAATTTCCCCCAAAAATGCAACTTATATTTCAGTGCGACTGATATATGTCTTTTCCTTCTGTATTATGCATTTTATGGCTGGTGCAACTTGTACTCCGGAGCGACTTATAGTCAGGAAAATACATACTTTCTATACCAGTCAAATTTCTGTGTCTGATTTGTGTGTGACTTGTGTGCCAGGTGAAAGTCGGAATGGTGGCATGCAGACGTTGGTTCAGAGGAAGAGGCCTGTACTTTTCCCGGCTGCTGATGAGCCGTGCACGCTCACGTTACTTCTTTCTTGCCTACTTGGTCGCAATTCACGTGATTGTCCTAATGTGCCTTACTGGTGCCCTCTAAAAAGGTCATCAACAAGTTGGAAGTTGGTTGAGAGGTTTAAAAAAAATAGCTAAGTCCCTATTAATTTATTTGTAAATTACACACTAGCGTGTCATTTGCTTTATAAACACTGGCACAGTCAGGTAACTGCGATGTTCGTCCTTTGAGAGTCAATTGTCTTTTTTGTTCACAGCTTTGGTAATAGTTGCACAAATTGCAAGTTGTAAATAGATTATCTGTAAAAGTGGTTTACCACACAAAGCCTTAAAAGAGTGATATCACAATATAGGGACAAGGCTAGAGAACCCTTAGATGTAAACACTTTACAAAATCCTATTAACAATAATGTCATCTCTCCCATGTTACTCACTAGAGGAAATCAAACCTCTCAACTTGGTTTCCCTGTCAACAACAATACATTCACTCTTGGGGTTGTTTAATTTATTTCCAAAATACAAATGTTGGTACAATTTTCCCGTTTGTCTAATACATTGCACATGATCCTTATGCTGAGTAAATCTATGCACTGTAACTGCATTTGTGTGTACCGTTTTTTTCCGTGTATAATACGCAAAATTTAACTAATTTATTGTCCTAAAATCTGGGGTGCGCATTATACATGGGTACAATTTTTTTTTAATTTTTTTTTTTTTTAATTAATTTTTTTTTTTTTTAAGAAAATCATGGTACTGGTACGAGTATTGATTTATGTATTGTTCTCTTCTTGTCATGTTGTGAAAGAATGTGGGTTGAATAAATACCGAAAGAACAATAGTGTGTTTGTACTGTGCTCTGGTCATTTCGTCAAAGAAGGGATAATAGTCCTCTTCTCTTCTTGACTGACAATGAATGTGATAGTTTAATACAATCAGCAAATAACAAAATGCGTATTACAGGTAATATTTTATTTCACAACACTTTGCCTTGTTCCTTTCGTCTCTGCTGTTCACTTCAAACACGCTCCATACGAACGCAATGCTCTCGTATCAGACGCTTGCTCGATCACCTGCTCGTTTGCTGTCACAATGTACCCTACACAAATCCGAAACATTTGTTGCGGCTCCGAGTCACGACGAGGGGCAAGTTTTGCTTTCCAAGGGTGTTTTTATTCCTCTTCAACGTCTCTCCCATACAGAGCCGCCTTTTTCACATGTCCGCACGTCACTTTCCTCTCTTTTCATCTGATCGCGGTGGTGCCTTTATGGGCAGTCGGAGAAATCAACGCCAACAAAAAAAATACATCCAGCCTAGTTAAGACCATACCAAAGACTATAAAAATGGGACCCATTGCCTCCCTGCGTGTGTGACGATCATTGGGACTTAAAAAAAAAAAAAAATTAATTAAAAAAAAAAAAAAAAAAAAAAAAAAATTGGGTGCGTATTATACATGGGTACAGGCTTTTTTCCAGCATCAACATGCCATTGTTAGGGTGCGTATTATACATGGGGGCGTATTATACACGGAAAAAAACGGTATATATTATCTCAATGACAGAAGCACTGAATCATAACAGCAGTGAGAACAATACGATGCTACATTTCAATTCTTGTTGGATTGAAGAGCAAAGCAAAAAATGTTTTGAGGGTGTATTTTTTTTCTATTTATGGATATTACTGATATTATTTGGGCTGGTATCTGATGACTTGTTTATTCTATGTGTATATATGTATTTCTATCATCCTCCAGTGTGAATGTCATTGAGAGAACACCTTTAGACAGAAAATAATGATGAGTTGCAATAGGTTTATTATCCATTTTTACAGAATTTCACTGCTCTGATCTGTTAATGTCACAATGGCCTCATACTCTGTATATAAAGATGTGATGAGCAAACAGAAAGACTACTGAAAATTGTGCAGATGCGTCCTCCGTTTTCAAGAGTTTATGATACTGTCGGCCTTGATGACATGAGGCTCTGCTTGGTGCAATACTGTTACTGAACTATTTTCAGATCACCATATTTAAAGATATCATTAAAGCTCGTTGATTTTCTTTGTTCTCTTCAGATGTGACTGATTATTGTTTCAAATAGTTTGATTTTGACGAGTCCTGGTCGTAGCATGGACCACACTCATTCTTGAAACAAAATGGGGTTTCAAATATAGAAGACCTCACATTTTGCATCATCCTCAAAACTGCTGTTTCTCTTGTGCAGTAGCATCAACAGCTTTTTCACGCACCTAATTGGTCATTAAATTTGTTAAATTAACACGGGTGCAAAAGGAATGGGACAAAGAGTTTATAGGGGTAATATTCGTAAATAAAACCATAAACCCCCTCCCCCATCTTGGACTTTCTGACCATATCACTGTTATGCTTTTGCCCGCATACAGACAAATGGTGAAAGCATCCATGCCGGTTCGCAAGCGGGTAAGAGTGCGGCCTGAGGGTGCCTCTGATGCGCTTTGAGACTGCTTTGGCACTACTGACTGGGAAATGTTGAAGCAGGCGGCCACTTGCAACAATCGGACGGACATAGAGGAGTATACTGACTCTGTTTCCTCTTACATCACGAAGTGCATTGATGATGTGACCCACACAAAATTCATCGTCACTCGGGCTAACTGGAAGCCATGACTGACAGGGGCTGTCCTCAGGCTGCTGAGGGCCAGGGACAAAGCCTTCAGAGCGGGGGATGAGGCTGACTTGAGAACAGCGAGGGCCGACCTGTCCCGGGGCATCAAGGAAGCGAAAAGGGCATTCTCTTGCAAGATTACCGCCCACTTCAAGGACAGCAGGGACGCACGGAGCCTATGGCAGGGCATTCAGACCATCACGGACTACAAGCCCGCGCCGCAGAGCTGTGAGGGCGACATCCGTCTGCTCGACGATCTGAACCGCTTCTTTGCTCGCGTCGACGCTTCACCGGGGGCGACGAGACTCAGTACAGGTCGGAGGTCGACCTTCTGGCCACGTGGTGCAGGGAAAACAACCTCCTGCTGAACGTCAACAAGACCAAGGAGATTGTTGTTGACTTCCGGAAGGGTCACACCCAACACCTGCCACTGACCATCGACGGTGCTGTGGTGGAGAGAGTGAGCAGCACCAGATTCCTGGGGGTGCACATCAGGTAGGACCTCTCCTGGTCCACCAACAGCGCATCACTGGCGAAGAAAGCTCAGCGCCGCCTGTACTTCCTGCGGAAATTCAGGCGAGCAAGTGCTCCTCCGGCGGTCATGACTACATTCTACCGTGGCACCATTGAGAGCGTCCTCTCCAGTTGTATCGCTGCTTGGGGTGGTAGCTGCACTGAATACAACATGAAGGCCCTGCAGCGCATAGTGAACACGGCTGGTAAGATTATTGGTGCTTCACTCCCCTCCCTGAAGGACATTTACACCTCCCATCTCACTCGCAAGGCGACCACGATTGTGAGTGATGTGAGTCACCCCGCTCACTCTTTGTTTGATCTTCTGCCCTCTGGGAAGAGGTACAGGAGCCTGCGCTCCCGCACCACCAGACTCACCAACAGCTTCATACTCCCGGCTGTTAGGATCCTGAACTCTCTCCCCCCTTCTGCGTAGCGTCCTGTACTTTTGCGCTATATTCTGACTGTCTGCTGTAGTCACACTTGCTCCATTTTTGCTCCTCTTATTTATTATGTTATTTGTTTATTTATTATTTATTCGTCACTCTTATTTATTCATTGTTTGTGCCTTCGTGTTTTTATTTTTTGTGTTGTTTACTTGTATGTATATTGTGTACTATGTCTTGTCACCGTGGGATAGTGGGAATGTGAAGAAATTGACAATAAAGCAGACTTTGACTTTGAAATTCTATTACCGTACTGGCCCCAATATGAGACGAGTTTTTTTGCATTGAAATAAGACTGAAAAAGTGGGGGTCGTCTTATATTTGGGGTCTAGCCATTATACCCATTTTCACTTGTGCGCAGCGGTAAGTTAAAGGTTGCTGGTATCGACTGAGTATGTTGCTGTGATCGTGTTGTCCGATCGCGGTTTGCTTCGTGTGCGCGCCGTTTGATTGACAGCTCCGGCGCGCTCAGAATCGACTGAGTATGTTGCTGTGATCGTGTGCGTCTTTGACAGAAAGTGAGTATATACATTTCATTGTTACTACTGTCCACTGTTGTACCGTTTGTCCGATCGCGGTTTGCTTCGTGTGCGCGCCGTTTGATTGACAGCTCCGGTGCGCTCCTTTGTTTGCCTCGCATCGGACGAGTACCCGTTACGCAGCGGCACGGCGACTAACGGTCGCCAGCAAATGTATTTTGTTGTCTCGATCGATGACTTATGTTTGGTGTGTTGCCGAGTGTATTTCATTTATGGTTATTTATTATTATTTTTTGCCAATAATTCAGTAAAGCAATCAAAACTGAACCACGTCTTCCCTCCTGTGTTCTGACCGACACCCGGGGGCGAAAAGAGCATAACTATCCGAGCCGACTAGTCCTCAGGCTCCCCAACAATAGCGGTAGCAGTTTGCATTATTTTATTACAATGTTTTTCCTTATTCAGATTTGTTTCAAGGCTACAGTTAGTTAGACTTCACTTTAATGGTTAATGCAGTTATTGAAATGTTGTTTTATCACAGTAGAATGGTTTATTTACGTACATTTCAAAAACCAGAAGCCATCCATTTACAAATGTGATTGCACTTTAGTTTACATATTTAAATGTTCAGATATTAAGATCTTATAGACAGTTTTCGCATGACTTGAATGAGGCAAAATAACATGCTTTTTCTCTCGAATATATTGTTATAATCATTTGTTTCAAATGTACTGTATTTTTTTCTGTATAAAAATTAAATTTGGTGTTCAAAAAGTCTTTTTACTTGGATGAAAGTGGGCCTTCACGCCCTCTTGAGCTACCTTTACTTCATGCTTGTGGTCTCATTTCAGTGTTTTTTTTTTTCTTATCTTTGGGGTCTTTATTCACCTTCACTGTGAAACACCAAACACCCATTACCAATGCATTATTGATGTTAGTAATCATAATAATGATAATTATTACTTTTAGAGATTATGGCTAAATGTAAGCTTACCTGAGACTGCTCTATCTGCATCAAAATTATAACTTGATAATTATAATTTAAGGCGACACGGTAGTGCACTGGTTAACACGTCCGCCTCACAGTTTGGAGGGTGCCAGTTCGATTCCACCGCCAACCCTCCCTGTGTGGAGTTTGCATGTTCTCCCCGTGCCCGCGTGGGTTTTCTCCGGGCACTCCGGTTTCCTCCCAAAAACCGATTGAGCACTCCAAATTGCCCCTAGGTGCGAGTGCGGATGGTTGTTCGTCTATGTGTGCGCTGTGATTGGTTGGCAACTAGTTCATGGTGTCCCTCGCCTACTTCCCAATGACTGCTGGGATAGGCTCCAGCACGCCCGCGACCCACGTGGTTACAAGTGGTATAGAAAATGGATGGATGGATATTTATAACTTGAATTGTAACTTCATCTATAAGCAGGTAGTGAACTGAACAGTTTTAGCAGCCACATCATGCCAATGAACTGCCATTGCTGATGTAGTATTTTAAAAATATATAAATAAACTGTTCATTTCATTTTCTGCCTTGAAATAATGGCCTGGATTTCACTCCTCAAAAGACATTCAGGACATTGGTGCCCTTTTTAAAAAAAAAATATTACGAAAAACTTGTTTCTAATACACAAATACATGCTGCATAACCTGATTTAATTTTTTTTTAATATTCATAAAAAGAATCAGCATTGTTTTTAGGTGGATTTTGTATGCATTCTAGTGGGCATCAATTGTATGCGGATTTTCGCTTTTTGGTCCAGTGTACTCTGAAATTTATGACTTCTCTCAACCCTCATCCTCTTTTAGCTAATTAAAAAGCAAGAAAATATCCAAATCTAAATATATTATTTTTAAAAATCAATAAATACTGCCCTAAACATGACTACCTTTAATGAAAAGCTTCTGATATCTCGCCACAGGTTTTTTCATCTGTTCCTGTAATCGTCCCGACCCGGGTCAAGTGCCAACTATAGGCCTCTTTATACCCATACAACAACGGCCGCATTGCATCACGTGGCCGACACATTGTGTCTGCAACACAAGATGCTCTCAGGTCAGCTGATGCGTGTAGAATGCCATCATATCTCAGGATTGGTCCGTTTAATCACATGATGCGATGATGTAATGCAGCCAGCTTTATTGTCGTTACACGTCACCAGGCAACGAGATGTAAACAGGCTCAATTCACACAAGGGCCAAGCAACAAAATAATGCAGCTTTCCCCAGCTATGTTCCACAAGGCCTCTATATGTCACCAGAGAGGTGAGGATTTGCACCACCCAGCTTGCGGTTTAAATTTTGCTATCTTGTGGATTTGATATTAGTCAGTCCTAGATGGATGTAAATGAGAGAATCCGTTCACTTTCAAGGGAATATTTTTCCCCCCTTTCATTTGTGCGACCCGCTGCGGACCATCTTTAACCAGGCAGTGGTTGGGGATCACTGATTTACATGATTACCATGCATGTCATTTCATCCATAATGTCCTTTTCCACTAAGATAGCAATGTAAATACAGGTCGATAGTTACATGACAAACTTTTTGAATCTACTTATTCTGCCTTCAATTACATCTCCATGTAGATTATCATGTTGACAAACCTAGTGTAACTATCTTGACTTTTTAACAATTTTTTTGTAGTTTAAAAAAATCTAGGTTGGTTTTCTCAAATCATTGTGATGGACTGCGGTCTTCAAAGATGTCTGGCATCTTGACGAGAATGTCTGGAATACAATGAAGGAGACCATTTGAATAACAAGGTTGGTAATTTCTTTTAATTGTCAATTTTGTCCAAAATGCATAAACAATTTGAAGGAAAAAAGGTATTTATCTTTTAGTGATCCAACTAATTGTCTGGTTTGCACAATCAAACTAATCAGCAAATACATTCAGGATCACAGAGGAAACAACATTGTTTCCTGCAATCTAGTTCCTTTGTACGTCTAATATTCCTCTCCTTCCTCCCCCTGATCATCAACTGAGTCGGCCCCAACCTCCTCATAGTCCTTCTCTAGAGCTGCCATGTCCTCTCTGGCTTCAGAGAATTCTCCCTCCTCCATACCCTCCCCCACATACCAGTGAACAAAAGCACGCTTGGCATACATCAGGTCAAACTTGTGATCGAGCCGAGCCCAGGCCTCTGCAACGGCTGTTGTGTTGCTCAGCATGCACACAGCTCTCTGTACTTTGGCCAGGTCGCCACCTGGAACCACGGTGGGGGGCTGATAGTTGATGCCCACCTTAAAACCAGTGGGGCACCAGTCCACAAACTGGATGGTGCGCTTGGTTTTGATTGTGGCAATGGCGGCATTTACATCTTTGGGCACCACATCGCCACGATACAAAAGGCAACACGCCATGTACTTGCCATGACGAGGGTCACACTTCACCATCTGGTTGGCTGGCTCAAAGCACGCGTTGGTGATATCAGCAACAGTTAATTGCTCATGGTAAGCCTTCTCAGCAGAGATGATGGGGGCGTAGGTGGCCAGAGGGAAGTGGATACGAGGATATGGTACCAAGTTGGTTTGAAACTCTGCAAGATCGACATTGAGGGCGCCGTCGAAACGAAGGGAAGCCGTGATCGAGGAAGTGATCTGACTGATCAATCTGTTCAGATTGGTGTATGTAGGACGCTCCATGTCTAGGTTTCGGCGGCAAATATCATAAATGGCCTCATTATCCACCATGAAGGCACAGTCAGAGTGCTCCAGGGTGGTGTGTGTGGTCAAGATGGAATTGTAGGGCTCCACCACAGCCGTGGACACCTGAGGTGCTGGATAGATGGAGAACTCCAGCTTGGATTTCTTCCCGTAGTCCACAGACAGACGCTCCATCAACAGGGACGTGAACCCGGAACCGGTGCCACCGCCGAAACTGTGGAACACCAGGAATCCCTGAAGGCCGGTGCACTGGTCAGCCTGGTGACACGGAGGGACATGAATCGAACATCACATTTGTCTTTGTAATCACAAGTTCTTGACATCAGTGCTCACCAGTTTACGTATTCTGTCCAGCACGAGGTCAATGATCTCTTTGCCGATGGTGTAGTGACCACGGGCGTAGTTATTTGCGGCATCCTCCTTGCCGGTGATTAACTGTTCAGGGTGGAAGAGCTGCCGATAGGTTCCCGTACGCACTTCGTCTGAAGAAAACAAACCAATGCCTCAGCTTTATTTTGTTAAGTTCAAGATTGAACTTTTGTAATTCCTCATAGAACATGGTCTACGTTTTTTTTGGGGGGGGGGGGGGGAGTAATGGGGAAAAAAAACCTGAAAAACAAAACACTAATAGCCATCAAATGGCAGCAGTGAGTATCTCTTGGATGAGTTCACCATTTATCAAAACAATGGACGCTTCTGAACATGGCGTCTCTGAATTCGACCGTTGCAATCAGCTTTTTACCGTCAGTGGTGGTATCGTTAAATCTATGACAGAGGTCTCACATGAGATAAAGTTTATTTAAATTTCAAAGTACAAATGAACTATCGTACGTAGTGTACATATGCACACGTGCATAGCATGACGCACGAACACACTAAACACTACTACTAAGTTGCGTGCAAATCGTTTGATTCAGTTGATACACCGATGATATTTTGTTTCAATAAACTTTTTACTGTTGCTTTTGGTATTTTATAAACAAAAAGAACTACAGATGTTTGAGGCGTCACTAAAAACTACAAAAAGCTTTTTTGGACGAAAATAGAAAATAGAAACCAAATCATATTCTACTGATTACTAAAAAAAAATTATTAAGGTAAAAATATTTTGGAATTAACGAGGCTAATCTTTTATTTGTTAATTTCTGTGTGATAGTTGTAAAACACTTTGAAATTATAAAATTCTGTGAGCCTTGAGTCATAAAGCTTTAAATTGGATAGCACAATATATGTTCTTTTATTTGGAAGGTGGAGGTGGCCTGGCAGTAAAAGAGTGAATGTTTTGATGTGCAGCAGTTCAGAGATGAGCTAGTTTACCGATGACTGTGGGCTCCAGGTCCACAAAGACAGCTCTGGGGACATGCTTTCCCGCTCCGGTCTCACTGAAGAAAGTGTTGAAGGAATCGTCTCCACCTCCAATTGTTTTGTCACTGGGCATCTGTCCGTCCGGCTGGATTCCATGTTCCAGGCAGTAAAGCTCCCAGCAGGCATTGCCAATCTGAACGCCAGCCTGTCCAACATGCACCGAGATACACTCACGCTGTAGGAGGGAAAAATTATGTTAAGGCCATTTAAAGGTTATAATATATTGTTACAAGTTGGGTAACACATTGGGTAATGATTTTCTAATGATTCTCTAAGCAGTTTAACAAACGTGAGTAATTAATTCTCCGTGGCGACCCTTGAAGGGACAAGCCGTCCAAAAGTCCACAGTCGACAACAAAAGTTTCCAGGGGAATTAATGGTATGGTGATTCATGGCACTGTATAGAAATATAAGGAAAGAATAATCTTGACAACAGTTAATCAATTATATTGTCCCAATTGGCCAGACAAGGTAAAATATAGATTGTTTTCATTCAATAGTTTGCGTAAAGTCCCCTTAATTTGTTGATTTGCTTTCAGTGGTCCTCACTGGGAAGTGTCTTATTGAATATTTCCTAAATTCCACATCTAAGTTTCCAATGGAAAGTTTTCAGCACCTTTTTAACATTGGTTCAGAAGTAATCTTTTTCAAAAGAAAAAAACTAGTGGCACAGTCCGCCATATACCTTGTCAGTTTATGAAATAAAAATGTAAACAACAAAAGTCTCAAAGGGAAATAATCCCATGCACACTCACCATATTTCCTTAAGGAGAGGAGTTTCTGAAAGAATAAGCAACAGTTTGGACAGGTGAAAACCATGTGATTGAATTCATTTAGGCATCAAGTGATGCATACTGGAGTAAACATTAGAGCAAGGTCACCTCCATGGTTTTGTCAGGTAGCCCCCAAGGACCACGAGTAGCCTGCAAGCCTGTCCAAGAACTAGTAGTTGTGATATTCTAGGCATGTTGTAGAAGTTTTCATTTGAAAATGTGAACATGTGCAGATTTTTAAAAAAATGTTTTGATATTCATTGGTT
Source organism: Syngnathus acus (assembly GCF_901709675.1). Taxonomy (NCBI): domain Eukaryota; kingdom Metazoa; phylum Chordata; class Actinopteri; order Syngnathiformes; family Syngnathidae; genus Syngnathus; species Syngnathus acus. The sequence goes on along the minus strand of NC_051089.1, from coordinate 20,915,829 downwards.
TTATAATTGTTATAAATCATCAGCAATTCATCAGTTTTGTCATTGTTAGAAATCATGAGCACGATCAGTGTCTTCACATAATTTAATATAAAAAATGTATCAAAGGTAATTTGCTCAAATTGGTTACTTTAGAATTGTATCAAACTGGTAGCATCCGGCATTTGTTACGGAAGACACTTCAAAAAGGTTGGTGAGAGTTGGTTAGAGATGTTATCAGATCCTCACACAAAATACAGTACAAACCAACCTTGGACAGAACCATTAGTTGGGCAACCATCTGTCATCACCATGAACACACAAATTAAAATCTGTAGAAATCTCTGTAGACCAAAAGTTTGACGATGAACTGTAATTCCAGTTGGCGATTCAATGACGGATTTTTTTTTTTTTTTGCCTTATTGTAAATATCACTTTTAAAATTACACCACCCAACTAGATGATTGAGTCAATTTCGACAAGCTATCCACCTTTTGAAAATAATGACTCGGAAGTTTTGCTTGATCTTTGCATGCTAGTATTCAAAAACTTGTATTAGCAGTAGCAGCGCTCAGTGGCTTCTTCTCTAGGGCTACAATTGATTGCATCGTTTAGTCAATAGTTATAAAGGACAGTACTCCATTTAGAATATTCTGTAGCCATGGGATTATTTTAGTAGACGGACAACAAAGACCAAAAATTCTACAGTATTATAGTAAATAATTAAGCTTACCGATAACCAACTCCCGAGCAATCAGTGTCTGTTAATTTGTGATGTGGTTTGACTGACTTTGTAAAAGAGCAGCAAATACTCTTGGGATGGTCAAACGCTGGCTTTGCACAAAGAAGTTCCAAGCGTATACAAGCTCTGAAGAGAAGATGCCATAAAAGAAAAAGAACGTCATAAAGGTTTCGGGTGGAGTGACGTCATCGCCATGCGTTGTAACTGACATTTGTGCACGTGACAAAGACTGACATGTGAACAGTCACGCGTATATCAAATATGCAACGCCGTCATGATACGACGTATTCGGAAACAACCACTTGCACTGCTGTCTCAAAGTGAATAATAATGATCAAATTATTATTTATTCATTCTTAGTATGCGTTATTTAATAAATTATTGATTACTAATCAGTTATTATACAATTTTCTGTCTCAAATATTCTTCCCGAAATTATTATCGGTTGCAGTTTGCTGTGGAGAAAAACTACTGCATCATATTTAGAGCTGTGTCGAATATGTTTCATTCACGCAGCTGTTTCAAGTAAGCAGAATGGGTTCCAAAAAGTCCCGCCTAGCTACAAGAACAGATATGCTCACACTTCACTGATTAAAGTACATAACCATATAATTATATTCACACATTAAATCAATAAAAGAAACATTTTAAGCATATAATTATACCTACACACAAGATCAATATAGAAGACATATTTTCAGTTTAAAAGAAGACATAACTAGACATTTTTTTATGTGATCAACTAAGTGATAAAGAGAAATGTTTTTATAACTTCATGATCTGATATGAATTTTTGTGCACTTTAAAATAAATGTTTTTTGGTATATTGCTTGATATTGTGACTTATTATTTGCCTTGTTCTTTTATTGACTGGTTTTGAACAGGTTTGGTCTGCAATCACCAATATTGTATTTGCAATGCAGTTGTCTGCTTGATCATCTTGGTTTCTGGCTTCCCACGCGTCTTGGGAAGGATTGGTAATTTTGGAGTGTCAAGTATGCTTGCTTCTTTGGCGCATGTGATGTTTACAGGTAACCACTAGATGGCAAAGTTTACTCATTTCAAATCCCTAAAAGCTCTAACCTAGACACTGACCACATTGCACGTTGCTGAATATTCCTACTCTGGTGAGTAGTAAGGATAACGGACAAGTGATTTGATACCCCCACCCCCTAAACAAAATCACGTCTTTGCATTCGGCTTGTATGTCACATATCCCAAGATTCCTTTATTTTTCCGTTTCTGCAGCAGGTTCTGGAACAGTTTCCAAATTGAGCAACAGAATTAATCATTCTGTATCATAATATAGACGCCATTCCCTCCTTTTTTGTGTTTCAACCTCATTTTACTGCGAGCTGCCCTAAAAAAAATCAGCATAGGTTGCAAAGAGGCAATGGACACGTGTTCTCGATGGTCAATTGTTCAAAATACTGTTGATGATCAGAGACACTTTACTTCCGGATGCAGGGAGTCAAGCGCGATTCTGGTGTGTTTGATCAAGGTGGCCGGAATGAAAATAGTTTTGACACATTGTGACAATTTAATCATCACAATGTAGGAGTTAAATCTCATAAATACAGGAACAGCAGTAGTTAATCTGTAATGACTCCCAGTAAAAACTGAATTGCAAATTGCCTGACTGGTGACAAGCTGATGATCAAGATGCTGAACCACCCCAGACTCAATTCAGCCAAATATGAAAAAAAAAAAAACTGCCTGGCTGGCCTGCCTGCCTGCCTATTGACCATGTTTAATATTTTATTTAGTTTTTGAAACTTATGGGGGGGGGGTAGAAAGCCACAGAATAATCAGTACTTTATAGTGACAACCAGTAAATGTACATTTTTCATACTGTTCCCCTCTTCATCAACTGTTCATTTTTCTGTGGTCAGTCAGTGAATGTGAAACAGCTGCACACCTGAGAGATAATGTGTGTCACATCTCATTGTTCGATTAATTTTACTTGAAAAATCAATATGCCAAGGTTGGTCTTCACATGGAAATTCTTATAATGGCCTAATGCAAGACTTGTTCCACTACTGTGAACAGAGGAGTTAGCTACTGTAGGCTATTGACCCAATCAGAGAACAGTCATTTCTGTTCACTAATGAAGTGCTTTGTCTCGTACACAAGTATGCTCTATGACAGGGAATCAATGATTCTCTGCTATGTGACACCAAAGGTATGATATAAAGGTTTTTAGATCCCTGGGGAAGGATGTGGAAGCCTTTCAGATAAATCTGTGGGGATGCAATCATTAGTGGCCCCACTGTGATCTCATCCTCCCAGTTGGATCGATGGCATTAAGTGCCATCCTCCTCACAATTGTCGGCCAGGTACTTTGCATGATTAATGTCTGATGAATATCCTATTTTTTCTAACATTCAATTTCACCAAAAGTGTGTAGAGTATACTGTGATTATCGTAGCAATTTGAAAACAAGCTTGATTTGCTTTATTCTTTCATTCATCTCAGTGATGAGACGATCTGCTAGAGGAAGTAATGATTGTGACAGGGCTGAAATGGGACCAACAATTGCAAGATGAATACAAACCGATGGCCAGAATTTATTTTATGGCTATGATTGCAAGAAAGTGATTTAAAGAGTTTAAAGAACTGAGTGATTTCCATCTGAAATGAGGACGTGAGCCACTAAATCTGCATGTTCACATAGCTTCAGTATTATTTAATGGTGCATTTTTATGGCCAGCTCATTATCAACCAATACATTCAGGCCTTGACCTAGAGGGAGGATGAATGTAGTTTGTTTGGTTTTCGAACAATATATAGTCACATTGATCAATTAGTTGATATGATCTCATGTTTTTTTTTTTTCTGATTTTTAAATCCATACATTACATCCCAACACTGGACAATCTCTATTTCAATATGTTTTATACAATAAAAAGTGTGATAAAGACATATTTATTGGTCAATTAACTGCTCTGTAAAACGAATCATAATATTAAGTCATTATCTGTCAGTGTTCTTCAAATTATTTGTGCCATTTTCAGCCAATTATTAATTAACATGATCACATACTGTATTGTAATACAGTGTGCGTCAACATTAAAATTCTCTTCTAATGAGTACTTGTGGTTTCTGTGTTAAGTCATAGTACCGTTTTGTCCCATGTATAATGCGCCCCCATGTATAATGCGCACCCTAAAAATGGCATGTTGATGCTGGAAAAAAGCCTGTACCCATGTATAATACGCACCCAAATTTTGACTCCTACTTAAGTCCGTAAACGTAAAATTATTTCAGAAAAAAGATCATCTTTGGGAACAACCGGATGTTATTCTGCCGGTCAGTATCACTGCGCATGCGCTAGCAAACTCAATAGCGAAGAAATGTTTCGGATTTGTGTAGGGTACATTGTGACAGCAAACGAGCAGGTGATCGAGCAAGCGTCTGATACGAGAGCATTGTGTTCGTATGGAGCGTGTTTGAAGTGAACAGCAGAGAAGAAAGTGCATCTGTAATGGCGGCCTCCGTATGATATCCGGCTAAAAAATAAAAATAAAAAAATAAAAATAAATAAATATCCATCCATCCATTTTCTGTACCGCTGTATCCCCACGAGGGTCGCGGGCTTGCTAGAGCCTATCCCAGCTGTCATCGGGCAGTAGGCGGGGGACACCCTGAACCGGTTGCCAGCCAATCGCAGGGCACACAGAGACGAACAACCATCCGCACACGCACTCACACCTAGGGGCAATTTGGAGCACTCAATCAGCCTACCAAGCATGTTTTTGGGGATGTGGGAGGAAACCGGAGGGCCCGGAGAAAACCCACGCGGACACGGGGAGAACATGCAAACTCCACACAGGGACGGCCGGAGGTGGAATCGAACCCGCACCCTCCGTACTGTGAGGCGGACGTGCTAGCCAGTGCGCCACCGAGCCGCCTAAAAAATAAATAAATAATAATAATTTGTACCCATGTATAATGTGCACCCCAGATTTTAGGACAATAAATTAGTTAAATTTTGCGCATTATACATGGAAAAAAACGGTATGTGCAGGGTCGGACACTGCACTGCATCACTGCTCTTGTTTGCCTCCTATCCTCTTTTTAGCCCTTCATTTTTTTCCCAGCGTGCCCTATATCGTGGCCCACTTTGCAATTAGGTCTGCTGCTACTGCTACTGTATATGTGGAGGAACAACCAAATATCTACCCTGTGTGCGTGTGTGTGTGCGTGCGTGCGTGTGTGCATGCATGCGTGCGTGCTGTTTAAGACCATACACTGGTCATCCTGTTATTTTATTTCACAAGGATAATTTTAAGTTGATTCAGGAGGCAGCGTAGTATATTGATTGTCAAACACACCTTACAAAGTTCACCTCAACCAATTTTCAAATCCCAAGTCATTCAAATGGGGCTTTTTGACTACTTGTATCAGGAGGTTGACATGCTGCTTGTTAAAACTGGCACTTGTGTCAGGAAGTTAGAGATGTTGCTTATTAAAATGAAAGGAGTTTGACTGGCCCACATCAGCACTTCATGCATCTAACAGGAAGAATTGTTGGATACGACTCGCCTAACATGGACCATTAGTTGCCATGGCAACAAGGTCTTCCCTTGCTACCAGCCGAAACCCCCATATTCCTCCCACCATGCATAATGCAACATTTCCACATCACTTGTGTTACTGTAAAGTGATGGACTTAATTGATAGACTTATGTGTGGACAACAGAAATCATGCTGACTGCAACAAGAAATTTATTTTGGAAAACAGTAATATGATGACTGGACAATATCATGTTAACAATAATGCTGGATAGCTTTGTACAAAATGCTGAGTTGTGAATCATCCATCCATATGTCCACCCGTCTGTCCATCCATTTTAATGGCTGTTCATCTAGGGATGGAAATCAGAAGAGAAGTTGACTGAGAACGTGATTTAGGGTCAATGTACTTGTTTAATTGACTAACTGTACCTTTCAGTCAATGCAGCATAACTCACTTAAATATTCTGATCAATAATTTCACCATTTCTAACCATTGGTGTCATGCCTCATCCTCGGGTGAAATATTATGTCTATGTCAAAGTCAAAGTCTGCTTTATTGTCAATTTCTTCACATGTCAAGACATACAAAGAGATTGAAATTGCATTTCCCACTATCCCACGGTGGAGACAAGACATATTACACCCAATTGGTCCACAGACAAACAAAACATTCAAGTAAACAATACAAAAAGTAAAAATAAGAAGGCACATACAATGAATAAATAAGAGCAACTTGGCTGAAATGGTGCAATCGTGCATACAGCAGACAGTCAGTATAATAGCGCAAAAGTACAAGTGGAGTAGTTTAAGTGGAGTAGTGCAAGGCAGCCATCATGGCCCAAAAGGCCAGGATGTTATGCAGCCGATTGTGGAGGGGGGAGAGAGTTCAGGATCCTAATAGCCTGGTGTATGAAGCTGTTGGTAAGTCTGGTGGTGCGGGAGCGCAGGCTTCTGTACCTCTTCCCAGAGGGCAGTAGATCAATCAAATTATGAGCGGGGTGACTCACATCACTCACAATCGTGGTCGCCTTGCGGGTGAGGTGGGAGGTGTAAATGTCCTTCAGGGAGCGGAGTTGAAGCACCGACAGGCCTCGGTTTTCGACGGTCGGGATAGCTGCCCGTCCACCGTTCCTCAGTCTGCCGGCTCTGCGTTTGTTTGGCGACATTAGTTTAGCAAGCGGGACTTGTACCCTGACCTTGCTACTCACAGGGAAGACCGCATGAAGGTTGTCGTCCATCTTCCCCATCTCCAGAGATGTCTGGCTGGCAGCAGCTTGGAAGCAGGAGTGGGAGGCAGCTGGCCCCTCCCTCATGCACCGTTATGTCTGGGAACCAGGAGACGGCGCCATAGGAGGAGACGAACTACTTCGCCAGCAGTGGACCACACTGAACCGCTTAAGAACTGGTGTTGGGCGCTTCAACACGTCTATGCGGCAGTGGGGACTGGCGGACAGTGCGGTATGCGAGTGTGGAGCCCCCGAGCAGACAGCCGACCACATCATTAACACCTGCCCCCTATATAGACCACCCTCAAAGGCCGGCCTCTTCGACCTGGGACCAGAGATGTTGGCGTGGCTCCACGACACCAAGTTGGAGCTCTGACGTTACACGAGAGAGAGAGAGAGGGAGCGGAGTGAAGCACCAATAATCCTTCCAGCTGTGTTTACTATGTGCTGTTCGCGTCGCCCCTCCCCTCCTGTGTTACCTCAATCAATGTAATCACAGTCACCTGCCTCTTGTTACCTGTCTCATATTTAAGTCCTGTCTGCGTGTCACTCGTCTGTCGGATCGTTGATTTCTTGATGTGGTTCTTGTTTCTTTTGGTTCCTGTCGTTGCCAGTTCTGTTTTGGTTGGCCAGTCTGTCGGTCGGTCAGTTAAGTTCTGTCACTTTGCTGGTTCTGTTAGTTTGTTCCCCTTACCCTCTTACCAGCTCAGTGGCCTAGTGGTAGAGTGTCCGCCCTGAGATTGGAAGGTTGTGGGTTCAAACCCTGGCCGGGTCATACCAAAGACTATAAAAATGGGACCCATTGCCTCCCTGCTTGGCACTCAGCATTAAGGGTTGGAATTGGGGGGTTAGATCCCCAAATGATTCCCGAGCGCGGCACCGCTGCTGCTCACTGCTCCCCTCTCCCCCAGGGGATGGATCAAAATCACACGGGGATGGGTTAAATGCAGAGGACAAATTTCACTACACCCAGATGTGTGTGTGACGATCATTGGGACTTTAACTTTAACTCTTCCAACTACCTTTTCCCTTCAATAAACCCTGGTCCAAGCTGCATTTGGTCGCCCTGCTCCATTCCGATTCGTGACAGAACGATCCGACCACTTCAGCGACCAGCACCTGGACCAACCTCCGCCACCAGCTCCCGCCAGACCTGTGGACGTTGCCAGACTTCGAGCCAGCTGCGTCGGACCCGCGATCGTCCCTGGCCCCACTCCCACTGTTGCGGCGCGTGGTGGCTCTTGCCGCTGCGCACAGCTCCGCCTTCCGAATGCCGCTGATCGCGGTCCGGACTTCCAAATGCTGCCGATTGCAGTCCTGACTTTCCGTATGCCACCGATTGAGGTTCAGACTCTCCATTTGCCGCAGAGCGCGGCTCTGCTTCCTGTGTTTCCGCCGATTGCAGCTCTGACTTTCCGTATGCCGCCGATTGCGGTTCAGACTCTCCGCTTGCCGCAGAGCGCGGCTCTGCTTCCCGTGTTTTTGCCGATTGCTATTCTGTCCCCGAGTTTCCGCCGAGCCCGATTCCGTTCCCCGAGTTTCCGCCGAGCGCGGTTCCGTTCCCCGAGTTTCCGCCGAGCGCGGTTCCGTTACCGAGTTTCCGCCGAGCGAGGTTCCGTTCCCCGAGTTTCCGCCGAGCGCAGTTCCGTTCCCCGAGTTTCCGCCGAGTGCGGTTCCATTGCCCGAGAGTCCCGCGAGCGCGGTTCCGTTCCCCGAGTTTCTGCCGAGCGCGGTTCTGTTCCCCGAGTTTCCGCCGAGCGCAGTTCCGTTCCCCGAGTTGCTGCCGAGCGCGGTTCCGTCCCCCGAGTTGCCGCCGACTGCGGTTCCGTTCCCCGAGTTGCCGCCCAGCGCGGTTCCGTTCCCCGAGTAGCCGCCGAGTGCGGTTGTTTCCCCAGTTGCCGCCGAGCGCGGTTCGGACTTCGTTTGACCAGTGGGGTCAATTGGACTGGTGCGCTTCCCCCCCGCCACCCCGTACACCCCGTGGGGGTTTGTTTTTTTGGGACGTCGGGAGCCGTCCCTTGTGGGGGGGTACTGTCATGCCTCGTCCCCGGGTGCATTATTTTGTCTATGTTGCCATGGTTTCTGTTGGCGTTGCCCCTCCCCTCCTGTGCCTCAATCAATGTAATCACAGTCACCTGCCTCTTGTTACCTGTCTCATATTTAAGTCCTGTCTGCGTGTCACTCCCCTGTCGGATCGTTGATGTCTTAATGTCGTTCTTGTTTCTTTTGGTTCCTGTCTTTGCCAGTTCTGTTTTGGTTGGCCAGTCTGTCGGTCGGTCAGTTATGTCAGTTTGCCGGTTCTGTTAGTTTGTTCCCCTTACCCTCACTTCCAACTACCTTTTCCCTTCAATAAACCCTGGTCCAAGCTGCATTTGGTCGCCCTGCTCCATCGATCCATGACATTGGTCTGTGTTTTTCATAATTTAGACAATGTGCCAAATGAAATGCAGATAACTGATAAATTTATATTTCTAAACTAATTTATATTTAAATTTTATTGCATTTATTTATTATATTGGTATTTTATAATTATTAGTTATATATATTATATTATATTTACAGATTTTTACATAAATATGAAAATAAATATAATAAAAAAAAACAAATTACAATGTTTTGACCCAATTGTATTCGTTTAACCTTTTAAATTTAAATGGTAACTCAATTTCTGGGCTCAAAATGACACGATTGTTGGTCGGTCCTTTTTTAAGTACTAGGATCAAATTTAACCCAATTGAGTTATTTTTGACCTAATTGTTTTTTGAATGTGAGAATAAAAATAGATGAAGAAGAAAAATATCTCTATACTGGATGTTAGAAGCAAACCTGGGACCAAATCCTGTGAGAGTCTAGAACAGGGGTGGGCAAACTTTTTGACTTGCGGGCCGAATTGGGTTCTAAATTTTGACCGGGGGGCCGAAGCAGGAGCAGATGGATGTAGTGTTTGTGTGAAGTAATATAAATGACATGCAAAGCATTAAAAAAATATTTCACCAAAAAACTACTATCAGTGATTCTTATTAAATACGACACTGTTATGATGAATAACATTTTCCATCACTTCAGCGCCTGCAGGTCAGATTTATGAAATATGTTTATCTAATGAGGCGAAATCACATCCAACGGCAAACATTCTGACCAAATACATCTTGAAGAATCAGTGAAAGAATACATCTAAATAAAGTAATAAAGAAATCAATAGTATTGTTGGTTTCTTTTTTTTGCTAGTGCATCATAGTCTGGAGTAAAATTTGTTGTGGTAATTCTTAGGATAGAGCCGGAGTGTCGGTCCGTTAACCTAGATCTGTGACGGGCTTTGTTGACGTTCATGTGGCTGAACGTCTTCTCACACACGTAGGTCGAGCCAAATTGTCCAGTCTTTTTTAACATTCGGCACTCAGTGTCCACCTTTCTTTTCTTCGGGCCACTCATTTTAATGGAAGGATTCCAGGGGAAGGTTTGTGGGTGGCATTAGCGTAAAACTGTATCTGAAAACTCAGCGCGCGAATTACGAGAATATTGACGTCACAGCCTACACTCGAAATTCAGTACTGATAGATGAAATTACTATGTACTACTGAGTACGCACACGCACTTGTGAGTGTGCACCGAGCTTTCTGACACGGCTCCCGGGAGTAAATGCGCGGGCGGGAGCTTCCCCATCTACTGGGAAAACATAGTAATTGCAGGGAAAATGACCCCAAAAAAAATTTATAATACAATTTATTCAGGTTTGGCGGGCCGTATTAAACGGCCCCGTGGGCCGGATGTGGCCCGCGGGCCGTAGTTTGCCCATGTCTGGTCTAGAACAATCAAAGCTCTTGTGCTTCAAGATGGGTCACCCTTGCCAGCCGGATGCTTGGACAATTGAGTAAAATGGGGCATTTGAGAAAGTGAATATGATATGGAAACGTAAAAATAACTGTCACCTTCAGAGGGAAACTGACTACCAACAAATGATAGAGATGTGAGACCAGGGTCACTGAGGAATTATTTTGGGCACAGATGGGGAACACATCCACTCTTGTCCTCCTTTTAATAGAAAAATGTTAAAAGTTTATTTGTCTATAATTGGGAGCACAGTGGGACAAGTTGCGCTCATCCGCCTCACAGTTCAAGAGAGCAAGGTTCGATTCCAGCTCCGGCCTTCCTGTGTGGAGTTTGCATGTTCTCCCCGAGCTTGCGTAGGTTTACTCTGGGTTCTCCTGTTTCCTCCCACATTCCAAAACATGCATGGTTAGCGTATTGTCAGTAGTCTGAGAAGAAATTGTCTGTTTTAATCGTCCATCTGTCGGTGGCCAGCCCTGTGTAAATACACAGTCAATGCGCAAGGCTCTTGTGCTGTCACTGCTGAACCACGTGAACCCCTCCTCTCTTGGGTGTATAACTTTAAAGCAATCACTTAATTTAAAGACCTAGCACATGTCTTCTATTAAAACAGATGTTTTCTCAATTTTAAAGTCTTCCGCAGCACCTTTTCTGTCACCTCTGTTTAAGACACAGTTAAAATCCCCTCCCATAATTAATAGTGCATGACCTAGCATGTGAGACTGCAGGCTTTCAAAGAGATCATATGTCATTTCAAAGTATTTTTCGCACCAAAAGGCGCACTGGATTATAAGGCGCACCCTCATTGATCTTTTTTATTTTAGAAATTATTTCATATACAGGACTGTCTCAGAAAATTAGAATATTGTGATAAAGTTCTTTATTTTCTGTAATGCAATTAAAAAAACAAAAATGTCATACATTCTGGATTCATTGCAAATCAACAAATATTGCAAGCCTTTTATTATCTTAATATTGCTGATTACGGCATACAGCTTAAGAAAACTCAAATATCCTATCTCAAAATATTAGAATATCATGAAAAAGTATACCGTATTTTTCGCACCATAAGGCGCACTGGATTATAAGGCACGCCCTCATTGAATATTTTATTTTAGAAATTATTTCATTTATAGGGCGCACCGGAGTAAAAGGTGTATAAAATAGAAGCTATACTGCAACAAACTGAGGTTGACTAGGGTTGCAGTATGCATCCACTAGCCAACCCTCTGTAAACAATCGCGTTTCTCAAACTATCTCCTATAAAATGATCAGAACTGACTAAAGTTCGATCTAACGCATTGGTACTGCTTACCTATGTTTCCCTTCCATATCGATCCGTAAATTTACTCAAAACATTAACAGAGCAGCCTATTTTGACATAAAATAACCTATCACTATAGCATTAGCCACCCGCAAACTCCTGTGAGCCTCAGCTCGCAGACTCCCATGAGCCTCAGCAAAGTGTAAATGATCACGTTTCTCAAACGATCTCCTATAAAATGATGATAAAACTGACTAAAGTTTGATCTAACACATTGGTACTGCTTACCTATGTTTCCCTCCCATATCGATCCGTAACTTTACTCAAACATTAACGGAGCAGCCTATTTTGAAATGAAATAGCCTCACTGGTACAACAGCTATTCAGTGACGCCCCCTGACCACGGTTACCGTAATGCTGGGAAGCGATGAGACCTTGTAATTTACTACTGAAACATTTTGGCAGAGCACTGTGTACAACCAGTATGGATCAACAAATTCATCGATTGAACCATATATAAGGCGCACCGGACTTTAAGGCGCACTGCCGGCTTTTTAGAAAATTTTAGGTTTTTAGGTGCGCCTTATAGTCCGGAAAATACGGTACTAGTAGGGTATTCAACTCATCACTTGAATGGTCTAATTAACTCGAAACACCTGCAGGGGTTTCCTGAGCCTTGAAAAACACTCAGCTTGGTTCAGTAAACTAAATCACAAGTATGGGGAAGACTGCTGATCTGACTGCTGTCCAGAGGACCATCATTGACACCCTCCATCAAGAAGGTAAGACACAAAAAGAAATTTCTCAAAGAGCAAGCTGTTCACAGAGTGCAGTTTCAAAGCACATCCACAAAAAGTCTGTTGGAAGGGGGAAATGTGGCAGGTCACGCTGCACAACCAAGAGAGATGACCGCAGCCTTAACAGCAATGTGTAAAAGAGTCACTTCCAGAATTTGGGGGAGCTTCAAAGACAGTGGACTGAAGCTGGAGTCCAGGTATCAAAAGCCACTGTTCACAGACGTGTCCGGGAAGTGGGCTACAATAGCCGTATTCCCATGGTCAAGGCACTTCTGAACTTAAGTTAAAGTTAAGTTAAAGTCCCAATGATCGTCACACACACACCTGGGTGTGGTGAAATTTGTCCTCTGCATTTAACCCATCCCCGTGTGATTTTAATCCATCCCCTGGGGGAGAGGGGAGCAGTGAGCAGCAGCGGTGCCGCGCTCGGGAATCAGTTGGTGATCTAACCCCCCAATTCCAACCCTTAATGCTGAGTGCCAAGCAGGGAGGCAATGGGTCCCATTTTTATAGTCTTTGGTATGACCCGGCCGGGGTTTGAACCCACAACCTTCCAGTCTCAGGGCGGACACTCTACCACTAGGCCACTGAGCTGGTGCACTGAGAACACGGAAGAAACGTCTGACTTGGGCTATGGAAAAGAAGCACTGGACAGGTGCTGTCAAGTGTTTTACTTCCCACACTTGAAGGGTTGTACCAAACTGAACCGTGATCCCCCTTTCAGGATCACCAGGCTGCAATGGATGCAGAGAGGGCACATAAAATACGTAATATGAAAATCAATAAAAAAGTGGATGTCCAAGTCAAAGCGAAGAGCTGTCTTAAATGTTTCTACTGAGGTAGCAGTTCTAATATCCATTGGTGGGGAATTCCAAAGCTCTGTTTGCCGGTCATTCTTTCTCTTTTCAACTGTTGCAGAGACTTTGACTCGGCCATTTTAGGCTTTGCGAAGAACGTTATGCGGGCTGGGCGTGGACTCAGCGGCTGGCAGGCTGGCAGGCGGGCTGGCGGGCTGGTAGGCGGGCGGGCTGGGCATGGAATCAGCGGCTGGCGGGCTGGGCGTGGACTCGGCGGCTGGTGGGCCGGGCGTGGACTCAGTGGCTGGCGGGCCGGCCGTAAACTCAGCAGCTGGCGGGCCGGGCATGGACTCAGCGGCCGGCGGACCGGGCGTGGACTGGCGGGCTGGCTTGAGTCTGGCTGGATGGGGCTTCTTCAACCAGCTGGAACCGTTTTTTCACTGTCAAGTGTTTTACTTCTTCCTACACTTGAAGGGTTGTACCAAACTGAACCTTGAACTGGATTCCACTCAATAACCAGACTGTTGTTCCATTAAATCCATTTATTTTCTTCACCCGTGATTTTCTTCCAACTTGTCAATCATTTGTTGTAAGGGTGGTCTCAGTTGTACGTAGCAGTTAGCAAGTTAACTGAAAAACCTCAAAGATAAAACAAACAAATTCCAACAGTTACCATTTTGCATATTATTTGTAAAATCAGATACACAAAAAATATCTATGGAAAGTTTTGACTTTAAATACTTATAGAAAAATAGACTGTTCTAAAATGCATTCATGTAAATTCATCAAATATCAAAATACCATATAACCATATGATGAATTTAAGATAGTAAATCCAATGGATGTAAATATCAAACAACCACCCTACCAGTGAATCTTAGGATCTTTTTTAACCATATATATTTACAAACACCTCTTCTATAACATTACGTTTTAGCAGTAAATACTTTCAATACATTACAATCATGTGACAAATACAAGAAAAAGATGCGTGTTTTTAATTGTCTGTCTCCACTTTATGATTGCGCACAAAGTGTCCATGTGTCACACGCACATTCTCTTCCTCTTCCCCCCCGTCTCTATGCCCAGTCAGCGCAGCAAGTCATTTGTATTAGCAACAAGGAGGATTTGTGAGGTTACCGGCTGTCTGTTCAGATCTTTTGTTTCTTTTTGGTACTTTTCTGTATTTGCTTTGTATTCCCGTGCTGCTGGAGATGATGTTTTTTGCCCATTAGGTCTTTCCTTCTGGCGTACTTGATTACATTCAGGTGAGTAGCGCGCACACGCCCTGATAGCCTCGATTGACGCAGGTGAGTAGCGTGCGTGCGCTCAGTCAGCTGCCGTTCGCCGCGACAGTTGCAGAGTGGTCCAAAGTCCTCTTTTCAGATGAAAGCAAGTTTTGTATTTCATTTAGAAGTTGTCAAGTGGCATGGTGGTACAAGATGGTGTAAAATTAGGTATTGAATTTGGCCCAGGCACATTGGCTATCCCAAAACATGTAGTAGTTCCAAAATTTCACCAGGAGATGGTGTTAAAGCTTGACATAGGGGTGACCTGATGGAAATTAACAAATCTAATAAATTAAATTGTTAGCAATTGGGAGGACACGACCTGTTCAAACACGTAGCAACGCACAATTTTGGAATATGAGTTTGCTATGCCATAATTTTAAGATGTAACAGCTTGAGCAATATCAATATACAGTGCCTTGCGAAAGTATTCGGCCCCCTTGAACCTTTCAACATTTCGCCACATTTCAGGCTTCAAACATAAAGATATAAAATTTTAATTTTTTGTCAAGAATCAACAACAAGTGGGACACAATTGTGAAGTGGAACGAAATTTATTGGATAATTTAAACTTTTTTAACAAATAAAAAACTGAAAAGTGGGGCGTGCAATATTATTCGGCCCCTTTACTTTCAGTGCAGCAAACTCACTCCAGAAGTTCAGTGAGGATCTTTGAATGATCCAATGTTGTCCTAAATGACTGATGATGATAAATAGAATGCACCTGTGTGTAATCAAGTCTCCGTATAAATACACCTGCTCTTTGATAGTCTCAGGGTTCTGTTTAAAGCGCAGAGAGAACCATGAAGACAAAGGAACACACCAGGCAGGTCCGAGATACTGTTGTGGAGAAGTTTAAAGCCGGATTTGGATACAAAAAGATTTCCCAAGCTTTAAACATCTCAAGGAGCACTGTGCAAGCAATTATATTGAAATGGAAGGAGTATCAGACCACTGCAAATCTACCAAGACCCGGCCGTCCCTCCAAACTTTCATCTCAAACAAGGAGAAGACTGATCAGAGATGCAGCCAAGAGGCCCATGATCACTCTGGATGAACTGCAGATAACTACAGCTGAGGTGGGAGAGTCTGTCCATAGGACAACAATCAGTCGTGCACTGCACAAATCTGGCCTTTATGGAAGAGTGGCAAGAAGAAAGCCATTTCTCAAAGATATCCATAAAACGTCTCGTTTAAAGTTTGCCACAAGCCACCTGGGAGACACACCAAACATGTGGAAGAAGGTGCTCTGGTCAGATGAAACCAAAATCGAACTTTTTGGCCACAATGCAAAACGATACGTTTGGCGTAAAAGCAACACATCTCATCACCCTGAACACACCATCCCCACTGTCAAACATGGTGGTGGCAGCATCATGGTTTGGGCCTGCTTTTCTTCAGCAGGGACAGGGAAGACGGCTAAAATTGATGGGAAGATGGATGGAGCCAAATACAGGACCATTCTGGAAGAAAACCTGTTGGAGTCTGCAAAAGACCTGAGACTGGGACGGAGATTTATCTTCCAACAGGACAATGATCCAAAACATAACGCCAAATCTACAATGGAATGGTTCACAAATAGACGTATCCAGGTGTTAGAATGGCCGTCAAAGTCCAGACCTGAATCCAATCGAGAATCTGTGGAAAGAGCTGAAGACTGCTGTTCACAAACGCTCTCCATCCAACCTCACTGAGCTCGAGCTGTTTTGCAAGGAAGAATGGGCAAGAATTCCAGTCTCTCAATGTGCAAAACTGATAGAGACATACCCCAAGCGACTTGCAGCTGTAATTGCAGCAAAAGGTGGCGCTACAAAGTATTAGCGCAAGGGGGCAGAATAATATTGCACGCCCCACTTTTCAGTTTTTTATTTGTTAAAAAAGTTTCAATTATCCAATAAATTTTGTTCCACTTCACGATTGTGTCCCACTTGTTGTAGATTCTTGACAAAAAATTAAACTTTTATATCTTTATGTTTGAAGCCTGAAATGTCGCGAAATGTTGAAAGGTTCAAGGGGGCCGAATACTTTCGCAAGGCACTGTATGTGTTTAAGTTGGAGGAACCCATTATTGTGTTAAGTACTATTATGTGTTGAGATTGATCTTTATTAGACAAGATATATGTGATTCATGTTGCAATGTTTTGTCCAACCTGTATTTAACATTGGTGTTCCATCCATACCTCCATCCATCCATCCATCTTCTTCCGCTTATCCGGGGTCGGGTCGCGGGGGCAGCAGCTTCAGGAGGGACTCCCAGACTTCCCTCTCCCCAGCCACTTCATCTAGCTCATCCCGGGGGATCCCAAGGCGTTCCCAGGCCAGCCGAGAGACAGTCTCTCCAGCGCGTCCTGGGTCGTCCCCGGGGTCTCCTACCGGTGGGACATGCCCGGAACACCTCCCCAGGGAGGCGTCCAGGAGGCATCCTGATGAGATGCCCGAGCCACCTCATCTGGCTCCTCTCAACGTGGAGGAGTAGCGACTCTACTCCGAGTCTCTCCCGGATGACCGAACTCCTCACCCTATCTCTAAGGGAGAGCCCGGACATCCTGCGGAGAAAACTCATTTCGGCCGCTTGTATCCGGGATCTCGTTCTTTCGGTCACGACCCATAGCTCGTGACCATAGGTGAGGGTAGGAGCGTAAATCGACCGGTAAATTGAGAGCTTTGCCTTTTGGCTCAGCTCTCTCTTTACCACGACGGACCGGTACAGAGTCCGCATTACTGCCGACGCTGCACCGATCCGCCTGTCGATCTCGCGCTCCATCCTCCCCTCACTCGTGAACAAGACCCCAAGATACTTAAACTCCTCCACTTGGGGCAGGATCTCATCCCCGATCCGGAGAGGGCATTCCACCCTTTTCCGATCGAGGACCATGGACTCGGATTTGGAGGTGCTGACCCTCATCCCGACCGCTTCACACTCGGCTGCGAACCGCTCCAGTGAGAGCTGGAGATCACGGCCTGAAGAAGCCAACTGCACAACGTCGTCTGCAAAAAGCAGAGACGCGATGCTGAGGTCCCCAAACCGGACACCCTCAACGCCTCGGCTGCACCTAGAAATTCTGTCCATAAAAATTATGAACAGAATCGGTGACAAAGGGCAGCCTTGGCGGAGTCCAACCCTCACTGGGAACGAATCCGACTTACTGCCGGAAATGCGGACCACACTCTGGCATCGGTGATACAGGGACCGAACCGCCCTTATCAGTTGGCTCGGTACCCCGTACTCCCGAAGCACCCCCCACAGAACCTCCCGAGGGACACGGTCGAACGCCTTCTCCAAGTCCACAAAACACATGTGGACTGGTTGGGCGAACTCCCATGCACCCTCGAGGATCCTGTTGAGGGTGAAGAGCTGGTCCACTGTTCCACGGCCAGGACGAAAGCCACACTGTTCCTCCTGAATCCGAGGTTCGACCTCCCGACGGACCCTCCCCTCCAGCACCCCTGAATAGACCTTACCAGGGAGGCTGAGGAGTGTAATTCCCCTGTAATTGGAACACACCCTCCGGTCCCCCTTCTTAAAGAGGGGAACCACCACCCCAGTCTGCCAATCCAGAGGCACTGTCCCCGATGTCCACGCGATGCTGTAGAGACGTGTCAGCCATGACAGCCCCACAACATCCAGAGCCCTTAAGAAATCCGGGCGGATCTCATCCACCCCCGGGGCCTTGCCACCGAGGAGTTTTTTAACTACCTCAGTGACTTCAACCCCAGAGATTGGAGAGTCCGCCTCAGAGTCCTCAGGCCCTGCTTCCACAATGGAAGGCGTGTCGGTGGAATTGAGGAGGTCTTCGAAGTATTCTCCCCACCGACACACGACGTCCCGAGTCGAGGTCAGCAGCACGCCATCTCCACTGTAAACAGTGTTGACGTTGCACTGCTTCCCCCTCCTGAGACGCCGGATGGTGGACCAGAATTTCCTCGAAGCCGTCCGGAAGTCATTCTCCATGGCCTCGCCGAACTCCTCCCACGCCCGGGTTTTTGCCTCAGCAACCGCCGAAGCCGCGTTCCGCTTGGCCATCCGGTACCTGTCAGCTGCCTCCGGAGTCCCGCAGGCCAAAACGGCCCGGTAGGACTCCTTCTTCAGCTTGACGGCATCCCTTACCGCCGGTGTCCACCAGCGGGTTCGGGGATTGCCGCCACGACAGGCACCAATGACCTTACGGCCACAGCTCAGGTCGGCCGCCTCAACAATGGAGGCGCGGAACAAGGTCCACTCGGACTCAATGTCCCCCGCCTCCCCCGGGACGTGGGAAAAGCTCTGCCGGAGGTGGGAGTTGAAGCTCTTCCTGACAGGGGATTCCGCCAGACGTTCCCAGCAGACCCTCACAGAACGTTTGGGTCTGCCAGGTCGGACCGGCATCTTCCCCCACCATCGGAGCCAACCCACCACCAGGTGGTGATCAGTTGACAGCTCCGCCCCTCTCTTCGCCCGAGTGTCCAAAACATGCGGCCGCAAATCCGATGACACGACTACAAAGTCGATCATCGAACTGCGGCCTAGGGTGTCCTGGTGCTAAGTGCACACATGGACACCCTTATGTTTGAACATGGTGTTCATTATTGAAAATCCGTGTCGAGCACAGAAGTCCAACAATAGAACACCGCTCGGGTTCAGATCGGGGGGGCCGTTCCTCCCAATCACGCCCTTCCAGGTCTCACTGTCATTGCCCACGTGAGCATTGAAGTCACCCAGTAGAACGACGGAGTCCCCAGAAGGAGCGCTCTCCAGCACTTCCTCCAGGGACTCCAAGAAGGGTGGGTACTCTGAGCTGCCGTTTGGTGCATAGACACAAACAACAGTCAGGACCCGTCCCCCCACCCGAAGGCGGAGGGAGGCTACCCTCTCGTTCACCGGGGTGAACCCCAATGTGCAGGCGCCCAGCCGGGGGGCAATAAGTATACCCACACCTGCCCGACGCCTCTCACCGTGGGCAACTCCAGAGTGGAAGAGAGTCCAGCCCCTCTCGAGAGGGCTTGTACCGGAACCCAAACTGTGTGTGGAGGCAAGTCCGACTATATCTAGTCGGAACTTTTCTGCCTCGCACACCAGCTCGGGCTCCTTTCCAGCCAGAGAGGTGACATTCCATGTCCCAAGAGCCAGCTTCTGCAGCCGGGGATCAGACCGCCAAGGTCCCTGCCTTTGGCCGCCGCCCAGCTTGCAATGCACCCGACCCCTTTGGCCCCTCCCACAGGTGGTGAGCCCATGGGAAGGGGGACCCACGTTTCCTTTTCGGGCTGAGCCCGGCCGGGCCCCATGGGCGAAGGCCCGGCCACCAGACGCTCGCGTTCGAGCCCCGCCTCCAGGCCTGGCTCCAGAGGGGGGCCCCGGTGACCCGCGTCCGGGCGAGGGAAAACGTGATCCATTAATTTTTATCATCATAAGGGGCTGATGAGCCGTGCTTTGTCTGGCCCCTCACCTAGGACCCGTTTGCCATGGGTGACCCTACCAGGGGCATGAAGCCCCAGACAACATGGCTCCTAGGATCATAGGGGCACGCAAACCCCTCCACCACGATAAGGTGACGACTCACGGAGGGGCCATCCATACCTGAATGTATTAAATTGAGAGGAGACATTAAGGGCTAATAGTGAAAGAAAGAACGAGCAAAACAGGAAACATCTGCATCCGGTGACGGACTGCTGTCAGGCGCAGTGGTTGCTGCTTGAAGCAAGGTTGCCAAGACAACCAGTGGTGCAGGGATTCTGACCTTTCACCTACATATTACGATGAGGTAATGCCAGAAGCCTATAAATATGTTGCCCGGACACAGAGCGGGCGCGCTTCTTCCTAGTCAGGGCGATGGCCGTGACGCTGCCCGGAGTAAAAGAACGAAGATGGATTTTTCATTCTTTTTGAGATTGAACCAAAATCTACTAAAATGAATTTCCAGAGTCTTCGAATTGGACTTGGTCAAATTTTAAGCTTCGAGGAAGGCAGAGGAGACAGCCGCTCCGGGCAGAAAGGGGAATACGCCAATTTTACTTTTTTGGCTATGCTCCTCACGGCCAGACCTTTCCTCTTTTTTAAACAGAATTTGGATTTTGGAACAAAGGAGAGCCGATCACTCGACTTGTTCAACCAAATAGGATTTTAGACCTTTAGTCTTTTGTTCTGAGTGGGTGAGTCTTGTTTTTTTGCTTTTTCGACTTGTAATTCTTTTTCTTGCTTATTCATTAAATCTCTTCTTAAGCCTTAATTCGGTTATCGATTATTTCGTATTAACTATGTTGAGCATGGTTTTATATGCGGTAATTACAACTTTAAAATTTCTTCATTTCCCTATCATAGTCATTCTTTAAATCCGTTCAATTCTTTTTAAAGTGAAGACAGCTTTAATCCTTAACATCAGGAATTGTCAGATCTGGTTCGAAGTAGTTATCTTGAGCTCAGCTAGGGCGAGGGCGCTCTAGTAAATTAACGAATCCTTGAGGTCTTAACAAAGACATCTAAAAATATCCGTAACATAACACAAGCATCAAACAACCGAAGGTAGCCATCATTATGGCGCGGTCATTTCGACGACTCGCCTCGAATTGAGTTACTCGGCTCGCGCGTCGGATGACTTGAGAGGGATTGGCGTCATATAGAAATTAGATTGATTCTAGTAGAATTAATTTAACTCAGGTGGTTAGATACGGACGAGTCCCTTCACCCCGGCTTGTCGAACCCTTTGATGGGAAGCCGGTGACACTTTGATAAAAAGTGCGCGTTTGACAAAGTCAAGGCGCCAGAGTCTGGAGAAAGGCTGGAGAGGCGCAAGTTGCTTGAAATCCAGTGTGAAGTTCCCACAGTCAGCGATGGTTTGGGGAGCCATGTCAGCTGCTTGTGTTGGTCCACTGTGTTTCATCAAGTCCAGAGTAAATGCAAATTTTAGAGCACTACATGCTTCCGTCTGCTGAAGAGCTTTATGGAGATGATGATTTCATTTTCCAGCATGACCTGACCTGAACCCCATAGAGAATTTGTGGGGTATTGTGAAGAAGAAGCTGAAAGACACCAGACCCAACAATGCAAATGAGCTCAAGGCCGCTATTGAAGCATCCTGGGCCTCCATAACACCTCAGCAATGCCACAGGCTGATTGCCTCCATGCCACGCCGCATTGATGCAGTAATCCGTGCAAAAGGATTCCCAACCAAGTACTGAGTGCATTAATGGACATTTTCAAATGTTTGATTTTGTTTTGCTGTTATAAATGTTTTTTTTTACTTGGTCTGAGGAAATATTCAAATATTTTGCGATAGGATATTTGAGTTTTCTTAAGCTGTATACCATAATCAGCAACATTAAAATAATAAAAGGCTTGCAATATTTCAGTTGATTTGTAATGAATCCAGAATGTATGATATTTTTGTTTTTTTAATTGCATTACAGAAAATAAAGAACTTTATCACAATATTCAAATTTTCTGAGACAGTCCTGTATAGGGCGCACCGGATTAAAAGGCGCATAAAATAGAAGCTATACTGCAACAAACTGAGGTTGACTAGGGTTGCGGTATGCATCCACTAGCCAACCAGTCAGAGACTAAGAGCCACATTTTTTACTGTGTCATCGCAAAGAGCCACATCATACACATGAGCACACATGAACACCCCCCCCCACACACACGCACACGCGCACACACGCGCGCGCGCACACACACACACACACACACACACACACACACACACACACACACACACACACACACACACACACACACACACACACACACACACACCCCTCTGCTCAGCCAAATTTATTGTGTGACATTATGTCACGCACCAACATGATAATGACAAATTGACTCCTACAGTACTAAAACCACAGACCAAAGACCACATTTTCAACAATGAACACTGTGTGCATTGTCACACACAGACAAACTCTCAGTTCAACAAATTCCACAAACAAAAACATAAGTTTTTTCACTTACTATGTGTGGCGGGACATTTCGGGACCATTCGTTTTATTTTGTTGTTTTCAGGAGACAAGATTTCAATAACGTCACTGAGGCATATTTTAACAAACTCCACTTCATTGTATGGCTTTTTAGCCCGTGCAATGTTCCAAGCCAGTTGAAACAATGCAAGTGTGACAGTCTCTGAGTGCTTCGTAATTGTTTTGAAAAACTGTACCTATTTTTCTGCCTGACTTTTCAAAGTGTCCAAACTTGTGCTTGCGAAATTCAGTCCCTTTTGCAAAGTCCTTATCGATATTGGCATGAAGTGAGCTGAAGTGGCGCTGAACATTTGAAGCTTTTAAATGCGCTAATGACGTCCGACATATCAGGCAGAATGGCTTGCCATTACGTTCAACAAAAAACAACTTTAACTCTGTTAAAAACGTCCTGTGGTCATCGTCATATATTCGTTTAGCTGTGCATTTTTTCCTTGCCATTTTGGCCGGGTTGGCCACCCCTGGCTTAGCGTCTTGTCAGCTTTTCTGGACCTAATGGGCCCCCGTAGTCACAGTCGCCATTCATTAAAAAGCCAGCAAAACCAATCGCTCTGCCCTGTGTTCATCGTCATATATTCGTTTAGCTGTGCATTTTTTCCTTGCCATTTTGAGAGCGAAATTGACACTCCTCAAATGGGTTTGTCCCTCCTCCTTTGCGGGATTTCACCTCACGCGCATGCGCGTTTGACCAAAATACCATATTGAACTCAAGCGAAGCAAATACGCACGAAAAATAAACACAAATGTTGATATGAACATAAAAGAGCTGCATGAAACCAGCCAAAGAGCCGCATGCGGCTCGCGAGCCGCGGGTTGGCCACCCCTGCACTAGCCAATAACCAATGAGCCCTCTGTAAACAATCGCGTTTCTCAAACTATCTCCTATCGAGGATATGCACGTGACGTCACAGACCGGCTGACGGTTTGTTTGGGTGGCAAAAAGCGGCGGACGCTGGGTGGTGCTAATAGGGCCAAGGCTGGATTGAGCTTTAGAGATACGTGTACTGGGGCATTTTTTTAGCATTTTATCAGTGGCAGATCGTGGCAGAGTTGTTACGGTGCAACTTTGACCATGGTGAAGAGTTGTTGTGCCATTGGATGTGCCTATCGCTTCCAAAAAGGCGATACCAAGAAGCTGTATTGGTTTCCTGCGGACCAGACCAGAAAGGATAGCTGGGTGGCGGCGCTTCGTAGGGCGGAACATGGCCGCAACAGCTCCAAGCTTTGGAAGCCAACTATTCATTCATACATCTGCTCAGATCACTTTGTGGGAGGTACGTAATTTTGTTTTATTGACATCAACATTCATCTGTGAGGTATTGCTCGGATATTCCCTTTTTCTTGCTGCTACTCGGCCATGAACTAAGGAATGCATAATTACACAGATTCATTGCAGTATGTTTGTCCAATTGCTAGTTTCTAATAATTAGATAAGTCAGAATTATCCATTGTCACTGGGGGATACAGGGTACAGCCACAGGCGGATACACCCAAGATCAGTTCGGCCCCACCTGAAACACCAAACTGGATCCGGCAGTTTCCATTTTTATATCAAGCTTGTCTGAAAAACAACTATCAAATAGTTGTAAATGTCTGGATATGTTACTGGCGGAAAAGTCGCCTTATCAGAGGACCAAGCGCTTGCTGTCCCAGCTCCTGCTACGCTTGAGCTGGTGGCGTTCTTACTTGGTTTCCACAGCAGATCAACATGAATGTTATATTTTTTCAACTTTTCAATGTATCTCTTGCGGCTTTCTTGGTCCAACTGGACGAAATAATCACTCACGACACCCACCCAGGCCGCCATCCTCACGAGTCCAGTGGCAGCGGACGAGGCTTTTTGCCACCCAAACAAAAATGGCCGCCCCGGTCTGTGACGTCAGTACATATCCTCTATAAAATGATCGGAACTGACTAAAGTTTGATCTAACACATTGGTCCTGCTTACTTATGTTTCCCTTCCATATCGATCCGTAAATTTACTCGAAACATTAACGGAACAGCCTATTTTGAGATGAAATAGCCTCGTGCGTATAGCAGCTATCATCATGAGCCACCCGCAAACTCCCATGAGCCTCAGCTCGCAGACTCCCATGAGCCTCAGCAAAGTGTTGTGGCAGCCCCCTGTAAACAATCACGTTTCTCAAACACTCTCCCATAAAAGTGATCGGAACCGACTAAAGACTGATTTAACACATTGGTGCTGCTTATTTATGATTCCGTTGGATATTGATCCGTAAACGTACTCGAAAACATTAACGGAACAGCCTATTTTGAAATGAAATAGCCTCGCGGGTACAACAGCTATTTAGTGACGCCCCCTGACCACGGTTGCCGTAATGCTGGGAAGCGATGCGACCTAGTAATTTACTAGTCGTACTAAAACGTACTGAAACATTTTGGCAGAGCGCTGTGTACAACAGCGCTGAAACATTTTGAGTGAAACATCACAGCGCTCTGAAACATCAGAGCGCTGTGTACAACAGCGCTCTGCCAAAATGCTTCAGTACGTTTTAGTACGACTAGTAAATTACTAGGTCGCATTGTTTCCCAGCATTGCGGCAACTGTGGTCAGGGGGCGTCACTAAATAGCTGTTGTATGGACCAGTATGGATCAACAAATTCATCAATTGATCCATATATAAGGCGCTCTGCATTATAAGGTGCACTGTGGTTTTTTAAGTAAGTTTAAAGTTTTTAAATTCGCCTAATAGTGCGGAAAATACGGTAGTTCACGAAGCATACGTATATGTGCCTTCTTTCATCAGTCTCAATCCAAATACACAGTGTAGGTCCCTTTCAAATGGGTAGTCTAGAACAGTGGTCCCCAACCTTTTTTGCGCCACGGACCGGTTACGTATCAGAAATATTTTCGCAGACCGGCCTTTATATAAATAAATAATACATTTATATAAATAAATAATACATTTATAATAAATATATAAATACGATGAAATAAAATGATACGACTGGCATAAAAACAAGTATAAACGACATAAAAATAAAACTCACCATTACGTTGAATTAGTGGGAGCACTGAGCTTGTTTCTCAGAAACGAGCCGGTCCCATGTAGGAGTAATCGGAGACAATGACACCCGAAGTGGTTAAGGTTTGTCTTTTAATGCAGAATGCTTGGTCTCCATGTGCCGAAGCAGTTTTGAAGGCTTCATTGCCTCGTTAGCTAGCCTGTCGCCACATATTATGCAGAGTGGGCTTGGCGCATTAGAGCAGTGTTTGTCAACCACTGTGCCGCGGCACACTAGTGTGCCGTGAGTGATCGTCAGGTGTGCCGTGGAAAATTATCCAATTTCACCTACTTGGTCTAAAAATATTTTTTGAAAACGAATTAATTATTATCTGCAGATAATATGCCATTGTCGAGTGTCTGTGCTGTAGTAGTGACAGGAAGCGTAATCATGTAATGATTCCTTATCACTAGATGGCAGCAGGGAGTGAATTACTGATGCATGAATGTGACAGGTACCAGTGAGAGCATTGTGGCTAGCAAGACTGTGCTGACGCTGATGGAGAAGTTTTTGAAAAGAAAAAATGCTAACTCCGATCTGGGCCCTGGACAAAATTCAGACCCAGATAAAGGCCCTAGTATGAGAAAGAAGGCAAATACCGTGAGCTCGAGGCAATACAATGAGAGTTATATTTCATTCGGATTTACTTTTACCTGGGATGCAACGACACCGGCTCCGTTTTTTTTTTCAAAGTCAAAGTCAGCTTTATTGTCAATCCCTTCATATGTCAAGACACACAAAGAAACCGAAATTCCGTTTCCTCCATCCCACGGTGACGAGACATACAAGTAGGCGACACAAAACAAAAACAAGAAGGCACAAACCATAAATAATAAATAATAAATAAAATAAAGTGAGCGATGAATAAATAACAGACCAATAACCCATTAAATAAGAGGTGCAAAACCGAGCCAGTGTGCATACAGCAGACAGCAAGAACAGGACGCTACGCTGAAAGGGGGAGCGAGTTCAGGATCCTAACAGCCTGGAGTACGAAGCTGTTGGAAAGTCTGGTGGTGCGGGAGCGCAGGCTCCTGTACCGCCTCCCAGAGGGCAGAAGTTCAAACAAAGAGTGAGCGGGGTGACTCACATCACTCACAATCTTGGTCGCCTTGCGGGTGAGATGGGAGGTGTAAATGTCCTTCAAGGAGGGGAGAGAAGCACCAATAGTCTTACTAGCCGTTTTCACTATGCGCTGCAGGGCCTTCAAGTCGTGGTCAGTGCAGCTGCCACCCCAGACAGCAATACAGCTGGAGAGGACGCTCTCAATGGTGCCGCGGTAAAAAGTAGTCATGACGGCCGGAGGAGCCCCCGCTCGCCTGAGTTTCCGAAGGAAGTACAGGCGGCGCTGGGCCTTCTTCGCCAGCGATGCGGTGTTGGTGGACCAGGAGAGATCCTCACTGATGTGCACCCCCAGGAACCTGGCGCTGCTCACTCTCTCCACCACAGCACCGTCGATGGTCAGCGGCAGGTGTTGGGCGTGACCCTTCCGGAAGTCAACAACAATCTCCTTGGTCTTGTCGACGTTCAGCTTGTTGTGCTTGGTATGTGGTGAAAAGCTATCTAACAGTGCTATGGTACCATGCAAGCAAGTAAAATATACTGAGATTGACATTTTGTACATGCAACTTTTCATATTGTAACAGTGAAATCTTTCCCAAATATTATACACTTTTTATTTGAAAGAAGAAATATAAAAGATGATAAAAATACATTTTTGAGTTGATTCCTATTCAAGACACTTTGATAAGAATGACTATATTGTAATATAGGTGGCTACGTCTTAACAGATTTTTGTTGGTGTGCCTCGAGATTTTTTCCAATGAAAAGGTGTGGCGTGAATGAAAAAAGGTTGACAAACACTGCGTTAGAGTCTCCTGTGGCGATAAATCCATATTTTAAGTAGGACTCCAGAAATTTTCTTTTAAATGCAGCATTCCTTTTCTTAGAAGACGTAGCCTCTTCTTCCTTCTCCTCATTGGGCTTTTTTCCCTCATCTCTGTTTCTTGCTCATTTTTGCTTGCTTCGCGGGGTCGACTGAGGTGACATGTCACGTGACCGAGACGAGCGTCTTGACCTGAACCGACAGATGTAATTGGGAGAGAATGGCCAATTTTTTTATATTTTTCAAAATAAATTCGTACTTATTTTTGCTAGCTTTGCGGGCTCGACTGGGGAAACATGTCACGTGACCGGGACGAGCGTCTTGACCTGAATTAATTAATCGTCGATAAAAAATTTAAAAAAATTTTTTCCTGTGCGGCTTGGTGGCCCGGTACCAAGTGACCCACGGACCGGTAGCAGCCCGCGACCTGGTGGTTGGGGACCTCTGGTCTAGAAGAGCATGAAAGGCAAAGGTTGATATGTCGCAAAGAAGTTTGAAGGGTCATCATACTTAATGGCTACACCAACAAGAGTTGGGCCAAAAGAACAGACCTAAACTTATGCTGAAGTGGCAGGATTTGAATTTACGCCTCAGGAGAGACTGGAGCCTTAATCCAGCGCCTTAGACCGCTCGGCCACACTACCTAGCACCTGTAATGTCTACGTTGAATTTTGTTGACAATTCTATTAAAACATGCGAAAATGGAGGATGAATACCGTTTTTTTCCATGTATAATGCGCAAAATTTAACTAATTTATTGTCCTAAAATCTGGGGAGCGCATTATACATGGGTACAATTTATTTTTTTATTTTTTTATTTATTTTTTATTTTATTTTTTGACACGTCAGGTATATAAAGAGCGAGAGTTCAGTTCTCTACCTAAATGCGTATTACAGGTAATATTTTATTTCACAACACTTTGCCTTGTTCCTTTCTTCTCTGCTGTTCACTTGAAACACGCTCCATACGAACACAATGCTCTCGTATCAGACGCTTGCTCGATCACCTGCTCGTTTGCTGTCACAATGTACCCTACACAAATCCGAAACATTTGTTGTGGCTCCGAGTCACGACGAGGGGCAAGTTTTGGTTTCCAAGGGTGTTTTTATTCCTCTTCAACTTCTCTCCCATACAGAGCCGCCTTTTTCACATGTCCGCACGTCACTTTCCTCTCTTTTCATTTTAACCTAACTGATCGCGGTGGTGCCTTTATGGGCAGTCGGAGAAATCAACGCCAACAAAAAAAATACATCCAGCCTAGTTAAGAAATCACCAGAAAGATCACCATGACAATTGTGAATAATAAATAAATAATTATTATATATCCATCCATCCATCTTCTTCCGCTTATCCGGGGTCGGGTCGCGGGGGCAGCAGCTTCAGGAGGGACTCCCAGACTTCCCTCTCCCCAGCCACTTCATCTAGCTCATCCCGGGGGATCCCAAGGCGTTCCCAGGCCAGCTGAGAGACATAGTCTCTCCAGCGCGTCCTGGGTCGTCCCCGGGGTCTCCTACCGGTGGGACATGCCCGGAACACCTCCCTAGGGAGGCGTCCAGGAGGCATCCTGATGAGATGCCCGAGCCACCTCATCTGGCTCCTCTCAACGTGGAGGAGCAGCGACTCTACTCCGAGTCTCTCCCGGATGACCGAACTTCTCACCCTATCTCTAAGGGAGAGCCCGGACATCCTGCGGAGAAAACTCATTTCGGCCGCTTGTATCCGGGATCTCGTTCTTTCGGTCACGACCCATAGCTCGTGACCATAGGTGAGGGTAGGAGCGTAAATCGACCGGTAAATTGAGAGCTTTGCCTTTTGGCTCAGCTCTCTCTTTACCACGACGGACCGGTACAGAGTCCGCATTACTGCCGACGCTGCACCGATCCGCCTGTTGATCTCGCGCTCCATCCTCCCCTCACTCGTGAACAAGACCCCAAGATACTTAAACTCCTCCACTTGGGGCAGGATCTCATCACCGATCCGGAGAGGGCATTCCACCCTTTTCCGATCGAGGACCATGGACTCGGATTTGGAGGTGCTGACCCTCATCCCGACCGCTTCACACTCGGCTGCGAACCGCTCCAGTGAGAGCTGGAGATCACGGCCTGAAGAAGCCAACAGCACCACGTCGTCTGCAAAAAGCAGAGACGCGATGCTGAGGTCCCCAAACCGGACACCCTCAACGCCTCGGCTGCGCCTAGAAATTCTGTCCATAAAAATTATGAACAGAATCGGTGACAAAGGGCAGCCTTGGCGGAGTCCAACCCTCACTCGGAACGAATCCGACTTACTGCCGGAAATGCGGACCAAACTCTGGCATCGGTGATACAGGGACCAAACCGCCCTTATCAGTTGGCTCGGTACCCCGTACTCCCGAAGCACCCCCCACAGAACCTCCCGAGGGACACGGTCGAACGCCTTCTCCAAGTCCACAAAACACATGTGGACTGGTTGGGCGAACTCCCATGCACCCTCGAGGATCCTGCTGAGGGTGAAGAGCTGGTCCACTGTTCCACGGCCAGGACGAAAGCCACACTGTTCCTCCTGAATCCGAGGTTCGACCTCCCGACGGACCCTCCTCTCCAGCACCCCTGAATAGACCTTACCAGGGAGGCTGAGGAGTGTAATTCCCCTGTAATTGGAACACATTGGACCGAGGGGTCCCCCTTCTTAAAGAGGGGAACCACCACCGCAGTCTGCCAATCCAGAGGCACTGTCCCCGATGTCCACGCGATGTTGTAGAGACGTGTCAGCCATGACAGCCCCACAACATCCAGAGCCCTTAAGAAATCCGGGCGGATCTCATCCACCCCCGGGGCCTTGCCACCGAGGAGTTTTTTAACTACCTCAGTGACTTCGACCCCAGAGATTGGAGAGTCCGCCTCAGAGTCCCCAGGCCCTGTTTCCACAATGGAAGGCATGTCGGTGGAATTGAGGAGGTCTTCGAAGTATTCTCCCCACCGACACACGACGTCCCGAGTCGAGGTCAGCAGCACGCCATCTCCACTGTAAACAGTGTTGACGTTGCACTGCTTCCCCCTCCTGAGACGCCGGATGGTGGACCAGAATTTCCTCGAAGCCGTCCGGAAGTCATTCTCCATGGCCTCGCCAAACTCCTCCCACGTCCGGGTTTTTGCCTCAGCAACCGCCGAAGCCGCGTTCCGCTTGGCCATCCGGTACCTGTCAACTGCCTCAGGAGTCCCGCAGGCCAAAACGGCCCGATAGGACTCCTTCTTCAGCTTGACGGCATCCCTTACCGCCGGTGTCCACCAGCGGGTTCGGGGATTGCCGCCACGACAGGCACCAATGACCTTACGGCCCAGAGGCGTAGCCAAGCTGGGGCGAGCCGGGGCGGCGCCCCGGTTAGGAATCCCTGCGCCCCGGTTGAAAAAAAAAAGAAAAAAAAAATCGAGCTTTTTCGATTCTTCATTTTCATGCCGTTTTTTTCTTTCGGTCTTGCGCGAATGTGCTTGCGCTATTCTATGTGCGCGATGTTATCCATTCACCGTTTGCCTCCCGGACGTTGTTTTAGCGATCAGCGAACGGCGTGGGTGATGATCGATTTTTTTTCCTGTGGGCGTGCGCCCCTACTGGAAAAATTCCTGGCTACGCCTCTGTTACGGCCACAGCTCCGGTCGGCCGCCTCAACAATGGAGGCGCGGAACAAGGTCCACTCGGACTCAATGTCCCCCGCCTCCCCCGGGACGTGGGAAAAGCTCTGCCGGAGGTGGGAGTTGAAGCTCTTCCTGACAGGGGATTCCGCCAGACGTTCCCAGCAGACCCTCACAGAGCGTTTGGGTCTGCCAGGTCGGACCGGCATCTTCCCCCACCATCGGAGCCAACCCACCACCAGGTGGTGATCAGTTGACAGCTCCGCCCCTCTCTTCGCCCGAGTGTCCAAAACATGCGGCCGCAAATCCGATGACACGACTACAAAGTCGATCATCGAACTGCGGCCTAGGGTGTCCTGGTGCCAAGTGCACACATGGACACCCTTATGTTTGAACATGGTGTTCATTATAGAAAATCCGTGTCGAGCACAGAAGTCCAATAATAGAACACCGCTCGGGTTCAGATCGGGGGGGCCGTTCCTCCCAATCACGCCCTTTCAGGTCTCACTGTCATTGCCCACGTGAGCATTGAAGTCACCCAGTAGAACGATGGAGTCCCCAGAAGGAGCGCTCTCCAGCACTTCCTCCAGGGACTCCAAAAAGGGTGGGTACTCTGAGCTGCCGTTTGGTGCATAGACACAAACAACAGTCAGGACCCGTCCCCCCACCCGAAGGCGGAGGAGGCTACCCTCTCGCTCACCGGGGTGAACCCCAATGTGCAGGCGCCCAGCCGGGGGGCAATAAGTATACCCACACCTGCTCGACGCCTCTCACCGTGGGCAACTCCAGAGTGGAAGAGAGTCCAGCCCCTCTCGAGAGGGCTTGAACCGGAACCCAAACTGTGCGTGGAGGCAAGTCCGACTATATCTAGTCGGAACTTTTCTGCCTCGCACACCAGCTCGGGCTCCTTTCCAGCCAGAGAGGTGACATTCCATGTCCCAAGAGCCAGCTTCTGCAGCCGGGGATCAGACCGCCAAGGTCCCTGCCTTTGGCCGCCGCCCAGCTGGCACTGCACCCGACCCCTTTGGCCCCTCCCACAGGTGGTGAGCCCATGGGAAGGGGGACCCACATTTCCTTTTCGGGCTGTGCCCGGCCGGGCCCCATGGGCGAAGGCCCGGCCACCAGACGCTCGCCTTCGAGCCCCGCCTCCAGGCCTGGCTCCAGAGAGGGGCCCCGGTGACCCGCGTCCGGGCGAGGGAAATCTGTGTCCATATATCTTTTTCATCATAAGGGGCTTTTTGAGCCGTGCTTTGTCTGGCCCCTCACCTAGGACCCGTTTGCCATGGGTGACCCTACCAGGGGCATGAAGCCCCAGACAACATGGCTCCTAGGATCATAGGGGCACGCGATAAGGTGACGACTCACGGAGGGGTCATTATTATATATATTATATATATTATTATTATAATAAATAAATTATAATTAAAATTAAAAAAAAAAAAATAATTATATATATTATATATATTATTATTATAATAAATAATTGTGATAAATAACTGGAACATCACTCAAATATTGGTGATCCCGTTGAGAGTCTCATATTTCTTCGCTATCGAGTTTGCTCCTGCATGCGCAGTGATACTGACCGGCAGAATAACATCCGGTTGTTCCCAAAGATGATCTTTTTTCTGAAATAATTTTACGTTTACGGACTTAAGTAACCCGGCCGGGTCATACCAAAGACTATAAAAATGGGACCCATTGCCTCCCTGCTTGGCACTCAGCATTAAGGGTTGGAATTGCGGGGTTAGATCACCAAATGATTCCCGAGCGCGGCGCCGCTGCTGCTCACTGCTCCCCTCTCCCCCAGGGGATGGATCAAAATCACACGGGGATGGGTCAAATGCAGAGGACAAATTTCACCACACCCAGATGCGTGTGTGACGATCATTGGGACTTAAAAAAAAAAAAAAAAAAAAAATTTGGGTGCGTATTATACATGGGTACAGGCTTTTTTCCAGCATCAACATGCCATTTTTAGGGTGCGTGTTATACATGGGGGCGCATTATACATGGAAAAAAACGGTAGTTGGTTTCTCCACCAGCCCTTGGTACCGGGCCGCCAAGCCGCACAGGAAAAAAAAAAAAAAATTTTTTATCGACGATTAATTAATTCAGGTCAAGACGCTCGTCCCGGTCACGTGACATGTTTCCCCAGTCGAGCCCGCAAAGCTAGCAAAAATGAGTAAAAATAGTGCTGCCCAACTGAGCTTTGTTCATGATGTAATGAAGCATGTACACAACAGAGGCGAAACAAAATGAGTGACAATCAGAATCCAGTTGCGAGTTGGAACCGAATGCTCGTTTGCCGATTAGAGGACATCATGAAAGACTAGTTCTGAGCAGCAGAGTGGCCCAGCGGGAGCGTACTGGGCCCGTAACCCAGAGGTCGATGGATCGAAACCATTCTCTGCTGCTTGGAACTTGTTGCCTGGTGGTGTTTGAAAAGCTTTAGATATTCTTTCAAGTCATGCTTTTGAGAAGAAATGTTGTACGGATGATATTTTCCACACGTTGGCTGTGCTGCATGGAAGTTGACTCTTCCTCAATGCATACAGTTTACGAGGCATATACATGCCAGTCCAAATACACAGCGTAGTTACCTATTAAATTGGGTACTCCAAGGTGGAATGATAGGCAAAGATTGATATTTCACAAAGACCTTTGAAGGGTCCTGATACTTTATGGCTGCACTGACAGGAGTTGGGCAAGAAGAACAGAACTGAATTGATGCAGAAGTGGCAGTGGTGGGATTTGAATGCCCGCCTCAGGAGAGACTGGAGTCTAAATCCAGCGCCTTAGACCACACGGCCACATAACATAATAATGTAACAAAGAAGAAACAACAAGCTGACGACCGAGCAGCTCACCCGAGGCGCCTTAGGAGGCGCGACAAGCACATGTGCCCTGCAGAAACAACACCATACCTGTACAATCAATCGCAACAGGCGAAACGACTTCAAAGACAACCGGAATCCAGTTGCAAGTGTTGGGAACTAATGCTTGTTCGGCGATGAGGGGACAGAATGAGTTTTGAGTGATCGGCTGCAGGGTAGTGCGGATGGAGCGTGCTGAGCCAATGGCCCGGATGGCTTGATTGATTGATTGATTGAAATAATTTTCTGCTATCTGGAGCTCGTTGTTTCCTATTGTTAAACAGCCTCCAAATTTCTTTCAAGTGTTGCTCTTGAATAGAAGTATTGTGAAGTTTAGACTGTCTACACATTGATTGTTGCACATGGAAGTTGACCCATTGTCAATTATGTTTCACATGGAATATGTGTGACTACTTTCACCGGTCTCCTCATGAGAGACCGTAGCCTTAATTCAGTGCTTTAAACCGATCGGCCACACTTCTTAGAATCCTCAACTTAAATTTAAGATGCAGATGCCAAGTGCCTGCTGCGGCCCTGAAACAGGATTTGCAAGCGTTTGTGTCGCACTTGGTTCAGGACTCTCAATATTTAACAATCAAATCAGGGAGAGCGCGGACATAGTTCCCCACTCTCACAAATTACGCAGTCGAGATTCCCGTATTTGGAGAATTCGCAGGGGTTAATGTGACCGTCAGTGCAATGGGCACATCTCACCCTGGGTGAACTACCTTCGTGATCACAGTCAAGTTAGGTCTTATGCCTGGGCACACGACCACTTATTTTACATCCTCTCTGTTACATGACGGTGCCATTTGTAAACTAGCGAAAGGTGTGATGGTACTAGTGGATGAGAAATGTGCGTGTATACTACTCACAGGCCATAAGAGGTAACAGGCGCAACGGTGGAGCATGCAACCGGCGAATGAGCTAATGCGACAAGCCTCTGGTGATGGTTGCAACCTGGGTTTGACTCACTGAAACTCGTGAGCAGTAGTGCAGATGTTTGTCGGTCTGGCTGACCTGAACGCCTTGTTTTCTTCTGCCAGGCCCGCTGTGAAAAATTGAGCATCCAAACCGTCCTCGCTGCGTTTTATTGAATTTGCATTTCAATTGACCAACATAGGTAGGTACACCAGTCCCAGATATACTGCAACACCAGGTTGATACGCAGAGTGGGCAGAGCAAGCTCTGAATCTCTTCTCCCTGTTCCAAAAAGCAATTTAATATGAAGTCCCTCAAAGGGGACAAATCAAATATTCAAATGATAAGAACAGGTACTACACTTGATCTTAACGAAAAGGCAGAGAAGCGATGGACTATCCGAGTGACGGACTCGCTTACAGGCCTCCCTGTCTACCCATTCTCACCGACGGTTACAGTACGGCACAGAGTGCTGCTCTTCTGGGCACTGGTAAATCGGCAACTTGTCTGCCGACTTATTTGTTCACTCATCTTCACCCGCAGTAATGCATGTACCGTATTTTTCGGACTATAAGTCGTGTTTTTTTTCATAGTTTGGGTGGGGGGGCGACTTATACTGAGGAGCGATTTATATGTGAATTCTTTCACAAATTTTCAAAATTCAAAAAAAGAAAAGAAAAGTGAAACCACGATAAACGAACCACGATGTAGCAAGGGATTACCGTCATTTGAATTTAGAGTGACGTCAGCGGCACGGCGGTTGTTTACATAAAGGACAAAGATTTGATCACGGGATGACGAAGATGACGAAGGGTCCCACGTACTACCGGCATCATTAGCGGCTTTGTTTGTAAGTGACACGGAGGACGAAGAGTTTGAAGGATTTATTGATTTGGAGTGACACAGAAGGTTTGAAAAACTGTTATGGCTTTTACGCACGCCCGGTCCTACTCTACGGAGCTCTCTTTCACCTCCGTGGATGGAAGTCGGGGGCCGGCGCTCGGCCGGGTGGCCTTCCGGGGATGGTGGATGGGGCTCGGACATGGCTTTTACGCACGCCCGGTCCTATTCTATGGAGCTCTCTTCCACCTCTGTGGCTGGAAGTGCCACCTCCGGGGATGGAAGTCCACGCCGCCACACCCCTGGAAGTCGACGCCGGTGCTTGGGGCCGTGTGGTGGTGAACTATTTATGTTATAGTTATTTGATATATTTTATTTCGTACAGCAACTTGTATATGTTTTTATCGTTACAGTTCAGTACTTGTTGGCTCGTTGAACTCTTGTTTTGTTAAATAAAGAGACGTTTACCAAATCCACGTCTTACCTTGTACTTTGTTAACGCTATAATATAGTTATATACTAGATCTGTGGAATAACGACGAGGCTGACGTCAGGGCGCACGCGCGGCGTTGTTGACACAGGACGAGGAATTTGATCGATGGATTTAATGATTTGGAGTGACACAGATGGTTTGATAATATCGTTGTTTATATGATAGTTATTTAATATATACTTTATATATCGTTATATGGGTCTGTGGAATATTTAGAATATTTAGATGTCAGCGGCTCGGCGCTTACGCGGCATCGTTTCCATAAAGGACG
Source organism: Syngnathus acus (assembly GCF_901709675.1). NCBI lineage: Eukaryota > Metazoa > Chordata > Actinopteri > Syngnathiformes > Syngnathidae > Syngnathus > Syngnathus acus. Next base: position 20,879,523 of record NC_051089.1, on the reverse strand, counting down.
ATCGATGGATTTAATGAATTGCAGTGACACAGATGGTTTTATAAACGTGTTATTTATGTAATAGTTATTTGAATAACTCTGAATGTTACGTCAGGCCCGTTCTCAGCTCTTCGTTTGTGTTTATGTCACGTTAGCATAGGGAGGGGGGATGGGGAGAGGGAGCGAAAAAAACTCCAGCCGAATCGGCCACTACAGGTTAATTAAAGGCCATATCATAGAAATGTGTCTTTAAACGTGTCTTAAATGTTTCTACTGAGGTAGCAGTTATAATATCCATTGGTAGGGCATTCCAAAGCTCTGGAGCCCGAATAGAAAATGCTCTAGACCCTGCAGACATTTTCTTGGCCCTCGATGTCGCTAAAAGACTAGCGTTTTGCGAACGAAGGTTACGAGACGGAACATAAGGAACAACTAGGTCGACGAAATACGAAGGCGCTAAGCCATGCAGTGATTTATAGGTTAATAGAAGAACCTTGAAGTCACATCTTAAATGGACCGGGAGCCGATGTAAGTTGGCTAATATTGGGGTAATGTGATCAAATTTTCTTGTCCGTGAGAGCAGCCTTGCAGCAGCATTTTGTACTAACTGTAGACTTTTGATGCGGGACTTAGATAGACCAGAGAATAATACATTATTCCGCTCAGTGGTCTAGTGGTAGAGTGTCCGCCCTGAGACTGGAAGGTTGTGGGTTCAAACCCCGGCCGGGTCATACCAAAGACTATAAAAATGGGACCCATTGCCTCCCTGCTTGGCACTCAGCATTAAGGGTTGGAATTGGGGGGTTAGATCACCAAATGATTCCCGAGCGCGGCACCGCTGCTGCTCACTGCTCCCCTCTCCCCCAGGGGATGGATTAAAATCACATGGGGATGGGTTAAATGCAGAGGACAAATTTCACCACACCCAGATGTGTGTGTGATGATCATTGGGACTTTAACTTTAACTTATTACAGTAGTCCAGGCGCGACGTGACGAACGCATGTATAATAGTTTCCGCATCACCGGTCGAGAGGATCGGACGAATCTTTGCAATATTACGAAGGTGAAAAAACGCAATTCTGGTTATATTCTTAATGTGCTTTTGAAAGGAGAGCGTTTGGTCAAATATTACCCCGAGATTAGTTACAGTATCGCTCTGAGTGATAATACGGTTATCTATAGTTATAGTGGTTTCCTTAAATAAGTGTTGATAACGAGTTGGACCAATTATCAACATCTCAGTTTTATCTGGGTTAAGACGAAGGAAGTTGAGAGACATCCATTGCTTGATCTCCGCAAGGCACGCCTCAAGATTACAAAAATCCCGCGGATCTGTCATCGATAACGGCATATATAATTGGGTGTCATCCGCGTAGCATTGAAAACTAATATTATATTTACGTATTATGTCCCCAAGCGGAATCATATAAATATTAAATAGAATTGGTCCGAGTACCGATCCCTGTGGGACACCACACGTAACATTATAGAGCTCAGAGGACGTATTGCCATGGACCACTCGGTGCGTCCTGTCTGATAGATAGGAATGGAACCAGCCTAGTGCTGACCTTGAAATACCAACACAACTTTTAAGACGCCCTAATAAAACATCGAAGTCTACAGTGTCGAAGGCAGCACTAAGATCGAGTAGTAACAGTACAGATGAAGTGTTTGAATCCATAGCTATGAGGAGATCGTTAGTCACTTTAGCAAGTGCTGTCTCAGTGGAATGATTAGCTCTAAAACCAGACTGAAAAGAGTCATATCGATTATTAGCGACCATGCGCTACTACTTTTTCAAGAAGTTATGCTATGAATGGGAGCTTTGAAACTGGCCTATAATTACTGAGACAGTCCGGGTCAAGATTTGGTCGCTTAAGTAACGGTTTAATGATAGCGGTTTTAAAGGCTGTTGGCACTATCCCAGAGGAGACAGACAGATTGATTATATTTAAGACGGACGGTCCTAAAATTTGAAATAATTCTTTAAGTAGTTTGGCTGGAAGAGGGTCGAGTCAACATGTTGTTTGTTTAGCCGCACTAACCAATTGTGTAAGCCTTGCAAGGGACACGCTTTTAAAATTTGAGAGGGTTATTGCATGATCATCAGCGCTGGTAAACGGCGGTCTCGACTGAGCGATTGGAATGGTATTCTTGATTTCGTCCCTAATGGATTCAATCTTTTGAGCAAAACATTTCATGAACTCGTCAGCTGAGTGGAAGGAACTATCAGGGGTCGGCTGGCGTAGTGTCAGCTTTGCCACTGTATCAAATAGGTGTTTAGGATTGTTTTTATTGAGATTAATAACTTGCGAAAAATAACGAGTTTTTGCTAAGATAAGCGCATCTTTATATTTCAGGAGGCTGTCCTGCCATGCCTGATGGAAAACCTCAAGTTTGGTTAAACGCCATCTGCGCTCATGCTTTCTACATAATTGCTTAAGCGTACGTGTTTCATCTGTGAACCACGGAGTAGGCAATCTACGGCGAGTTTTCAGACGTAGCGGCGCCACAGAGTCGATGGCATTTAACAATGTCGCATTGAATTCATTTGTAAGATTATCAATAGAGCCGATGTATGCGGGAAATATGGCGGTTGCCGGTGACAGTAACTCTGATAGCGCAGTTGCAGTCATGGAGTTAAAATTACAGCTCCTATAATTCTGATTGCTCTCTTGTCTTTGACAAGGAACTAAAATTTCTAATTTTATTAAGTAATGATCAGACAGAACAGGAGTGTATGGCAGTACTGCTATATTTGAGGTTGCAAGTCCTCGGGATAATACCAGATCTATGGTATTTCCATTCTTATGCGTTGCTGCCTGTACGGCTTGCGTAAAACCAAACGTATCAGTTAAAGTCTGAAACGCCGAAGTAAGTGGCTCTGACGGTAAATTCATGTGGATGTTGAAATCGCCCATGATAATTATATTATCCGCATTGGTCACTAGATCAGCCACGAATTCTGAAAATTCATCCAGGAAACCAGAGTAAGCCCCGGGTGGACGGTAAATAACAGCAAGATAAAATGACGGTAAAGCGGTGGATCGGACAGTGAAAACTTCAAATGTTTTAAATACGTTGATCGAACGAGGCCTAAATCTAAGCTCGGAATTTGAGATGAGGGCGACACCCCCACCCTTTTTTCGAGGACGCACCACATGCGAGCTCACAAAATTTGGAGGCGAGGCCTCATTAAGCGGCAGCAGTTCATTAGGTTTTAACCAGGTCTCGCAAAGACCAAAAACGTTTAGATTATGTTCCGTGATGAGGTCATTAACGAGAACTGCTTTCGTATGAAGCGATCTAATATTCATAAAACCGAGTTTAACTGTAATCGGTCGATCAGGGTGCGTATCTATCGAAGGATTTTTAAACGAGATGTGAGTAAGATTGTGTTCTCTAGGCCTGACATCACCTCTCAAATGTTTGTTAACGCGGTGGGACGATACGACCGTGGGAATTTGATAGTAAATATTTGTTACACATGTAAAATTATCTGAAACAGGCACCGTTTCATCAGCAAAACCGGTCGGGGTGGAGTGAGAAAATGTGTTCATGTGTACTGTAGCACTATTCAAACTGTCACGCTCTAGTCTACACGAGGAGCTATGTGCATGCTGGAAGTCTAGCCTAGCGCTAGTTAACTTTAGCTTAACAGACTCCAAACCCATCCTGACAGGTGGTCTAATCACCTGTGCCCCGGCCTGCTCTAAAGTGACCTGTCATGAGTGGCTCAAACAGTAATCTATATTCCTAGAAAGAGTGAAGGCGCCTTCACGGTTAGGGTGAAGGTCGTCCTTCCTCAGCAGGTCGGGGCGGCCCCAGAAGGAGGGCCAGTTATCTATAAGATACAGTCCCTGCTTTTTACAGAACCCAGCCATCCATCGATTAAGGGAGACTAATCTACTAAACCTCTCATCAGTGCCTCTCCCAGGCAGGGGGCCAGAGACAAATACTCGATGCCGACTCATCTTTCTGGCGAGATCACAAGTCCTCGCTATGTTTTTCTTTGTGATCTCTGATTGTCTCATCCTAACATCATTGGAGCCGACGTGTATCACTATGTCCGAGTAGCTAGTGTTGTTGGAACTACGCTGTTGACCAGACCTATTGCGAGTCAGCTCCCTAAGATTAGCTTCTATGTCGGGTGCTCTGCCCCCAGGAATACACATTACCGTGGCTGGATTTTTAAGCGTAATATTTCGGGTAATGGAGTCACCTATGACCAAAATGCGAGGGCCAGTAGACCGAGATGACTTTGGACGGCTATGCGTCTTACCTGGCTCACCGCGATTAGCAAGCCGCTTGGGGCTAATGCTAACTGGGCTAGCGGGCTGACTACAGTCCGCGTCTGTGTCCGCCACATCTACTGTTATCGCGCAATTCTGCTCTAACTGGCGGACACGTCCCTCTAGCAGGGACAACCTCTCTAAGAGAAGGGTGCAGTTGGTGCACGAAGCCGTACAAACCTCTTGATCCGCAGCCATACTTTATGTCCGATGATCGACGGTAGACAAACGGCCACGAAGCCTCCGCTCTCTCAGGCACTCCGGCTGTGTAGTAAAAAGATTGAACAGTGTAATAAAAAGATTCAAACTTACTTTAGAATCAGGGAAATGAGTTCTACGCTGGAGAAAACAAAATCGTCCGAGCCTGAAAAGTATTGGGAGTCTGGGCTGAGAAGGAAGAGGGCGTGACAGCAGGAGGCAATTGATGCATAAGTGACTGCAGTGGGATTTGAACCCATGCCTCATGAAAGTCTGGAGCCTAAATCCACCATTTTAGATCACTGGGCCACACGACCTAGGTTCTGTGCTGCTATAATGAATTTTGTTGATAATTATATTAAAACGGGCAAAACTGAGGAAAAGTTGGTTTCTCCACCAGCACCCAGGTTAGTGCAGTCCGACACCGCCTTGTTTGTAATATAACATATGTTTCAGAGAAAACGCTGTGATTTAAATTATGTTTTACAGCATATTTGAACCAAATATGTTATAAGCACAGATTATTACAAGGCACCAATTTGAGTCTTGATAAAGGTCCTGTTGAATGTACATGATAAATGTACAAAGTGATTCAGCAAACATCTCCATATTTGACTCAACTCTCTCATCAAATTGTCAAAAAAAACATTATTACTAGAACTTTGTGTTTTCACCTCCACAATATAGCAAGGATCTGTCCCATTCTATCTGTTCGTGATGCAGAAATCATAAATCTTAAAGCTTACATATCACGTTTATAAATTCGTCCGTTTTAAGTTTTACTCATTCAGTTGTGGTTTATATAAAGTGGAACAGTGATGCTTTTGTCTGAATTCCATATGCATTCGCCTTTATGATCTCAAGTTTCATATTGATAGCCTTAGGAGACATACTGTTTTGACACTGCTTATGCACCGAGACAAACAAGGAATGGCAGAGCAAAGGAAGCAAGGCGGGGTGCTGGGGGGCTGGCTGGCACGTCGGTTCAGAAGTCGAAAATTGGTTCGAAAGAAGACGCAAAAAAATCGCGAGGCTCCGGTTCACATCTCAAAAATTTCGTAAGCACAGGCGTTCGTTAGTAGAGGTACCACTGTATTTACAAGTATACACCCATCACTCAATCGATCAATCGATCAATCAATCCGTAAAAAAACAACACAGAGATTTACATAAATGCAAATTTATACCTTACACACAATAATATTATGTATAATTTGTATTTTGGGACAGGTTGAGCCAGAAAAATCACATCCTACCAGAAAGGTTGCTAAAGCATATTTAACAGCACAACACAGCAAATATATTTCCCTCATCTTCGCTCCCCTCCTTGAAGGACATTTACACCTCCCATCTCACCCGCAAGGCGACCACGATTGTGAGTGATGTGAGTCACCCCGCTCACTCTTTGTTCGATCTTCTGCCCTCTGGGAAGAGGTACAGGAGCCTGCGCTCCCGCACCACCAGACTCACCAACAGCTTCATTCTCCAGGCTGTTAGGATCCTGAACTCTCTCCCCCCTTCTGCGTAGCGTCCTGTACTTTTGCGCTATATTCTGACTGTCTGCTGTATGCACACTTGCTCCATTTTTGCTCCTCTTATTTATTGTGTTATTTGTTTATTTATTATTTATTCATCACTGTTAGGGTAGTGTTCACTCTAACTTATTTTGCAAGAACCACACTGGAGACAAGTTAGTCGTTTCAGACACCTGCAGGCGGAGAGTTCACTCGTCGCTGTGCTTACAGCGATGGTCGAATGAAGTCTGAAGTCAGGCCTCATCAGGTGCATATTTATTGAGAAGAAACACAGTGGGGTTGAAAGTGGGGGTGTTGGAACACAGGATGGGGTGTAGCCGCTCCCCTGCTGATCAAAGCATAGCAGGGGGCCTTTTACGACTTTGTGGAAACAAAGCAACTCTGATTGCTTCCTCTGCAGCTAGTCAATCAGGTGAAAAGAGCTTAGCACTTTGGTCTACTACTTTTGGTAAGACAGGACAGGCTAGGTAAATTATCACAGGTTACATTCCAACATAATCATACGATGAAGATATTCTGCAAACCCTAACATATCCCCCCTGTTTTATCATATGAGTATGTCAAACCCGATCAATCAAACATAAGAAAGAAAATACAATGACAGCAATAATTTCCAGTGAAGACGAGGTATTTCCCTCAATGCTCCAGTCCAAATTTTGTGTGCAACTGAAAAACCTGCGGCCAGATTAAATGCAGGAAAAGAGTTACACGGCCCCTTTGCCTTAGGCGACCAGAATGTTATCAATAAAAAAAGAAAAAGAAAAACACAGAAACAGTACATCATTGTACCCATCACTTGCAAGGCATTTTCGATGGTCAAATCATCAAGTTTCTGTAAAAGAATGCTGAGCTAAACAGCATCTACGCAATCCACATCTCGCAGCACATCATAGTCATCACATCCGTCATCTCTAAGAAGTTGTATATGCACTTGTGCCACGGTAGAAGACACAAACCTTGTCACAGCAGACTTCAAACACGGGATAACACAGGTCGTAAACAAGCACAACAATACCAGCACAGCAAGCACAGGAGTCACAAGTTTCAACAGCAACTGCCACCACGCGCCAGAGAATAGCCATGAAAAGAAATCCCATTGATGTGGGATGTTATCCTCCGACATGGCCTGCTGTAAATTCCTCAGTGAGTTCATGGCTTCCTTGATGTGCGTGTCGTTATCTCCTGGAATGTATGTGCAACAGGAAGTCCCAATGATGTGGCACACACCACCTCGTGCTGCCGTCAACAAGTCCAGAACCATCCTGTTTTGCAAGACCATTAGTCTAATAGCCTGGATCCCCCTATTTTGTCCATCATCGACTTGCAGTGAGAGGTTCACAAAGGATTGAAAACGATAGTTCAGTGTCTCGATGAAGAGAGATTGTTTTCCAACTCCGATCCAAGGAAAAAGCGCATGAACAACTTTGTTTCCGACAGGCCATATTTTATGGTCGTCCGGAACATTCGCACCCCAGACAGGGTCATGGGGGTCAAAGGTTGCAATCGCCCTGCGGCGACGTCCAGAAGAGTTGTGTGCTGTCGTCAGCTGACGATGTTGTATCCTGTAGGTGTGGTCTGTCACCCACACTGGTGCACACACTCCTGTCCAGTTGGCGGGCAGCATCGGATAAACCTTGTGACCACAAAGCCACCAGCCATTCTGTATGAAGTATGTTCCGTTTGATGGTGCAGCCATGTTGGTCGGAGAGCCCTCACCACCTGAAATGGCTCTCTTATCCTGACACTCAGTGGCGATGTCCAAAGCTCCCATCCAGTTCCCTCCTGGAGAGCAGTCTCTGTCAATGCATTTGTGGGTCTCACTTCCTTGGACGTAACACGTATAGTTCACTCCAGGTGGCCGGTCTGTGAAGGCCACCTGCGGCAGTGTTCGTCCTTTAACAGTCACATTGAGATTTGTCCAGAAAAGCTGATCACAGGTACCTTCCGCAAGTCCAGGGCGGGACGGTTCGGCATCACTGACTGTGACAGCACGGTGTTGATATCCAACTCCTCCCATGGATGCCATGCATTTCGCTTCAGTGACATTCATTGCTCTGGCCTCCAAGTGAACTTGTGTGGAGGACGGCGGGAGTTTGGAACACACATAGCAGCCCTCCTGTGTGTGCGATCTCACAGTGAATTTGACGTAGCGGTACCAAGTGTTGGTTTCGTATGGGTTTCTGGGGTCCCATGACCAGTCCTCAAAGTTCTCATCGTGTGACCATCGTTTTCCACGGTCAACATTGTCACTTGGTCTGTTCAGTTGAGTCCATAGACCATAGCACACTCCAACCACAACGCAGCAGAGGATCCATCTGGCATATGGAGCCCCGTTGCTACTAGGATGGCAGAGACACCGGGACATCCCCTCGCCTAGCGGAGTGGGGATCGTTGTTTTCTTCACCAACATTGAGACGTCCCACCCTAAACGATAGGACTCCTTTGAAGTTAGCCTTCCCCACCACTCCGAATTAGGGGTCCAGCACTCTCTGCAACTTGCAGTGGCTGAGGTGAATCCAGCTGGGCCGTTCAGCTATCTTTACTGCGGTGGGGGTAGTCAGCAGGACTTGGAATGGTCCCTCCCACCGTGGGCTGGCCCAGCTCTTTCTTTTGATGACTTTGATGTAGACCCAGTCTCCTGGCTTGACGCTGTTGTCGACCTGTGAGGATGAAAGATCAGGCGGCAGTAAATTTGCATTTGACACCTCTGTCAGTCTGAGCGTTCTAATCATGCAGTCTGCCACAGACTGTTCTTCATCTGTGGACCATTGTCACTGTAAATGGTTTGGGGGATGCCATGAGTCGGTATGATGGCTTTGCAAATGGCTTTTGCCACTGTTAAGGCATCCGCACGTTTAGACGGAACTATTTCCACCCATTTGGAAAATGCATCAATCATCACTAGGCAGTATTTGTGAGGTCCACTTTGTGTGAGCTCAATAAAATCCATGTGCATGATTTGAAATGGGTAAGACGGTTTTGGAAATGAGCCTCTCTTAGGTCTCATGTTTCCTTGTGGATTATGTTTCACACAAACGGGACATGCTTTACAAAATTTTTTTAAGTAAACATCCAAACCAAAGGTAGTGAATTGTTGATGTATGATGGACCTCATCCCCCCTGTCGACACATGGCAAGGCCCATGCGTCGCAATTGCCGCTGCTTTAAAAAGTGACTTAGGCAAAACAGGTTTGTCATCGACGCGGAGGATATTATCTGTGTCCGCTATTGCTCCTTTTGTCGTCCACATTCGTCTTTCCACCATTGGAGCATTGCCCTGCATATCTGTCAGTATAGTCTTATCTATGAGATGCGTGTCCTCTGAATCTATTAAAAAAAATTCATGGCCATGTTTCCCTGCTGCCGCTTCTTTAGCAATTCTGTCCGCTAACCTGTGTCCATTCGAGGCTTCGTCTGTGCCTGTGGTGTGAGCAGCACATTTACACACAGCCAGTTTAGCAGGTAAATGAATGGCCTGCAACAAGTCCTTCAACAAGGAGGCATGGGTAACTGGCTTACCAGTTGATGTCGTCAACCCCCTGCGCTCCCATTGTTTTGCAAAATAGAACAGAGTAGAAAACGCATCCTGACTGTCTGTGTATACAGTGACTTCCTTATCTTCCGCCAATTCACAAGCTCTTGTTAGTGCAATTAGCTCAGCAGCCTGCGCCGACCTGCTGTATGGAAGCTCCTCTGCTTCAGCGATCTGGTATGGCAATTTCACAATTGCATACCCACTTTGATTGTTCCCTTTATATATTTATTTCTTCCTTAGCATTTAACGTACTCAAAATCACTCTTTCTTCAAAGTCGCTCTACTAATTTTGGATAGAAGTGTCCAACAACGCCAACCATTCAACCTGTATTTTCCCTTCATTCAGGCAATCAGTCATCAATGCTCATTTGCATCTCACACGCAGTCTCCAAGAAGGAGACTTTCTATCACATCGGTCCCAATACATCCAAGCTCACCACACAACATTCACATACCGTTTCCATCTCAAGGTTCTTGATAGAACAATCCACCAATCCAAAAAAAACTCAACACGCAAAAAAACTGCTGGCAAATCAATCAGAAGTTTTCCTTCACAATTTTGATTCTTCCAATTCCTGAAAGCATGTTCTGTCGTTTCTTACTTAACATGCACTAGTGTGGATCAGTTTCTGCTCGCAAACAGATTTCTCTCTTTTCCTCTCATTTTTATCTTTCAAAAGCGTTTCTGTTCTGCGGTGCAAATTGGATAGACCACAGTCTAGCAAATTTCTGTGCACTAAAAGTTTAGCCAATTTTCATAATTTTAACACGCATGCACAGCTCTCGCGCGCGTAAGGTAGATCCCAGCACCAATGATTCGTCACAGGCTGGCCATTTCCTGTGGTCGATCATGAGCTGGTCCCTCCCACGCACACGAGGACAGCACATTCTAAGTTTTATTTATCTTCTAGAAGCCAGTTGCATTCATTTACCACTTGATTTGCAAATTTTAACTTTAGTGTACATACACAATTTGATCTCTGGTCATTTGTCATTGGGCATACAACAGCATTGTCATACTCCTTGCATGGACAGGAGCTCTAACAATCTAAAAAAACGTTCTAATAATCTGACAATGACATGTCTTGCTTTCATATGGACATCTGTTATTTCTTCCTCTGTATGAGAAAAGAGATCACAGGGGAGGAATCTAGTCACGCTGACAATTTGGCTTTTCCTCTGCCCCTTCCTCCACCCTTTGATTGGTATTGTTTTGCAAAACGACACGCTCTTGCCAAGTGTCCTCGTCTCCCACAGTTCCAACAGTTGTCAGAATCTGATGGGGGTTTTGAATTATATTGCGGCCTGCGACCTTGTTGGCCTCTACCTCTTCCTCTGGCCTGCTGGGACCCATGAAAGAAGACTGTTGTATCTTCATCTAGGTCAACATCATCATCATCATCGCCTAGATGAAATACATCAGAACTTTTGGCCCATTGCGTAGTTGTTGTCACACTTGCAATATCTACTTCCACCAAATGTTTCCTCACCCAGTTGCCGAAGTCGGGGGGGGGGAAACAGTGATGAGCGCGTTTTTAAGACGTTGCTGATAAGCACTCTCAGCCGCATCATCGAATGGGGTGCCACTGTGCACCCAGAATTCTTTTTCAAATCTTAATTGAATGGCGGTCTCATCACTTTTTATCTTTCCAGGTTTTGTCTCCTGAATTTGTTCTCTTTTCTCTTGTGAAGCTTTCAACCACATTCTAGCACAATTCAACTCTCTCTCTTTTCTTTTCTTTTTCAGTCCCTTTGTCGTTCTATCTACACTCTCCTCCAAAACATCAACCACCATCTTCCACACTTCAACTTTCAACGTCCCTTCTACTCCATACTTTTTCTTCCACTTTGGCATGTATTGCATACAATTAAGAAATTTACATGCCATGTACTTCTCATCTCCTTCAAGAGCTAGGGATTTACCGGTTTTGTTTCCCATCTTAATTAGGTATTTTAGGTTTATACAATTTTTTTTATTTTTATTTTCTTTGAGGATCCTCAATGCAGGTTTAAATTGACCTTCCACCAAATTCTCTTTGCGGTCAATTTATCCTACCAGTCGCACTCTCAACCACACAAACACCAGCGCTTTTTATTTTTAGGCCTATCCAGGATGGGTGTAAAACCCTCCCAAACAGCTTGGAAGAACGGACAAAAAAAAAGAAAGAATCTACGCCCTTATTCAATTAGGAAAAAGAGACTCTGTCTTTTCTTAGCCCGTTCCTTCCACTGGGACTAGAATCCCAACTGTTTCATAGCTTGGAAAAACCAAAGCCGTATCTCATAGCCCGGACAAACCAAAGCCGTATCTCATAGCTAGGACAAACCAAAGCCGTATCTCATAGCTAGGACAAACCAAAGCCGTATCTCATAGCTCGGACAAACCAAAGCCGTATCAGCGCTTTTTTCTTTGACTTACTTGTCCCCTGGTTCGTTGCACTGCCGGGTCCCGTCAATCCACCTCTGTCAGACGAAGGCAGACCTAAGACGCTGGCCCAGCGAAGGATTTCCTTCCCAGGTCTTTCTTTACCAGGTCCTCCTAATGGACGCTGGCCCGTCGACGGTGTACAGCGCGTCGTCCTCCGTCAGCCAGATGGCGGGTATGAGGGTCCCGGGTTTCGGCACCAAAATGTTAGGGTAGTGTTCACTCTAACTTATTTTGCAAGAACCACACTGGAGACAAGTTAGTCGTTTCAGACACCTGCAGGCGGAGAGTTCACTCGTCGCTGTGCTTACAGCGATGGTCGAATGAAGTCTGAAGTCAGGCCTCATCAGGTGCATATTTATTGAGAAGAAACACAGTGGGGTTGAAAGTGGGGGTGTTGGAACACAGGATGGGGTGTAGCCGCTCCCCTGCTGATCAAAGCATAGCAGGGGGCCTTTTACGACTTTGTGGAAACAAAGCAACTCTGATTGCTTCCTCTGCAGCTAGTCAATCAGGTGAAAAGAGCTTAGCACTTTGGTCTACTACTTTTGGTAAGACAGGACAGGCTAGGTAAATTATCACAGGTTACATTCCAACATAATCATACGATGAAGATATTCTGCAAACCCTAACAATCACTCTTATTTATTCATTGTTTGTGCCTTCTTGTTTTTATTTTTTGTGTGTTGTTTACTTGTATGTATATTGTGTACTATGTCTTGTCACCGTGGGATAGTGGGAACGTAATTTCGATTTCTTTGTGTCTTGGCATGTGAAGAAATTGACAATAAAGCAGACTTTGACTTTGACTTTGTATTTCAAATCTTAATTGTTTATTTACTCAGATATGAAGGCACCCTGAGAAATGCTGTTTATCTACTATTTCAAAGAGAAAATGCAGGGCAGAGCCTTGCTGGGTGGAGATCTTACAGTTAATTACCATATTTTGCCCAAAGATTAAGATAGCTCTGTAATTTATTTACTGCCCACAGGAAATTCTTCTTTATAATAAGATACTAGTACAAGTAATGCGTAGCTCTACAAAAGAAATCTATTATTTCCATCTGTTTCTTAGAGATCAATGATCCCTGAATATATTTAAACACAAAACATCCACAAAGACATAAGAAACATGGAGCGCATATTGCCACGGCCTCCCTTTTGATCCACCGATGCTAAATTATTATTTTTTGTCCTTATTTTTGAACTTCCATTTGTGTAATGCTTTTGTAATAAATAGGAAAGCAGTTTTGTCATTGCTACAACTATCTCAGATCCGCAACTTTCCTGGTGGATTAGGCCAGACACCTCCTTGAACATTGTCGTCATTGTACAGGATTTGGAGGTAGCTTGGCCCAGGTACCATCATTTTCGGACTATAAGTCCTTGTACTTTGTTAACGCTACAATATAGTTATATACTAGATCTGTGGAATAACGACGAGGCTGACGTCAGGGCGCACGCGCGGCGTTGTTGACAAAGTATGAGGAATTTGATCGATGGATTTAATGATTTAGAGTGCACAGATGGTTTGATAATATTATTGCTTATATAATAGTTATTTGATATCTAATTTATATATCGTTATATGGGCCTGTGGAATATTTTGAAGTGCAAGCGCCGTCAGCGGCGCGCACCCATTGTTGACAAAGGACAATCGATGGATTTAACATGACACAGATGGTTTTATAAACGTGTTATTTATGTAATAGTTTTTTTTTAATAACTCTGAATGTTACGTCAGGCCCGTTCTCAGCTCTTCGTTTGTGTTTATGTCACGTTAGCATACCTATCGTTTAGCCTGTTGTTGCTCGTTCATGTCTGTTCTTGGTGTTGGATTTTGTCGAATAAATTTCTCCCCAAAATGCGACTTATGCTCCGGAGCGACTTATATATGTTTTTTTCCACGTTATTGTGCATTTTATGGCTAATGCGACCTATATTCCGGAGCGACTTTTAGTCCGAAAATCACGGTACCGTATTTTCCGCACTATTAGGCGCACCTAAAAACTTACATTTTACTAAAAAAAACACAGTGCGCCTTGTAATGCAGAGCGCCTTATATATGGATCAATTGATGAATTTGTTGATCCATACTGGTTGTACACAGTGCTCTGCCAAAATGTTTCAGTACGTTTTAGTACGACTAGTAAATTACAAGGTCGCATCGCTTCCCAACATTACGGCAACTGTAGTCAGGGGGCGTCACCGAATAGCTGTTGTACCCGCGAGGCTATTTCATTTCAAAATAGGCTGCTCCGTTAATGTTTCGAGTAAATTTACGGATTGATATGGAAGGGAAACATAGGTAAGCAGTACCAATGTGTTAGATCGAACTTTAGTCAGTTCCGATCATTTTATAGGAGACCGTTTGAGAAACGCGATTGTTTACACTTTGCTGAGGCTCATGGGAATTTGCGGATGGCTAATGCTATAACGATAGCTGCTATACGTACCAGGCTATTTCATGTCAAAATAGGCTGCTCTGTTAATGTTTTGAGTAAATCTACGGATCGATATGGAAGGGAAACATAGGTAAGTAGTACCAATGCGTTAGATCGAACTTTAGTCAGTTCCGATCATTTTATAGGAGATCGTTTGAGAAACGCGATCGTTTACAGAGGGCTCGTTGGTTATTGGCTAGTGGATGCATACCGCAACCCTAGTCAACCTCAGTTTGTTGCAGTATAGCTTCTATTTTATGCGCCTTATAATCCGGTGCGCCTTATATATGGACAAAGTTTTAAAATGGGCCGTTCATTGAAGGTGCGCCTTATAATCCGGTGCACCTAATAGTGCGGAAAATACGGTAATTGAATTCAGTACTTTGACGGTAGGAAAGTGCTGTACAAATAAAGCCCATTTAAGTTGGAAAAAGTGTTACGAAAATGGTATCAGGACATGTTACTTTAGTGACTTAAGCTTTTGCATTGAGGTATCTGGGTTGATCCCAAAGGTATTTGCTTACCCCAAAGGCAAGGAATTTTGCTCAGCCTCCAAGAATGCTGTACTTTGGCATAAGTGCATCAATAAAATGATTCTTAATATATTAAATAATTTTCAAACATCATAATTTATTTGAATGATATAAGTGAGACAAGATCAAGATCAAGCGAGCTGTTGCCCTTCTGCCTTACTGCCCTTCCAATTTTACTGCTTGGCCTCATTTGAGGTGCAGGTGAGTCGGAGCCTATCCCTGGAAGACTGACCGAGATGCAGGGAAAAACCCTGGAGTTTTCCCCATCTGCTTGGAAAATTGTAGATGTTGACAAACTTAATACCGAACTTGTTCAATATTTACGGTCTATGGTGTTGTCAACATCAAGGTTGTGGCACAGGCTCCATGTTTGTGATGTGACACAGAACAACAGCCAACAAAATTATTAGTTAGATACAAGATAAATTATGAGTATTCAAAAGCAAAAAGTAGAAGAAATCAAGACCACATCCCAATTCAGACAAATTGGTTGTAAATTAGTCAATTCAATTGATTAGAAACATTGAAGAGTCTTGGGTCTGGTGGAATGTATCGTTCTTATTATACTACCTTGGCTAATGCCATATACTAGTTGAGTGAACAACAGATGGTAACAACAGTGGTAAAGCAGTTCGCCATTCTTAACAGAAGGCTTGTACTGGGGTTGCACAAAAGTTTGAAAACCAATCCACCAACAATCAGTAGAATCACAAATGTGTGAGACAATAAAAGCAGAAAATTTCAGTGCTCTGAGAGAAAACTGTTCTTTTCTCCTTTCCAGTGTTTATGCTGTGCTAAAGTAATCTGAAATGGCCAATTAGTGAACTCAAGCAAAAAAAAACAACAACAAACAAAGCCTTCAGAGCAGGGGATGAGGCTGGCTTGAGGACAGCGAGGGCCGACTTGTCCCGGGGCATCAAGGAGGCGGAAAGGGCGTTCTCTTGCAAGATTACCGCCCACTTCAAGGACAGCAAGGACGCACGGAGCCTTTGGCAGGGCATTCAGACCATCACGGACTACAAGCCCGCGCCGCAGAGCTGTGAGGGCGACATCCGTCTGCTCAACGATCTCAACCGCTTCTTTGCTCGCTTCGACGCTCAGAACAGCACTTGCCCGCTGAAGACCCCTCCCCCTCCACAAGAGCAGCCCCTGTGCCTCTCTGCTGATAGCGTGAGGAGGGCGCTTGCCGCTATCAACACCCGTAAGGCGGCGGGCCCTGACAACATCCCAGGTCGAGCGCTGAAGGACTGCGCTGGGGAGCTGACGGGTGTCTTCACGGACATCTTTATCATTTCCCTGCAGCAGGCCGTCGTCCCTTCGTGTTTCAAGGCTGCCACCATCGTACCTGTGCCGAAGAAACCTGCCCTGTCCTGCTTCAATGACTACCGCCCCGTGGCACTGACGCCCATCATCATAGACTTAGACTTAGACAAACTTTATTGTCATTTTGTCAACACTGGGTGTACACTAGGGCTGTGGTCTCGGTCGGATTTTTGCACCGAGTCCGAGTCCGAGTCCGGCCTCTTGACCACGAGTCCGAGTCCGCGTCCGGCTGTCCATTTTTTCCTGTTAATTCATGTGACTGCTTAGTCTTTATTCAAGGCTAATTTAGATCAAAATCTAAATAATTACAACAGTTTTGTGATGGCTTTGTCTTTATTAAACATATAAACGAATACAATAAACAGATACTTTCAAGTTTTAATCATTAATTACACCATTATAGCTCAGACATATATCTAAACACAAATAATTAGTGACGACCCCACAACTATCGAAACACATCAATGATATAAGCTGGGTGACATAATCGTCCTTGACATTGGTACATAATGTAAACATTAGCCTAAGTGCAACTCAACGTGGCCGCATTGATTGTAACTTACGCTCCGTTTACCCCCCAAATCTAGAGGCAAAACATTGTTCTCTCGCTACTGCCGGGTTCTTCCATCTTGGCTGCGCGCGGGGCATTGTGGGTCTTGTACGTGCACGCACGCAGGCAGGCAGGCGCGGGCGCGCACGCAACAACTAAATTTGTCTTCATAACAAGCAAGCAGGGCTGTGGACAGTATTCCTACGCGCATTCTCAGCAGCATGATGAAAATAAAATTCAATAACGTCACTGAGGCATATTTTAACGAACTCCACTCCATTGTATGGCTTTTTAGCCCGTGCAATGTTCCAAGCCAGTTGAAACAATGCAAGTGTGACAGTCTCTGAGTGCTTCGTAATTTTTTTGAAAAACTGTACCTATTTTTCAAAGTCTCCAAACTTGTGCTTGCGAAATTCAGTCCCTTTTGCAAAGTCCTTATCGATATTGGCATGAAGTGAGCTGAAGTGGCGCTGACCATTTGAAGCTTTTAAATGCGCCAATGGCGTCCGACATATCAGGCAGAATGGCTTGCCATAGCGTTCAACGAAAAACTACTTTAACTCTGTTAAAAACGTCCTGTGTTCATCGTCATATATTCGTTTAGCTGTGCATTTTTTCCTTGCCATTTTGGCAAGCGTCTTGTCAGCTTTTCTGGACCTAATGGGCCCCCGTAGTCACAGTCGCCATTTATTAAAAAGCCAGCAAAACCAATCGCTCTGTTTGTCCCTCCTCCTTTGACGACAGCAGGGAAAAAACTATTGCAGAACCTGGTGGACCTGCAGTGGATGCTGCGAAACCTCTTCCCAGAGGGCAGCAGGGAGAACAGTCCATGGTGGGGGTGTGATGGGTCACTGATAATATTACGGGCTCGGGACACGCAGCGCTGGGATGACAAGTCCTGAATGGAGGGAAGAGGAGCCCCGATGATCCTCTCTGCTGTCCTCACCACTCTCCTCAGGTTCTTCCAATCGGAGGCGCTGCAACCTCCACACCACACCGAGAGACAGCTTGTCAGAATGCTCTCTATGGTGCTTCGGTAGAACGTCCTCATGATGGGTGGGGTCAGGTGGGCTCTCCTCATCCTCCGCAGGAAGTACAAGCGCTTCTGTGCCCTCTTGACCAGTGTTGTGGTGTTCACAGTCCAGGCGAGGTCGTCTGTGATGTGGACCCCCAGGAATTTAGTGCTGCTGACCACCTCCACAGCTGAGCTGTTGATGATCAGTGGAGCGTGGTGAGGCTGGTTCTTCCTGAAGTCAACGATGATCTCCTTCGTCTTCTCCACATTCAGGATCAGGCTATTGTCTCTGCACCAGCCCACCAACTGCTCCACCTCCTCTCTGTAGTCCAGGTCGTTGTTGTCCCTGATGAGGCCCACCACCGTTGTGTCGTCTGCAAACTTCACGATGTGATTGGTGGTGAACCTGGGGGCGCAGTCGTGTGTCATCAGGGTGAACAGCAGGGGGCTCAGGACGCAGCCCTGAGGGGAGCCTGTGCTGAGGGTGATGACATCTGAGGTGTTCTGTCCGACCCGGACTGACTGAGGTCTGTTGGTGAGGAAGTCTAGCAGCCAGTTTCGAAGGGGGGTGCTGAAGCCCAGGTGTACCAGTTTTTTCACCAGATGCTGTGGAATGATGGTGTTAAACGCTGAGCTGAAGTCCAGGAACAGCAACCGCACGTGGGTGTTCCTCTCCTCCAGGTGAGCCAGGCTCAGGTGAAGAACGGAGGAGATGGCATCCTCAGTAGAGCGGTTCTGCCGGGAGGCAAACTGGAACGGGTCGAATGTTGGGGGGAGTCTGGAGACGATGTGTTCTTTGAGCAGCCTTTCGAAGCACTTCATCATGATGGGAGTCAGTGCCACAGGTCTGTAGTCATTCAATGAGGTGATTTGAGGTTTCTTCGGCACCGGAATGATGGAGGCAGCCTTGAAGCATACTGGCACTGTGGCTTGGCCCAGCGAGATGTTAAAAATGTCTGTGATGACACCAGCCAGCTGACCTGCACATTCCTTGAACACCCGCCCAGGTATGTTGTCGGGGCCTGGGGCCTTACGTGGGTTGACTCTTCTCAGAGTCTTCCACACGTCGGCTGAGTCAAGGCAGAGTGCCTCCTCTTCCTGGTGGGGAACAGTTTTAACTGCAGGAGTGCTGTTTAGTGCCTCAAACCGCCCAAAGAAGTTATTTAGACCATTTAGGAAGTCAGCATCAACCTCACCCACCGGGGGGGAGGGTAAGTTGTAGTCCGTGATCGCCCGTATGCCTTGCCACATACTCCTGGTGTTATTGGCGCCGTGGAAAAAATCCTGAATTTTTCGACTGTGGCTTCGCTTCGCTAACCTGATGGCACGGTTCAAGTTGGCTCTCGCTGTCCTCAGTGCCTCCTTGTCGCCAGACTTGAAGGCTGAGTTCCGTGCTCGTAGCGTATGACGTACCTCCTCAGTCATCCAGGGTCGTTGGTTGGCTCGGGTGATGATGTTCTTAGTGGTGCTGACGTCCTCGGTGCATTTGTTGATGTAGGCTGACACAGTCATGGCGTACTCATCAATGTCGATCTGATTGTCATATGTTGCTGCTGATTTGAACATGTCCCAGTCAGAGCACTCAAAGCAGTCCTGGAGTGCCTCCATGGCCCCCTCAGACCACACCCTCACCTGCTTCACTGTGGGTTTTGCTCTGATCAGCAGGGGCCTGTATGCAGGGATTAGCACAACAGATAGGTGGTCTGAAGAGCCGAGGTGGGGGCGGGGGGCTGCTCTGAATGCATCCTTTATATTGGTGTAAACCAAGTCCAGAGTGTTCTCTCCCCGAGTTGGAAAATCCACGTGTTGGTAAAAATGAGGGAGAATAGTCTTCATGTCAGCCTGGTTGTGTCATGCCTCGTCCCCAGTTTTGCTGTGTATAGGTTGTCATTGTGTCTGTGTGCTCGCCCCTCCCTTCCTGTGTGCCCTTGATTGTGTGATCACACGCACTTGCCTCTCATTACCTGTGTTGTATTTAAGTTCTGTTTGCGTGTCACTCTATGTCGGAGCATTACCTGAGAGATGTGGACAATGCATGTCTCTCTGTCACGACGGGGTGGAGGAATGGAGCAGGACGACCAAATGCAGCTTGGACCAGGGTTTATTGCAGGAACTCAAAGGACAAACCCGGCAAACTGACGTGACTAAACAACAAAACCAAAAGGACTGACCGCCAAAACGGGAAACAAAAGACAGGAACAAAACAACCCGCGTGACAGTGAGACATGCATTGTCCACATCTCTCAGGTAATGCTCCGACATAGAGTGACACGCAAACAGAACTTAAATACAACACAGGTAATGAGAGGCAGGTGCGTGTGATCACACAATCAAGGGCACACAGGAAGGGAGGGGCGAGCACACAGACACAATGACAACCTATACACAGCAAAACTGGGGACGAGGCATGACAGGTTGAAGTCCCCAGCAATGATGAAAACACCCTCTGTGTGCGTGGATTGCAGCTCACCGATTGTCCGATAGAGAACACTCATGGCCTCTTTAGTATTAGCGCTAGGAGGCACATACACAGCCATGATGCTAACAACAGTAAACTCCCTGGGCAGGTAGAAGGGTCTGCAGTTAACAGTCAAAAGCTCGATGTCCGAAGAGCAGAAGCTGGCGACAGATCTAGCATTTTTGCACCAGTTGTTGTTGATGTAGACACACAGCCCACCTCCTCGGGATTTACCGCTTAGTTCGCTGTTTCTGTCGGCGCGGAATGTAGCGAGCCCCTCCAGGCTAACGGCGTTGTCCGGTATTGATGAGTTCAGCCATGTCTCCGTCAGGATGAGAGCGCAGCAGTTTCTAACCTCCCTCTTTGAAGAGAGTTCCAGTTGTAGATGGTCCATTTTATTATCCAGTGAGCGGACGTTGGCGAGGAAGATGGATGGAATCGGCGGTTTGTAGGGGTTAGCTTTAAGCTTAGCCGTTAGCCCACCTCGACAGCCGCGCTTCCGCCGCCGGTCACACCGCCTACGCTTACTCCTCCTCCGGCGTGTGCTGCCCGGCGAGCCCGCTGCATCGTGAGCTTCTGGGGCTAGTGCCCGAAGCACTCCGAGGCTACGTAAACAGACTAGGGTAGTTGTGGCTACGAGTCCGAAAACACTTGATGACCGTACCTCCAGCAGGCGCTGGCGATCATATACTAACCTACTGGATGGATAAACTAAACTTTGTGTTGTTTGTAGTGTCCTAGGCGACATATTTTGTGAAAATGCTCGTCGGTTGTCGAGAGCTGTTACAGCCGCAGCCAACTGGGGCGCCGCCATCAGAATTTGTCATCATGAAGTGCTTTGAGCGGCTTGTCATGGAGCACATCAGATCCATTCTCCCCCCCAACATAGACCCCTTCCAGTTTGCGTACCGAGCCAAACGGTCCTCTGAGGATGCCATCTGCTCTGCCCTCCACTCGGCCCTCACCCACCTGGAGAGTAGGGACTTGTATGTGAGATTGCTGTTTGTTGACTTCAGTTCTGCCTTCAACACCATTGTGCCACAACGACTCATCTGCAAACTCGCCAAGCTGGGCCTCAGTACCTACCTCTGCAACTGGCTACTAGACTTCCTCTGTCAGAAGCCTCAGGTGGTACGTGTTGGCGACAAAATCTCCGCCAGCATCACGCTGAGCACGGGGGCCCCCAAGGCTGCGTGCTCAGTCCGCTGCTCTTCACCCTGCTGACGCATGACTGTGCTGCAACCTACAGCACCAACCGAATGGTGAAATTTGCTGACGACACGACTCTGGTGGGTCTCATCACCAAGGGCAACGAGACTCAATACAGGTTGGAGGTTGACCTTTTGACCACGTGGTGCAAGGACAACAACCTCCTGCTGAACGTCAACAAGACCAAGGAGATTGTTGTTGACTTCCGGAAGGGTCACACCCAACACCTGCCGCTGACCATCGACGGTGCTGTGGTGGAGAGAGTGAGCAGCACCAGGTTCCTGGGGGTGCACATCAGTGAGGATCTCTCCTGGTCCACCAACACCGCATCACTGGCGAAGAAGGCCCAGCGCCGCCTGTACTTCCTGCGGAAACTCAGGCGAGCAAGTGCTCCTCCGGCCGTCATGACTACATTTTACCGTGGCACCATTGAGAGCGTCCTCTCCAGTTGTATCACTGTTTGGGGTGGTAGCTGCACTGAATACAACATGAAGGCCCTGCAGCGCATAGTGAACATGGCTGGTAAGGTTATTGGTGCTTCACTCCCCTCCTTGAAGGACATTTACACCTCCCATCTCACCCGCAAGGCAACCACGATTGTGAGTGATGTGAGTCACCCCGCTCACTCTTTGTTCGATCTTCTGCCCTCTGGGAAGAGGTACAGGAGCCTGCGCTCCCGCACCACCAGACTCACCAACAGCTTCATTCTCCAGGCTGTTAGGATCCTGAACTCTCTCCCCCCTTCTGCGTAGCGTCCTGTACTTTTGCGCTATATTCTGACTGTCTGCTGTATGCACACTTGCTCCATTTTTGCTCCTCTTATTTATTGTGTTATTTGTTTATTTATTATTTATTCAGCACTCTTATTTATTCATTGTTTGTGCCTTCTTGTTTTTATTTTTTTGTGTTGTTTACTTGTATGTATATTGTGTACTATGTCTTGTCACCGTGGGATAGTGGGAACGTAATTTCGATTTCTTTTTGTCTTGGCATGTGAAGAAATTGACAATAAAGCAGACTTTGACTTTGACTTTGACTTAAATATGGATGAGAGGTCCCAAAATTTCCCGTAAAAAGAAAGAAAATCCTAAATAGTAATTGCAGAAGACTTTAGCTACACCCTACGTTGCCCAAAACATTTTAAAAAGCTAGACATTCAATTTGAGAACAAATTTAAATCCTATGTTGAAAACTTTTAATATGCTGCAATAAAAAAGACAGACGAAAATGAAGAAGAAAAAGGCGAAGAAGAAAAAAGCGAAGATGAAGAAGGCGGCGAAGAAGTAGACCATAGCTAGTGTTTGACCATCCATTTTCTGTACCGCTGTATCCCCACGGGGGTCACGGGCTTGCTGGAGCCTATCCCAGCTGTCATCGGGCAGTAGGCGGGGGACACCCTGAACCGGTTGCCAGCCAATCGCAGGGCACACAGAGATGAACAACCATCCGCACACGCACTCACACCTAGGGGCAATTTGGAGCGCTCAATCGGCCTACCAAGCGGTTGTTACAAACATCAGACATCCAGCTATGATCCAAGCCACATGTGTCATTTTATAATTGGGGCTTTAACAAAGACCATTGCAGTAAAAGCTCCAGGCAATGATGTTTATCCTGGTGGTCGCCTGCTATGTGTATAGCTTACTGTATAACTTACTCTAATCACCATGATCGCTCACCATACACTGACCAATGGCAGATCCCAGGGTGGTCTGGCTTAACTGCTTGAACTGGTTATCATTTTGGTCCAATTTTAAATCCATTCACTCCTGTCGTTCTATTTTTGGACCGCTCGGTGTATGTGTGTGTGTGTGTGTGTGTGTGTGTGTGTGTGTGTGTGTGTGTGTGTGTGTGTGTGTGTGTGTGTGTGTGTGTGTGTGTGTGTGTGTGTGTGTGTGTTTGTATGAATGCATACACTATACCCAAACCTGGGACTCGCAGTTCTCCCAAGAGCGTTGGGCTGTTGAACTGGCTGCCTGCCACTGTTGCCACGAACAGCATCTTCCAATTCCACCTTGTAGGGTGGTTGCCATGGCAATGACAATTTATGGCAATTTATTTGCAGGGGGCACCCTTGACTAAACCATTTCTGGGACATATATGGACAGCAAGAGGAAGTCAAAGGAAGAGAGAGGAAATAAGTTCACAGATTGTTTTCTCAGGTTGATGAATTGGTTTGGTTACAATTACAGTTTTTACTATGCAGAGTACCCAGCACCAGAACTTTCTGTCCGCCTCTTATTTGAACGTCGCCATATGTTTAGGCTCCTTTATTCCCTCTGATCGCTAAATATCACTACAAAAATACATACATTTTTAAATTGTTGTAATATCTTATTATTAGTTATTCTCCAGAGTCCAGTGTGTACATGCTACCCTATCCTCTCATACAAACTCAGTTGGGACAGGCTCCTGCTCACCATAAAGATAAGTGATACTAAATGGATAAATGAACAAACTTAAAATGTGCCTGGACCCTTTTCAAGAATTCATCTATCCATTCAGTTTCTTTACTACTTGTCCTCATGGAGGGGAAATGATATCTATCCCATCTGACAGGTGAGACGTATAGTACAACGTGGACTGGTCACAATCAATCACAGGGCAGGCACATGCTGTATAAACAAGGATCTATAATTGACCAACTTGAAATGCATTGGTTTCAAATTTGTATTGCACCTTCTTAATACTTGAAGATGCATCTTCCAAACCCTCACAGGAGGGTTCGAGCCCAAATTCAAACCCACAGAACCTATTGACTATAGCAATACAGTAAACAATTGATCCAAGTGGGTATCCCCTACATATAAAACAGTAACTGAATTACTTAAAAAAGAACATATCTATTCAACATTTTTTGGGGGAAATGACAGCAAATCATCTTTCAAATGATTAATTGCATTAATTTACTATCATAAAATAATTTCAAGCCTCTGATAGTAATGAATGGGACCAGTGCTGGATTTAGAGTTCTGTTTAAACATCAATACCAATTGAGGTGTGAGTTGACAAAAATAGATTATAATCAACGGGCATGGATCCACCTTTATAATCCGGAGGGGTTTGTCTGATCCCTCCCTCCCTCCCATCCCCGCCTCCCTCCCATCCCCGCCAACCTTCCAGCTCACTGCTGTGCGTCTGTTACTGCGCGCTCAGTCAGATCGGATCCTCATCGGCCGGCAGTCTGGTGCTTCAGATCGAATATCGGCGCGGAGACAGGGTGGTTCCTTGCCGGGAAGTCGAGTTGAAAGTCCCCACTTCTTCACCGCTCGTTCTCCGTTTGGTGTGTCCTTTGCTGTGCTGCTCGCGCCGTTCCCATAGCAGCGCTTTCCTTGGAAGTTTGTCCTGGTTCCGCCGGAATTTGGTATCATAAACAACTCATCAAGTTAAAAAGAGTTGAGAAAGACTGGACAAAAAAGACAAGGAATTACGACGAGTGGATCAAAGGCAATCGCCAAGGTAAGAGTAAATCAATTGACATATTGCATTCAAGACATTCATTTAATTGGGTTTGACAATGAAGTTCCTTGGGCACCGCGTCACTTGTTTTTTCTACGACTAAGTGTAAGTAAATATATTAACAAGGTCTTCATCGATACTTACGCGATATCTGACAAGCTGTGGTGCCGATTGCCAAAGTGGTCAAATGAGGCATGAAAGTGGAGTTGCGTGACCGCACGGTAACTTGGTGGAAACGATGCACCCAGATTGCCAAATATGTATTATCGAAGCTGGTTTTCTTGTTTTCGAGCTACGTGCGCACCAAATACTAATTTGTGGGTTTAATATAAAAAAAAACCTTGGACTTCTGTTCAATACTCGAGTTCAAATATAGATACTGAGATTTAGAAATACTTTAGTAGAAGCTGAAGCGTCAACTCCAGCTTTTTACTTACCATTTGTAAGTAAAAGTGGACAGCAAAAGTAATGGTTTTATAACTACGGTGGAAGTCAATATTTTCATTTTTTTCAATATGATCTATGTGCCGTGATAATCTAACCCCGGTCCTCTGATTGATCTCACATCCGTGGAATAATAATGAATCAGATGAATCACCCCAAACTGACTTGACTTTAGACTTAGACTTAGACAGAACTTTATTGTCATTTTGTCAACACTAGGTGTGTACAAAACGAAATGTCGTTGCATACGGCTTTCAACAATGTAGTGGTATTTCGGCTGGTTAAAAAAGTGACATTCTATATAAAAATATGAAATAAGATAATTATAAAGTACAAAGTGCAGCAGTGATAAAGTATGTAAACAGTGCAGGAGACAAAAGCAGTATTTACAAGTGTGCAGAGGAATACTACGTTTGAATGTTCAACAGTCTGACGACAGCAGGGAAAAAACTATTGCAGAACCTGGTGGACCTGCAGCGGATGCTGCGAAACCTCTTCCCAGAGGGCAGCAGGGAGAACAGTCCATGGTGGGGGTGTGATGGGTCACTGATAATATTACGGGCTCGGGACACGCAGCGCTGGGATGACAAGTCCTGAATGGAGGGAAGAGGAGCCCCGATGATCCTCTCTGCTGTCCTCACCACTCTCCTCAGGTTCTTCCAATCGGAGGCGCTGCAACCTCCACACCACACCGAGAGACAGCTTGTCAGAATGCTCTCTATGGTGCTTCGGTAGAACGTCCTCATGATGGGTGGGGCCAGGTGGGCTCTCCTCATCCTCCGCAGGAAGTACAAGCGCTTCTGTGCCCTCTAGGGTCAAATGCATCACAGGGTCATCCATCCATCCATCCATCCATCCATCCATCCATCCATCCATCTTCTTCCGCTTATCCGGGGTCGGGTCGCGGGGGCAGCAGCTTCAGGAGGGACTCCCAGACTTCCCTCTCCCCAGCCACTTCATCTAACTCATCCCGGGGGATCCCAAGGCGTTCCCAGGCCAGCTGAGAGACATAGTCTCTCCAGCGCGTCCTGGGTCGTCCCCGGGGTCTCCTACCGGTGGGACATGCCCGGAACACCTCCCCAGGGAGGCGTCCAGGAGGCATCCTGATGAGGTGCCCGAGCCACCTCATCTGGCTCCTCTCAACGTGGAGGAGTAGCGACTCTACTCCGAGTCTCTCCCGGATGACCGAACTTCTCACCCTATCTCTAAGGGAGAGCCCGGACATCCTGCGGAGAAAACCCATTTCGGCCGCTTGTATCCGGGATCTCGTTCTTTCGGTCACGACCCATAGCTCATGACCATAGGTGAGGGTAGGAGCGTAAATCGACCGGTAAATTGAGAGCTTTGCCTTTTGGCTCAGCTCTCTCTTCACCACGACGGACCGGTACAGAGTCCGCATTACTGCCGACGCTGCACCGATCCGCCTGTCGATCTCGCGCTCCATCCTCCCCTCACTCGTGAACAAGACCCCAAGATACTTAAACTCCTCCACTTGGGGCAGGATCTCATCCCCGATCCGGAGAGGGCATTCCACCCTTTTCCGATCGAGGACCATGGACTCGGATTTGGAGGTGCTGACCCTCATCCCGACCGCTTCACACTCGGCTGCGAACCGCTCCAATGAGAGCTGGAGATCACGGCCTGAAGAAGCCAACAGCACCACGTCGTCTGCAAAAAGCAGTAAGTCACAGGGTCATATTGTGCATTTACTCCCCCCCCCCCATTTTTTTTTTGATAAATGCTATGACATAATGTCAAATTAAAATGTTACATTAAAGTCTACCTGTTTCAGCTGCTTACTAAAATGATCACATTTAGTAGGCCTATATGATGCAAAAAAATTATAAAGTGTCACGTGGACTCCTGAGTATTAACATGTGTTACCCTTTATAGGATGCTGTGTGCATCCTAACATTGCTGCAAGATAATGTGAGGACTATGGAACACTGAAAGTGCCGAAATTGAATAAATAAATGAATAAATAAATAAATACACAAGAAATGTCAAAAATTAATTGATTGTTTTATTTCTTTATTAAACATGGAATTACACTTATAAATGCACCATTACATAAGTCTAATTAATTAAAATGTTAATTTAATAATTAAATATGAAATGAATCAATATTATTAAATATTATTAAACCTGTTTGAAGTGACACTCTAATCTCTGAGAAGGAAGATACGCATAACCACAGTCTGTCTGATCGCATTGTTTCAGACCCATTGATAATCACGCGGAACAGCACATGTGGACTAGTTGACATGGCCAACATTACTTTACATCACAACAGGAGAATTATCCTAAATTACTTCCCAGAAGCCAGGAGATTTGCTTATGCCATCTGATTAATTTGCGCCAACCCCACCTTCAGGGCAGTTTGTTTAGGGGTGGAGGGTGCTACCAGCGGGTTGACAACTTCTAGAGTGAAAAGAGCAGCAGCTCAAATGACGTAGCATTTTGGCCTTATGGCGTTCAACTGCCGTTGTTACCCAACCTACCTAGGTCTCTTGTTTTCAATTTTATGTTTCTTTTACCTTTTTAATTATTCGCAATTTCTTGCAGTCGATCGAGTGCACAACGAACATTGTGTTTCCGGTGTTTATTGACAACTTGGACTCAAATCAACCTCAAACGGGACATGCACACTGACAGACAGTCTCAATCTCTGCAAAATAGTTGAGTACTGAAAATGTTGAAGTGATGTTTCTCAAGTTGATTAGTCCACATGTACTATTTCGTGAATGAATTGAAAACCATGTGATCAGGCGAACAAACAGAAGTGATGCCCATGGAGACGATTTCAATATTGCTTCAAACAGTTTAATGCTTCTGACATCCATTCTTTTTACATTCAATGCATGCCGGTAATTGTCATACCGTATTTTCCGCACTATTAGGCGCACTTGAAAACTTAAAATTTACTCAAAAAACCGCAGAGCGCCTTATATATGGATCAACTAATGAATTTGTTGATCCATACTGGTTGTCATCATCATCATCGGTTTAAAGTCCGCTTTCCAGGCGCCGCTGGGTTGGACTGGGTTCTCGATATGGCTTTCTTCCACCGGGAACGGTCCATGGCCATCTCGTGGTTGATGCCGAGTGCCTTCATGTCGGCTGCCACGGTCGTCTGCCAGGTCTTTTTAGGTCGGCCACTGGGTCTTGTTCCCTCTATGTTATACGACATAACTTTGTATAACGTTTGGTTGTACACAGCCAAAATGTTTCAATACGTTTTAGTACGACTAGTAAATTACAAGGTCGCATCGCTTCCCAGCATTACGGCAACCGTGATCAGGGGGCATCACTGAATAGCTGTTGTACCCGCGAGGCTATTTCATTTCAAAATAGGCTGTTCCATTAATGTTTTCGAGTACGTTTACGGATCAATATCCAACGGAATCATAAATAAGCAGCACCAATGTGTTAAATCAGTCTTTAGTCGGTTCCGATCACTTTTATAGGAGAGAGTTTGAGAAACGTGATTGTTCACAGGGGGCTGCCACGACACTTTGCTGAGGCTCATGGGAGTCTGCGAGCTGAGGCTCATTGGAGTTTGCGGGTGGCTAATGCTATAATGATAGCTGCTATATGCACGAGGCTATTTCATTTCAAAATAGGCTGCTCCGTTAATGTTTCGAGTAAATTTACGGATCGATATGGAAGGGAAACATAAGTAAGCAGTACCAATGTGTTAGATCGAACTTTAGTCAGTTCCGATCATTTTATAGGAGATCGTTTGAGAAACGCGATTGTTTACAGAGGGTTGGCTAGTGGATGCATACTGCAACCCTAGTCAACCTCAGTTTGTTGCAGTATAGCTTCTATTTTATGCGCTTTTTAATCCAGTGCGCCCAATATATGAAATAATTTCCAAAATAAAAAATTCAATGAGGGTGCGCCTTATAATCCAGTGCGCTTTATGGTGCGAAAAAATACGGTAATTGTTTTTGTCGCATGTGAGCCCATGGGAATGTCAGGTTTAATATTTATTTAAAGTGAAAACATCACAATCACAACTATTAAGTCATTGATAAACTTTCAGATTACCTCAATATTATTTTTCAAATTTGATGGCAAGTTACTGAAAGCCATGTACTGATGGCACTTCGCTTATGTTGTCAGCACATTCAAAATGAGTTAAAGAAAAACACCTTCAAGTATAATCGAGCGTGTACAATGATTGGCTGGCTTTTTTTTTGTTTTTGGTTATGAATCTTCTTGTTGCTGCGACTTGACTTGGGACATTGGCTATATCTTACGGGAAAAGCTATGGATATGTCTGCCCTTGCTTGAGTACAGTGAGTTTACATTTACCATGATTTCCCATGCATAATGCGCAAAATTTAACTAATTTATTGTCCTAAAATCTGGGGTGCGCATTATGCATGGTTACAACAATTTTTGAAGAAAATCTCCCTCGAAATAAAACTTGAAATCACCTTTCTTCTTGTTTGTTGTCAATCGCGCATCGCATTCAGCCATCCTGCCCAACACACTTAGTCAGTAAAATTAATAATTGACGACACATCGTTTGATGCGATGGTGCAATCCTTGATAGTGTGTTATTGTCAAATATTGTTTGTTTTTTAATCTCCATCGCAAACCGGATATCATACGGAGGCCGCCATTACAGATGCGCAGAACGGATGCGCAAGACACGTCAGCTATATAAAGAGCGAGAGTTCAGTTCTCTACCTAAATGCGTATTACAGGTAATATTTTATTTCACAACACTTTGCCTTGTTCCTTTCTTCTCTGCTGTTCACTTCAAGCACGCTCCATACGAACACAATGCTCTCGTATCAGACGCTTGCTCGATCACCTGCTCGTTTGCTGTCACAATGTACCCTACACAAATCCGAAACATTTCTTCGCTATCGAGTTTGCTAGCACATGCGCAGTGATACTGACCGGCAGAATAACATCCGGTTGTTCCCAAAGATGATCTTTTTTCTGAAATAATTTTACGTTTACGGACTTAAGTAAGAGTCAACATTTGGGTGCGTATTATACATGGGTACAGGCTTTTTTCCAGGATCGACATGCCATTTTTAGGGTGGGTATTATGCATGGGGGCGTATTATACATGGAAAATTACGGTAACAACATTCAGGTTACTAACAACATTTAAGTGGCAAGAACAGGATATTATTGCCCAATGATGTCTCTGTGACTGTATAAGTGGTGTGAGTTCATCAGAGCAACAGCCTGGGGAAAGAAGCTGTGTGTGTCTGCTGGTCCAGAACGCGTGGTTTAAATATGTTTAAATATGTTTAAATATATATACGTATATATATATATATACGTATATATATATATATATATATGTGTGTGTACTGATCTCCCTGTGCGTAATGTACTTTCTATTCAGTGTTAAACACGAGTGAAACTGCAAGTGAAACAACAAACACAGTTTCTTCTATGAGTATTCTTCTTATCTTATAAACGATAATAAAGTTATCCAACAAAACAATGATAACTTGCAGCCGTTGATTCCGTGAGCATAAGGAGAGGAGAAAGATTCGCTTAGATGACGCGAGTAACGCTAACATCTCTCAACTCATCAGTTGTCAAGTCGCTTCAACGGAAACATGTGCAGCTTCCGGTGCATTTCAAAATACATTTCCGGTTTGCTTCCGAACGACAAATAACCATTGTGTATGCTTCTTTACATAGAAAATATTTCTTACATCATGAAAAAATTCTGAGGGCAGAACACAGCATGTAATGCCACTAACCTTTGAAACCACTTTCCTTTTTCTCATCCACTTTTAATCCGAGTTTTCCATGAGAAGGACCACTTCAGAAATGGGCCGCAGGTAAGTCTTCAAGGTGCCTTGGGATGATGTCCTCACCTCAACCTTCCGGACCTTTCCATCGCTGCTCTCAGAGGTGGATATGACCATAGCCATCGGCCACTCATTCCTTGGCACTTGTTTGCTTTAGCAGCACAATGTCCCCAGGTTGAAGGTCGTGGTGTGTCCTGTGCCATTTACGTCTTGGATGAAGAGTGCTCAGGTACTCATTTCTCCAACGGTTCCAGAATTCGTTCGCCAGCACCTGCACTTGCCTCCACTGGCCTCTCAGAATGTCTTTCCCCGCAAACTTGCCTGGAGGAGCAAGCAGGCCTGGCTTCTGTCTCAGTAGCATGGAAGGAGACAGCAAGACTGAAGCAGAGGGGTCTGATGAAATAGGGACCAACGGCCTGGCGTTGATTATCCGACACTTCCGCCATCAGCGTGCACAGGACCTCATGTGTCAGGCGAGTATGTTTGTTTTGCAGAAGCATGGAATCTAATATTCTTCGTGCCACCCCAATCATGCGTTCCCACACACCTCCCATGTGGGAGGCATGTGGTGGGTTGAACTCCCACGTGCAGTCTTTGCTGTGGAGATAATTCAAGATCTTGTTCTGCTTTTCATGTGAGGGCCTCATCCCTAGTTCTGCACTAGCAGCCACGAAATTTGTCCCTCTGTCTGACCTGAGCTGCTTTGCTGGGCCCCTGACGGCAAAGAATCTCTGTAGCGCATTTATGCAACTGGCAGTATCCATCGATTCAATAATGTCAATGTGTACTCCTCTGGTGCAC
The DNA here is from genome assembly GCF_901709675.1 of Syngnathus acus. Taxonomy (NCBI): domain Eukaryota; kingdom Metazoa; phylum Chordata; class Actinopteri; order Syngnathiformes; family Syngnathidae; genus Syngnathus; species Syngnathus acus. The sequence continues at coordinate 20,847,527 of NC_051089.1, read as the reverse complement.
ATGCATGTGAACAGAATGGCCCATCTTTTGCTTTCTGCCGCACCTCCACGAGTGAGTCGGGTCACCACTGTCCACGGTCCAAATACATCCAGCCCCACATAGCTGAAGGGTGGAGAGGTGTCGAGTCGCTCCGGAGGGAGGTCAGCCATTTTTTGCACTTCCACCTTCCCTCTCAGCTTACGGCATGTCACACAGTGATAGAGGGTAGAGCTGACCAGCCTATTGCCAGCGACAATCCATAGTCCAGCTGCCCTGATGGCTCCCTCTGTGAATTAAAGTTAAAGTTAAAGTCCCAATGATCGTCACACACACATCTGGGTGTGGTGAAATTTGTCCTCTGCATTTAACCCATCCCCGTGTGATTTTAATCCATCCCCTGGGGGAGAAGGGAGCAGTGAGCAGCAGCAGTGCCGCGCTTGGGAATCAGTTGGTGATCTAACCCCCCAATTCCAACCCTTAATGCTGAGTGCCAAGCAGGGAGGCAATGGGTCCCATTTTTATAGTCTTTGGTATGACCCGGCCGGGGTTTGAACCCACAACCTTCCAGTCTCAGGGCGGACACTCTACCACTAGGCCACTGAGCTGGTCGCCCATGGTGCTTTACCTCTGCATGATGGTGTTCCACAAGCAGCCTGGTGACATGGTTTTGCTTCGGGAGGATGATTGGTTGTTTTATCTCTGAGTCGAGAGACGCATGCCTGAGGCGCCCTCCGACCCGCAGCAGGCCCTCACACATGTAGGGGTCCAGGGTCAAGATCTGACTTGAGTTAGAGACTTCTCTGTGTGCTTTAAGAGCAGCGTATTTGTTAGGGTAGTGCTCACTCTAACTTAGTTTGCAAGAACCACACTGGAGACAAGTTAGTCGTTTCAAACACCTGCAGGCGGAGAGTTCACTCGTCGCTGTGCTTACAGCGATGGTCGAATGAAGTCTGAAGTCAGGCCTCATCAGGTGCATATTTATTGAGAAGAAACACAGTGGGGTTGAAAGTGGGGGTGATGGAACACAGGATGGGGTGAAGCCGGTCCCCTGCTGATCAAAGCATAGCAGGGGGCCTTTTACGACTTTGTGGAAACAAAGCAACTTTGATTGCTTCCTCTGCAGCTAGTCAATCAGGTGAAATAGGTAAATTATTACAGGTTACATTCCAACATACTCATACGATGAAGATATTCTGCAAACCCTAACATATCCCCCCTGTTTTATCATATGAGTATGTCAAACCCGATCAATCAAACATAAGAAAGAAAAAACAATGACAGCAACAATTTCCAGTGAAGACGAGGTATTCTCCTCAATGCTCCAGTCCAAATTTTGTGTGCAACTGAAAAACCTGCGGCCAGATTAAATGCAGGAAAAGAGTTACACGGCCCCTTTGCCTTAGGCGACCAGAATGTTATCAATAAAAAAAGAAAAAGAAAAACACAGAAACAGTACATCATTGTACCCATCACTTGCAAGGCATTTTCGATGGTCAAATCATCAAGTTTCTGTAAAAGAATGCTGAGCTAAACAGCATCTACGCAATCCACGTCTCGCAGCACATCACAGTCATCACATCCGTCATCTCTAAGAAGTTGTATATGCACTTGTGCCACGGTAGAAGACACAAACCTTGTCACAGCAGACTTCAAACACGGGATAACACAGGTCGTAAACAAGCACAACAATACCAGCACAGCAAGCACAGGAGTCACAAGTTTCAACAGCAACTGCCACCACGCGCCAGAAAATAGCCATGAAAAGAAATCCCATTGATGTGGGATGTTATCCTCCGACATGGCCTGCTGTAAATTCCTCAGTGAGTTCATGGCTTCCTTGATGTGCGTGTCGTTATCTCCTGGAATGTATGTGCAACAGGAAGTCCCAATGATGTGGCACACACCACCTTGTGCTGCCGTCAACAAGTCCAGAACCATCCTGTTTTGCAAGACCATTAGTCTAATAGCCTGGATCTCTCTATTTTGTCCATCATCGACTTGCAGTGAGAGGTTCACAAAGGATTGAAAACGATAGTTCAGTGTCTCGATGAAGAGAGATTGTTTTCCAACTCCGATCCAAGGGAAAAGCGCATGAACAACTTTGTTTCCGACAGGCCATATTTTATGGTCGTCCGGAACGTTCGCACCCCAGACAGGGTCATGGGGGTCAAAGGTTGTAATCGCCCTGCGGCGACGGCCAGAAGAGTTGTGTGCTGTCGTCAGCTGACGATGTTGTATCCTGTAGGTGTAGTCTGTCACCCACACTGGTGCACACACTCCTGTCCAGTTGGCGGGCAGCATCGGATAAACCTTGTGACCACAAAGCCACCAGCCATTCTGTATGAAGTATGTTCCGTTTGATGGTGCAGCCATGTTGGTCGGAGAGCCCTCACCACCTGAAATGGCTCTCTTATCCTGACACTCAGTGGCGATGTCCAAAGCCCCCATCCAGTTCCCTCCTGGAGAGCAGTCTCTGTCAATGCATTTGTGGGTCTCACTTCCTTGGATGTAACACGTATAGTTCACTCCAGGTGGCCGGTCTGTGAAGGCCACCTGCGGCAGTGTTCGTCCTTTAACGGTCACATTGAGATTTGTCCAGAAAAGCTGATCACAGGTACCTTCCGCAAGTCCGGGGCGGGACGGGTCGGCATCACTAACTGTGACAGCACGGTGTTGATATCCAACTCCTCCCATGGATGCCATGCATTTCGCTTCAGTGACATTCATTGCTCTGGCCTCCAAGTGAACTTGTGTGGAGGACGGAGGGAGTTTGGAACACACATAGCAGCCCTCCTGTGTGTGCGATCTCACAGTGAATTTGACGTATCGGTACCAAGTGTTGGTTTCGTATGGGTTTCTGGGGTCCCATGACCAGTCCTCAAAGTTCTCATCGTGTGACCATCGTTTTCCACGGTCAACATTGTCAATTGGTCTGTTCAGTTGAGTCCATAGACCATAGCACGCTCCAACCACAACGCAGCAGAGGATCCATCTGGCATATGGAGCCCCGTTGCTACTAGGATGGCAGAGACACCGGGACATCCCCTCGCCTAGCGGAGTGGGGATCGTTGTTTTCTTCACCAACATTGAGACGTCCCACCCTAAACGATAGGACTCCTTTGAAGTTAGTCTTCCCCACCACTCCGAATTAGGGGTCCAGCACTCTCTGCAACTTGCAGTGGCTGAGGTGAATCCAGCTGGGCCGTTCAGCTATCTTTACTGCAGTGGGGGTAGTCAGCAGGACTTGGAATGGTCCTCCTTACTGCGGTGGGGGTAGTCAGCAGGACTTGGAATGGTCCCTCCCACCGTGGGCTGGCCCAGCTCTTTCTTTTGATGACTTTGATGTAGACCCAGTCTCCTGGTATGACGGCGTTGTCGACCTGTGAGGATGAAAGATCAGGCGGCAGTAAATTTGCATTTGACACCTCTGTCAGTCTGAGCGTTCTGATCATGTAATCTGCCAGGGACTGTTCTTCGTCTGCTTCTTGCATATATTGTATCATTCACCAGTTAATTTTATTGCCCTTTTGAATTGGGCAAATAAGAGTGTTTGCGAGAAGTGTTTGAGCACTTCCGAATGACTCCTCCTGACCAAAGACCATTTATGACAGAGGCTATCCCATTTATTGCCTCCTGTTTTATCGGAGATTCTCTGATCTTGGTTACTGGAGGAACGGACCTTAAGTCCTGTAGCAGATGGTTCCTTTGCCCATCCCCTTATCAGTTAAATAATGTTGATTAGCCAGGGAAACGCATAAGCGCGTGCCCTTCCAAACAGCTACACCACTTCCTCATAGCTTCTTCAGTTACTTTTCAATCATCTTCCAATTGTTTACAGCAAACGTTTGAGAAAAACATCTAACTCAATGGCACAACGCCATATGTATTAGAGATTCTATATGTAGTAAAGTGTTGTATATATATAATTTTCCTTTAATTTTTTTTTATTTTTTTTTTTATCTCCCACTCTCTATACAACATTCTCCCTCCTTCTGAGGCATGGCGACGCCCATGTCTCACACCTTGACAAACGTTTTGGGAGGATGTGTTCTTTACCACATATGACTCTATCATCATTTAATTTGACTTCCTTTCCAAAACGCTTCTAAGTTTCCCAGTTCACACATCTTCTGCATGTGTTACTGGTTCTCCAGTTATTTTTTTATTTTTTTATTTTTTTTAGTTAATTAGCAATCCAAAAGCAACCTTTTTATTTCCTCTATGTATTTATTTCTTCCTTAGCATTTAACATACTCAAAATCACTCTTTCTTCAAAGTCGCTCTACTAATTTTCGATAGAAGTGTCCAACAACGCCAACCATTCAACCTGTATTTTCGCTTCATTCAGGCAATCAGTCATCAATGCTCATTTGCATCTCACACGCAGTCTCCAAGAAGGAGACTTCCTATCACATCGGTCCCAATTCATCCAAGCTCACCACACAACATTCACATACCGTTTTCATCTCAAGGTTCCTGACAGAACAATCCACCAATCCAAAAAAAAAAAAACTCAACACACAAAAAAACTGCTGGCAAATCAATCAGAAGTCTTTCTTTGTTTTTAAATTTGAAGAACCCAATCTCTCAGAATCAGCTCGCATATAGAAGTTTGTATAATCTTATAACACAACCAGTCAATTATTTCTATTAAATGTGAACGTCCTAAATTCACAATTTTGATTCTTCCAATTCCTGAAAGCATGTTCTGTCGTTTCTTACTTAACATGCACTAGTGTGGATCAGTTTCTGCTCGCAAACACATTTCTCTCTTTTCCTCTCATTTTTATCTTTCAAAAGCGTTTCTGTTCTGCGGTGCAAATTGGATAGACCACAGTCTAGCAAATTTCTGTGCACTAAAAGTTTAGCCAATTTTCATAATTTTAACACACATGCACAGCTCTCGCGCGCGTAAGGTAGATCCCAGCACCAATGATTTGTCACAGGCTGGCCATTTCCTGTGGTCGATCATGAGCTGGTCCCTCCCACGCACACGAGGACAGCACATTCTAAGTTTTATTTATCTTCTAGAAGCCAGTTGCATTCATTTACCACTTGATTTGCAAATTTTAACTCTAGTGTACATACACAATTTGATCTCTGGTCATTTGTCATTGGGCATACTCCTTGCATGGACAGGAGCTCTAACAATCTAAAAACGTTCTAATAATCTGACAATGACATGTCTTGCTTTCATATGGACATCTGTTATTTCTTCCTCTGTAGGAGCACAAGAGATCACAGGGGAGGAATCTAGTCACGCTGACAATTTGGCTTTTCCTCTGCCCCTTCCTCCACCCTTTGATTGGTATTGTTTTGCAAAACGACACGCTCTTGCCAAGTGTCCTCGTCTCCCACAGTTCCAACAGTTGTCAGAATCTGATGGGGGTTTTGAATTATATGGCGGCCTGCGACCTTGCTGGCCTCGACCTCTTCCTCTGGCCTGCTGGGACCCATGAAAGAAGACTGTTGTATCTTCATCTAGGTCAACATCATCATCATCATCGCCTAGATGAAATACATCAGAACTTTTGGCCCATTGCGTAGTTGTTGTCACACTTGCAATATCTACTTCCACCAAATGTTTCCTCACCCAGTTGCCGAAGTCGGGGGGGGAAACAGTGATGAGCGCGTTTTTAAGACGTTGCTGATAAGCACTCTCAGCTGCATCATTGAATGGGGTGCCACTATGCACCCTGAATTCTTTTTCAAATCTTAAGCGAAAATCATCAGTATCTTCCCCAGGCTTCTGTTTTATTCCTGCCAAATGACCATAATTCGCTCGTCTTCGAAATATAGTTCGCACTCTTTGCACAAGATCTCTCTTGTGAAGCCTTCAACCACATTCTAGCACAAATCAATTCTTTCTCTTTACTTTTCTTTTTCAGTCCCTTTGACTTCCTATTCACACTCTCCTCCAAAACATCAACCACTATCTTCCACACTTCAACTTTCAACTTCCCTTCTACTCCATACTTTTTCTTCCACTTTGGCATGTATTGCATACAATTAAGAAATGTACACGCCATGTACTTCTCATCTCCTTCAAGAGCTAGGGATTTACCGGTTTTGTTTCCCATCTTAATTTGGTATTTTAGGTTTATACAATATTTTTTATTTTTCTTTTCTTTGAGGATCCTCAATGCAGGTTTAAATTGACCTTCCACCAAATTCTCTTTGCAGTCAATTTATCCTACCAGTCGCACTCTCAACCACACTCCAGCGCTTTTTATTTTTAGGCCTATCCAGGATGGGTGTAAAACCCTCCCAAACAGCTTGGAAGAACGGACAAAAAAAAGGATCTACGCCCTTCTTCAATTAGGAAAAAGAGACTCTGTCTTTTCGTAGCCCGTTCCTTCCACTGGGACTAGAATCCCAACTGTTTCATAGCTTGGAAAAACCAAAGCCGTATCTCATAGCCTGGACAAACCAAAGCCGTATCTCATAGCTAGGACAAACCAAAGCCGTATCTCATAGCTCGGACAAACCAAAGCCGTATCTCATAGCTAGGACAAACCAAAGCCGTATCTCATAGCTCGGACAAACCAAAGCCGTATCAGCGCTTTTTCTTTAACTTACTTGTCCCCTGGTTCGTTGCACTGCCGGGTCCCGTCAATCCACCTCTGTCAGACGAAGGCAGACCTAAGATGCTGGCCCAGCGAAGAATTTCCTTCCCAGGTCTTTTTTTTACCAGGTCCTCCTAATGGACGCTGGCCCGTCGACGGTGTACAGCGCGTCGTCCTCCGTCAGACAGATGGCGGGTATGAGGGTCCCGGGTTTCGGCACCAAAATGTTAGGGTAGTGCTCACTCTAACTTAGTTTGCAAGAACCACACTGGAGACAAGTTAGTCGTTTCAAACACCTGCAGGCGGAGAGTTCACTCGTCGCTGTGCTTACAGCGATGGTCGAATGAAGTCTGAAGTCAGGCCTCATCAGGTGCATATTTATTGAGAAGAAACACAGTGGGGTTGAAAGTGGGGGTGTTGGAACACAGGATGGGGTGAAGCCGGTCCCCTGCTGATCAAAGCATAGCAGGGGGCCTTTTACGACTTTGTGGAAACAAAGCAACTTTGATTGCTTCCTCTGCAGCTAGTCAATCAGGTGAAATAGGTAAATTATTACAGGTTACATTCCAACATACTCATACGATGAAGATATTCTGCAAACCCTAACAGTATTCATCTGGATATGCATCTCTTTGGACAGTCTCTAGTATGAGTCTCTTGGCTGCTGCAAGCTCCTCAGGAGTGCGAGGTCCGCTGCACTGATGCCAGCCTTTGCATGCATGCTGTTGTGTGTCTGTTGAGTCTGAGGTGGAGATTGACTTGTGAGAACGCATCTGATGTATCAGAAAGGAAACGGCTCTGAGCAAGGAGCTCCATTTTGAAAAACGCTGGAATCTTGAAGAGGTAAATGGCTTGGTTTCGATGTGCGTAAGTAAAGCTGTCACTTGCGGTCTGACCTCCACATCTTTTTCAGGCTCTATCAGATCGAACTGAATGTGCGTGTCCAGCTTAGGAGTCTTGTGAAGAAAGTCGGGTCCCACGAACCACATTGTGTCCATCAGCTGTGATGCAGGTACTGACCTGGTGGCTAAGTCAGCAGGGTTATGTTCCAATGGCACATAATGCCACTGCTCAGGAGAGGTTGTTTGGCGAATACGATGCACACGATTGTGCACGTACACAAAGAAGCACCTTGAGTCATTACAGATGTATCCGAGGACCACCTTGCTGTCGGAGGAGAATTTCACAGCGTCTGGTTTGTGGTCCAGTTCACTCAAGATCAACTCTGCCAGCTCAACAGCCAGGACGGCACCACAGAGCTCGAGTCGTGGGATCGTAGCCTCCGGCTACGATGACAGTCTAGCCTTTCCCATCACAAATCCCACTTTGCAATGGCCCTCCTTACTGACTGCTCTTAAGTATGCAACCACACCTATAGCCCAGTTAGATGCATCACAAAAAACACACAGTTCTGTGTACCTTGGCTCCAAGAGTGACATTGGAACGTAGCAGCGGGGCACATGGAGGCTGCTCAGCTCTTTGAGTGATGATTCCCATGTTTCCCACATGCTCGCCTTATCGTCAGGCAGAGTGTCCCAATCCTGGACCCCACTGGACAGCTCTCGCAGCAGCAGCCTCCCTTTGATGGTCACTGGGGCGGCCAGACCCAGCGGGTCGAAGACGCTGTTGACAACTGACAGCACCCCACGGCGAGTGTAAGGCTTATCAGCAATGGCTACTTTAAAGGTGAGCATGTCTGTGTTAATGTCCCAGCATAAGCCTAGGCTCCTCTGCGCAGGGAGAGAATCATCATCCTGCCCCAGCTCTCTAATGACAGCGGCCAGTTTTTCAGGTTCGAAAGCTTTCATCACAGCGACACTGTTTGATGCTATTTTGTGCAGCTTCAAATTAGACTCGGCGAGTGAGGCACAGGTACGTTTCAGCAGGTCTATGGCAGCAGACTCGGTGGGCAGTGACACGAGTCCATCATCAACGTAGAAATGTCTATGCACAAACTGTGTTGTGTCAGTGCCATACCTTGCTTCACCTTTCTTAGCAGCACGCCGTAGTCCATAGATGGCTACTGCAGGCGATGGGCTGTTGCCGAAGACGTTCTCTTGAACCTCTTTAGACAGGTCATTGTCTTTGTGCCACAGAAATCGGAGGTAATCTCTGTGCTCATGTCTCACTAGGAATCCATAAAACATCTGCTGGATGTCCGCAGTGACAGCAATGAGATCTTTCCTGAAACGCAGCGGCACGCCAAGCGGAGTGTTATTCAGGTCGGGCCCTGTGAGAAGCACTGAGTTGAGGGAGAGGCCGTGCAGTTGGGCGCTTGAGTCAAACACGACCCGTATGTGCCCAGGCTTCTGGGGGTGGTACACACCAAAAAAGGGCAGGTACCAGCATTCTTTTGTGTCGTCAATGGATGAGGCTATCTCTGCATGGTTGTTTTCAAAAAGCTTTTCCATGAAGGAGGAAAACTGCTCTTTCATCTCAGCGTTTTTGCTCAAAGTGCGCCGTAGAGAGCTGAGACGAGACAGGGCTTGCGCTCTGTTATTTGGGAGCCGAGGGCGAGGTGACTTAAATGGTAGGGGAGTTACCCAGTTATTCCTTTCATCCTGGGCGACTTATTTTTCCATTATTTTCAAGAAGAATTCGTCCTCAAAGGACATGGCACACTTGTTGTCGCTGTCTGTTCGTTGGAAAACAGTCTGCCCGAGCTGATCCTCGACTGGCAATGCTTTCAACGTATGTGTAGTGTGGCCATACTTGTCCTCCCCGCCGTAGCATGGTTTCTCTTTCACACAGATGCTGTTTTGGCAAGGAATGAGAAGTGACGGACGTCCATTTTGAAGCACATGAGTTATGAAGACGCTCAGGGTTGGCTTGTGGGCGTTGTCCAGGCAGACTTCGCCTATAATGACCCAGCCTAAGTCCAGGAGCTGGGCAAAAGGTGCGTTATGAGCAGGGCTGTGGACTCGGACTCGGGGACTCGGACTCGGTCGGACTCGGCCATTTTTGCCGGACTCGGACTCGGTGCTGATTTTGACCGAGTCCACCGAGTCCGACAATAAAAAAAATACGTTCAATTTTATTTTCATCATGCTGCTGAGAATGCGTGTAGGAATACTGTCCACAGCCCTGCTTACGATCAAGTTTGAAAAAGAACTTGACAGCATTGAGCGCCGCCGAGGTTTGTCGGCCGCCACCTCGCCAACCGGTCAAACGCGCATGCGCGTGAGGGGAAATCCCGCAAAGGAGGAGGGACAAACAGAGCGATTGGTTTTGCTGGCTTTTTAATGAATGGCGACTGTGACTACGGGGGCCCATTAGGTCCAGAAAAGCTGACAAGACGCTTGCCAAAATGGCAAGGAAAAAATGCACAGCTAAACGAATATATGACGATGAACACACAGGACGTTTTTAACAGAGTTAAAGTTGTTTTTTGTTGAACGCTATGGCAAGCCATTCTGCCTGATATGTCGGACGTCATTGGCGCATTTAAAAGCTTCAAATGGTCAGCGCCACTTCAGTTCACTTCATGCCAATATCGATAAGGACTTTGCAAAAGGGACTGAATTTCGCAAGCACAAGTTTGGAGACTTTGAAAAGTCAGGCAGAAAAATAGGTACAGTTTTTCAAAAAAATTACGAAGCACTCAGAGACTGTCACACTTGCATTGTTTCAACTGGATTGGAACATTGCACGGGCTAAAAAGCCATACAATGAAGTGGAGTTCGTTAAAATATGCCTCAGTGACGTTATTGAATTTTATTTTCATCATGCTGCTGAGAATGCGCGTAGGAATACTGTCCACAGCCCTGCTTGCTTGTTATGAAGACAAATTTAGTTGTTGCGTGCGCGCCCGCGCCTGCCTGCCTGCGTGCGTGCACGTACAAGACCCACAATGCCCCGCGCGCAGCCAAGATGGAAGAACCCGGGAGTAGCGAGAGAACAATGTTTTGCCTCTAGATTTGGGGGGGAAACGGAGCGTAAGTTACGATCAATGCGGCCACGTTGAGTTGCACTTAGGCTAATGTTTACATTATGTACCAATGTCAAGGACGATTACCGTTTTTTTCCGTGTATAATACGCCCCCATGTATAATACGCACCCTAACAATGGCATGTTGATGCTGGAAAAAAGCCTGTACCCATGTATAATACGCACCCAATTTTTCTTTTTTTTTTCTTTTTTTTTTTTAAGTCCCAATGATCGTCACACACGCAGGGAGGCAATGGGTCCCATTTTTATAGTCTTTGGTATGGTCTTAACTAGGCTGGATGTATTTTTTTTGTTGGCGTTCATTTCTCCGACTGCCCCTAAAGGCACCACCGCGATCAGATGAAAAGAGAGGAAAGTGACGTGCGGACATGTGAAAAAGGCGGCTCTGTATGGGAGAGACGTTGAAGAGGAATAAAAACACCCTTGGAAACCAAAACTTGCCCCTCGTCGTGACTCGGAGCCGCAACAAATGTTTCGGATTTGTGTAGGGTACATTGTGACAGCAAACGAGCAGGTGATCGAGCAAGCGTCTGATACGAGAGCATTGCGTTCGTATGGAGCGTGTTTGAAGTGAACAGCAAAGACGAAAGGAACAAGGCAAAGTGTTGTGAAATAAAATATTACCTGTAATACGCATTTTGTTATTTGCTGATTGTATTAAACTATCACATTCATTGTCAGTCAAGAAGAGAAGAGGACTATTATCCCTTCTTTGACGAAATGACCAGAGCACAGTACAAACACACTATTGTTCTTTCGGTATTTATTCAACCCACATTCTTTCACAACATGACAAGAAGAGAACAATACATAAATCAATACTCGTACCAGTACCATGATTTTCTTAAAAAAAAAAAAAAAAAATTTAAAAAAAATTTAAAAAAAATAATTTAAAAAAAATTGTACCCATGTATAATGCGCACCCCAGATTTTAGGACAATAAATTAGTTAAATTTTGCGTATTATACACGGAAAAAAACGGTATGTCACCCAGCTTATATCATTGATGTGTTTCGATAGTTGTGGGGTCGTCACTAATTATTTGTGTTTAGATAAATGTCTGAGCTATAATGGTCTAATTAATGATTAAAACTTGAAAGTATCTGTTTATTGTATTCGTTTATATGTTTAATAAAGACAAAGCCATCACAAAACTGTTGTAATTATTTAGATTTTGATCTAAATTAGCCTTGAATAAAGACTAAGCAGTCACATGAATTAACAGAAGAAATGGACAGCCGGACTCGGACTCGGTGCAAAAATCCGACCGAGTCCACAGCCCTATGAGGACCGTTGACTTGATCTCTCACTTTGTGTGCACGTATCACATCTCTCCCCAACAGGATCATCATCTCTGCATTAGGATCCAGCTTGGGAATGAGAGGAGCGAGATGCTTCAGGTGCGCATGTGTGAGGGTTACCTCTGGAGTTGGAATCTCAGATTTGTTATTCATTATTTCATTGCACTCAATGAGAGGTGGAAGGTTTAGGCACACACCTCCGTTCACTGCTTCGATCTGAAAGCCCGCCGCCTTCCTGCCGATCATCTCTGTGGTGCCGGCGCAGGTCTTCATCAGGTAAGGGGAGTGGCTGCTCTTGACTTTGAAAAGGTGGAAAAATTCAGAGCGGGCCAGTGAGCGGTTGCTCTGATCGTCAAGTATGACATACATCTTGACAGAGCGATCTGGCTGTCCCCGAGGGAAGACGCGCACCAGGCACACCTTTGAGCATGAACGTGGGAGGTTGCCCTTGCCACAAACTTTAGTGCATCGTGATGTCACTTCGAGTGGGGAATTGCCTTGTGCCACTGTGTCTATTTGTGGAAGGGCCGATTGATCGGGAGGCAGAGAGGTGTCTGGGTGCATCGCAGAGCTGTGTCTTTGGCTGTCACACTCACCACATTTCAATGATGCCTGACAATCCTTGGTAAGGTGGCGCAGCATTTAAAGCAGCGTTTATGTTCTTTAAGAATGTCTTTTCTTTCCTGTAATGTTTTTGCTCTAAATGATCTGCATTTTTCCAATGGGTGTGTTTTTTTGTGCACATGGCAATAACAAGCCGGATCATTGTTTTCCTTTCCATCGTCCGTAGAGTTTAAGGTGTTTGCATCAGTGGTACCAGACACGTCTGTTTTGCGCCCAGATACAGCAGTCATAAATTCACTTGGCTTGAATGGAGCTTTCTCACCTTTGCCGTACGGCTGGCTACTGATGGACAGGCTGAAGTTTGGGTCGTTTCGAGCCTTGGCTTGGCCATACACAAGTCCACAAAAAACGAAAAGGGAGGGAAAGATGTCCTGTAGCGCTCCTTGTACCTTGAGCCTACACCGAGACATTTCTCCTGCAGGCCTGAAGGTAACTTCTCCACGATAGTCTTTATCCCACGAGGCGTGTCGAGGTATGCAAGGCCAGGAATCGTTTTTGGCTGCTAATAGCTCCATGAGGAGATCACTGAGCAATCTTAGCTTCGTATTGTCTCTAGCAGACAGACGGGGAAAATCGTCCACTCTTTTGAACAGGGCATTTTCAATTATTTCTGTTGCGCCATAGCATTCATGCAGTCTATCCCAGGACAGTTGTAGAGCAGCTTTGGGCTTGGTGACATAAACAGCACGGATCCTCTTTACATGTTCAGACGAGTCTTTACCGAGCCACTTCACCAAGAGGTCCAGCTCCTCACTATATGATAAACCTAAGCCTTGTGTTGCATTTAGGAATGAGGACTGCCATGCCCTAAAATTCTCTGGCATATCATCAAATTTTGTGAGGCCAGTAGTCACTAATTCTCTGCGAGCAAGAAACTTGGCAGTCTATCATGTGTGGAGGGCTGGCATGAAGAGGAGAATACCGACCTTGTTGCATATGTGGACTGTCAGGTGGCTTTGGGGCAGACGTGTGCCTTGATGCATGTGAAGTGAAGTGAAGTGAAGTGAAATTTATTTTTGAACATAAGATCGACCAAACACAAAATCATTTTTTTCACATTTTCACATAATTTCATGTTATGCCAATAAGGCACATAAATCAACATGTTAAAAAAAGGAGAAGGAAGATGCTATTGCTTGTTTTTTCCTACCCCTTTTATACATCAACCTTCTCAACATGGTTGCTAATTAGTTTTTTTCGAAGTACAGAAACCTGATTTATCGGAGGAAGATAATTTTAGAAGTGAAAAACAGTTTATACAATAATATTCTGGAAAGAAAAATAAATAAATAAGATATGGACTATATACTAGCTGAAAACAGACAGACAGAAGATTTCAATTACTATAATTTTCTAGTGTAAAATTTTTAAAGTGTTCTTTGAATTGGGCAATGTGTTTACTTTCTTTGATCGTTACAGGTAACTTATTCCATAGCTTTACCCCCTTGACAGATATGCACATGCTTTTCAGGGTGGTGCGCACCTTGGGTTGTAAATGATTCCCTCCCCTTCTTAGACTGTAAACACTTTCTCTTTCTATGAACCATTTTTGTATATTATTAGGGAGTCATTTTTTTTTAGCTTTATAAATAATTTGTGCGGGCTTGAAATCTACCAAATCCATAAATTTTAATGTTTGTAATTTAATAAATAAATTATTTGTATGTTCACAATAGCCAACATTGTTGATAATTCTAATTGCCTTTTTCTGCATTGTGCATATCATCTTTAGGGTGGTTTTGTAGGTATTGCCCCATTCCTCAACACCATAGGACATGTAAGGAAGAAGCAGCGAGCAGTATAAAGTGTACATTGTTTTCTGGTTCAGTAAGCGTCTGACTTTACAAAGTATACCCACGGTCTTTGCCAATTTTGAACAGATGTGTTTGACTTGCGGTTTCCAGCTGAGACTGTGGTCAATTATTACTCCCAGAAAGGAGTTTTCATAAACTCTATCTAATCTGGTGTTATCACACAATACTTCAATAGTTATGTCTTCTGGGATTTTTCATTTCCCAAAGATCATAAAATTGGTTTTCTTTATGTTAAGAGAGAATTTATTTGAGTCAAACCACAGTTTTAGCTTGGCAAGCTCATCAGAAACAGTCTTCATCAGTTGCTGTAGGTTCTCTTCTTCACAAAAGATATTTGTGTCATCAGAAAATATGACAAATTATAAAATCTTAGAGGTGTTAATTATATCATTAATATATAGTATGAATAGTTTTGGTCCCAATATTGATCCTTGTGGAACACCGCAGGTTATATTTAAGAGCATTGACTTTTTCTCTCCCATCTGCACAAACTGTTGCCTATGTTCTAAGTAGCTTTTTATCCAACTGAACCCTATTCCCCTAATCCCATACCTTTCCAATTTTTGAAGCAAAATCTCATGATTACCGTTTTCTTCCATGTATAATGCGCCCCCATGTATAATACGCACCCTAAAAATGGCATGTTGATGCTGGAAAAAAGCCTGTATAATATGCACCCAAATTTTGACTCCTACTTAAGTCCGTAAACGTAAAATTATTTCAGAAAAAAGATCATCTTTGGGAACAACCGGATGTTATTCTGCCGGTCAGTATCACTGCGCATGCGCTAGCAAACTCAATAGCAAAGAAATGTTTCGGATTTGTGTAGGGTACATTGTGACAGCAAACGAGCAGGTGATCGAGTAAGCGTCTGATACGAGAGCATTGTGTTCGTATGGAGCGTGTTTGAAGTGAACAGCAGAGAAGAAAGCGCATCTGTAATGGCGGCCTCCGTATGATATCCGGATAAAAAAAATAAATAAATAAATTGTACCCATGTATAATGCGCACCCCAGATTTTAGGACAATAAATTAGTTAAATTTTGCGCATTATACATGGGAAAAACGGTAATTGTATCAAAGGCCTTTTTAAGGTCAATAAAAACTCCTACGGCAAACCTCTTGTCGTTAATGCTTGTTGACAATTCTTCCACAAGGTCAATTAATGCTAAAGATGCAGATCGCTTTGGCCTAAAACCATATTGACTATCAGTTAATATCTCACACTTATCAATAAAAATGTCCAATCTAACAGCAAATACCTTCTACAAGATTTTGGAAAATTGGGGAAGCAATGAGACTGGCCTGTAGTTGGTATGAAGATTCTTCTCACCGGCCTTATAGATGGGAACGACTTTGGCTATTTTCATTTTTGTGGGAAAGGAGCCCAGTTTCAGCGAGAGGTTGCAGATATGTGCTATAGGATCTGCTATAGCTACTATTACATATTTAATTAGGCATAGATCAATATCCTCACAGTCCCTTAATGTTTTGTTCTTAAATTGTTTAACTATATCAATTATTTCAGTTTTATCTGTATTTCTCAGAAAGATGGTAGCCGGGTTTCGTTCCCCAAAAAATTGTGATACACCTCCCTTTTGTGGAGGGATTATCTCATCTGCCAGTTTAGGCCCTACATTCACAAAGAATTTGTTGAATCCTGCCACCACTTCATCACTATTATTGATTATCTTACCATTTTCAAAGAATTCATTTGCGAATCCGGCACTTATCCTTTTTCAAAGTCAAAGTCAGCTTTATTGTCAATCTCTCCACATGTCAAGACACACAAAGAAATCGAAATTATGTTTCCACTATCCCACGGTGACAAGACATAGTACACGACATACATACATACAAGCAAACAACACAAAATAAAAACAAGAAGGCACAAACAATGAATAATAAGAGCGATGAATAAATAATAAATAAACAAATAACACAATAAATAAGAGGAGCAAAACGGAGCAAGTGTGCATACAGCAGACAGTCAGAATATAGCGCAAAAGTACAGGACGCTACGCAGAAGGGGGTAGAGAGTTCAGGATCCTAACAGCCCGGAGTATGAAGCTGTTGGTGAGTCTGGTGGTGCGGGAGCGCAGGCTCCTGTGCCTCTTCCCAGAGGGCAGAAGATCGAACAAAGAGTGAGCGGGGTGACTCACATCACTCACAATCGTGGTCGCCTTGCGGGTGAGATGGGAGGTGTAAATGTCCTTCAAGGAGGGGAGTGAAGCACCAATAATCTTACCAGCCTGAGCGTCCGCAGGAAATACAGGCGGTGCTGGGCCTTCTTCGCCAGTGATGCGGTGTTGGTGGACCAGGAGAGATCCTCACTGATGTGCACCCCCAGGAACCTGGTGCCGCTCACTCTCTCCACCACAGCACCGTCGATGGTCAGCGGCAGGTGTTGGGCGTGACCCTTCCGGAAGTCAACAACAATCTCCTTGGTCATGTTGACGTTCAGCAGGAGGTTGTTGTCCTTGCACCACGTGGCCAGAAGGTCAACCTCCAACCTGTATAGAGTCTCGTCGCCCTTGGTGATGAGACCCACCAGAGTCGTGTCGTCAGCAAATTTCACCATGCGGTTGGTGCTGTAGGTTGCAGCGCAGTCATGCGTCAGCAGGGTGAAGAGCAGCGGACTGAGCACGCAGCCTTGGAGGGCCCCCGTGCTCAGCGTGATGCTGGCGGAGATCTTGTCGCCAACACGTACCACCTGAGGTCTCTGACTGAGGAAGTCTAGTAGCCAGTTGCAGAGGTAGGTACTGAGGCCCAGCTTGGCGAGTTTGCAGATGAGTCGTTGTGGCACAATGGTGTTGAAGGCAGAACTGAAGTCCACAAACAGCAATCTCACATACGAGTCCCTACTCTCCAGGTGGGTGAGGGCTGAGTGGAGAGCCGAGCAGATGGCATCCTCAGAGGACCGTTTGGCTCGGTACGCAAACTGGAAGGGGTCTATGGTGGGGGGTAGAATGGATCTGATGTGCTCCATGACAAGCCGCTCAAAGCACTTCATGATGATGGGCGTCAGTGCCACGGGGCGGTAGTCATTGAAGCAGGACGGGGCAGGTTTCTTCGGCACAGGTACGATGGTGGCAGCCTTGAAACACGAAGGGACGACGGCCTACTGCAGGGAAATGTTGAAGATGTCCGTGAAGACACCCGCCAGCTCCCCAGCGCAGTCCTTCATCGCTCGACCCGGGATGTTGTCAGGGCCCGCCGCCTTACGAGTGTTGATAGCGGCAAGCGCCCTCCTCACGCTATCAGCAGAGAGGCACAGGGGCTGCTCCTGTGGAGGAGGAGGGGCCTTCAGCGGGCAAGTGCTGTTCCGAGCGTCGAAGCGAGCAAAGAAGCGATTGAGATCGTTGAGCAGACGGATGTCGCCCTCACAGCTCTGCGGCACGGGCTTGTAGTCCGTGATGGTCTGAATGCCCTGCCAAGGGCTCCGTGCGTCCTTGCTGTCCTTGAAGTGGGCGGTAATCCTGCAAGAGAACGCCCTTTTCGCCTCCTTGATGCCCCGGGACAGGTCGGCCCTCGCTGTCCTCAAGCCAGCCTCATCCCCCGCCCTGAAGGCTTTGTCCCTGGCCCTCAGCAGCCCGAGGACATCCCCAGTCAGCCACGGCTTCCAGTTAGCCCGAGAGACGATGCATTTCGAGTGGGTCACATCATCAATGCACTTCGCGACGTAAGAGGAAACAGAGTCAGTATACTCCTCTATATCCGTCCGATCATCGCAAGTGGCCGCCTGCTTAAACATTTCCCAGTCAGTAGAGCCAAAGCAGTCTCGAAGCACATCAGAGGCACCCTCAGGCCACACTCTAACCCGCTTGCGAACCGGCCTGGATGCTTTCACCATTTGTCTGTATGCGGGCAAAAGCATAACAGTGATATGGTCAGAAAGTCCAAGATGGGGGAGGCCTCGGAAAAACAGACTTCAGGTTAGCGTGATTAAAATGATTTTCTTCTTATAATTGAGTTTAAAATATTCCATGTGCTCTTTATATCATTTTTATTTGTTTCCAACAGTTTACTATAATAACCTTTCTTACATTTTCTAAGAATTTCTGTTAGTTTATTTTTATATCTTTTATATTTAGTTTCTTTCTCCTCAGTTCTGTGTTTAATACAGTCTTTATATACCGTAATTTTCGAGCTAAAAGTCGCTCCGGAATATAGGTCGCATTAGCCATAAAATGCACAATAACGTGAAAAAAAAACATATATAAGTCGCTCCGGAGCATAAGTCGCATTTTGGGGGGAAATCTATCCGACAAAATCCAACACCAAGAACAGACATGAACGAGCAACAACAGGCTAAACGATAGGTATGGTAACGTGACATAAACACAAAAGAAGAGCTTATTAAAAAAAACTATTACATAAATAACACGTTTATAAAACCATCTGTGTCACTCCAATTCATTAAATCCATCGATCGTCCTTTGTCAACAATGGGTGCGCGCCGCTGACGGCGCTTGCACTTCAAAATATTCCACAGGCCCATATAACGATATATAAATTAGATATCAAATAACTATTATATAAACAATAATATTATCAAACCATCTGTGCACTATAAATCATTAAATCCATCGATCTAATTCCTCGTCCTTTGTCAACAACGCCGCGCGTGCGCCCTGACGTCAGCCTCGTCGTTATTCCACAGATCTAGTATATAACTATATTGTAGCGTTAACAAAGTACAAGGAAAGCTGTGGGTTTGGTAAACGGCTCTTTATTTAACAAAACAAACTTCCAGGCGTGTGGCGGCGTGGACTTCCAGCCACGGAGGTGGAAGAGAGATCCATAGAATAGGACCGGGCGTGTGTAAAAGCCATGACCGAGCCCCATCCACCGTCCCCGGACAGCCACCCGGCCGAGCGCCAGCCCCCGACTTCTATCCACGGAGGTGAAAGAGAGCTCCGTAGAGTAGGACCGGGCGTGCGTAAAAGCCATGTCCGAGCCCCATCCACCGTCCCCGGACAGCCACCCGGCCGAGCGCTGGCCCCCGACTTCCATCCACGGAGGTGAAAGAGAACTTCGTAGAGTAGGACCGGACGTGCGTAAAAGCCATAATAGTTTTTCAAACCTTCTGTGTCACTCCAAATCATTAAATCCTTCAAACTCTTCGTCCTCCGCGTCACTTACAAACAAAGCCGCTAATGATGCCGGTGGTGCGTGGGGCCCTTCGTCATCTTCGTCATCCCGTGATCGAATCTTTGTCCTTTATGTAAACAACCACCGCGCCGCGCTGCTGACGTCACTTGAAATTCAAATTACAGTAATCCCTTCCTACATCGCGGTTCGTTTATCTCGGTTTGACTTTTTTTTTTTTGAAAATGTATGAAAGAAATCACATATAAGTCACTCCTCTGTATAAGTCGCCCTCCCACCCAAACTATGAAAGAAAAGCGACTTATAGTCCAAAAATTACGGTAATTGCATTTGCGGTTTCCCAGATCCATGAGGCCCGATTATTTTAGTCCAGAGCTGGGCATCTGTGCCAACTCTGGCATTGAAGTCACCCATGAGGACAAGCTTATCGGACTTGGGGACTCTGGATAGGGCAGCCACAAGAGACTGGTAGAAGGCATCTTTGATGTTACTATCAGCATCCAGGGTAGGGGCATACACACTGAGTAGCGTAGCAAACCGGCCTGGTCTTGAGCCGCTCACTGATGCCTTGGGGGGACTCTGGGATGTTATTGAGTAGTTTGCTTTCTACAGCAAAACCAACTCCATGGAGCCTACGTTCGCTTTCCAGGAGACACTTCCAGAAGAAGGTATAGCCTTCAGCGACTTCTGTCAGGGAGTCTTCACCCAACAGCTGAGTTTTGGTGAGTGTTGCGATGTCGACATTGTACCTCTTGAGCTCATGCGCAATGAGCGCCATCTGTCTATAAGGTCTCTCCATCCCATCCAGCGTGTCGAGGAGGGTGCGGACATTGCAGGTAGCCAGGTGTATGCTTTTCTTTGTTATGTTTCTGACCGCAGTAGGGGATGCCTTGGTGGCTGCGGTTTGCCACCCAGGTGAGAGGAACAAATAATTTTTGGGTCACCTTTTCCAGACCCTTCCCCAATTTGGGGTGAGCAGTGCGGACCCTAAATAGGGCTGCTCAGTTACATGGGTAGCTGCCAAAGGAAGATCATGTTCCTGATCCCAATCTTCACAACGACCATCACACCCATGCGGCCTCTGTGCAGGACTCAAGCTAGGAGCTTCCAGTCACATCCTTGACCTGCCCCCGTCGCTTTATCCTGTCGCCAGAGGACTTTTCAGAAGAAGCTAAAGCCTGCGCAAAGAGTGGATTTGTGTGAGGGATGGTGCGCACAGTTCCTTCCCCCACAATCTTGGCCGCACCCACCATATACCAGTGGCACGAGAGAAACTCGAGACAACCTTCAGGTGAGTGCAGTTGCAGGGGACTGCCAGAGATCCAGGCAGCCAGAGATCCGGTCTGCTGGAAACCTGCCCATGTGTGTGTCCCCGGAGCACAGAGCTTTCATTTAGAATAGAATAGAATAGATCTTTATTGTCATTGTCACATGTACAACGAAATTTAAAAAGTGCCAACCGATCCGCGCATGCGATAAAAAAAAATATAGAATAAACTGAATAAAAGATAAAAAACACAAGCTAAAAATCCACAGAAGAACATACACAGACATAATCATTTACGTTTAGCTGCATTCAATGTGACTACCGCTGTAGGATAAAAACTGTTGGCGAATCTGCTAGTCCTCGACCTAATTAATCTGTAGCGTCTGCCTGATGGCAACAGTTCGAAAAGGGAGTGGCCAGGGTGGGAAGTGTCCTTCAGAATGTTCTGTGTATTTTTGAGACAGCGGGTTCTGTGTAGGTCTTCCAGTGTGGGGAGAGGGCAGCCAATGATCTTCTGTGCTGTGTTGATGACCCCTTGGAGCTTTTTCCTCTGAGCAGCAGTGCAGCTGGAGTACCAAACACATATACAGTACGTTAAAGTGCTTTCTATGGAGCAGCGATAGAAGGACACCAGCAGTCTCCGTGTAATGCTGTGCCTCCTCAGCACCCTTAAAAAGTAGAGTCTCTGTTGGGCCTTCTTAAGCAGCTCAGAGGTGTTCACGCCCCAGGTGAAGTCCTCCTCGATGTGGACTCCCAGGTAGCGGAAGGAGGACACCCTCTTCACACAGACCCCGTCGATGATGAGTGGTGGAATGTCCGTTTTATTTTTCCTCCTAAAATCAATGACCAGTTCTTGGGTTTTAGCCGTGTTTAGGAGCAGATTGTTCTCTCCGCACCACTCCGATAGCTGGACCACTTCGTCCCTGTAGGCAGACTCATCCCCCTTTGAGATGAGCCCCACCACGGTTGTGTCATCCGCAAATTTCACGATGGTCTTGCTGCGGTGGGCGGGGGTGCATGCATGTGTGTAGAGCGTGTAAAGCAGTGGGCTCAGTACGCAGCCCTGTGGGGAGCCGGTACCAAGACTGAGAGGTGTGGATGTATGACGGCCCACTTTCACCCTCTGGCTGCGACCCGTCAGGAAGCTCTTAATCCACCTGCAAGTATTATGTGGAAGTCCCAGGCCCTCCAGTATGTCCACCAGTCTGTGGGGGAGGATGGTGTTAAAAGTAGAGCTAAAGTCCACAAAGAGCATCCGCACATAGCTCCCCGGCTGCTCCAGGTGGGACAGTGCAGCGTGGAGGGCTGTAGCTACTGCATCCTCTGTGGATCTATTTGCCCTGTAGGCAAACTGGTGGGGGTCAAAACCTCTGAACAGGAGTGCTGTGATATGACCCCGTACCAGCTTTTCAAAGCACTTCATGACCACCGGGGTGAGTGCGACTGGCCGGTAGTCATTGAGGCTGGTGATGTGGCGTTTCTTGGGCAGGGGGACTATAGTGGAGGATTTTAAACAGGATGGGACGGTGGACTCAGTAAGGGACTGGTTGAAAATCTTTGTGAAGACTCCAGCCAGCTGATCTGCGCAGTCCTTCAGGACACGCCCAGTGACGCCGTCAGGACCCGCAGCTTTCCTCGGGTTGATGGTCCGCAGCGTGCGCCTCACCTCGTGCTCCTTCACTGTGAGGGTGAAGCTGCTGCGGTCTGTGGGATGTGATGTGGCCCCTTCAGGTGGCTCGGACTCAAACCGGGCGAAGAAGGTATTGAGGACCTCTGCCAGTGAGGCGTCCCCTTCAGCAGCTCCGATGGTGGTTCTGTAGTTGGTGAGATGCTGGACTCCCTGCCACACCTGCTTGCTGTTGTTGCTGTCCAGGTGATCCTCAATCCTCTTCTTGTAGGCAAGCTGGGCCTCTCTGATGCCTCTCCTCAGGTTGGCTCTGGCTGTGCTGTAGAGAGCCCCGTCCTCAGACCTGAGGGACAGGGCGGTGTCCCTCTCCACCAGCAGCCGAAGGACCTCCCGGGTCATCCAGGGCTTCTGGTTGGGGTATATCCGTATAAATTTGTCCACTGTGACAGTGTCTGTGCAGTGCTTGATATAACACAGAACACTGTCTGTGAACACGTTCAAGTCCCGGTGTTCGAAGATGTCCCAGTTAGTCCTGTCGAAGCAGTCCTGCAACTGCTGAGAGGCGTCATCAGGCCAGGTTTTAACAGTTTTAGTGATGATAGGAGCTGATTTCCTGATGGTGGTATATGCCGGGATTAATAGCAGCGACATATGGTCAGACTGGCCCAGGTGAGGTAGCTGTTTTGCCCTGTAGCCTAGCTTGATGTTGGAGTAGACCTTGTCCAGAGTGTTTACTCCTCTAGTGGCACATTTAACATGCTGATGGAAACTAGGGAGTGCTGCTTTCAAATCTACATGATTAAAGTCCCCTGCCATGATGTGGACTGCGTCAGGATATCTGCTCAGCTGGCTGCTAATACTGCCATGTAATAGTCCGATAGCTAGCTTAGCATTAGCCTCCGGAGGTATGTAAACAACAGTCGTCATCACTACGGTAAATTCACGAGGGAGGTAAAAGGGCCTGCATTTAATAGTCACGTACTCCAGGTCCGGGCAGCAGTGACTGTCTACAGTCACCATATTAGTACACCAGTTGTTATTGACGTACATACAGAGCCCCCCCCCACTTGCTCTTACCGGAGTTCTCAGTCCTGTCATGACGCTGTGTGGTGTATCCTGCTAGCTCGATAGCAGAGTCCGGTATGAGTGGATGAAGCCAGGTTTCGGTGATCAGTACCATGCAGCAGTCCTTCACGGTCTGGTTCGCAGACATCTGTAGCCTTAGTTCATCCATTTTGTTAGCAAGAGACCTGGCGTTGGTAAGAAACAGGCTAGGGAGCGGTGGTTTGAACGGCTGCTTCCGTAGCCTGGTTAGCGCGCCGGCCCTGCAGCCTCGTTTTTGCCTCCTCTCTCTGCGCCGCCTTCGCTTCCTCCCAGCGGGGATGGTGATCCAAGGGGAGCCGGGGCGCCTGATGATATCCTCCGGTATGTTTTTCGAGCGGTGAAACTCCGCTGCGACACTCAACTCGCAGCAAACACCTATCCTGAGGAGCTCCTGCCGGTTGTAGGTGGTGTATGATTGACATACAGTGGGTACAAACACTAACAAAAAACAAACAATGCGTAGATCGGGAGAGCACTGAGCCGCTGCAACTGCGTGCGCCGCCATCTTTCCGTAGTCCGCCATTCCGTTTGTCCTTTATGTAAACAACGCCGCGTCGCGCTGCTGACGTCGCGCTGCTGACCGCGACGTCGCGCTGCTGACATCATCATCGGTTTAAAGTCCATGTTCCAGGCGCCGCTGGGTTGGACTGGATTCTCAGTATGGCTTTCTTCCACCGGGGACAGTCCATGGCCATTTCGTGGTTGAGAGTCCTATACCGAGAAAATTTTTGGAGCAAAACTTTTTACAGCCGGATGCCCTTCCTGACACCAACCCAAGGGGAAATTGATTTTCTGTAGGGGTTAACTCCCTTAGCCCATTCCTCTCCCGAGGAGCCCACTGGGCAGTGGTACTATTTAACCCATAGGCTGGTTCGTGGGCACCAGGGCGTGTCCACACACCGGTGGTAGGGGGGCGGCAGTCAATTTGTACACAACACGCCGCTCTGGCCCAGTCAGATCCGACAGCATAGACTACAAAAGCAAAAGCTCAGGTTTGTAATTTCAAGCTTGTAATGTTCAGAATTTTATCTTATAATAAAAACCGCATTCTGGCGGTCAACATCATCTTGAGTTCAAGTCAACATGAAATTGGGGACTCGCCAGAACGCGCCGTGTTGTGTTGTGTTGAGCTGGTTAGGGCAGTGGTCCCCAACCACCGGGCCGCGGACCGGTACCGGTCCGTGGGTCACTTCTTTCCAAGCAAAGAAACCAACTGAAAATTACTGACCGCGGGGATCTACGACTTCTTCTTAGTGAGTTCCAGCCTGATGTTGAGAAGCTTATGTCCCTGCACCAAGCACATCTATCCCATTAATATTACGTGTGAGACAATGAAGGTTACTGGTGGAATGTTTATTTACGATTCTATGTTGCTGAAACAGTTAAAACTGCTAATAAATAAATTGGTTTACTAAATACTAAATTGGGTTTTATTTGTGAAATACACATTTGTGTTTAACCTTTCTCTTTTCAAATTGCAGCAAACCAAATATCAAGAAAGAGGTGTTTGTTTCCATATGTGCCTTGGGGCGGGGGGGGGGCGCTAGGAATTCACTGGGGAGCCAAAGGGGGCGCCAGCCTGCAAAAGTTTGGGAACCACTGATCTAGAGCTTCCGCGGCAATGGTTTCTGTTACAGCCCTGATCATAAAATGACACATGTTGCTTCTATCATACCTGCATATCAGATGTTCGTGACAACCCAATCCACATCAAAGTCGCTGATAAGTTTTAATGAACGAAGCCAAACAAACAGCCGCGAGGATTACTTCTCTATTTTGCAACACTGTTTAGAATAACAGACATTCTATCATTGGCCACAATGCAATATGAGACTCTACTTAAGTTAAGCCATTTGGGACAAAAAAAGACAACCCATAGTTAGAACATAACAGCAGCAATTTGTTTGCTGATGACATTAGCGTAATTTTCGGACTATAAATCGCGTTTTTTTTCATAGTTTGGGTGGGGGGGCGATTTATACTCAGGAGCGACTTATACGTGTTTTTTTTTTCAAAAAATTTCAACAAAAAAATAAAAATAAATAAATAAAATGAAACCGCGATAAACGAACCGCAATGTAGCAAGGGATTACTGTAATTTGAATTTCAAGTGACGTCAGCAGCGCGACGTCGCGGTCAGCAGCGCGACGTCAGCAGCGCGACGCGGCGTTGTTTACATAAAGGACAAAGATTGACTCGACGGTGCTCTCTTTCACTTCCGTGGATTGAAGTCGGGGGCCGGCGCTCGGCCGGGTGGCTGTCCAGGGACGGTGGATGGGGCTCGGACAATGCTTTTACACACGCCCGGTCCTACTCTACCGAGCTGTCTTTCACCTCCGTGGATGGAAGTCGAGGGCCGGCGCTCGGCCGGGTGGCTGTCCGGGGACGGTGGATGGGGCTCGGTCATGGCTTTTACGCACGCCCGGTCCTATTCTATGGAGCCCTCTTCCATTTCCGTGGCTGGAAGTCCACGCCGCCACACGCCTGTAAGTTTGTTTTGTTAAATAAAGAGCCGGTTACCAAACCCACGTCTTTCCTTGAACTTTGTTAACGCTACAATATAGTTATATAGTAGATCTGTGGAATAACGACGAGGCTGACGTCAGGGCGCACGCACGCGCGGCGTTGTTGACAAAGGACGAGGAATTTGATCGATGGATTTAATGATTTAGAGTGCACAGATGGTTTGATAACATTATTGCTTATATAATACTTATTTGATATATAATTTATATATCGTTATATGGGCCTGTGGAATATTTTGAAGTGCAAGAGCCGTCAGCGGCGCGCACGCATTGTTGACAAAGGACGATTGATGGATTTAATGAATTGGAGTGACACAGATGGTTTTATTAACGTGTTATTTATGTAATAGTTTTTTGAATAACTCTGAATTTTACATCAGGGCCGTTCTCAGCTCTTAGTTTGTGTTTATGTCACGTTAGCATACCTATCGTTTAGCCTGTTGTTGCTCGTTCATGACTGCTCTTGGTGTTGGATTTTGTCGAATAAATTGCCCCCCAAAATGCGACTTATACTCCGGAGCGACTTATATATGTTTTTTTTCACTTTTTTGGGCATTTTATGGCTGGTGCGACTTATACTCCGGTGCGACTTATAGTCCGAAAATTACGGTAATTTGTTTTACACATTGTAGATTTCTTAATTGAAATAATGGCTAAGCAATAATATGACGAAACTTATTTGTCTGCAATGCCAATCACCTCCCAAAACATATTTAAAAAATTTCGTATGAACAAAAAATAAATTTTTATGAATGAAAATGTTTTAGGTAACTCCATTAAATTCCCGTTTTAAATAAGTGTTATTAGAATTTGTTTTCTCAGCTGCGAGAATACGGAAATGGAGTATGTGGAAACAAGACCCGAGCCCTGGCGTAGGCAAAGAAGTTGGTTACTGCTCTCCTTTACTTTAGAGCATGGGTAGGCAACTCCGGTCCTCAAGGGCCGGTGTCCTGGATGTTTGCTATGTCTGCCTGTTGCAACACACCTGACTAAGGACCGGAGTTGCCTACCCATGCTTTAGAGCAGGGGTGTCAAACTCATTTGTGTCGTGGGCCGCATTGTAGTCATAGTTTCCCTTGGAGGGCCATTATGACGGTCAACGGCTTCTATATACATACAGCATAGGCTCCACAACAAACTGATGAATAACTAGTTTTGAAATCAGAGACTAGTAAAATCTGTTCAAATAGTTCAAAAAGATGAATGATAATAAAAAATTGCTAGCAATATCTCTATTTTTAAAAAGTGAATACAATTTGTAATTTTTGCAATGACACCAAGTCGATGCAAAATTTTTCTTCATGGGCCACACAAAATTATGTGGTGGGCCGTATCTGGCGCCAGGGCCTTGAGTTTGACACCCATGCTTTAGAGTGTCAAAAATTGTACACACCTCGGCAGTCAACAACATTACATAGGCGTGGATTACTTTTAGCCACGGCAACAGCCCATGCTTTCTCGGACAACAATGCCATCTTGGAAATATCCGAGGCATAAATTGGGGGCTGCTGATTGAACACTGGTGAAGAAACTCACTACATGACTCCTGAATAACTGACAGGGAGAATGAATGGCTCCCGGAAGTAGCTGGACAGGGTGGTTGAGTTTGCTGAGCAAATCCATGATTTCTTGAATGGCCTTCTTGTGCATTCCAACATGGGCCGCTTGGGAGACCAACGTCTGCCTGATCTTATCAGTCTCTGCGGAGTCCATTTTGACCAGATAATTCTATTACGATTGGTGTGGTAGGTCCCCCAAAGGCAGGGACGGAGACACATGGAAAAACAAAATAGTTGATACGTTTTTTCAAAGAAAAACAAAAACAAAACTCTGGATGCAGGCAGTGGAGGCTGAGGGTATGTTGGTTTGCTGGAGAATTTTGACACTTAGTGAACTATAGTGAAAACAGAAAAAGTCCAGGTCAGAACAGATTATTCACTTACTGTAGGATCTTGGGTAGTAAGTGCATCGTTGACCAAAAACACAGAAGACCTGCCATGTGCACAATAGTAACAGAACAATGACACTCACAGCCTTATAAATGTACAACACATGCAACTATAGTGTTTACATGAGTAGTAGATAGTGGCATGAAGTCTACTATATGTATGGCTTGTAAGACTCATTGCTGAGTTGGAGATCCGAAGTCAGGAAGAGGGTTGATTACAATTCTGACAGGGTCATCCCTTGCTTATCACTAGTGCCATCTGTGCCAGACAGGTTTGTGAGTTTTATCATGAATCAGTATCTGGAGTATTACTGCGTTAGGAAGAACTGAGCAAAGTGAGAAATTAGCGTGGAAACCTGATTAATCAGTATTTCTTTTTCAACTTTTTGAGGTTTTAGCCATTTTAAAATGCTAATTCCTCACCAAAAATACCCCCCCAAGTGGGGTTTTCCCCTATTTACTAGTCTTGGAGTATTCCTTCTCATTCTACCAAGTCATGAAAACGACCAGGTCCTCAAATTGTGATCTCACAAAGATAAGGACCCATCCTTGTACGAGCCCTGCAGACTCAACACACACCCAGAGTAGCTGTCTCTGCAATTTGAGTTCACATGTAGTTGTTCTGATTTTGGTGCGTTAAATAAATTATAAAATGTTTCCACATAGCCCCCACAGTGTGCTCGAGTTCTAGTCATTACTGTTGCACTGAATGTAATTTTGAGGCGTCCTACTTTGTGAGCCCTCACTGAACACACCTCAAGTCTACTGACGAACGTGTGTGTACAGTTGAGGCAGGATTTGTTCCAAAGGTGATATATACTGTAAGTATATACCGTATTTTCCGGACTATAAGTCGCTCCGGAATATAAGTCGCACCAGCCATAAAATGCACAATAAAGAAGAAGACATATATAAGTCGCACCGGAGTACAAGTCGTATTTTGGGGGGAAATTAATTGATGAAATCCAACACCAATAACAGACATGTCATTTTGAAAGGCAATTTAAAATAAAAATAGAATTGGCAACAACAGGCTGAATGGTACGGTATGCTAACGTTACATAAACACAAACAGGAAACTGAGAACGTGCCTGACTATCACGTCTTGTCTCCGCTCACTCGCCCCTCCCTGTCTGTGTCTACCCGTAATCAGTGTAATCGCTGTCACCTGCCTCTCATTACCTGTCTTCTATTTAAGTCTTGTCTGCGTGTCACTCCCTGTTGGATCGTTCTGTTAGTCTGTTAAGCCTCTGTTAGTCTGTTCATCTGCCTCTGTTAGCCCGTCTCTCATAGCCTGTCCTGTTGTTCTCCCGGTTTGCCCGTCCTGTTAGTTCCGGCCGGTTAGTCCTACCATGCTCTCCTGCTTGTTTGTTCCACTCATCCTCTTCTCCACCACCCTTTTCCCTCAATAAACCCTGGTCCAAGCTGCATTTGGTTGCCCTGCTTCCGCCTCTGCGGTTCTTGAATGCAATGGGGCTTGTCTCAATTACCCCAAAGTTACTATTTTTAGAAAAGCGAACTGCGCATGCGCCCTGGTCGGACAAACACAAGAGCTGCACAGGTAGTGAACAGCTGGAGCGCAAAGGACCAACTCGCTATTTTTTTATCAGAGAGAACATTAACGGAGCTATCACGGTTACAACCAAACACTGCTGCTTTGGTGTCTGCCGTAGCGACTCGCGATATGCTGACCGGGATCATATGAGGGGAGTTTTTCTTTGTATCTTTTCCAAAGCCGTGGATGAGCCGCGAGAAATGCTTTTGCTGTGTAGAAGCTTGTAAACGGCAGGGATTTACAGTAAATGTCACCAAACACATACGTATATACGTATGTTCTCTGCATTTTGTCGGTGGAAATCAGCCAACGTTGTTCCACACTATGTTTGTTGATTAATTTTCATGAAAGTTAGCAACACAAGGTTAGCTTGGTTAGCTTGCAGGACCTCACCTGAGTGAGAGAGCTATCAGACAATAACGCTTATCTATCGACTAAAACGGCTTTCTTTCCGCTGACTTTAAGGTCTCTGCATGTCAGACAACGTTTAAGTTGTTCCACACTATGTTTGTCGATTAATTTTCAGGAAAGTCAGCAACACGGGGTTACCGAGCAGGACCTTACCGGAGTGAGAGAGCTATCTCAAAACCAAAACGTCTTTCTTCCCGCTGACTTTGAGGCCTCTGCGTGTCAGCCAACGTTTGAGTTGTTCCACACTATGTTTGGCAATAAAACCGTGTTGGAATTTCGCCCCTGGTACGTGGTCATCCTCCAAAACGATGCGTGCAGCTGTAGTTGCACTGTCAGTCGGACACAATGTTTGTCCGACTGACCGCATCCGTTGAATATTTATGAGCGAATGTGACGTCATTTCAGATCGACCCCATTCAATTCAGGTGGGCTGAACCACAAGCTGGGACAGTCGGCGATTGGTTCTGGGCTCCATGTGGCTCTCGGGCTAATTGAATAGCACTGACATAAGGTTCACTCAAATAAAAAAAATATAGTTCAAAACACACATTTCACTTAATGGAACACTTAAATATAAAACGAGTTTCACTTAAATTTATTGACACAAATATAACTTTCATTCATATATGAACCTTATATTAATATTGATTTATTTATTCATTTCTATCATGTCTATTGATATTGTAAATTTGTAATAATACACATTATTTTCAAGATTATTAATCATTCAATCTTTACCATGCACAGCACTTGAAGGGTGCCTGTGAGTATTGTTACATGATCTTTCTGTATATGCACCCTTTGTGTTCCAATATTTTTTTAGTTATAAGTTCATTCTGGGATTCTGATGATACTCATTTGTTCATCTTTATATGACATTTGCAAGATGAAGCTACATTTGCTTAAATCTACATTGTTTAATTCTGTTCACTATGTGTTTTGCTGTAAACATGAACTGAATGTGTTTGATTTGTTTTTGAAAACCTGACTCCGGGTAAGCGGAGGATGATGGATGACAACACCCAGATCTGTGATATTTTGATTCACATAAATGTGATGTGAAATATTCATAACGTCGCAACTAAAAACAACGACAAATGTTAAAGAAGTAATCAATTGATTCTTTTCTTGTGGTAATGTTATTTTGGTTGGATCTCCATTTTAAAAAGAACTGATGAGAGGAAATTACATTTCTGAAGGTTGGGTAAGACGAGGAGAGATAAGACATTGGTTCAGTGAATAGCAGACCATCATCTCTCTGTTTCTCCTTCATTACTTCTTTATGAAAACACAATAGGACTTAAATTACTTCTCTGGGCCACAGCTGATGGTTTAACTCGTAGTGAGCTAACATTTTGTTCTCTCCTCAGATCTTTATAGGCTGTTTGCTCAATAAAAGACCACAATAATAATCATTAACTTGCGTAACTGTGTTTTGCAATCACTTATTTAATATGCAAAGGAAAACCATTAGAAAGGCTATAAAACACAAACAATATATTAGTAAATTACATTTTAGCACCTACACACTATCCGCAATATAAGAGAACAAAAACCCTTTAGGTTGTCATGCATCTGCCTCTCTGGGGCCAATTGTTTAATCACACAACAAGCGTTAAGAAACAAAGCGAAGGAAAAGTGACAGATTAGATAATGAAAAGGAGCAAGGTCTGTTACACTTTTCATCTGGGAACTCTGTTGTGTATTGGCCTCTTTCTCCTCAAAAGATGTGAACAATGTGTAAAAGAAATGGAGTAGGGCCTGACAGTTCTAATCATTGTGACTCAGATAAACCAAAGAGGCAAATTCCGTGAAGGAGACATTTTTGTTGGATAAAATCTGCATCATTAGTCATATCTGTATTACGACTATAATAGCTGCCAAATAAATAAAAAAAAAACTTTCTTTTGTGTCTCATTTTCATTTGAATGTTGTCATTCAAATGTTTGAGACTCAGTGTCATCCCACTTGTTGCCTCTATTTCAAAATTAGCATAAAATATGTCAACATCAAATGTTTGGAAAAAGTGGTCGTTAGAAAACAGAAGTTAGGTATTATAATTTACAAGCAATTTACCACTATTCTCTTGCCCAAAAATGTATTTGCAGACAATATACACTCAAAATAAGTCCAACCTTGCCTTAACAAAGATTGTACCGTAATTTTCTGACTAAATGTCGCTCCGGAATATAGGTCGCATTAGCCATAAAATGCACAATAACGTGAACGAGTATAAGTCGCATTTTGGGGGGAAATTTATTCGACAAAATCCAACACCAAGAACAGACATGAACGAGCAACAACAGGCTAAACGCTAGGTATGCTAACGTGACATAAACACAAACGAAGAGCTGAGAATGGGCCTGACGTAACATTCAGAGTTATTAAAAAAAACTATTACATAAATAACACGTTTATAAAACCATCTGTTTCACTCCAATTCATTAAATCCATCGATCGTCCTTTGTCAACAATGGGTGCGCGCCGCTGACGGCGCTTGCACTTCAAAATATTCCACAGGCCCATATAACGATATATAAATTATATGTCAAATAACTATTATATAAGCAATAATATTATCAAACCATCTGTGCACTCGAAATCATTAAATCCATCGATCAAATTCCTCGTCCTTTGTCAACAACGCCGCGCGTGTGCCCTGACGTCAGCCTCGTCGTTATTCCACAGATCTAGTATATAACTATATTGTAGTGTTAACAAAGTACAAGGAAAGACGTGGGTTTGGTAAACGGCTCTATTTAACAAAACAAACTTCCAGGAGTGTGGCAGCGTGGACTTCCAGCCACGGAGGTGGAAGAGAGCTCCATAGAATAGGACCGGGCGTGCGTAAAAGCCATGACCGAGCCCCATCCACCGTCCCCGGACAGCCACCTGGCCGAGCGCCGGCCCCCGACTTCTATCCACGGAGGTGAAAGAGAGCTCCGTAGAGTAGGACCGGGCGTGCATAAAAGCCATAATAGTTTTTCAAACCTTCTGTGTCACTCCAAATCCTTAAATCCTTCAAACTCTTCGTCCTCCGTGTCACTTAGAAACAAAGCCGCTAATGATGCCGGTAGTACGTGGGGCCCTTCTTCATCTTCGTCATCCCGTGATCATCTTCTTTGTCCTTTTTGTAAACAACCGCCACGCCACGCTGCTGACGTCACTTGAAATTCTAATTACAGTAATCCCTTGCTACATCGCGGTTCGTTTTATCGCGGTTTCACTTTTTTTTTTTTTTTTTAAATTTTTGAAAAAATTCACATATAAGTCGCCCCCCCCACCCAAACTATGAAAAAAACCGTGACTTATAGTCCGAAAATTACGGTATCTAGAATTTTTGTTACGATATCAAAACTAACAGGAGCATTTTCTTCTTCTTATCGTGGCTACAAGGCAGTTAGTTACAGGCTTGGCTAGATGTGGTTCAGCCACAGCTGAACACATTTCTGTAACCCTTCGATGTTCACAGATAGGACCGTCAATGCTGGTCGTGAGGAGGTTCCTCGTTTCCAAGGTCGACCTTTGTGTCTATCTCCAGGCATGATGTTGTTTTCTGTTCTGTAGCTTTGTGGCTTGTAGCTTGCAGTTTTTGGCGTAGCTTGTAGCGTAGCTTGTAGCGTAGCTTGTAGCTGCGTTGTAGCTTGTAACTTTTGCTTGTAGTGGTGAAAGGATTAGCAGTATCTAGTCGATCTAGTTGATCTCGTCAATACTCCCGGGGCCGCGACGTGGACGCTCCTTTTATGACCCCAACAGGAGCATTAAAACTCGAGATTTCCACTGTCAATGTTACAATTGTGGGGAGGACCCGGGTTCAAATACGAGATATATATAAACATCATGTTTTGATGAAAAGATACAGTAGTTTTTTTGGTATGTGATGGCTGTTGCTGGAAGGAATGGCTTTAACCTGTAGTGTGTCTGACAAATCAAAATGCAAAAAGCTTCTCACCGGTGGTAAAAATAGATCTAAGATATGAAAGATGACCGCGGTGGCGGAACGATTATTCTGGGACCATAAAGATAAGACAACCTTTACTGAGATGAATGACATCAAATAAAAATTCACAACCAGACTGACAGATGTAATTTAAATGCTGGAGGGGCCACAAGTATCCATCAGTGCTACTCGGGGTGGGGGTCATATACTTCCTAACCAGATGTATGACAAAAAATAACTGTTTTAAATATGGACAAAATATGTACATACATGCAAAATACAAAATGCATGTATAAAGATCCGCAGAGACAGCACTAAACTGTTGAACTAGAAACCAACAAGTGTAAGAACTCATATTGTACATTTGTTTTCACAAAAATCATCCATCCATTCTTCCATTTATCCATTCTTCCATTGTTCAATCCATCCATCCATCCATCCATCCATCCATCCATCCATCTGTACCGCTTATCCTCACGAGGGTCCCTGCTGACTTCGGGCAGTTTGCAGGGGTCACCTTGACTGGTAAACACACTCAAAGTTGTATTAGCATTGAGATACTACTATGTTTGCCCTGCTTATCATTCCAAATCCAAAGGGCATTATAAGACCCGGTGTCAATGCAAGTAAGACATGTCTGCCATCTAGTGGTGATTGGTGTTATTACAACTGAAGTTGACCCCTGCACATTTGCAGTTTTGCACGCAGTGTCCGGGATTTTTTCCCTTTAAATGTTTGTGTTAAATGTTGAAACCAGTGAAGACTGTGTGCAGTCACACATAGAAAAATACCAAGTACTCTTCTGCGTGGGCATAGCTAAGACAAAATAAGGATGAGAATCTTTTTGGACACGAGAAACGTTCTTTCCTTTTCTGGGAGAATGAAAAGGCTCCACCAGCCCATGTAGTATGTACTTGATCTTCTTGGCATTATTTAACAGTCTAAACTGGGAAAAAGTCTAGTACTTAATGTCAGTATTAGGGGTGTAAATCGCGGGTTTTGTCACGATACGATATCATATCGATACAAAGAAACACGATACGATATTTGCCGATATCTTAAAGCCTGCTGTGATTCATTCACGATACATCACGATATAGTGCTCCACGATCGATATTTTTATTTTTTAAATAAAAAATATAGAACAATATCCTGATTTATAACAGTTCATACGCAAAATCAACAAGGTACTGCAAACTCTTTATTTAGGAAATTACAAGAGTATTGTAGTATACAAAGTGCTTATTTTAACACTGAACTTTATCAAATTCCTATATTTTTTCTCATATAAGTAAGTAAAGAAAAATGAATATTCTTTCTTTTTTTGTAATACCATTAACTTTAAAGTGCATTACTGAACTATTTAATTACAAAACAAAAATAAGTTCTTTATAATGAATGTAGTAAACATTACACCTTGACCATATGTTCTAATCCAAATGCAAAAAAAAAGTGCTTCCAAACGAATGACTTGAAGCCCAAAGGGGAGCGAATTTCCTCGTCTTCTTGGACACTAGCCATAGCACCAGCCCAGGAGCCGCGTAGTTGTCGCCTCCCCTTTCACGTGCCTGCTCTGCTCACAACACAACACGCCGCGCACTGCTCCCGGAAAGAGGAAGCAAGCAACAATGAACTGGATTTCAAAATAAAGTCGCGTCTAATGTCCGAGGTCAAAAACGGGCGATATAGATCGATGTTTACGTTTAGCATCGATGCCAACAAATCGTAGAGCATTATATCGATTAATCGATGTATATCGATGAATCGTTACACCCCTAGTAATTATGCCTAGGTTCAATTGATGTTTGGATTCATTCAACAGACTTTCTCACCCAGGCAACTGGACCGGGAGTAAATAGATCATGCCCTCTGTCCAGCAAACATTCTTCCGGCACTTCTCCCTGCTTTAGTGGTAACAAACCTCTCCTAGTGCTTTAGGGCAAGCGCTAAGAATGAGTCTATGGCTTGGAATAATTGACTTCATGTTGACTTTGAGCTAACCCCAAGGGAATACGTGAGATGGGCTAGGTTCCACCTTGAACAACCTTCCACAATTCAAACTATGTCACCTTGGGGCTGACACGCCTGTTGTCATTGAGTCCATGTTCCCTGCCGCCTCATTCCCACTGTCTGTCATGTATGCAGTTTCTCAACCCCAGCTCTTACTTTAATCTGGGGCCTCCCTGGATGCTACTGTCCTTTCCCTTGTCTTCCTCTAGTTGTTGGTTGGATGCTGCCCTATTGTTTTCAACCTACAGCCATAGATCCCACCAATACTTGGGATTTAAATATAGAAAAAGAGGACTTTAACTTTATCCACTCTTTTTAACGTATTATTTTGTTAAAATTGAATCACTGACAAATCGTTTTCTTAAACAAATATAGTTTTCTGCCAGAGATCAGCACTTTGGGTGGACAGAATGTACTGTGGGATATGCTCCAGCTAACCCATGACCCTCTGTAATATGGGTAATAATCAATCTGCACAGAGTAATTTGTTAGTGTGGTGTTGTTGCGTTATGACCTTCAGGTTTCCATCCATCCATTCATTCTTAACACCACATATCCTGTTCAGTCGCAGGGGTGCTTGAGCGTATTTCAGCTGACATCGGGCAAAAGGCAGACTGCACCCTGAACTGGTCACCAGCCAGTCGCAGGGAACATATAGAGACGAATGACCAGTCACACCAACATGCACACCGCCACTGAATGTGAATCAATCCAACGTTGCCTGCACAAAAGTCAGGCGAGTGTACCTCGAAACCATCAGAAACTTCTGCCAATTCACTTCACTCCAAAAGAATTGGAACACTTTGTTATTACTAGAAAAGCTAGATGTCTAGGTTTGATATCTAGAGAGTGGTTTTATTTTGAGGGTGTTTTGTTTATATATGAAACACAACTTCAAAGCTAATGTTTTTTACTACGAAACATCAAGTTTAATCATCAACTTTTCAAAGGTGTCTCTATGGCAGGGGTGGGCAATTCCGGTCCTCGAGGGCCGGTATCCTGCATGTTTTATAGGTCTCCCTGCTGCAACGCACCAAATTCAAATGATCAGGATTGTTATCCAGCTTCTGCAAACCTTGCTAATTATCTGACCATTTGAATCAGGTGTGTTGCAACAGGGTGACATAGAAAACATGCAGGACACCGGCTCTCGAGGACCGGAATTGCCCACCCCTGCTCTATGGTATCCAACAGTATCCATAGTTCCAATTTTCCTTGGGTGTGCTTGGATGTGAGGTGGCTTACACCTTGGATTGGCCAATATCAGTCTTTCTTTAAATTGACTGATAAAATATTTTTGTAGTTCCGAGTTAATCTTGCTGCTGCCATAAATAGTAAAGAGTAATAAACCCATCTCAGAAGAATCCATGCAATTATTTTGAGTCATGATGTATCAACCAAGTTTCACAAATGTTCATGTATGTTTGTTCTTTTTCAAAGGTTTAGCTTGTTTTTAAAGCTGGTCTCCGTACTTTTCGTTAAATTTCAAGTTGTTCTTTCCACGTGTCTCTAATAGTGGTTCGTATATTCTAGTGTGTCCTCTGTACCATCCATTGACTGAGCTGCTTTTCTGGCGAAGGTCGCAGGCGCGCTGGAGCCTATCCCAGCTGACTATGGCAGGGGACTGACCTGTACTGGATGCCAGCCAATCGTAGGGCACGTGTAGACAAACAACCATTCACACTTACCCCTACGGGCAATTTGGAGTGGTCAATTGGCCTATCATTCATGCCAATGGAATGTATGAGGAAACCAGGGTACCTGGGGGAAATCTATGCACGGGGAGATCATGCAAACAAAATGAAAGTGGTGCGCAAAAAGTGCTGCACAAATAGAGCGAGAGTGGAGGCAATGCTTCTGTACCTTCTCAAGGTGACCTTGACAGTACCTAGTAAGCAAATTTATTTTCTTTTATTTTTGGGGAGGTAATGGGTGTTATGGCGAATATCTGGACATTCGCATCAGTCACAACACCGGTAGCAGCCCGACTACAAGAACCAGCTTCACGTGGTGTCGGCTGTACCAACGAATAGTTTTCATCCTCAATGCGATTGTTCAGAACTCAGTGTTTAGAATCACTTTTTTTTACAAACCCATTTCATCGACCGCACCAACAGCAGCAGTAAGAGCTATTTGACGAATTTGGTCATTCCTTAAAAAGTCTTACATTTTTAAAATGAAAGTATCAATTCTTTACAAATTTAATTCTAAATTTTTTACACAATTAGGGAGGTTTCTGGTGTGTCTGCCCATCAAGTATAAAATTAAGCCACATAAATTTTGTAGAAATCCATAGTTATCTGCCTGTTTTGAGTGAGATATTCTGTACTTCAAATTACACGATAACCACCCCACACAGAGTCCACCATACTCTTGGCAGCTATGAGATGGTCAGAACGAGATGGCCAGAACCAGCCCACTGGTTGTCACTCTACGAAAGGACAGACTTGCCATTGGCCCAGCAGTATGTGGGGCAGAATGACGGCTGGCGCACGGCGTGAGACAGATTCAGCCCTGAAGAGAGCCAATTTCACCATGGCAAGAAAATTGCTGTAAAATATGGCTATAATTTTTTATGCTTGGAATATTTTGAGGAAAGCATGCCAAAGACATGCTATTAGGACAATGTAAATACAGTATTTTACCGTAATTGTATGTCCTCTTCAAATGTGAGCGCAATCTTAATATATGAGGGGCCGTTAATGGAAGCGGCCACCCTTGGGCACTCTCGGCCTCATGTCCAGGGGAACCTTTATTAGATGTGATTCTGTGGTACATTAAACTAGTTCCACCTTACTGTAGTTTGAACATCGTCGCTGAGGCTAGTGATGGGCAAAATAAAGGTCCTCGAACCACTGGGGTTTGGCTTCAGCTAAAGGTTCATTACTCGGTGCTTCATTCACATTATCTCTCTCCTAACATGCTGTGCAGTGGCAAGTAGCCTATAGCAGATGAAATCTTGAAAAGCTTTTGAAAAAATATACCAACATGGTGAAATTAAGCTTCATGAATCATTGAGGCTCTCTAGCCAATTGGTTTGCACTTGTTTTATAAGCAATCTTGCGTCATTTCTCCCTATGTATGCCGTCATAAAGCAGTAAGCTGTACGTATGTATACACAGAATGAAACGATTGTGGCCAGTGACTGTAGCAGTATTGCAGTTTTAGATGTAGGTGTATAGTGCAAATATGGAAAAAAATTACAATGTTTATGAACAACCCTAAATACAAATGAGTTTAAAATTGTCAATATCAAAGACGGATTCAACCTGCGATCTCAAATTCAGAAGCACAATGCTCTAGCAACTGCTCCAAACAAATATCAAAGTGGCGAACTGTGCAAAAGGTATATGTAAAAAAATGCTTCTATTATTACTGTTTTGCTTGTACTCTTAGCATCTTGTGCAACGTTCTTTAATGTATGCATTTCATTTCATGAAAACCTGTGGATTGTACGATAATAATCAATGACTTCTTGGCTATGTGCAATGTGTAGGTGTGACAAAGCTTACGACTTATAGGTTGCTCATTCTCAAGCATCTGCACATGCTCTCCTTTGATCACCCTGCTATGAAAATTCTGGTTCTGCAACTGTATGCAATCACTACAAACTAAGGCTTAATATTTTTACAGACGAATAGAGTATGACAAATTTTGCAAAATTTTGACTATATATGTACAGAAATATTGAGGTACGGTCACACACCTTACCGTGTGGTCAAATTAAATGAGTGATCTTAAATTGGATCAAACAGCCCCAAAATATATATTTTTTACCTTTACAGCAAAGGAATTTACCTTTAACTTCTGAGGTTATGAATACCACAGAACACTGCAGCTATCTCGCACAAATCACTCAATAGCTCCTACTCCACTGCCGGTAAAAGCTGAGAGTTATTCACTTGTTCTTCAGGTCACTGTTCTGAATTCACTACATTGACGGAGAATGCAGCAGCAAAACATCCCAGATATTGTAGAGGTCAGAGCCACAACAAGCAGGCCTCTTTGTGAGAATGCCATACAGCAGAGAATGTTTAAAACTCAGATTGTGCTCTGTTGTGTTGAAAAGCAATTGTCAATTATGTGAAAACTATAATGGTGGGCAGCAGCTCAGTCCTGTAAGGAAGTGGGCTATGGAGTTGGAGGATAGGTTCAAGTCCCACCTCGGACGTAAAATTGGAAACTATTTTTGGGAGAGATGGTAATCTGCTTGCTGTCTACTCTCAAGGTGACCCTGAGCAAGCTAAAGTATCATCGTTGCCACCCCAGCTTTATTGGTGCACCACTCTTTGCGCACCACTTTCATTCTGAAACAGAAACAAAAGTACAGGGAGGGGGGAGGTTGAACTTCTCCTTGAGGGACATATTTCAATGGCTTATAGTAAGTTAAAATATTACATTTTGTGTCACATCATATGCTGCCACTGGCGTCACCAGCACCTGACTGTCTGCCTAAGGGGGTGCCCTTTTGCTGTGTGTAAGAACACACTGTAGTTGTAATATCTCACTTCCTGAGTTCTGTGTGGCTTGGATGTTGGTCAGGGAAATTATGATCACACCTGTACTCCCAATTCATTATGTGTATAATGAGGTGGGGAGAACCTGAACCTGATTAAGAGTCGGAACATGACAATACCAAGGTTGCAACAAGTTAAATGAGGCGCAACCTACACTGTCAGCCTCACAACTCGTTTGAAACCACGGACACATTATTACCATGTTACTCTCATGTGGCAGTCTATCAGTTGAGAACTCAATTACAGTCAAACATCGGTTTTCGAACGTCCCGGTTCTCGAAAATATCGGAATTCGAACGAAAAATCCGAGATTTTTTGCTTTGGTTGTCAAACAAAATTCGGAGGTCGAACCTCGCGAGATGAGCCGAAAGTGTAGTGTTCTGTACCCACGCTAGGTACAAAATGTATAAGGACGACGACATGGAAAACATGCTGCATTCAATAAGGCGTATGCTTCCAACAACCGGCTACGTCACTACTTGCTGCGTAATCCTAATGCTACGGACCAATCAGGACAAGACATTTGGTAGATACCCAATACGATAGCCTAACGTTATTAGACTGGCAGTCCGGACATATTCTAAGAGAATATTACAGAAAGGACCCGAGAAAACCCGACCACGCGGCCCGGATGCCGACTGACTCCGTTCGTTATTGTATTTTCGTTACTTTGAGGATTGTATTAACCGCTAATCATGCCTACGAAGAAAGCAAGTGGGAGCAGTAAAGCTATCCTAAAACACAAGGACGCTCTTAAAGCAATGCGACAGTGAGCGCCTGGCGCGCTGCGGTTGCGAGATCGGACCAAATTAAAGCGTATGTAAAGGCACCTTTAACATGCTCTAAAAACCACTCAGAATGTTCGATTATATTCACCTGTATCCAAATAATATAGAATTTGAAATAAAATTGCATTCGTGAGCCAAACGCAGTCAATATTTGTGTATTTCTCGATCTTCCCCGCCCCTGTCATGAACCGCTCCGTTCTGGATCACGTGGTACCGTGACGTAGATGGACTCCCCCCATTGTTAACCGATTGATAGCGCGAAGAACCACTCATTTTCCTGGTGTTTTGTCTCCAATACGTCACATATAAGCTTCATTTAGTTTACAAATTGGTGTTCAAACGTCTGTTCCACGATGGTGAAGGTTTGTGTTGTCAAATTTTGTAGCGATTGATTGATTGATTGATTGAATATTTATTGATCCCCTGGGGTGGGGAAATTCAGGCCCCAGCAGTATCCACACCACAGAGTGGGTATACAAAAGACACACAGATGGCATGAGCGCAACTCAATAACTCTCATAAGGCTGCCACACAACGGCGCCACAAAGAAAGTCAGAAAGTGCTCAAGATAAAAGCCATCAAAGCAAATCAAAGCTAAAAGACAAAGGAAAAAAGTAACAGCGGCCAACCAGCACCCCCAATACAAGAGAACACCCCAAAACACACAAAATAGCCTCCACGGGGTCCATCGACAGGTGTAAGGGCAGTCCAGGTCAACGGCGCTCAATGGACCGTGGTCGTGAATCGGTGAAAACATCACAAAGCAGGCAAACGTGTGAGCAGCGTCCCGGGCACCCAGCCGGGGCACGTGCAGATGGTCACCACGGGGCTAGCATGGCGAAAGTCGACGAGCACGAGGGAGCGGACTCCCCACAGGGGTTGCGGCTGCAAGGCCAAGGCGAGGGACCCGGTCATCACTGGCCGGATAAGCAGGAAGCCGTCGTAGAGTTACGCCGGCTCAACCGATGATCCCGGTCCCAGGAAGAAAAAATAAATAAAATATCCGAGCCGAAGAGATACCGAGGTGCGGTAGAAGGCACCAGCATCGCCGAATGGACAAAAAGACAGAAAGAAAAAGGAGAAAAGAAGGAAATAAAGAGGAAAAGAGAGCGCACAAAACCCACAGTTTACATCGTTTCTCAGCAATGGAATCTATACGACGACAATGGGTTCGTTTTGTCCAAACAAAACGAGCCGATTTTAAGACCCCGCGGCCAGACTCTCAAGCTGTCATTTGTGGAGCTCATTTCACTCCGGAATGTTATCAGGGGGCATCTTGGCTTCAGAACTAAGAAACTTCTCAAGCCAGACGCAGTCCCTACAGTCCAACCTGTGCTCACAGAAGAACAATTGGTTGCCATGTATGTAACAACCAATCATCATGGTGTTTATGGTATTTTTTTTTACCTGTCATGATTCATAAATCAGAGGCATTTACAAGGCACTTTTGAATGAGACACAATAATTGAACTCTGACCTGTGACAAAACCATGAAAGTATGTTTACTGTCAAAATATCATTTTACATTATAATCATTTTCCTGGTCATGATATTACAATATAAAAGACAGTCATTCATGAAAATCAGTCAAATGCAAAATGTAAACAAGGACCATGTGAAAATTAGGTCATTGCAATCTCCGGTTAGAATATCTTATCTTTTTCCATTTTGCATGTAGGTATTAACAAGTACAATAGTTTTAAATTATTCACAATTACTTAGGCAGTTAATTATGGGATATTTTGTTACGAACCAGTCAGTATTTCCAAGCCGATCCGCATTTTCCTGCCCACCACCACGATGATCGCCATTTTCGGTTAGATTTTCTCCCACTGGGGTACTTCTCACTGGTTCAAATTGGTACCCTTGTACCCCAGGAAAGAAATCATACTCTTCTTCATTTTCATCTGAAGGTGAAGAATCATCTGAGGGAGATTCATCAGACGACATCGTTTCCGCTGCTGTATCCGCCATTAGGTTTACATGGGCTAAGTGACTCGGCAACGCTTGGCGTCCTATAATCTACGTCACAGTCACTTCGGCAATTTCCGGGATGAACTTCAACGATCACATACAAACCGTTGATTTTTCATCGATTACTCCTCAATTCGCAATTTTATTCAAATTTTAACAACAGTTTCCTAAAATACAAGTCCATCTTTATCAAATACATTTTGGGACCCCATAGTGTATTTACATGCACTTTAAGCTCCCTGCGCACTGAGTTACACTTATATTTTGGAAAGTGCATCAGGACTTTAAAAATATTTTCTAAATTTCAGCAACGGCTCTTTCACAATAGTGCGACCAGCGCGGTGCAGTTGCGCGGTCGGCGGCGCGCTACGGTTGCACGTTCGGCGGTGCGCTGCAGTTGCGCGATCGGACAAAAATGCGCAAATGAAAAAATGCTTAAAAAGGCGTTTCTTTTAGTCTTGGAACGGATTAAAATCTTTTCCATTATTTGTAATGGGAAAAATAGATTTACTATTTACTTTTTCTGTCTTCTTGGGTTTTCATCAAGTATAGCATATTTGAACGGGCTACCCCTCCCCCAAGCGAAGTTATGAGGTGCGTGGCTTGGTTATAGAGTAATAGACTTCAACCTTGAATTTGGTGGGTTCAATCCTCAAGTCAATTTAGACTTGATTTATTTTCCAGCTAATTTTGTGAGTCATTTACATCCAAATTATGTTAAATGTACCTGAGATTCCCTAAATAGAAATACAGATGCAAATAAATAGCCTGTATAGGTCTATCGTCATTTGGTGCAAAATAAAATAATATTCCGCCAAAGCAGTGGTCCCGAGTTGCTTCTTGGTTACAATGGTGGTCCCTTGGACAAAACCAGTTGAAAACCCCTGTTCTACATCAGAATCTTTCCTCGTACTGACTGACCAGAGACTCACAAAATATGGGATGTGTCAGGAATGAGTTGAGCCAGGGCGACCAAATGCAGCTTGAACCAGGATTTATTGAAGGGAAAGGGAGTTGGAAGGGAGGCAGGTGGGGAACCGACGACACAGACGGGAGAGAGACTCACGGCCAGCAAACAGACAGACTGACCGACATGAAGTCCCATTGGACACGGTTAAAATTCTGACGGTGAGCTTCCAGACAGACCGAGGGAAAACCAGATGACAAGAACAGGAACACTGGGCACGAACAGGAATGGACACAACAGTAGAAACCGACAGGGAGAAACACACGGGCAGGGCTTAAATACACAGGGTAACAAGAGGAAGCAGGTGACAGACATTACGGTAACGAAAGGGGTGTGGCCGAGCGAAGTGCAGGCCGAGCGTGCTCTGGCACGGGCGTGACAGTACCCCCCACAAGGGACGGCTCCCGACGTCCCAAAAAAGAAAAAATCCAAGACTGTCCAACAAGGGCCGGGAGGAAATGGGGAGGCGGCCACACGTCACACACCGCCGAAGGCCGACTGGGTGACGGCTGCTGGATCCGCGCCGCCGGAACTGGTGACGGCCGCAGCATCCGCGTCGTCGGAACTGGGTCAGGGGGCGGACGTGCGTCTTGCGCCGCTGAAAACCGACTGGGTGACGGCCGCTGGATCCGCGCTGTCGGAACAGGTGGCCGCCACAGCATCCGCGCCGTCAGGACTGGGTCGGGGGGCGGCCGTGCGTGATGCGCCGTTGAAGGCCGACGGTGACGGCCGCTGGATCCGTGCCGCCGGAACAGGTGGCGGCTGCAGCATCCGCGCCGTCGGCTCTGATTTGGGGGGGCAACCGTGCATCTTGCGTCGCTGGAACTCAGCTCCTTGGCGACCATTCAGCAGTTGCGGGAGCCGGCAACGGTTAGTCCAAGCGCTGGTCGCTGTGATGGTCGGTGTCTTGTCAGGAATGAGTTGAGCCAGGGCGACCAAATGCAGCTTGAACCAGGATTTATTGAAGGGAAAGGGAGTTGGAAGGGAGGCAGGTGGGAAACCGA
The DNA here is from genome assembly GCF_901709675.1 of Syngnathus acus. Lineage (NCBI taxonomy): Eukaryota > Metazoa > Chordata > Actinopteri > Syngnathiformes > Syngnathidae > Syngnathus > Syngnathus acus. The sequence goes on along the minus strand of NC_051089.1, from coordinate 20,802,545 downwards.
CGACACAGACGGGAGAGAGACTCACGGCCAGCAAACAGACAGACCGACCGACATGAAGTCCCCTTGGACAAGGTTAAAATTCTGACCGTGAGCCTTCATACAGACCGAGGGAAAACCAGATGACAAGAACAGGAACACTGGACACGAACAGGAATGGACACAACAGTAGACACCGACAGGGAGAAACACACGGGCAGGGCTTAAATACACAGGGTAACAAGAGGAAGCAGGTGACAGACATTACGGTAACGAAAGCGGTGTGGCCAAGAGAAGTGCAGGCCGAGCGTGCTCTGGCACGGGCGTGACAGGATGGTTATTTAGGTTGTGAAAGAAGCTGTTTTTTTGTCTTTTTTCACTGACGCCAGTGTGCCGTTGCACACACCACTTGCTATTGAGAGATATACCAGATCACTTACCTTTAATTTTAATTTGTTTATGTTTTTTTTAATTGTGCGGTAACACTAATAAATTGCTGTTGGGGAGGAGAAAAATAAAAGGGCAGGAAAAGCGCGAGCGTGTCAGCCCTGTCTCCTTCCTTAAATGACATTGAGAGATCTAGTTGTATATTCATTTATTTACTCCCACCCCCCATCAGTATTCACGCTGGAAAATTGTGAGAGTGGTTCAATCAGAATCAGACCATGAAAATTGTGCGTTTTCTCATTTTCACAGCTCTCCTTCGACTCCCCCTACTTAGGCAGAGGGCTGCACCCTGGGCTTTTTGACAAATAGGTTTGTAGAGCACTTATAAATTTGAATACAATCAATGTAACAAAAAACACATTTCGATGCAGTTTTTCTTGATATACTATATATAATTTTGCCTTCTGAGCTTCACGGGTGATTTATCTTGGATAAAGCAGTAAATTGCCTTGGATTAATTAGCAGCTGCTTATGTTGCGATGGTGTGATAGGGAAATAAAAAATAAAATTAAATCTGGTAAAAAAAAGTACTATCCGTAACATTGTAATAACATATCTACACATTAACATTAAATCACTATTTAGTCAACAATCACCCAAGAAATTATTGTTACATATATTGTTTGCGATATTTGTACTGACATTATGATCATTACCAGGGCAAACATACACTCACAATCAAACCAAAGGACAACTTAGAGTGCCCAATTAACTTACTATGCATGTCTTTGGAATGTGGGAGGAAACCAGAGTACTCGGAAAAAAACTCATGCAGGCACAGGGAGAACACGCAAACTCCACACAGCACACTCCAAGACCAGAGCCCTGCACATCGGAACTGTGGACCGAACCCTGCACATCGGAATTGTGGACATGCAAACCAGTGCGCCGCCGTGCCGCCCTCACTAATATAATACAGCAAAATTGAAGAGGTGTCACTCGAGAGGTTCTGAGATTTGTGTGAATAGTTATGAAATGAACCAAATGCCAAAGGAAAACACCTATGTGCACAGTTATACTGTATTAGCAGAGTTACGTATTTAAATGAAATAAGTCATACTGTGGAGACAGAGAAAATGACGACCGTCACACAACTCACTTTGATTTGCCAGTGCCCATTAACACATTGGTATCACCTGGATTTTATTAAGAACATTTGTAAAACAGAAATAGTAAAAGCAGTACTTCCTGCGTAGCATCCTTCAAAATAAAAGTCTCAATATACAGAGCACATATACTAACATACTGCACTTTGTGCTGTGTACAAAATTGGGGCACTTCATGATGTGTTCAAGGGCAGCTCGGTAAAAGTGGCAAAAACAGCTTGAAGCATATTTGTCAAACCTCTGCCTGTTTTGAAGTGAGTTGAGTCACCTGCCACCAAAAAGCACTTATGTACAGTGGGGCAAAGAAGTATTTAGTCAGCCACCAATTGTGCAAGTTGTCCCACGAACAAGATGAGAGATGGCTGTAATTTTGATCATAGGTACACATAGAGAAAAAATGAAAAAAAATCCAGAAAATCACATGGTCTGATTTTTAAAGAATTTATTTGCAAATTATGGTGGAAAATAAGTATTTGGTCAATAATGACCTCGATCTGGGGCTCCACGCAAGATCTCACTTATTTTCTACCATAAATTGCAAATAGATTCTTTAAAATTCAGACGATGTGATTTTCTGGATTTTTTATTTCATTTTGTCTCTCATAGTAGTTGAAGTGTACCTATGATGAAAATTACAGGCATCTCTCAACTTTCAAGTGGGAGAACTTGCACAATTAGTGGCTGACTAAATACTTTTCTGCCCCACTGTATATCGCAGATATGTGCTCAGAAGTCAGTGCAAAAAATCTGTTAATTGACAGCCCATATTGTGAAAAGTTTGTAAGTTGGGTCATTCGTATCTCAAGGCATCACTGTTGAGAAACATTGATTCAGGTATTATATAAAAGACTCTGGGGCCAAATCCACACAGAATGAACTGATAGCACCTTTAATTGCTCCTCATTTGCGCCTGCAGTTTGTGCTCCTTTTTAGTGCGCAATTCACAAAGGATATTGCGCTAATGACATAACAGCGGAAATACAAACAAAGTTTGTCAGCTCAGTGCCGTTTGCACCTACTTATTGCACACATAGCAGAGTCCTGAACCATGTCAGAACGATGGTCGGTAGGAAAAGACTCAATTCAGATCACAACTCAAAAATTTAGATCCGTTCATTCCATTTTTACGGTTACGCAAAAACGACACAATCCTTTAGTGAATTTGGCTTTCTGTGCAGTCGTAAAGCACTTTTATCAGAGATAAATTAAGAGGGTAGTTATTTGAAACACACTGAGATACATTCGCAGATGATTGAATAAACCTTTTCAAAAATTGGCCTCAAATAATTCACTATTATTATATTACAAATGGTTTATTCTATTATTGTCATTATTCATCATTACATTTAATATAGAACGTAACTAATAAAACATAATCACATACTGTAGTAAATATTCATGTCCATCCACATATATATCTTTGGGGGCCTCATTTGCAGGTCAGGTTGAATAGTTTATTCCCTCCTGTTACTCAATATAGTTTCTCATGATTATTCATTGTGTGCAGACAGGCCTCAGATGTAAGCATTAGGCGGAACTGGGTCATGTTTTTATAATGGAACATTTTTGATTAAACCCTGTGTTGAACATTAAACTTGAATGATATTAATGTAAGAATGGGCTTCGATATTGTATCTTTATGCGTGCAGTCTTTGTTTTGTGGTTCCAATCACCAAAATAGTGTCTTCGATCGTGCAATATTGACCTAGCCATTAGGATAGAAAAACAATCTGCATTTCTGTAGTACCTCCATTTAATCACTACGAGTGCATTTTTAAATATGTGGATGGTGATGTAATTATACTGTATACATCATAGCAATACAAACACTATTTGTCTCCTGATGACAGCCAAGAACTTGTGGACATTTTCCTCTGTTAAAAGCTGTCTATAACAAAGTAGGAAGGAAGATGCCAAATGTAGACAGGAAGAAAACAAAAATGCAGTGTTCCTTTCCTATATTGCGCATCACCTTTCTCAGCTGTTTCACATATTTTTCGGGGGGTGTCAGCGTTTCATGCTTTTATTCATTTAGTTAGGAGTTCTAAACGGCGAATTGTGTGCTTTTACATAGTTGTTTTATCTACACCATATGGTGCCCTAATTATCCATCCATCCATTTTCTGAACCACTTATCCTCACAATGGTTGCGGGCTAGAGCCTATCCTACTTAACTTTAGGCAGTAGGCAGGGTACAAGCAACCAATCGCAGGACTCACCAGCTAGTCGTAGGGCACACAGACAAACAAGCATTCCTACTTACAAACACACCTAAGGACAATTTAGAGTGCCTAATTAACCTAATATTCATGTCTTTGGAATGTGGGAGGAAACCAGAGTACCTGGAGAAGGGCACAGGGAGAACATGGAAACTCCACACAGGAAGACCAAAGCCAGAATCAAACCCTGTGTCTCTGAACTGTGAAGACGTGCTAAGCAGTTCTCCACCCTGCCGCTGTACTCAAATCATTGGTCTCGTATTCACCCATTCATGCACCAATCATTGTTCAATGTGTATTGTAACAGCTCGTGCTTGAACTGTTTCCATCTGGACTGCCTGGTGCACTGACGCACCATGTCTCTTTTTGGATCACCTAGATCACCGACACTCTGTTTTTTGTGTACGATATGAATATCATACTATATATAATAAAGTTTTGTAAGAAGCAATTTTTATTTACTCCGATAACAAAGCAATGATAGTTAGTAGTTTAATATCAATTCATCCATTTTCTACCGCTTATTTGTGTCGGGTCGCAAGAGCAACAGTTTTAGCAGGGAAGCCCAGACATCCCTCTTGCCAGCCAATTCTTCTAACTCCTCCGGGGGGATCCCAAGGTGTAGCCAGGAGATAGCGTCTCTCCAGTATGTCTCGGGTCATCTCTGGGGCTTCTGAAAGGACATACCCAGAACCCCAGGAAGACATCCAAGAGGCAACCTAACAAGATGTCACCAAGCCACCTCAATTGGTTCCTCTCATTGTGGAGGAGCAGTGGCTGGACTCCATCTCATCCCGGATGAATGAGCTTCTCACCCGAACTCTAAGGGACAACCTGGACACCCTGAGGAGGAAACTCATTTTGGCCACGATCTACAGCTCGTGACAATAGGCGAGGGTAACAAAGTTGATCGCCAGGTAAATCAATAGGTTCACCTTTTGGCTCAGCTCCTTTGCCACGATAGACTAATACAGAGTCTGTACCATAGCAAGCTTTGCAGCGATCCACTTGTCAATGTCCCGAGTGTCCAATCCCCCTCGAGAGGACTGGTGTATCAGAACCCAATATATGTCTGGAGGAAAGTTCAACTACCAGTCGGAACTTCTCTGCCTCGCACATCAGCTCGAGGTAGTTCCCTGAGAGGTCCTGAAGCGGTAACATTTGATGTCCCTAAAGCTAGCTTCTGTAGCTGAGGATCAGGCCACCAAGGTGCCCAACTTTGGCACCTGCCCAGCTCACAGGACACCAGACCCCTTTGGCCCCTCCAATTGGTGGTTAGCCCACAGGAAGGTTATATTAATATTAATGTCCAAATTAATTTTGGCATTGAAGATTCATGATGACATGATTATACCTAATAAAAATTATGTCTAGTAGATCATGTTCCTACTTAAATTGACACCAGGGGTCATGAATATCCCTAATAATAATAATGTTTTGAAGATCAAGTTCCTACTTGTGTTTTGAGTTCTCACTACAACGGATTGATTCACCCCAGGGGTAAATGGCGAGATTTGTAGTGAAGTAAAGATACAGTATATATCATAATCTAGCTGGCAGACATATTGGTGAACAAGCACTTTACCATACCAACAAAAATAGTTCCCATTGGGGAGGATAAATTATTTCCCTGACACACGATGATATAAATAAAGCGGTGTGGTGCATAAAACCAAAGTTTAAAAAAAGGACAATACAGCACACCATGAATGGCTTGGTGATTATGCCTGTCACTCAGCTTTTCAGACATAGTCATCTTGCCGTTAAATTAAGAGGGAATCAAATACAATTCGTTGGCTATTAATTGGTATGTATATGAGATTCATTAAATTGCTTTAAAATACCACCACTGTTTGGAGTCTCAAGAAACAAACAATATATAATAATTAACATAGAGCTGGCTTTTGATATTTTAATAGTCTTGAGAAATTAAATTATAAATACAACAGGAAACTCAAACAAATACTAGGACAATGACATAATTAAGCAGTGAGTGGTACATTTTTGGATGAAAAAACATTGATAGAACATGAATTGAGAGCTTTTGAACAAATGAACAAACAAACACAAATAACATGTTAGTAGACCTGTCATGTCTCGTCCCCAGTTTTGCTATGTGTCTAGGTTGTCATAGTTTCTGTTCGCGTCGCCCCTTCCTTCCTGTGTCACCGCAATCAATGTAACCGCGGTCACCTGCCTCGTGTTTCGTGTTTTGTATTTAAGTCCTGTCTGCCCCTCGCTCACCGTCGGATCATTGTGTTGTCGTCAGGTTCTGTTGTTTTCTTGTCTCACGTCCTGGTCAGTCAGTCTAGTTATTGTTGTGTTAATGTCATGATGTCTTTTTGGTTCCGGTCTTTGGTAATGTCACCCTGTCTTTTTGTTTCACGTCTTTTTCGGTCAGTCTTGTTGTTAGGTTTTGTTAGTGAGTTATGTCAGTTTGCCGAGTCTTTTTGAGTTTGCTTCAATAAACCCTGGTCCAAACTGCACTTGGTCGCCTTGCTCCATTTTCCACGCTCCGAAGCCTGACAAGACCCCTAAAACCTACCACTGAATAATGCAGGCTTAATATGAGATGGTCAAAATGTTTACACTGTAAGCAAAAACACTTTGGAAATGTCTTGACATTCACTGACATTTACACTCTGGAATGACAATTGCAAAGTGCAGATAAATAAATGAAAGGCAACCACCAATTAACTAAAATATGTCATGGGGTTTCGCATTCGCTGCTGGGTCTGTGCAATTTCAAGGTTAGACAATTTGTTGAAAGCCTAGTCAAGAAAAAAGTGCACTTCCATGTATCAACAAGCATTCTCACTCTAGCTGGAACAAAAACGATTAACGATGACAAGAAGAGGTTTCTCTTTTCTCTCATTTTAATCTCATGTGTTCACACAGGTGTGCAAACTCTTCCTTTTTTTACTTGTGTCCTGATGTGCTTTTTGTTACCATTCATTGTTTTCTCAAGATTGAGAAGCTTTGCCAAACGGTACTGGCAATGTGGGACAAATGTTCAAGCCTTGACTGAGGTCTTACCTCAGTGTGACTATTTTGACACTTGACTCAGAATACAATTAAATTGTTTTCCGAGTTCTAAAGAGGGCCCCCTTCTTCTTTTTCCTTTTCCTACACCTATTACCACTAAACTGTTGTGCGCTGCCTTGGTTTTATCCTCTTCAATAACTTTGTGTCAATTCCCAGGTGCTATGCAACTGACCTGGCAACTTGGCCTGGACAATAAATCTCTCAGAACTGTCACTTCGAAGATTTTAACATCAGCCTAATTAAGCCTGGGCTTGATTACTTATCGCGATAGATTTCAGGTCGATTGTGGTGATTGTGTGTGTGCTTCTTGATCAAGCGTGTGCCTGTGTGACGGGACAGACAGGACAACCAAATGTGTCACAGTACTCTTGTTTATTGTATAGGAGAGAAAGGGGATTACAGGCAATGTAGTGAAGCAGATGCGTCAGCGAAGCTGGCAAGGGCAAAGCAGGCTCGTGGTCGGGGACAGGCAGAGAATGAAGCAAAACACAAAGCAGGTAGGGCATAGGCAGAACTCTTGGTCAAATAACGGGCAAAGGGTCAGGCCAAGCAGAAGTCATACACGGATCAAGCAACAGGTAAATGGGCTTGGTCCGCAATGCGAGTCAGTTTGGGGAAGGCAGGCAACAGATAGGTCGGGATAACAACATGGACGACCTGACAGAGGGCTGGGTGTGCGAGGTTTATATAGCGTTGCGAACAAGCTGGGAGGAGTTGCGGGCACTCATCGTTAATGTCGTCTGACCGGACGAGAGGGATGCGCTGTCCAGGGTTTCCCCTGTTTTTTTACACACACACACACACACACACACACACACACACACACACACACACACACACACACACACACATCCTTGTTAACCTGCATCTGCAGGACCCAAAGTACTTTACTGAGTTGTGGGGTCCACCCTTTCTAGTGGTCCAAGAACTATGAAAAAAATCAGGCAAGTCCCAAAAAAAATCTTGTTACTAAAAATCACTTTCAATAAACACAATTCAAAACTTTTTTTTACATGTCAGTTTTTCAGTCACATGTGGGGCCTGTTTCTAACCTTCAGGCTTTGCGGGGTCCACCTTTACACACATGAGATTTTTAGTCAGTTATGGGGCTCGCTTTTAATATTTCAACCTTAAGAGGTCCACCTATACACACATGACAAATAGTGAACAAATGGTGAAACAGGACCAGCCATGTGTTTCTACCTCTGTTAAGGGAAGCTCTTTCACTCATATTTTCTCCTCATGGTGGTTATTCTATTTTTGACAAAGTACTTAACAGCTTTCCAGTCTCTGTTACTCAGTGCTTGTGGTTCTGCAGCAATGCATCTCTCGCAGTCAAACTTACCAGGAACCTGATTTGTCAATATATACTTCCTTAAATGTTTATTTACTGCAGCACATTCCTCTGGGGTCCAGCTTCTTTTCACAACTTTTTCTTTACCTAAGGGCATAAGAAGAGCACTTTTTAGTTGACAACTTAATTAGAACAAGACTGCATAAAGAATACATTCACTTTATGTACAATAGTCCGACAAAATAATTTAAATGAGATATTTTAAAAAGTCAACTCTCTTTGTCAACGGTGATGAGCCCACAATAGACATAAGTAAATGTCAGCTATTATCTGGGATATTAATCCGGTCATTTAAGTTGCTAGGTGGTCTTCAGTGTCAGCTGTTTTTATATTAACAAAATTAAAAATAGATGCACAAAAGGGCAATATTAGAATGGCCCCAGTTTTGGAGGTGGGGGAAAGAGGTCTCTCATTTTCTTGACTACTTTTAAGCAGTTTTACATTTGACCAGAGTGTCACTGCTGGTAGATGAAGCAATTCCTGGCCCCTACAGAGGTTGCACAGGCAGCACATTGGGATGCACCATTTCTCTGACAAAACCGTTAAGAACAGATACAAGTTGTTGCAAAATCAGGGAAAATAAAAAATAAAAATCAGAAAAAAACTTTTTTCAGACAGTGTTTTACATGTATGGGGAATTTGCTTTGATAACGTGCTACACATAGACAAAGATGATATAAATAAATTTGGAAATATATAGTGTGTAAAAAAAACAAATGCAAGCTGTATAAGAATAGTATCTGCCTTGGTGTGTCAATGTATGAATTTGCATATTCACTAATAGGTTAATCTAGTGCAAATTTTTTTTCTCTCTTTTGAGGTAGATGTGTCATGTACATTACCTCTATTTAAAAATAGATGTAAACAAACATCTCACATATAATCAAGTTTAGCAATGACCTGTAACTCACATGAGAAAGGATGGGTTCATTTTCATTTTATCACAAAACTCAAAAGTTTAGACCTTACATGTCTAAGAAAAAAAGTCAAGTGGTGTTTAATATATCTTGCTTGGGTCATCTAAATCTTAGTAAGCAGCATATGTGAGGATAATTAGATACTGATACAGTAGTAACAATTGGACAATTTAAAAGCAACCGTGATAAAGTTATATATTGAAAAGGATTACTCCAAACTCACCTCTCTTTTTGGCAGACTTTTCATTACTTGGGCCACGAGATGTGAAGGTACAAGAGGTCACTTCTATGACTTCTGGCATTAGCCCATCTGAAATGATGATTTTTAAGTACAGAAAAAAATATGTTAAAAGGACAGCAAACACACTGATCAAGGGTACAGTTTCTAACAGCAAACTAAAGAGAAAAAAAAACTATCTACACTTGTGCTCATAAGGAGTTATTTATTACAATAATGTCCTGTAGAACCAATCTTGTTGGAACCAAATTTGGATTTTGGTAAATACTAGACAGGAGCAGATATAAATGTAATGGACTTGTAATATTTAAAAGTGGTGGAATTAAAAAAAATAAAAATCAATATTGAAAACGAGTACTGACCTTAAACTGCAGTTTTATAAACTCACCTTTCTTTTTGGCCATTTTTTTCTGAGTTGAACGACACATGGACGCATGTTTCAACAATCCATCTATAGGTGTGTGTGCCACTGGTTTGTTGAGGCTCCATGAGGAGAACCACTAAAACCATGTGATCCAATGGTTGGCTGAATGCTGTTTAAGGTACCTTCTGACTAAAGAACAGCTTTCCAACTAAAAGCTGTAAACTAAGAGAACAAGAAAAGCTCTACAAGGTTTATTTCTTACAACAAAGTCTAACTGAATGTTACCTGTAGGCTGGCATCCTGTTTGATGCTATCATCAGGGTAAGAGTCCTGCAAAGTTCTGGCTGGTTCAAGCAGCGCACCATCAACAAGAGCCTGAGAGCCTGTCACCTGGAATTAAAACCACAAATAACTTACCAACATCATACAGACAACATAAATGACATCTCAGGACCTGTATAGTTAAATCATGTGAAGTTAGTCCCCAAAACCAAACAAGCCCTTCTAACTAAAGTGTTCCAGTCAGTTCTGGAAGTCTCATCAGGTCCTATAACAGCATCTTTATGGATGTAGTGGAGCATCATTCAGCGTGACACTTTAGCCGTTTAGCTGCTGAGGATGTGTGGAACTATAGCTGTAATATAATCAGCCTCCATAATGTCTGTAACCAAAAGTATGATGTAAAAACATAAGACAACCTTCGATCCATACGGAGGGCCCCACAAGTAGCCATATTTCAAAAATCTATTATGTGTGTGTGAATGATTGCCTCGGTTGGAATAACCAAGACAAGCTTAGAGCCATACGGAGGGCCCACAAGTAGCCATATTTCAGAAATCTGTCATGTGTGTGTGAATGATTGGCTTGGTTGGACTTCACATGGAAGCATGTTTCAACAATCCCATCTATAGGTGTGTGTGCCACTGGTTCGTTTGGGCTCCATGAGGAGAACCACTAAAACCGTTTGATCCAATGGTTGGCTGCATGCTGTTTAAGGTACCTTCTGACGAAAGAACAGCTTTCCAACTAAAAGCTGTAAACTAAGAGAACAAGAAAAGGTCTACAAGGTGTATTTCTTACAACAAAGTCTAACTGAATGTTACCTGTGGGCTGGCATGTTGTTCGAGGCTATCATCAGGGTAAGAGTCCTGCAAACCTCTGTCTGGTTCAAGCTGCCCACCATCAACCGGAGCCTGAGAGCCTGTCACCTGGAATTGAAACCACAAATAACTTACCAACATCATACAGACACCACAAATGACAGACTCAAGACCTGTATAGTTAAATCATGTGAAGTTAGTCGCCAAAACCAAACAAACCCTTCTAACTAAAGTGTTCCAGTCAGTTCTGGAAGTCTCATCAGGTCCTATAACAGCATCTTTATGGATGTAGTGGCGCATCATTCAGTGTGACACTTTAGCCGTTTAGCTGCTGAGGATGTGTGGAACGATAGCTGCAATATAATCAGCCTCCATAATGTCCGTAACCAAAAGTATGATGTAAAAACATAAGACAACCTTCGATCCATACGGAGGGCCCCACAAGTAGCCATATTTCAAAAATCTATTATGTGTGTGTGAATGATTGCCTCGGTTGGAATAACCAAGACAAGCTTAGAGCCATACGGAGGGCCCCACAAGTAGCCATATTTCAGAAATCTGTCATGTGTGTGTGAATGATTGGCTTGGTTGGACTTCACATGGAAGCATGTTTCAACAATCCCATCTATAGGTGTGTGTGCCACTGGTTCGTTTGGGCTCCATGAGGAGAACCACTAAAACCGTTTGATCCAATGGTTGGCTGCATGCTGTTTAAGGTACCTTCTGACGAAAGAACAGCTTTCCAACTAAAAGCTGTAAACTAAGAGAACAAGAAAAGGTCTACAAGGTGTATTTCTTCCAACAAAGTCTAACTGAATGTTACCTGTGGGCTGGCATGTTGTTCGAGGCTATCATCAGGGTAAGAGTCCTGCAAACCTCTGTCTGGTTCAAGCTGCCCACCATCAACCGGAGCCTGAGAGCCTGTCACCTGGAATTGAAACCACAAATAACTTACCAACATCATACAGACACCACAAATGACAGACTCAAGACCTGTATAGTTAAATCATGTGAAGTTAGTCGCCAAAACCAAACAAGCCCTTCTAACTAAAGTGTTCCAGTCAGTTCTGGAAGTCTCATCAGGTCCTATAACAGCATCTTTATGGATGTAGTGGCGCATCATTCAGCGTGACACTTTAGCCGTTTAGCTGCTGAGGATGTGTGGAACTATAGCTGCAATATAATCAGCCTCCATAATGTCCGTAACCAAAAGTATGATGTAAAAACATAAGACAACCTTCGATCCATACGGAGGGCCCCACAAGTAGCCATATTTCAAAAATCTATTATGTGTGTGTGAATGATTGCCTCGGTTGGAATAACCAAGACAAGCTTAGAGCCATACGGAGGGCCCCACAAGTAGCCATATTTCACAAATCTGTTATTATGTGTGTGTGAATGATTGGCTTGGTTGGACTTCACATGGAAGCATGTTTCAACAATTCCATCTATAGGTGTGTGTGTGCCACTGGTTCGTTTGGGCTCCATGAGGAGAACCACTAAAACCGTTTGATCCAATGGTTGGCTGCATGCTGTTTAAGGTACCCTTCTGACGAAAGAACAGCTTTCCAACTAAAAGCTGTAAACTAAGAGAACAAGAAAAGGTCTACAAGGTTTATTTCTTACAACAAAGTCTAACTGAATGTTACCTGTAGGCTGGCATGTTGTTTGATGCTATCATCACGGTAAGAGTCCTGCAAACTTCTGTCTGGTTCAAGCTGCCCACCATCAACCGGAGCCTGAGAGCCTGTCACCTGGAATTGAAACCACAAATAACTTACCAACATCATACAGACACCACAAATGACAGACTCCAGACCTGTATAGTTAAATCATGCGAAGTTAGTCCCCAAAACCAAACAAGCCCTCCTAACTAAAGTGTTCCAGTCAGTTCTGGAAGTCTCATCAGGTCCTATAACAGCATCTTTATGGATGTAGTGGAGCATCATTCAGCGTGACACTTTAGCCGTTTAGCTGCTGAGGATGTGTGGAACTATAGCTGTAATATAATCAGCCTCCATAATGTCCATAACCAAAAGTATGATGTAAAAACATAAGACAACCTTCGATCCATACGGAGGGCCCCACAAGTAGCCATATTTCAAAAATCTATTATGTGTGTGTGAATGATTGCCTCGGTTGGAATAACCAAGACAAGCTTAGAGCCATACGGAGGGCCCCACAAGTAGCCATATTTCAGAAATCTGTTATGTGTGTGTGAATGATTGGCTTGGTTGGACTTCACATGGAAGCATGTTTCAACAATCCCATCTATAGGTGTGTGTGCAACTGGTTCGTTTGGGCTCCATGAGGAGAATCACTAAAACCGTTTGATCCAATGGTTGGCTGCATGCTGTTTAAGGTACTTCTGACGAAAGAACAGCTTTCCAACTAAAAGCTGTAAACTAAGAGAACAAGAAAAGGTCTACAAGGTTTATTTCTTACAACAAAGTCTAACTGAATGTTACCTGTAGGCTGGCATGTTGTTTGATGCTATCATCAGGGTAAGAGTCCTGCAAACTTCTGTCTGGTTCAAGCTGCCCACCATCAACCGGAGCCTGAGAGCCTGTCACCTGGAATTGAAACCACAAATAACTTACCAACATCATACAGACACCACAAATGACAGACTCCAGACCTGTATAGTTAAATCATGTGAAGTTAGTCCCCAAAACCCAACAAGCCCTCCTAACTAAAGTGTTCCAGTCAGTTCTGGAAGTCTCATCAGGTCCTATAACAGCATCTTTATGGATGTAGTGGAGCATCATTCAGCGTGACACTTTAGCCGTTTAGCTGCTGAGGATGTGTGGAACTATAGCTGTAATATAATAAGCCTCCATAATGTCCGTAACCAAAAGTATGATGTGAAAACATAAGACAACCTTCGATCCATACGGAGGGCCCCACAAGTAGCCATATTTCAAAAATCTATTATGTGTGTGTGAATGATTGCCTCGGTTGGAATAACCAAGACAAGCTTAGAGCCATACGGAGGGCCCCACAAGTAGCCATATTTCAGAAATCTGTTATGTGTGTGTGAATGATTGGCTTGGTTGGACTTCACATGGAAGCATGTTTTAACAATCCCATCTATAGGTGTGTGTCCCACTGGTTCGTTTGGGCTCCATGAGGAGAACCACTAAAACCGTTTGATCCAATGGTTGGCTGCATGCTGTTTAAAGTACCCATCTGACTAAAGAACAGCTTTCCAACTAAAAGCTGTAAACTAAGAGAACAAGAAAAAATCTACAAGGTTTATTTCTTACAACAAAGTCTAACTGAATGTTACCTGTAGGCTGGCACGTTGTTTGATGCTATCATCAGGGTAAGAGTCCTGCAAACTTCTGGCTGGTTCAAGCAGCCCACCATCAACAGCAGCCTGAGAGCCTGTCACCTGGAATTAAAACCACAAATAACTTACCAACATCATACAGACACCACAAATGACAGACTCAAGACCTGTATCGTTAAATCATGTGAAGTTAGTCCCCAAAACCAAACAAGCCCTTCTAACTAAAGTGTTCCAGTCAGTTCTGGAAGTCTCATCAGGTCCTATAACAGCATCTTTATGGATGTAGTGGAGCATCATTCAGCGTGACACTTTAGCCGTTTAGCTGCTGAGGATGTGTGGAACTATAGCTGTAATATAATCAGCCTCCATAATGTCCGTAACCAAAAGTATGATGTAAAAACATAAGACAACCTTCGATCCATACGGAGGGCCCCACAAGTAGCCATATTTCAAAAATCTATTATGTGTGTGTGAATGATTGCCTCGGTTGGAATAACCAAGACAAGCTTAGAGCCATACGGAGGGCCCCACAAGTAGCCATATTTCAGAAATCTGTTATGTGTGTGTGTGAATGATTGGCTTGGTTGGACTTCACATGGAAGCATGTTTCAACAATCCCATCTATAGGTGTGTGTGCCACTGATTCGTTTGGGCTCCATGAGGAGAACCACTAAAACCGTTTGATCCAATGGTTGGCTGCATCCTGTTTAAGGTACCCATCTGACTAAAGAACAGCTTTCCAACTAAAAGCTGTAAACTAAGAGAACAAGAAAAGGTCTACAAGGTTTATTTCTTACAACAAAGTCTAACTGAATGTTACCTGTAGGCTGGCATGTTGTTTGATGCTATCATCAGGGTAAGAGTCCTGCAAACTTCTGTCTGGTTCAATCTGCCCACCATCAACCGGAGCCTGAGAGCCTGTCACCTGGAATTGAAACCACAAATAACTTACCAACATCATACAGACACCACAAATGACAGACTCAAGACCTGTATCGTTAAATCATGTGAAGTCCCCAAAACCAAACAAGCCCTTCTAACTAAAGTGTTCCAGTCAGTTCTGGAAGTCTCATCAGGTCCTATAACAGCATCTTTATGGATGTAGTGGAGCATCATTCAGCGTGACACTTTAGCCGTTTAGCTGCTGAGGATGTGTGGAACTATAGCTGTAATATAATCAGCCTCCATAATGTCCGTAACCAAAAGTATGATGTAAAAACATAAGACAACCTTTGATCCATACGGAGGGCCCCACAAGTAGCCATATTTCAAAAATCTATTATGTGTGTGTGAATGATTGCCTCGGTTGGAATAACCAAGACAAGCTTAGAGCCATACGGAGGGCCCCACAAGTAGCCATATTTCAGAAATCTGTTATGTGTGTGTGAATGATTGGCTTGGTTGGACTTCACATGGAAGCATGTTTCAACAATCCCATCTATAGGTGTGTGTGCCACTGGTTCGTTTGGGCTCCATGAGGAGAACCACTAAAACCGTTTGATCCAATGGTTGGCTGCATGCTGTTTAAGGTACCTTCTGACGAAAGAACAGCTTTCCAACTAAAACCTGTAAACTAAGAGAACAAGAAAAGGTCTACAAGGTGTATTTCTTACAACAAAGTCTAACTGAATGTTACCTGTGGGCTGGCATGTTGTTCGAGGCTATCATCAGGGTAAGAGTCCTGCAAACTTCTGTCTGGTTCAAGCTGCCCACCATCAACCGGAGCCTGAGAGCCTGTCACCTGGAATTGAAACCACAAATAACTTACCAACATCATACAGACACCGCAAATGACAGACTCAATACCTGTATAGTTAAATCATGTGAAGTTAGTCCCCAAAACCAAACAAGCCCTTCTAACTAAAGTGTTCCAGTCAATTCTGGAAGTCTCATCAGGTCCTATAACAGCATCTTTATGGATGTAGTGGAGCATCATTCAGCCTGACACTTTAGCCGTTTAGCTGCTGAGGATGTGTGGAACTATAGCTGTAATATAATCAGCCTCCATAATGTCCGTAACCAAAAGTATGATGTAAAAACATAAGACAACCTTCGATCCATACGGAGGGCCCCACAAGTAGCCATATTTCAAAAATCTATTATGTGTGTGTGAATGATTGCCTCGGTTGGAATAACCAAGACAAGCTTAGAGCCATACGGAGGGCCCCACAAGTAGCCATATTTCAGAAATCTGTTATTATGTGTGTGTGAATGATTGGCTTGGTTGGACTTCACATGGAAGCATGTTTCAACAATCCCATCTATAGGTGTGTGTGCCACTGATTCGTTTGGGCTCCATGAGGAGAACCACTAAAACCGTTTGATCCAATGGTTGGCTGCATGCTGTTTAAGGTACTTCTGACGAAAGAACAGCTTTCCAACTAAAAGAACAAGAAAAGGTCTACAAGGTGTATTTCTTACAACAAAGTCTAACTGAATGTTACCTGTGGGCTGGCATGTTGTTCGAGGCTATCATCAGGGTAAGAGTCCTGCAAACTTCTGTCTGGTTCAAGCTGCCCACCATCAACCGGAGCCTGAGAGCCTGTCACCTGGAATTGAAACCACAAATAACTTACCAACATCATACAGACACCACAAATGACAGACTCCAGACCTGTATCGTTAAATCATGTGAAGTTAGTCCCCAAAACCAAACAAGCCCTTCTAACTAAAGTGTTCCAGTCAGTTCTGGAAGTCTCATCAGGTCCTATAACAGCATCTTTATGGATGTAGTGGAGCATCATTCAGCGTGACACTTTAGCCGTTTAGCTGCTGAGGATGTGTGGAACTATAGCTGTAATATAATCAGCCTCCATAATGTCCGTAACCAAAAGTATGATGTAAAAACATAAGACAACCTTCGATCCATACGGAGGGCCCCACAAGTAGCCATATTTCAAAAATCTATTATGTGTGTGTGAATGATTGCCTCGGTTGGAATAACCAAGACAAGCTTAGAGCCATACGGATGGCCCCACAAGTAGCCATATTTCAGAAATCTGTTATTATGTGTGTGTGAATGATTGGCTTGGTTGGACTTCACATGGAAGCATGTTTCAACAATCCCATCTATAGGTGTGTGTGCCACTGGTTCGTTTGGGCTCCATGAGGAGAACCACTAAAATCGTTTGATCCAATGGTTGGCTGCATGCTGTTTAAGGTACCCATCTGACTAAAGAACAGCTTTCCAACTAAAAGCTGTAAATTAAGAGAACAAGAAAAAATCTACAAGGTTTATTTCTTACAACAAAGTCTAACTGAATGTTACCTTTAGGCTGGCACGTTGTTTGATGCTATCATCAGGGTAAGAGTCCTGCAAACTTCTGGCTGGTTCAAGCAGCCCACCATCAACAGCAGCCTGAGAGCCTGGAATTAAAACCACAAATAACTTACCAACATCATACAGACACCACAAATGACAGACTCAAGACCTGTATCGTTAAATCATGTGAAGTTAGTCCCCAAAACCAAACAAGCCCTTCTAACTAAAGTGTTCCAGTCAGTTCTGGAAGTCTCATCAGGTCCTATAACAGCGTCTTTATGGATGTAGTGGAGCATCATTCAGCGTGACACTTTAGCCGTTTAGCTGCTGAGGATGTGTGGAACTATAGCTGTAATATAATCAGCCTCCATAATGTCCGTAACCAAAAGTATGATGTAAAAACATAAGACAACCTTCGATCCATACGGAGGGCCCCACAAGTAGCCATATTTCAAAAATCTATTATGTGTGTGTGAATGATTGCCTCGGTTGGAATAACCAAGACAAGCTTAGAGCCATACGGAGGGCCCCACAAGTAGCCATATTTCAGAAATCTGTTATTATGTGTGTGTGAATGATTGGCTTGGTTGGACTTCACATGGAAGCATGTTTCAACAATCCCATCTATAGGTGTGTGTGCCACTGATTCGTTTGGGCTCCATGAGGAGAACCACTAAAACCGTTTGATCCAATGGTTGGCTGCATGCTGTTTAAGGTACTTCTGACGAAAGAACAGCTTTCCAACTAAAAGCTGTAAACTAAGAGAACAAGAAAAGGTCTACAAGGTGTATTTCTTACAACAAAGTCTAACTGAATGTTACCTGTGGGCTGGCATGTTGTTCGAGGCTATCATCAGGGTAAGAGTCCTGCAAACTTCTGTCTGGTTCAAGCTGCCCACCATCAACCGGAGCCTGAGAGCCTGTCACCTGGAATTGAAACCACAAATAACTTACCAACATCATACAGACACCACAAATGACAGACTCAAGACCTGTATAGTTAAATCATGTGAAGTTAGTCCCCAAAACCAAACAAGCCCTTCTAACTAAAGTGTTCCAGTCAATTCTGGAAGTCTCATCAGGTCCTATAACAGCATCTTTATGGATGTAGTGGAGCATCATTCAGCCTGACACTTTAGCCGTTTAGCTGCTGAGGATGTGTGGAACTATAGCTGTAATATAATCAGCCTCCATAATGTCCGTAACCAAAAGTATGATGTAAAAACATAAGACAACCTTCGATCCATACGGAGGGCCCCACAAGTAGCCATATTTCAAAAATCTATTATGTGTGTGTGAATGATTGCCTCGGTTGGAATAACCAAGACAAGCTTAGAGCCATACGGAGGGCCCCACAAGTAGCCATATTTCACAAATCTGTTATTATGTGTGTGTGAATGATTGGCTTGGTTGGACTTCACATGGAAGCATGTTTCAACAATCCCATCTATAGGTGTGTGTGCCACCGGAGCCTGAGAGTAATTCAAGTAAAAGAGACAAAAATCTTCCTTTTTTTTTTTTTTTTATAACAAATTAATATTCCAACTTGCATACTTGATCTTAATGACTTACTTTTTCACGCCATGGCCATTTAGAATCACCATAGTTGTAATCGATTTCAGTTCCCATTTCTATGTTTTTGATGGCAAAAAGGCACAAATGGGGCTCATCATTTACTATTATTTTTTTCATGGTGCAGTTTGGAGACTTGTGGTTGTCATTCACTAATGTTCCAAGAGAGCCATCCTCTGTTGATGCATCAATACTAGGAAAGAAAAAAAAGAAATCAAACATTTTGTATAATATAACTAGTCTTTTAGTAAAATAAAAGTTAGCTTACAGAAATAAAAACCTGCAACATTTCAAAAGAAAATTTGTGAGGGAAACAAAATGTCTTTTTGAACGTCATAGCACTAATTAGAAAAATTGTTAATGTCACAATCCTGATTTGTTTTTGAAATATTTCTTCTGAGTGACTCACTAATTTTGGGTATTTTATTCCCGTCTCTTTCTAGAGTTTATAATTCTTGTATAGAAAATATTTGAATATACATACCACCAGTAATGATTCTGCCATTCAAAGTCAAAGAGAAAAGTACTCTCCTTTTCAGAGTACTTGCTTGTTTGGCATTTTTCTACTGACAGAAGTTGACCCCTGTATTCTAAGATGAAATCTCCTTGTTCAAAGGGCTGGGTAGCAAACACGCCTCTTCCTGCAAGGACATTTTATATAAAACCATTGGTTATGAGAAAATATTTCTTTTAGATACACCTTTAACCAAATAATTGTGGTGTTATCTTACAATTTTAATACTAAGTTCTCGCTTAGAAAGAGAAATACAACCACCAATCTGAATTTGATTGTTTTTTGTGTCATTTTCTAAAAGAAATAAATCAATACTTAGGATAAATGGTCTAAAAATGAGTTTATTACCTTTTTGATCATCAATAAATCTTTCCACTAGTCCAGGTTTGTCCTTTGAGGATTGAACGTAAAAGGTTGCTTCATCAGCAGGCTTTTTCTTGCTTTCCTTTTGGACATTTCTGGCTCTAAAAAATAATTCAAAACATGGCAGAGAGAACTTTAACAAGCACTCTAAATTAATTTTAAAAGATTTGTAATCATCCACTGTATAAAACCTGAAGGAATAAGCCTGGCCTGATAACAGAACAAGAGTGATTAAACAAAGAATATTTTTCTATAAGAAAATACTGATATATTAATGAACATGTTTGTCGGTTTGAAGCTGAGCTTTGTTACTTTTAACTAGTCACAGTTCCAACCAGATCCAAAAAAGGACTGAAACAGCCCTTTCCCTTTGAAAAGTGAACATAGAATAGCGATTAGCGCTAGCTAATTAGCTAGTTTCCGGATAGTTTTATGTGCGTCAGAATGCTTGTGTTATTTAAAGACAGCATTCTTACATGATAGAAAACCACGAGACATACAGAAGACATGCAGATATATCATAACACTGAGCTTTAACGCGTGTTTCGCCGTGTTTGGCGAGTTTTGGCAACTAGGCCAGAGTCCGATTAGCACGCCATTAGCACATCGAAATCTCGTTTTATTGCAAACATCATCCCGAATAGAACACGGAGCAATTATACATTCTGTCGTTCTCTTTTACACCATTGTTTTTAAAACCACTGCAAGCTAAGATGAATGACAAGTTAAAAAGCCGGACTTTTTGAGGGAAAAACGTTACGCCATCCGAGTGACAATATACACTAACCGAAGCCATAATCTTTGCATATAAACCCCTCGGGGTCTGGACTTAAAGCATTTCTACATCAATTTCTTGTACTTAGTATTTACATGCAATTGATTTACTCACCGTGTATGTTGTGGTACGATAAGAGCAGCGTGTCGTCACGGAGCCTGTCTCAGCCTGGCGCGTCACACGTTATGAAGTCCGGTTTTAGCAACATGAAGCTAACCACACGTTTCAAATTCCTTGTTTGGCACGCTCAAACATGGCGAATAAAAAACTCTTGAATCTTGAATCTTGTTTTTATGTTTAGAACATGAAAAATGCACGAGACATTTTTTAAAATAAGCCTACAAGAATGAGCGTATTTTTATAAAGCAAAAAAAGTGTCATGAATATTAAATAACATGTAGATAAATTGCAATTGTAATGCAGGAATTTTATGTTTACACTATTATTTTAGTTGCTACGGTTACTAAAATAATAATTACTTGGTTTAAATCTACAGGAAATAGCATTTTATTTTCTTAATCACAACTTGGATCACGAGGTGCCCTGATTGGTTGAATCATACACACTTCCTGTAGTGTGTATACTTGCAATACCACTTGCCACGGTCGGGGGGCCGCTACTGAGCACACACACTTCACACCCACATTTCTCAAAATTGCTACCGTGTGGGGCAAGTGAAAAAAATGCATGAGGCATGTTTTTAGAGCATTTCAAGCTGTTTTAGAGTGGTTACCCGAGTGGGGTCCATGATTTTGGACCCCACAACGACACCGGGCCCCGCTTTGTTGGTGGGCTCCCTGCCTTCGGACCCCCCAGAGTAATAAAAACAAGTACACACACACACACACACACACACACACACACACACACACACACACACACACACACACACACATATATATATGTTAAAATAATTTCTAGATTTTTCAATTTTCAGGGCAGATACTTTAAAACAGGCAATTTGGAAACAAATGGAAAATGAAAACAAATCGTGATGACAATCAGGATTGAATGATTGGGGTGGCGTGGCTCGATGGCAGAGTGGTTGTCTTCCAACTCTAATTATGGGTTCAATCCTCAACCCTGGTGACCATGTTGAAGAGTCTATGAGCAAGACACTGAATCCTAACTTGCTTCCAGTGGGCTTTGCAGTGCAGCAGCCTCCCATTGATGTATGAATGGGTGAATGTTGGTAGGTTGTATTATTGAACATACAAACATAACAAAGTGTTTAAATCCGTAGGAAAGGAGAAAAAAATAAAAATAATCCATTATAGATTTAAAATTCTTTACATGTTCAAAGGGAGTGGTAGGAAGTTCAAATAACTTATCTGCCCCCACCCCCAGTCTTTTTTCTGTCACTTACTAAAACAGTAGCAGAAGCATATTCCACATATTCCTATTATCACAAGTTAATGGTCTATTTCATATGTATATGTACAAACGAACACACGCACACACGCACACACACACACACATAGATTCAGAAGAAAATAACAGTACCGTACATTTCGGACAATTAGCCGCTACTAGGGGTGTAACGATTCATCGATACACATCGATTAATCGATATAATGCTCTACGATTTATTGGCATCGATGCTAAACGTAAACATCGATTTATATCGCCGTGTTTGACCTCGGACATTAGACGCGACTTTATTTTGAAATCCAGTTCATTGTTGCTTGCTTCCTCTTTCCGGGAGCAGTACGCGGCGTGCTGTGTTGTGAGCAGAGCAGGCACGTGAAAGGGGAGCCGACAACTACACGGCTCCTGGGCTATGGCTAGTGTCCAAGAAGACGAGGAAATTCGCTCCCCTTTGGGCTTCAAGTCATTCGTTTGGAAGCACTTTGGATTCCAAAGAAAAGATGGCTCAACGGACAATTAAAATTATTGTAAATAAATAGTTCAGTAATGCACTTTAAAGTTAATGGTATTACAAAAAAGAAAGAATATTCATTTTTCTTTACTTATATGAGAAAAAATATAGGAATTCGATAAAGTTCAGTGTTAAAATAAGCACTTTGTATACTACAATACTCTTGTAATTTCCTAAATAAAGAGTTTGCAGTACCTTGTTGATTTTGCGTATGAATTGTTATAAATCAGGATATTGTTCTATATTTTTTATTTAAAAAAAAATAAAAAAAATAAAAATATCGATCGTGGAGCACTATATCGTGATGTATCGTGAATGAATCACAGCAGGCTTTAAGATATCGGCAATAATCGTATCGTGATCCTTTGTATCGATATGATATCGTATCGTGACAAAACCTGCGATTTACACCCCTAGCCGCTACTTTTTGCTCAAGTTTTGAACCCTGCGGCTTGTAGTCCGGTGCGGCTTATCTATGGATTTTTTCGTGATTTTTGTGATGACCTGACCACTTTTATACACTCGTAAAAAGGCTGTGGACCACTGTTGTGCAGCAACCGGTTTGCTAGGTGGAGGGATACATATGTGACACGGTCACTGGGGAGAAGAGTGGTGTGCTGATCGCATGTCCGCCAGGCAAATAATGCTGTATAATTCACACAAATAAACAGAACGAGATCAAGACGGACGGACATTACTGAAGAAAGGAAGCTTTTATATACCTTCATTATGGGAGACAAAAGAAATGCATATGATGCCGCTTTTAAGTTAAAGGCAGTCGATGTTGATGACATTGTGTTGTGTCACCCTTTTCTTTATTTCCCGGTCACGTCTACTCTGGCGCTATACGTGTCGCTCGTTAGTTTAATGTAACTTAGCGCTTTGTGCATGAATAAAATTAGCATGAACAGACCCTCATTATGGAAAATGCTAGAAGAAATGGATAAAAGCGACAAAGGAAAAGAGACTGACGAAGTGTGTGGCGAAGGATATCTGACGCTGTTCCAATCGGACACTGAGGAGGAAGACTTCGATGGTTTCAGTACACAGGAGGAAGGTGAAGACGACTCTTATACTGGCTCTTTTTTACTTTTACTGGTATGTTTTTTTAACCAGCCCTGTTAGTTTTTGCTGGTGCGGCTTATAATCAGGTGCGGCTAATAGTCCGGAAATTACGGTACATTCATTTTGATGTGCATTCCACTCGCGGAGAGAGAGTGAAAAAAGACAAATTTTGTTTGATGTCATGGCTTTTGGGCAGATTCGTTGAGAACAGCCAAAAGGCATACCGTAAATTCCGGACTATAAGCCGCGACTTTTTTCCAAAATTTTGAACCCTGCGGCTTATAGTCAGGTGCGGCTTATATAAGGATTTTTTTTGTGATTTTTGTGATGACTTGATCACTTTTATACACTGCGGTATCTTGAAGAAAAAAACAACAACAAAAATACTATTTTGAAACACTACTATGGCTGCTGCTTATTCTGGCTGTGTTGCTTGTGACTATTATGAGCTTTAGTAGGAATGCACGCTAGGTGACCTGCGTCAAAGGGCTCTAAACCCTTTCTCTTACTCTGCCATGTGACTCAGAGATTACACAAAGCAGTGGCGCTGTTTGGACCATCTGCATTGTATTAAAACCCAATAAATCAGCATTTAAATTCAATTCTTCTGACATTTTGCTCACCCAAAACAAGTTGTAATGAACGTGAACATTTAATGCATTTTATTCAGAAGGTTGCTTTGAACCCCGAGGCTTAAATGGCGGCGCGTCGTATTTATGGATTTTTACGGCCTCCAGGGGGCGCTCTAGCAGGAAGCAAGAGCGAGACAGACGAAGAAGAGATAATGCGCCGAAGAAGACGTGCTAGTTTGTGTTTTGAACATTTCGCGGATCACGCACACACCCTCATCATGGAAAACACACGAAGAAATGCATTTGATGCAGCTTTTAAGTTAAAAGCAATCGATTTGGCTGTCAAAGAGGGAAAAAGAGCTTAAATGGCGGCGCGGCGCGTCGTATTTATGAATTTTTACGGCCTCCAGGGGGCGCTCTAGCAGGAAGCAAGAGCGAGACAGACGAAGAAGAGATAATGCGCCGAAGAAGATGTGCTAGTTTGTGTTTTGATAGGCGAATAGTGCCGTATAATTCACACAAAGAAGAGACAGAACGAGATCAAGACGGACATTACTGAAAGGAAGCTTTTATACACAAACCCTCATTATGGGGGACAAAAGAAATGCATATGATGCCGCTTTTAAGCTAAAGGCAGTCGATGTTGATGACATTGTGTTGCGTCACCCTTTTCTTTATTTCGTGGTCCCGTCTACTCTGGAGCTATACGTGTCGCTCGCTAGTTTCATGTAATTTAGCGCTTCGAGCATGAATAAAATTAGCATGAACAGACCCTCATCACACTCGAAGAAATGCATAAAAGCGACGACGAAAGAGAGACTGAGAAAGTGTGAGGCGAAGGATATCTAACGCTATTCCAATCGGACGCTGAGGAGGAAGACTTCGATGGTTTCAGTGCACAGGAGGAAGATGAAGACGATGAAGCTCTTTTTTTACTTTTACTGATATGTTTTTTAACGAGCCCTGTTGGTGCTGTACTACCGTGTTGCTGCTGTGTTACCGCCGCGTCTCAGTGACTTTTACCGGGTATGTTTTTTTTAATCCAGCCCTATTAGTCTTGTGTTACTTCCGTGTTGCTGCGGTATTACTGCCGCGTCACGGGCAGTGTTTGGAAAGAAATGTTAAGGTATGTTATTAAAACTTTAAAAAAGCTTTCTGTGTCCAGTCTTTCTTTGTTAATAACTCGCGTGCACACTTCCGTGTTGCTGCGGTACTACTGCTGCGCCACAGGCAATGTTTAGAAAGACATGTTAAAGTATGTTATTAAAACTTTAAAAAGGCTTTCTGTGAACGGTCTTTCTTTGTAAAAAACGCGTGTGCACGTGCGGCTTATAGTCCGGTGCGGCTTATATAAGAAAAAAAACTAAAATATCCCCCAATTTTAGCTGGTGCGGCTTATAGTCCGGTGCGGTTTATAATCCGGAATTTACGGTATATTCCACATGATTTACTTACAGTGGATGAGAAGCTGTTTCCGACCAATACTTGCTGTAGGTTCATGCAATACATGCCTAATAAACCCGACAAGTTTGGAATCAAGTTTTGGATCTTAGCTAAAGTTGGAACGAAGTACTGCCTCAGTGTGAAGCCGTATCTTGGAAAGGATGAGCAGAGAGTCAACAGTTTGGGGACACGTGTAGTGATGACACTTATGGAGCCGTACTTTGGGTGTGGCTACGTCTGACAACTTTTTCACGAGCAAAGACCTGGCACTGAAGCTTTTGGAAAAACTAACATCAATAGTTGCCACCATGCGATGCAACAGGAGAGCGATTCCAAGCTCTTCAAAGATGGCCACTCACGAGTCAATATTTTACAGGTCTGACCCAATACACTTGGTCAAATATCAGTTAAAGCCCTCAAAACTGTTGTGCTGTTATCAAGTCTGCACAAAGATTCTCTGTGCCAGACAGATAGCAAGAAGACGTTTCTGATATAGCTATTACTTGGAATGTATTTATTGTAAAGTTCTTATAGAGACTTCAGCTATTGAAATGTATAATTGATAGTGCATTTTCTATTTTCATGTTTCTATTAAATTGTCCATTTGTATAATATTTACATCCAAAGTTGTGTCTGTTTTCATTGAATTGGTTATTTGGATCGAGGTAATTTTCATCATCAAATGTCTGATCAAAGTCAAAGTCAAAGTCAAAGTCAGCTTTATTGTCAATCCCTTCATATGTACTGATGTTCAGTATATTGAAAAGTTTGTTTCATTTCTTCACTGAGCAGATTTTTCATCACTTACTATTTTTTGTATATTTGTTGTGTGTTCGTTTGTGCTGGACATATTTTGGTATACTTGTGCGGGAATGAACAATGACTATCATTTTGCAGACAGGCAATTTCTCCTCTATCATGTGACAGGTCAATGTAACCTTTATTTACTCATACTGTTTATATCATATTTCTGTTGTTTATTCTTTTGTTTTTATTTATTTGGTTGTTTTGTCTCTGTCTTCTTTAAACATGTTCAATAATCATCCCCAAAATAAACAATGATGGAGTCAGCGAACCTGCCTCATTGACATTCGGTATGTCATAAAGGTGTCTTGCACCTGGAGGAAAATCACACTCTGATACTCCGCACCAACGCCTCATACTGACCTACTAAGACACCACGTGAGGTCCATCCAAAGTCACCACGGTTCATGTGGTTCTCCATGAGGAGAAGCCTTTGAAGGACCCACCATGCGAAAATCTTTTGGAGGGTGCAGCCTACTAATTGGGAAACAACTAGTTAGATACTGGGGTATTGTCGTCAGCTACTATAACCACTACCAAGATCCACACAACAAAAGGAAGAGTTGTTATCTTCGACCATGATGGACGGTCTCAGAGAACAGAAGCTATTTCTGTACATTATGTACTATACATACTGTACATGCATACACAATGACAATGTATTATCACTCTATCCCCATAATTTCTTCCAAATGAGCGTGTCTTTATGTCTGTATCTGAAGTAGGAATAAAAGTCGTAATCTCAATAATTAATGCAACATTCCAATTAATTTCTTCACAATAGCAGGCAAAACCTACATAATTTTCTCTCGAACGTCTCGTGAAGCGGCACACATATTCTTATACAAGGTGAACGGGAGCGTTAAAGGCACAGTCATGTCATACAAAGTGCTGAATAAGCATCTCTGTAACTCACTTTACTCTTCATTTTAGACCTTTGACAATGTTCTGCTTTGAAATGTCTTAGAATCTTTTTATGGTGTTTATAGTTAATTTTTCCGACATCTTCTGTTGCTCGGCTAATTTGTTATTTGTTGTTACGCCGACTACGCCTGAATAGCGAATAAGTACCTTGACAGAAAATGACACCACATCACATTAAAGGCATGCAGAAAAAAACAATAAATACAAGCTTTGTCCTAATGTTTTGCTTTTTTTGTTGTTACAAACATGTCAGAACAACGTGTACATGAATATTGAAACATCTAACATTCTTGGAGTGCGATTAAATTATTGTATAAGGCCAAATTATTCATGACATTGGCAAATTTCAAGCTAAAGGGGATTTTAACTTGGTAAATATTTTTTACTGGGAAAAAAATCACTCAACCAATTCAACCAGTAGTGGGACTCATTTAAAAGTGTTTAATCACACATTATGTTTTATTTAATCATATTTTAATACAGCACGATTGGGTGCACAAATGAGTGAAAACTGTGGGCCAGTCCCAAGCCTGATAAAAGCAGAGGGTTGCGCCAGAGAAGGGCAGCCTGCTGGACATGCTCAAAACTTTGTCAAACAATATCAATCTAAAGAATTTCATATTGGATCGGTTGCAACACCTTTAAAAATGCTTGTTTAAAAACAAACCAATTTGGGTTAAAAATTGGACGGATTTAGGAAATTGAGTCAATTTGAAAAACAATTTGACCCAACTTTCTGCATTGTTTTTTGTACAAAACAACCTAATATACTGTTTCTGGTGGGGCAAATTGTTAGTCAACTTTCTGGTTAGGGTCATCTTTATAACCCAGCAGTTTTAAGGGTGTAATGACTGCCTTCTGAGCTGAAATTCAGCGATTTTGAATGGAATGTCAAATTTACAAGCATCCTCTTAGGATAGGGGTGTCCAAACTACGGCCCGCGGGCCAACTGCCCGCAGCAAATTCTGAAAACATAATTGAATGTGGCCCGCACAACAGCTTGAGCACTTCTCAGTTCCCACAGTAGATGGAGCCCGCCACACAAAGCGCTTGACGTCCGATTCGCCCCCCCCGGAAGAGAAGGGAACGCGCAGCGTTGGACGTTCCACTAGCACCCCCCCCCCCCCCCCCCCGGAAGAGAAGGGAACGCGCAGCGTTGAACGTCCCACTTGCACCCCCCCCCACCCCCGGGAGAAAAGCGACAACAAACAACTACTAAATTGGCCCCCGGGCCCCTTCACGTTACTACATATGGCCCTCCTTGCAAAAGGTTTCGACACCCCTATCTTAGGATATCTCCAAACAGAACTAATGGTTTCACATGTATCTTTGTAATGAAGAAATTGAGTGAGACTGACTGACTAATGCTCTTTCCCTGTCCGATGCAGCTAGACTTAGCTGCGCCAGGCCTGATGACAATCCCCCGGAGCCCCACTTCTAGTGAGGATGAGATGGCCCAGAGCTTTTCTGATTATTCTGATGACTGCGCCTCTGAAAGCTCCCATGAAGAAACCATTTATGAAACTATTAGGGCCAGCGCTGAGCCTTCACCACACCACATAGACGACATTCACATAAACTCACAGGTGATCCGCATTATCATCCCTGACCTGCAGCAGACGGTGAGTGACTTGAATGGATGCCACAAAGGGAGTCTAAAATACTATAATACACATTGTGTGTGGTTTAAAGAAGTCATTGTCAAATGGAGAATGAAATTTGCTTTTGAACATAAATATTTGGAATTTTAATTTTTGAAATCTATTATAAAACTGCTACTCCAGTGTGTCCAAAAGAAATCAAGTCCGCATTTGGTTTTCACAGAAATCATCTCATTAGAGTAAATAAGACACGTTAATAGTAAAAAAAATTAACCATTAATATATGAATTTGTAAATATGGCTTAGCGTTTTTGTTAATCACTATCCATGTATAATGCGCAAAATTTAACAAATTTATTGTCCTAAAATCTGGGGTGCGTATTATACATGGGTAATTATTATTATTATTTTTTTTTTTATCCGGATATCATACGGAGGCCGCCATTACAGATGCGCTTTCTTCTCTGCTGTTCACTTCAAACACGCTCCATACGAATACAATGCTCTCGTATCAGACGCTTGCTCGATCACCTGCTCGTTTGCTGTCACAATGTACCCTACACAAATCCGAAACATTTCTTCGCTATTGAGTTTGCTAGCGCATGCGCAGTGATACTGACCGGCAGAATAACATCCGGTTGTTCCCGGTTGATCTTTTTTCTGAAATAATTTTACGTTTACGGACTTAAGTAGGAGTCAAAATTTGGGTGCGTATTATACATGGGTACAGGCTTTTTTCCAGCATCAACATGCCATTTTTAGGGTGCGTATTATACATGGGGGCGCATTATACATGGAAAAAAACGGTATGTTTATTGCATGTACTGTATCCAGGGGCACTGGTTAGCACGTCCGCCTCACTTTTCGGAGGGTGTGGGTTCGATTCCACCTCCGGCCCTCCCTGTGTGGAGTTTAAATGTTCTCATTTTCTCCGGGTCATCCGGTTTCCTCCCACATCCTAAAAACAAGCTTGGTAGGCCGAATGAGCACTTCAAATTGCCCATAGGTGTGAGTGCGGATTGGTTGTATGCCCTGCGATTGGCTGGCAACCAGTTCAGGGTGTCCCACGCCCACTGCCCGATGACAGCTGGGATAGGCTCCAGCACGCCCACGACCCCCGTGCTTACAAGCGGTATAGTAAATGGATGGATATTTATAACTTAAATTGTAACTTCCTGTGCTCAGAAATACATATAAGATCAGAAAGTTATAAAAACCTTTGTCATTACCCCCTATCAAAAATGTCTAGTTATGTCTATTGATTTGGTGTGTAGGTATAATTATATGCTTAAAATATTTCTTTTATTGCTTTAATATGTGAATATACTTGTCTGCTTATGTACTTTATTCAATGAGGTTTGAGCATATCTGTTTTTGTAGCTAGGCAGGACTTTTTGTATTTCGACTCCATTCCTTCACTCCCTCTGTTGACCTCAGTTTAACTGAGGTCACCAAAACCGTTGATACCACCAGGGTCCCTCTGTTGGCACACCACGTCCCTCTGTGGAGCCGCTTCGAGTCCCTCTGTGGGGCCGCCAATGAGTGAGAAAAATAAATATCGATAAAATTCATACCCAGACATTTGTAAAAGATGGAGAGTGGAAAGGCAATTGGCCTAGACGACATTCCAGTGACAGCATGGAACTATCAAGGAGAGATGGCAGGGGAGATTCTTAAAAAGCAAGAAAATTCCTGGCTTCCTATTTTTTATTTCAGACCACGGCAATGTGCAGAACTGTAGTAGCTATAGAGGTGTTGTTTTGTTGATTAAGCAAAGCATGAAGTTATGGGAAAGAATGTTAGAAGCGAGGCTTGCAAATCTCTACTGGCCAAAATAATGGAGAGTGTGGCAGAGATGAAGATGTTGCAGGACATGCAGATGGTTGGTGTGACAGGACAGAAAGATATGGAAACGATTGCTCTGCTGTCGCGGCCCCTAACAGGAGCAGCCAAAAGAAGAGGAAGATGAGAAAGAAAATGTGAGAGAAAAATACATAAACAAATAACGAAATACATACTACATACTGTAAGGGATCGGACAGTACAGCCAAGTGCGTAGCGACAGAGACTTTATTGTAAGATGGGAACAGCTGGCGCTGGAGCGGCGATCTGGCTGGGGGAACAAACAATTCTGCGGGATCTCCGAATTGTCAAGTGAGTCAGTTTCTCAGGGACAGATGAGCGAAGCAGCATCACGGGACAGACTGACACTCGGGTCTGCGCTGGCGGCGCTGATATAGCGCTGTCCATGAGCCCGTGGCAGGTGGTGGTGATTCCACTGACAGGGGGGGTGTGGTCCTGTCACAGGTGGCGCCAGCACGTGACAGAACCCCCCCCCACAAGGGACGGCCCCCGACGTCCCCAGACACCAAAACAAAAAAACAAAAAACAAAAAAAAAAAAGGAAGGCAACCCCCCAGACGACCAGGCGGGGGGGTCAGCACTCCGCCGAAACGTCCGACGCAGAAGACCCCGGTACCGGCGGACAAGACCCCCCCAGACCCTCACCCCTGGTCCCCTCGTCCCTCCTCGGGCGCCCGCGCCGAGGACCCGGTTGGTCCGGATGACAGCGATGGAACTCTGTGATGAGCGAACGGTCGAGTATCCAGCGGCTCGGAACCCAGGAGCGGTGTGCGTCGTCATAACCCTCCCAATCCACGAGGTATTGGAGGCCACGACCGCGCCGCCGCGATCGGAGCAAGGAGCGGACAGCGCAAGCCGGACCCCCATCGACGAGCTGGGGCGGCGGCGGCGGAACGGGCGCCGGCGCCAACGCGCTCTCAAAGAAGGGCCGCACACGGGACACGTGGAACGTGGGGTGAACCCTCATGGACTCTGGAAGGAGAAGACGGACGGCGGACGGGCCAATCACCTTCTGAATAGGGAACGGTCCAACAAAGCGGGGCGCCAGCTTGCGGGATCCCGCTCGCAGCGGCAAATCCCGCGTCGAGAGCCACACACGCTGCCCCTGCTCTGTACTCCGGAGCCGGCGTCCGGCGCTTGTTCGCCTGGCGGGCGTAGCCCGAAACAGAGCGGAGAAGAGCGATCCGGGCCCTCGCCCAGGCTCGATGACAACGGCGGACACAAGCCTGGGCCGACGGGCACGCCGTACCACGCTCCTGGTGGGCGAACAAGGGTGGCTGGTACCCGAAGACGCAGTGGAAAGGCGAAAGTCCCGTGGCCGAGCTGGGGAGGGAATTGTGGGCGTACTCTACCCAAGGAAGCTGTTGGACCCACCCGCGCTGGTCCCCGGCGGCCATGTTCCTGGTTCAGGTGCTCCGCTTGACCATTGGACTGAGGGTGAAACCCCGAGGAGAGGCTGGCCGTAGCGCCGAGGAGTCGGCAGAACTCCGCCCAGAAGGTGGAAGCGAATTGTGGACCTCGGTCTGACACGATGTCCTGTGGGAGACCGTGGTGACGAAACACCTCCCGCACCATGATGGACGCAGTCTGCTTCGCAGACGGGAGCTTAGGCAGAGGGATGAAGTGCGTCATCTTGCTGAAACGGTCCACCACCGTGAGGACCACCGTGTTTCCCTCCGAGGGGGGGAGGCCCGTGACAAAGTCGATTGACAGGTGAGACCAGGGACGCTGGGGGACCGGCAAGGGTTGGAGCAGCCCGGCCGGAGAACGAGTAAACGTCTTACAGCGGTTACAAATCGAGCAGGCTCTGACGTAATCGCTGGTGTCCACTTGCCAGGTGGGCCACCAGAAACGCTGTGCCACCACGTACCTCGTGCATGCAGCTCCGGGATGACAGGCCTTCAGGGACGAACAGGCGACCCTCCGGGCAGTTGCTGGGGCCGGGTTGATCGCGTGATGCGGCTTCCACTTGGCGTTCAATCTCCCATGAAAGAGCCGCCACCCGAACCGAGCTCGGGAGGATAGTGGGAGGCGGACCCTGTCCCTCCTCCCCACCAGGAAACAAACGCGACAGGGCGTCCGCCTTCGCGTTACGGGAACCCGGTCTGTAGGAAAGAGAGAACTCAAACCGGTCAAAGAACAGAGCCCACCGTGCTTGTCTCGCGTTCAGCCTCTTGGCCGATCTCAGATACTCCAAGTTGCGGTGGTCGGTCCAGACAATGAACGGAGTGGTGGCGCCCTCCAGCCAATGCCGCCACTCCTCCAAGGCCAACTTGACGGCGAGGAGCTCCCGATTACCGATGTCATAGTTCCGTTCTGAGGCTGACAAGCGGCGAGAAAAAAAGGCGCACGGGTGGAGACGATCGTCTTGGCGGCTACGTTGGGACAACACCGCCCCGACACCCACGTTCGAGGCGTCCACCTCGACCACGAACTGTCTGTCGGGATCGGGGACTCGGAGGATGGGAGCGGATGTGAACCTCCTCTTAAGCTCCTGAAATGCCTGTTCTGCCCATTCCGTCCATTTGTACGGGGAGGCGGGGCTGGTAAGGGCGGTGAGGGGCGCGGCCACCGTGCTGTATCCACGGATAAAACGGCGATAAAAGTTCGCGAAACCCAAGAACTGTTGCAGCCGCTTGCGTGTTTCGGGAACAGGCCATGACGTGACCGCTTGCACCTTCCCAGGGTCCATTTCGATGGATCCCTCACGCACCACGTAGCCGAAGAATCTGACAGAGAAGGCGTGGAACTCGCACTTCTCTGCCTTCACGTAGAGCGAATTCTCCAGGAGGCGGCGCAGCACCGCCCGAACATGCTTGATGTGCTCAGGGAGCGAGCGGGAGAAGATGAGGATGTCATCCAAATAAACGAACACGAATCTGTCCAGCATGTCTCGTAGCACGTCATTTATCAGGGACTGGAAAACCGCTGGGGCGTTGGTGAGCCCAAACGGAACCACCAAGTACTCGTAGTGTCCGTTCGGGGTGTTGAAAGCCGTCTTCCACTCGTCTCCCTCCCGGATGCGGATCAGGTGGTAGGCGTTGCGAAGATCCAGCTTTGTGAAGATGGTGGCACCCTGAAGGCTCTCGAAGGCGGAAGAAAGAAGAGGCAGAGGGTATCGGTTCTTTACAATGATCTCGTTTATTCCCCGGTAGTCGACGCACGGGCGGAGCGTGCCCTCCTTCTTCTTCACGAAGAAAAACCCCGCTCCCGCAGGTGAAGAGGCCGCCAGGGACTCCCGGATGTATTCCTCCATAGCCCGGCGCTCAGGAGCGGACAGGGAGTAGACGCGTCCCTTGGGAGGGAAGGTGCCGGGCAACAGGTCGACGGCGCAATCGTAAGACCGGTGTGAAGGAAGAGAAGTGGCCCTGGCTTTACTAAAAACCTCATTGAGTTCGTGATACACTGCTGGTACAGTGGAGATGTCGGGACTGTACCTGGGCGGGGCGCTACCGAGTGGGCTGGTGGCCGCCCTCAGGCACGTCCGATGGCAGCGTTCACTCCACTGCCGAACAACCCCCACCTCCCAGTCCAGCACCGGGTTGTGCTGCCGCAACCAAGGGTGCCCCAGAATGAGCTGCTGTCCTGGGAGGGAAAGAAGAAAAAACTGGATGGTCTCGTGGTGATTGCCGGAGAGCAGTAACTTAACTGGTTCCGTAACGAAAGCCACCTCGCCGATCAGACGGCCATCAATGGCACGTGCGGGAATGGACGGGCTCAGAGGCAGGAAGTCGATACCCCACTGACGTGCCATGATGTTCCCCTCCGCCCCGGAATCCACCAGGGCTGCCACATTCTGGTCGCCCGCCGCAAGCTGGACACGTGCCTGTAGCGTGAGCGTGCTGGGACTGGGAGAGCCGGTGCTGGTCGAGCTCACGCGGATCCCCCGACGCCGCGTGAGTTCCGGCCTTTTAACGGGCACCCCGCCACCCGATGACCCCTTTCCCCACAGTAAAAACACAAGCCCAGTGAGAGGCGTCGACGGTGCTCCTCTGAGGGAACCCGAGCCCCTCCCAGATCCATGGGCTCGGCGGGTGGTGTGGTTGGCGGGTCCCCAGCAGACGGAGGAAGGTGACCACGCGGGTTCCGCAGGGGCCTCCGCTCCCGATTGCGCCGGCGCGTCCGGATCCGCCGGTCTACTCGGGCCGCCAAGTACATCGCGCCCTTCAGGGTTTGCGGGCGATCGTAGGAAACTAGTTCGTCTTTCATGTACTCAGCGAGGCCGTTGAGGAATGTGCTAACGAGCGCCGGCGCGTTCCATCTGCTGCTGCCGGCCAACGTCTGGAACTTAAGTGCGTACTCCGCGACCGATCGGCTACCTTGACGCAGCGTCGCCAGTTCCTCGGCGGCGTCTTCAGTGGCAGAGCCCAGGTCGAATAGGCAGAGCAATTCCTCCGCGAATGCGTCGAACGAATCGCAAGCCGGGGCCATCCTTTCGTATTCGGCCAGACCCCACAGCCGCGCCTCGCCCGTGAGGTGGGTTAGGACGAACCCGACCTTGCCAGACTCCGACGCAAACGTGACGGGCTGGAGGCTGAACATTATACGGCATTATACGAATGCCCTCACATGCTTGGGATCTCCGTTGAACTTCTCGATGTTGCCGAGGCAGGGCTCCGGGACGTCCACGAGCCTCCTGGCCTCAGTTGACGGGCGGTGCGGGGGTGCCGTGACAGCCGGGGACGCAGCCACCGACAGTCTCTGGAGGGCTTGGGCCATCTCCTTCTGCTGTAGCTGTTGTTGTTGACCAACCTCGATCAGATTCCGGATGTCGGCGGACAGGCTGCTGATTGCGGTCTCGGCTCGCTCCAGTCGGCTCAATGCCGTCTTGTCGCTCACTGGCTGCATAGCGTTGGTCAGTCTGTCCTGTAAGGGATCGGACAGTACAGCCAAGTGCGTAGCGACAGAGACTTTATTGTAGGGGGGGTAAGATGGGAACAGCTGGCGCTGGAGCGGCGATCTGGCTGGGGGGAACAAGCAATTCTGCGGGATCTCCGAATTGCCAAGTGAGTCAGTTTCTCAGGGACAGATGAGCGAAGCAGCATCACGGGACAGACTGACACTCGGGTCTGCGCTGGTGGCGCTGGTATAGCGCTGTCCATGAGCCCGTGGCAGGTGGCGGCGATTCCACTGACAGGGGGGGCGTGGTCCTGTCACAGGTGGCGCCAGCACGTGACACATACATATATATGTACATATAGACAGACAGACATCGAACGATCGCCCATTCGGTCACTCAGTCATTTGGTCTCGGTCATTCTGTCACTCGGTCACTCAATCATTCAGTCAGTCACTCAATGAATGAATGAATGAATGAATCGATCAATCAATCAATCAATCAACCAATCAATCTCACTCACTCACAAGTGTTAACTAATTTGTAATAGTATTGCAAGCAGTTTAAACTCTCATGGAATATGTGGATGTCCATATCAGTTTTATCAAATTCTAATCCTACTTTACCTTTGTATAAGGCACAGGTGTCAAACTCAAGGCCCGGGGGCCAGATGCAGCCCGCCACATCATTTTATGTGGCCCGCGAAGACAAATTGTGCTTCATATTCATGTGTCATTACTCGAATTGAAAATTGTCTTCACTTTTAATAATATTTTATTTTTAAATATTTGGCCAGTTTTTTACTCGTCTGATTTGAAAACGAGTTACTTGTCAGTTTGTTTTGTAGCTTTTACTGTATATAATATGAGGTGCTCGTACATTTATTTGGGGTGACAGTCATAACGGCCCTCCGAAAGAAGCTATGACTACACTGCGGCCCGTGAAAAAATGAGTTTGACACCCCTGGTATAAGGGATAGCCTTCTCAAAGCATAGTCATCGTAATTTATTCAATCTGTTGTTTTACTAACATTTAATCATTGATCAATCACGTATCTTAAATCATGCTTTTCCTCCTTTGAAGCGACTATGTACTTCAAACCCAAACGCCACCATTTTTTAGGGAAAGAAACATTTGTTGAATCTATTTGTTTTCGACATAATATTCCTGCAGTCATCTTAAATTTGTTCAATTTATCAATCCCTTCCCTTGTTTATCCTGCAAATGAATCACGTGAATAATGTGTTATTCAAACTTTAACGTTCATAAGTTAGTCACCTGTTCTCAATTCGTTTGGAGTCTGTATGTTATTGTTCCAATTTTTTACATTTAATACTCTCCCACCTATTTGACCCGATCTTGTAAAGGTCTACAATTTATTATAAGCTATTTTAAAACTCTCCACGATGTTGTCTCCCATTCACTTCATTTCTGCCGAGCTGCTTCTTCTCCTCCGTCTAGCACAGGGGTCACCAACCCGGTGCCCGCGGGCACCAGGTCGCCCGCGGCGACCACATCAGTCGCCCGCAGCGACCACATCAGTCGGCCATAGGCCAGTTCTAAAAATAGTTTACAGTACACTGGTGAAGAGCATGCAATGCCAGGCTAACATTAATGTTCAGTGTCTTCACATAGAATATCATTAATAAAAATATAAAATTAAAGGTACACTGTGTAACTTTGTTATTTCAGAAGTGTATTATCAAAGTGGTCGCCCTTTGCTTTATTCGGTGCCCTTGAAGTAGCTCCCAACTTCAAAAAGGTTGGTGACCCCTGGTCTAGCATGTTGAAGACTTAAAAACCATCAATTCTGAAAACACTTAAAATCTCACAATTCCCCCCTTTGTTTTGTTTTTTGTTTTTTTCCCCCTCCCCCTTTTGACACATTCTAAAAAAAGTGTCACAATGGTTAAAAAGTAAAAATAACAATGTCCATGGTAACATACCCATCGCCGGCTGGACTTCGGGGTACCTCCAGATGCCATCCTGGCCTAGAATCACCAATTCTCAGTCACTGAAACTCGACTGGCAGCATCTCACATGGCTGTATCAACAAAAGCCATCACCCTCCTGTAGCTGTGCATGCAGCTCTCCGCACAATAAACATCCATAATACCAAAAAATAAAATTCATAATGATAAACAAAAAATAATCCACACACGGGCGCATGTTAAACGTATGAAATTGAAAACTGGAGCCTGCCGAGCCTGTCCTGAAAACGATCACATTTACAAACTCATTATGAAAAGTAAGGGGTTAGTTGTTAATGCATGTTCACAGACATGACACAAAATTCTCCAAGACTGCAGTTGACAACCTGCAAAGTAAACACGAGTTTAACAAATAAAGCACAATCTGCTCCCTGGGTTGCTGTTAGAGGCTGCAATACAATTAGGTAAAACATCAAAACAAAGCAAGTCATCACAAATTCCGTCACATACATTTCGTCACACTGTCAGGTAAGTCCAGAGTTGTTGTCATACACTGTCTTGGCTCAGAGTCTTGATTGTCAATGCTGGTATAGTCACGTCTGGTCATAATCTTGAAATGGGCCTTCTCCATTGAAGTCTTTTGTTGTCAATGGTGCCTAAGAGTCATCCTAAACCCATATTTAGTCCAAAATTAGCCCTGATCAATCTTGCTTTTTCAAATCTGTAGTATCTTTATATTTTTCAGGTGAGAGGAATGTTATCCTCTGCTGTGATCACATCACTCCAACTTTGAATCACTTTAACCATTCACAATACACAAACACCACACCACAAGCACAAACTTGACATTCATACACCATTACAGACAAACTGTCATCCCACAACACACACAAAAAAACATACAATATTAAATTGTAAAAGGAACCCTTCCTACGCAAAATTTTCTCCTCAATTAAAATTTCCCTTTTTATGTTAAATCCAAAATTAATATCTAATTGTCTGGTCTCCTGTCCTCTTATCGCTTGCCAATATGCATAATGCTGGAACATGGTTTAACTCCCCATTTAGTTTGCTCACATCTCACAGACTATTTGACACTTTGTATTGAGCTGTAACTTCAATATTTCCACCTTCCCATATTTCTTCCACTAGAACATTTCCATTTTGCTTTCAGTTTAAATTCATCCCTCCAAATAACTACCTCTGGCAAAGAACCAAAAATTTATAGAGCACTCCCTTTTACTGTTACCTTGTTCCTTCATTCATCTCCTCACAAGCATTACTGACCCTTCTAAAAAATAATGATACTAAATATAATGTTTTACAAACAATATACACAGCTTCCTCCTGCCACTTACACTATCACCTTGAAGATTATCGTTCTCATTTTTGTTGATGCCAATTCTTAGAATAAAAAAAAAAAGCTTACTCTTGATAATGGAGTCACGCTATATCACAAATTTTGAAAACCTTCTTCCACGTTCCCCCTTTGTACCTATAAAAAACCAATAAGAAATATTTTTGCTGTCGTGATCATCATTGAGGCCCTCACACATGTTATCCCTGCACTTTAAATTGTCAATTTTTGTACATTTGAAGCCCTTTGAGACTTGCTTGTGGGCTATATAAATAAACTTGACTTGCCTTGACTTTATTATTATTCAACTTCTTCTGCATTCTTCTTCCTCTTTTTTATTTATTTATTCATTTATTTTTTTTAGCTTAACTACTTCTACGAATTCATCTGATTCACTTCATTCCACTTTTAACACATTCCAAATATTCATGCCAAACATTCTAAATATTTACGGTTTTCGAGAAATTTACACATTTTAAGCCAATATTTCACCATTCATTCTTCATGGCACATTCAATATTTCTCATTTTCTTCCACATAATTCCTCCAATTCACCTTCTTTCACTTCCTAGATTAAAATTTCACATTTTCACTTTTAACATTGCGGTAAATTTTTGCAAAATTTCATTTTTCCCTTCTAATTTCTTCTAGTTTCCTTTTTTTTTTCCTTCTGAGTAATCCATCCACCTTACCCATTAACACGGCTAAAATCCTCGTTCCAGTGTTTATCATCAAATAAAGTTCCGAAATCCTTTGTAATAAACTGTAATGTAATTTAACATTCTACCAACATGGTTGTATATGCGGTAAATGTTATTGTTCAATCTATAGGTCATACAGCGCCTGTGTTCCAAATATGACACTCCTCCTTGATTTACCATCTCATAAGTTAGTTGTCAGCAGCGCTAAATGATAGCGCTTGAAAGCGAATGTCTCCTTGCCCAATTTACAACACATGCCACATTTCAGCCAGTATTTATTTATAAGATAAGATAAGATAAGATAATCCTTTATTATTCCCTCAATGGGGAAACTCCTATGTTAGCAGCAGTACACTTAACATATACACACACACACGCATGCGGGGAAGGGGGTAAAAGATTTTAAAGAAGTAGAAGGTATATATAATTAAAAAATATGGACAGTGTATACAAAATACACAATACACAATATGCAGTGGAGATAAAAAAAATATTAGATAAAAAAAATAGTGCAAGTGAAGAAAAAAATAAAATAAAATAAAAAACAGTGCAAAGAAAGCAGGTAAAAGAGTGTGAGGTAGACAGATATTGCACATAGTGATTGCACATATGGTTATTGCACGTTATTGCATGTTATTTTGTCCGTTAGCTACGGTGATCGGCCTGGTTGTACAGTCTGATGGCAGCAGGGAGGAAGGACCTGCGATGCCTCTCGGTGGTGCATCGTGGGTGACGAAGCCGGTCACTGATGGAGCTCTCCAGGGCTCTGACAGTCTCATGAAGGGGGTGGAAGACATTGTCCATGATGGAGGACAGCTTAGCCACCATCCTCCTCTCCCCCACCACCTCCACCCGGTCCAGACTGCAGCCCAGGACAGCGCCGGCTTTCTTCACCACCTTGTCCAGCCTCTTCCTCTCCGCTGC
Source organism: Syngnathus acus (assembly GCF_901709675.1). NCBI lineage: Eukaryota > Metazoa > Chordata > Actinopteri > Syngnathiformes > Syngnathidae > Syngnathus > Syngnathus acus. The sequence continues at coordinate 20,762,102 of NC_051089.1, read as the reverse complement.
AGTGATGCCGCTGCTCCAGCAGACCACCCCATAAAAAATGGCGGACTCCACCACAGAGTCATAGAAGGTCCTCAGGAGGCCGTCCCTCACTCCGAAGGACCTCAGTCTGCGCAGCAGGTGGTGTCTGCTTTGGCCCTTCTTGTATAGGGCCTGAGTGTTAACAGTCCAGTCCAGTTTATTGTTCAGGTGAACACCCAGGAACTTGTAAGAGTCCACAATCTCTATGTCCGTTCCCTGGATGTTCACCGGCGAGGGGGAGACTTTGCGCCGGCGGAAGTCCACCACCAGCTCCTTTGTTTTCCCAGAGTTAATCTGGAGGCGGTTCCGCCGGCACCAGTCCACGAATCTGTGATTCAGTTCTCGGTACTCCGTCTCGTCTCCGTTGTTAATGAGACCGACGATGGCGGAGTCGTCTGAGAACTTCTGGAGGTGGCAGGTTGATGTGTGGTGGGTGAAGTCAGCTGTGTAGATGGTGAAGAGGAGGGGGGCCAGGACGGTCCCCTGTGGAGCTCCTGTGCTGCAGACCACCGTGTCAGACACACGGCCTCCTGTCCTCACAAACTGCGGTCTGTTTGTGAGGAAGTCCAGGACCCATGATGTCAGCTGCTGGCAGGCTCCAGCATGGTGCAGTTTATTCCCCAGCAGTTCTGGCTGGATGGTGTTGAAGGCACTGGAGAAATCATAAAACATGATCCTCACAGTGCTTCCAGCCCGCTCCAGGTGAGCCAGGGACCTCTGCATGAGGAAGATGACGGCGTCCTCAACCCCGATGCTCGGCCGGTAGGCGAACTGCAGGGGGTCGGCGGAGGAGCTCACCAGGGGGCGCAGGTGGTGGAGGACCAGCCTCTCCAGGGTCTTCGCCAGGTGGGATGTCAGGGCCACCGGCCGGTAGTGGTTGAAGTCACTGGGGCGAGATGACTTGGGCACTGGTACCACGCAGGACGTCTTCCACAGCTGTGGTACCCTGTGCAGCCTCAGGCTCATGTTGAATATGTGCTCCACGATCCCGCACAGTTGCCCGGAGCAGGATCTGAGCAGCCTGGAGGTGATGCCATCTGGACCCGTCGCCTTCTTCACCTTGAGCCTGGCCAGTCCTCTCTCCACCTGGGCTGTGGAGAGCACCATGCTGGGTGGGGGGGTGGTGGGTGGGGTGGGGTGGGTTGCAGGGGGGATGGTTGGTGGGTTCGGTGGAGTTGAGAATGGGCTGGGGGGTCTTGGAGGGGGTGTGGCAGGGGGCGGGGTTGAGGTGAGAGTCCTCGGAGCAGAAGAGGCTCCAGTCGGGGGAAGTTGCAGCAGGGCTGGGTGGGTGGGGGGAGGAGTGGATGTTTGTTCAAACCGGTTGAAGAACCGGTTCAGGTCATTCACCCACTCCTGATCCCTGTCCAGCGCAGGTCTGGAGTTGCTACGTCCTGAGATGGTGTTCAGGCTCCTCCAGACCCCGCTGACGTCGTCCCGCTGCAGTTGGTCTTCCATCCTCCTCCTGTAGTTGCTCTTCCCCTCCCTGATCTTCTTCCTCAAGTCCCTCTGCACCGTTTTCAGCAGGTCCCTGTCTCCCGATTTAAAGACCCTCCTTTTGTCCCTGAGCAGGTCTTTGATCTCAGGGGTGTATGTATTTATTTTCAATCCTCATGTTAGCTGGCATATGTCAGAATTAAAATGTAATTTTGCTTTTAATTTTAAGTCTTTCAAAATTGCTATATCCGTACTGCACCGAGATAAACTGTTAAATATATCTTTAAAAACAAACAAAAACAATCTATGCTCCTGCACAGACTCTTCAAAGTGGCACCCAAATGCCAGATTACAAATCAAACCTCCTCCTTCACTCTCACATTTTTTGATAGAACAGTCTACTTATCTAGACCAGTGGTCCCCAACCTTTTTTGCACCACGGACCGGTTACGTGTCAGAAATATTTTCGCGGACCGGCCTTTATATAAATAAATATATTTATATATTTATTATTTAAATATTTATATATATAAATAGGATGAAATAAAATGATACGACTGGCATAAAAACAAATATAAACCACATAAAAATAAAACGTTGAATTCGTGGGAGCACCGAGCTCTTTTCTCAGAAATGAGCCGTTCCCATCTAGGCGTAATCGGAGACAATGACACCCGAAGTGGTTACGGTTTGTCTTTAAATGCAGGATGCTTGGTCTCCATGTGCCGAAGCAGGTTTGAAGGCTTCATTGCCTCGTTAGCTAGCCTTTCGCCACATATGCGGAGTGAACTTGGCGCGTCAGAGTCACCTGTGGCGATAAATCCATATTTTAAGTAGGACTCCAGAAATGTTCTTTTAAATGCAGCTTTCCTTTTCTTAGAAGTCGTAGCCTCTTCTTCTTCAGTGTCCTCATTGGACGTTTTTCCCTTTCCGAAGAAGCTTTCCAAACTTCTCTGTTTCTTGCTCATTTTTGCTTGCCTCGCGGGCTTGACTGTGGTGACATGTCACGTGACCGAGACGAGCGCCCTGTGTCAAGAGTCCTTATTTTTCAGACGCACTGACAGATGTAATTGGGAGAGATTCGCCAAATTTTTTATATTTTTCGAAATAAATTCTTACTCATTTTTGCTAGCTTTGCGGGCTCGACTGGGGAAACATGTCACGTGACCGGGACGAGCGTCTTAATCTGAATGAATTGATCGTCAATGGAAAAAAAAAAAAAAGATTTTTTTTTTTTTTTTCCTGTGCGGCTCCGCGGCCCGGTACCAAGTGACCCACGGACCGGTACCGGTCCGCGGCCCGGTGGTTGGGGACCACTGATCTAGACACTGTCATCACATACTAAATAATGACCTGCAAATTAAATATAATGTTGTTGCTGTGGTCCCTCAAAATATGTGACTAGAATTTGGACAATTATTAACCCCCATCAATTGATCAATTATCTCCTCACTAAATTCCTAGCCTGTTAACCTATCTGCATAAAGAAGACATTTACAATGCAGGGGATAAGAGAATAACAAGGAACACCTGAACCCTAACCCCAGAACACAAGGAAAACCTTAACAATAAACAAAATAAACCCAACCCACAATCAGAACCAGATAAACTAGGACCATTACATATGTGGACCGACACAGTACTCCAAATATTTCCTCATTAAACTTTTAGCCTTTTTGTGTAGAGCACCATTGATTTCTAATCATTGACCTAAGTTTATCCTTAATTTAATCCCAATCACGAATGCCCCCTACTTCATACTTTACTTGGTGTTCTTTTAATAAAAAGACTCTCACTTTTTTTTTTAGGGCTCGGCACTCTCCTCGTTGGACCAGTTTCTGCCCACAACCCTCAGATTATTCTATAATTTCTAATTTTTACATTTAACAATGCAAATCTGATAAACCATTGTCTAGCACACCGTTTTCGTGCACCATTTTAGCCCAAGTCCATCATTTATAACGAACTGGTACACAAAGACAAACCGATAACACACGGGCCCACAACATAGACATGACAATCTTCCCAGCCGATAACAAGTGGGTGGAGGGGCAGTTGAAGTGCGGAGAGCCTCGCCACCACCACGTCACACAATGCGACCCCCCACCTCTGTCCAAAATATGCATTTGTGCCCACCTGACCGTTTGGCCCAAACTTTAGAGCCGCACCCTTTTGAAAACAAAAATGGTTACAGTTTAACCCCACCACACAATGGGATATAACCTTCATGCTAATTATAGTATATACATTCTTTATAAAATTCTTGTTAAGCCATTTTTCTGACTCCAACTCACATGCCAAATAAAAAAAAATCAACAATTTTATACAAATCAACTTATTGTTCTTCATGAACCACAAATCATCACTTCCACCCAATGAACAGCAGCACCACAACTAATCACTCACTTCTCCAGCTGCGTCGCTGTCCCATCTGACAGCCAAGCCTGCTTTCCACACAATATCAACATAGACACACTTCAACAATTATGTAGCGACCTGGTGAACCCAGTTACCCTTTGCCCTAGACAACAATATAAGTCTCTAAGGTCGCACTATTGAGGTCGCCAGGCATCCATCCTGCTATATCAGCGATGCCTTCACCTTTTTTTTTTTCACGAGTCCCTGACTCGTATTGGTGGCCTGGCCGATCCAATCGACCCCGACCTTAGGCAACAGTATAAGTTCCTAAGTGTCTACTATTGAGGCCACTCTGGTGTCCATATGCTAGTCACTGGCATCCCACAAGTTCCAGCAGTGTGAGCGCCCTTTGCTGATCAGACAAAGTCCTCACCACCTTTCTCTTTTCAAAAAGAAATCATCCATACAATCATAAATGTATATACAACCACCATTCCTGAACACAGAGCTAAAATTATTAATGTTTAATTTTACTCTGCTTTCACTCCACAATATTGCTGAACTGGGAGATTTTATTGAAAAAAAAAAAGGTTCCCCCTTACCTTTTGTGCCGATCGGACTGCAATATTGTTGAGCAAGAGCGGAGAAGGAAGAATCCTTCCTGGAGCATGCACTTTCCCTTCTGAAGAAATCACGTCGGGGTCACCATTTGTTGGATTGTGTCCACAATTTAGGGAGCGCGCTAGCTGCGCCTCACGGCAAAAGCCATTGCCAATCACCTGTTATCCAATTTACTCACTGCGTGCTCGTTTGATTTCTTCAGATTTAGGAAAATGCTAAGACACTGAAGCAGAAATTAGACTTACACAGGTTGGTTGAACTCAATCACAATTCTTGTTAAGAAAGCTCTGTTTTCAGGAAAGTACAATACAGCGCTGGGCCTTTCGCGCGACCATGCTCAAGAGCAGAAAGTCTCCATTCAGAAAAGGCAACGTTCAAGGTTCTTTGGTCAGCTTATATTCAGTTGCACATGCCGGTGTGGGCCGAGTTTGATGGGTGATGAGTCTTTGGGGTGGGGCAAGTTCACAGTAGAGTTTGATTCCATGGGAGTGGCTGCTGGTTCGGTGAGAGCTGGTTCCGTGGGGTTGGGTGCTGATTATGGGCGATTCGATGTGTGTGGGGGCTGTTGTTTTCCTTTCCGTCTTTCAGCCTTGACGATCATCTTTGGCCGGGTTCTTGGCTGTCTCCCTCTGGCACCTGCTGGTTTTATCTCCAAGTGACCTTCCTGTAAACATTCTCCTCCATTCTTGCACATACACTGTCGCACCTCATCCATTCATCATTCTTTTAATTTTGTCATTTTGTACGGAATTATGTGAGCTTTTGGCTGTGACATCATCAATTTATTAATGTTCCCTGACTATGCAAAGTTTGTACTCACCACTTACCATGTTTTTGTTTGTTTGTTCTTTTGATACTCCATGTATCTTGTTTAAAAAAGGCACATTACTTAAATGTTTGTTACTTTGCGAATCATATGCCACAAAGTGCGCGGCCATGTCTAATGTCAGTCTGTTACTTTGCGAATCATATGCCACAAAGTGCGCGGTCATGTCTAATGTCAGTCTGTTACTTTGCGAATCATATGCCACAAAGTGCGCGGTCATGTCTAATGTCTACTATTAGGGACTTAGGGATAAGGACTTCCTCAATAGGGGAACGTCACAATGGATAAAGCGATGGGGCAAAGAAGGCCAAGCTAACAGCCATCACGTCATCATATTCTTAGTTTAATCATGCTTTCAACCATATCTTTTCTTTGTTGGGCAAAATATTTCCCTCTGTCCAGAACGTTCAGTAGTAATCGAAAACTGGCGTCTAGCATTAGTCAAAACATAAGATACAATCAAGTACTGAACATTTTTAGACGACCTTGGCAGTGTCCGTGATTTAGAAAATCATCAGGCATGCATTAAACAGTTCCTTAAGGGTCATTAAGCTATTCAGGCAATATATCAAAAAACATTTGTTATTTCAAAGTGCTCAGAAATACACATCAGATCATAAAGTTATAAAAACCTTTGTCATTACCCCCTATCAAAAATGTCTAGTTATGTCTTCTTTATTGATTTGGTGTGTAGGTATAATTATATGCTTAAAATATTTCTTTTATTGCGTTAATATGTGAATATACTTGTCTGCTTATGTACTTTATTCAATGAGGTTTGAGCATATCTGTTTTTGTAGCTAGGCAGGACTTTTTGTATTTCGACCCCATTCCTTCAAATACTAATTGACAGCTAACAGCTCATTCTACTATGCTTACAGTTGACAGACAAGTCAAAGCTTTTATTAGGTTGCTCCACCATCCAGGACAGGACCAAAACAGGCTATCCTTACAAAGAAACAAAATTACGTTGAGCAAGTAGTATCTCTGTGTATACCCCTGATGAATTTAAGATGGATCTTTGTTTGAAATGAACAAGCATTGAGACCATTTGCAATAAGGTGACATAAGCGACCATCTATCCTAGCACAAATAAGGAGTATCTTTGAACACCAGGACCTGGCTGCAAATACTGAGGCTGTGCTGTCCTACATCAAGTTCTGCGTGGGGAACGTCACAATGGATAAATGCTTCTGAATTGTCCCCAACTAGAAGCAGCCAGCCAGGTCAGGATGCTCCTCAAAGACTGTGACACCACCTTCAAATCAGACAATAAAGACAATACAGAACTATACAGTGCCACCAGAACCAACTTGAAACTTGAAAAGGGGTATCATAAAAGCAGGACTTCAAAACTAAAGTAGAGGATCAGGTCACCAACCACAGCCCACGGCAGATGCGGCAGGGCATCCAGAAGATCACCAACTTCAGGGACCAGAACACCATGGCTGTGGACTGAAGCGCCCAGCTGACAGAGGAGCTAAACACCTTCTTTGCACCCTTTGAGATCCCGACCCCTGAATCACCAGCCATATCCCATCAACCTCGCACTAACACCCACCAAGTGCCTGAAGCGACTGGTCCTGAAGCATATCCAAGCCTGCATTCCCCCCTCCTTTGATCCCCACCAGTTTGCCTATAGGGCAAATAAATCCACAGCCATAGCCATCACTTTTCACACCGCAGTGAGCCACCGGGAGCACCGTGAGAGCTACGTCAGGATGCGCTTCATTGACTACGGCTTGGCCGTCAACACAATCATCTCTGACATCCTGGTTAGCATGCTGTCTAACCTTGGACTTTCCCCTCTCACCTGCATCTAGATAAAGGACTTCCTCACTAACCAGACACAAGGATTGAAACTCAGTCCCCACCTCTCTACCATCAGAACACTCAACACGGGCTTCACACAACGGTGTGTGCTGAGGCCCCTCCTTTACAACCTCTACACCTCCGACTGTAAATCAGCTGACAACAGTAACATCATTATGAAGTTTGCAGACAACACGGCAGTGGTGGGGTTGATCTCGAGAGGAGACGAGTAAGCCGACAGAAACGAGGCCCCGCAGCTGTCTGAGTGGTGTGCATCAAACCTGACACTAAACACCACTAAGACAAAGGAGATCATCCTGGACTTTAGGAGGTCCAGAACATATCAGCCTCCTCTCACTAATAATGGCGACTCACTAAAGCAGGGGTGGTAAGCTAATTTTTGTCGTGGGCCGCATCAAAGTGAAAGTTTCCTTCGGAGGGCCATTATGACTGTCAAAGCCTTATATTGTATACAGTATAGGCTACACAACAAACTGATGAATAATTAGATTTAAAATCAGAGAGTAGTAAAAAATGTTATCTTATATATGTTAATATTTAAAAAAAAGAACGGAAATAAAAATCGCTAGCAATAACTATTTTTTAAAAGTGAACTAATTTTTTTTAAATTTAGTATGACACATGAAGTCGATGTACAATTTGTCTTCGTGGGCCACAATAAATGATGTGGCGGGCCATGTCTGGCCCCCGGGCCTTGAGTTTGACACCTGTGTATTAGGGCATTCCAGAGTCGAGGGGCGAGTGTCTGGAAGGCCTGGTCTCCCGTCATGCACTAGAGAGAGTTTCATCCTTTACCTTCCTGGGCACCACCATCTCAGGTGACCTGTCCTGTTGGCCAACACCAAGGCTGTCCTCAAGAAGGCACCACAGCGTCTCCACTTTCTGAGAGTGCTCAGAAAAAACAACATCAACCAGAAGCTACTGCAAATCTGCTATCGAGCTTCTATCGAGATCATCATGCCATGCTGTACCTCAGTGTGGTTCTAACACTGCACCGTAACAGAGTGAAAGAAGCTCCAGAGAGTAGTCGAGACAGCACAGAAGGTCTTGGGATGCCCCCTCCCTCAGTGACGTACACTCAACCCGCTGCTTCAGCATAGCGCAGTCCATCATCATAGACACCACTCATCCCTCCCACCACCTGTTTTGCATGCTGCCCTCTGGCAGACACTACATGTGCATCGAATCCAGGACCAACAGACTCAGGGCAGCTTCTTCCCAAAAGCCATCATCACCCTAAATACACACATGCACCGGCCACCAAACACACACAAACCTCTCACTGTATGAACTCTGTCTACTCAGTTTACACTATTTATATTATTTATATTTATACTATTTATATTCATTTATACCAGGAACCAGCACCTTGTAAAGCAGCCTGCGATTTTGTTGTACCTCCTGTCAGTCTGTTGTTGTACAATGACAATGAAAGGTTCTATTCTATTCTATTCTAAAATCAGTCCTCATATATGTTGCTTCACCGTTTAAATTACCGTTTTTTTCCGTGTATAATACGCAAAATTTAACTAATTTATTGTCCTAAAATCTGGGGTGCGCATTATACATGGGTACAATTTTTTTTTTTATTTTATTTATTTATTTATTTTTTTTTAATCAGGGTACTGGTACGAGTATTGATTTATGTATTGTTCTCTTCTTGTCATGTTGTGAAAGAATGTGGGTTGAATAAATACCGAAAGAAAAATAGTGTGTTTGTACTGTGCTCTGGTCATTTCGTCAAAGAAGGGATAATAGTCCTCTTCTCTTCTTGACTGACAATGAATGTGATAGTTTAATACAATCAGCAAATAACAAAATGCGTATTACAGGTAATATTTTATTTCACAACACTTTGCCTTGTTCCTTTCGTCTCTGCTGTTCACTTCAAACACGCTCCATACGAACGCAGTGCTCTCGTATCAGACGCTTGCTCGATCACCTGCTCGTTTGCTGTCACAATGTACCCTACACAAATCCGAAACATTTGTTGCGGCTCCGAGTCACGACGAGGGGCAAGTTTTGGTTTCCAAGGGTGTTTCTATTCCTCTTCAACGTCTCTCCCATACAGAGCCGCCTTTTTCACATGTCCGCACGTCACTTTCCTCTCTTTTCATCTGATCGCGGTGGTGCCTTTAGGGGCAGTCGGAGAAATCAACGCCAACAAAAAAAAAACATCCAGCCTAGTTAAGACCATACCAAAGACTATAAAAATGGGACCCATTGCCTCCCTGCGTGTGTGACGATCATTGGGACTTAAAAAAAAAATAAATAAATAAAATAAAAAAAAATTGGGTGCGTATTATACATGGGTACAGGCTTTTTTCCAGCATCAACATGCCATTTTTAGGGTGCGTATTATACATGGGGGCGTATTATACACGGAAAAAAACGGTAAGTCTCACTCATGCGAGTAAACACGTCTTCCCCCTGTCTTTTCTTTAATTTGTCTCTAACTTAATGTTTTGCTTATATCTTCACTATATATTGCCTTTTAGTCTATTTGAATAGCTGAGTTGTGGCCCTGACCCGAAGCATTTCATTGTCGAAATAATGCCACATTGTTTTAAAGACATTCATTTCCAGGACTTTTTTGACCATTCCAGGAGGGATTCCTACATAATTACAGTTTTAAATCAGCACAATGTGAATAGATTGCCTTGGATATATTTGTATCAGTTGAGTAAATTCAAACTTTTTCCCAGTATACTCTTCCCAGAACATAGACAATAAACTGCGTTGCAATTTTGTGTTTTTGGCAGACACAAAGAATTGGTATTTCAGCGTCCTCATCTTCGAAGACTCATTTGACACATGATTAACTATACAATGACCAGTAGTAACACATTTCGGATTCACTGTTTGTATGCTTTGCAGAAGGTAATCTCTTCCGCTTGGGTGTGTGTGTGTGTGTGTGTGTATTGTTCAGAAATTGCAGTGAAGGATTATTTCCAAGAGGGGTTGCAGTGGAGTGTCATCAAGTAGATGCATGGTCCATTGTTTGTCGGCTTTGTCAATTTTTTGGCATTTTAGCGCCAAGCCCTAAATTGTTCTTCTTCTGGCAGTAAAGTTAAGGTTAGTTAGAAGGCATGCAGCAGCTATTGTGACTGGCTATTCTTGGCTATTTGTGACTTCAGTTAGAACTTTTAGAAAATACACTACCGTTCAAAACTTTGGGGTCACCCAGACAATTTAGTGTTTTCCATGAAAACTAACAGAATTGCACAAGGGTTTTCTAATCATCCATTAGCCTTCTAACACAATTAAAAAAACAAATAGACCATTAGAGCACGAGAGGGATGGTTGCTGGAAATGGGCGTTTAAGCATTATTGATTATTGAAAAACACAGACTAGCATTGCCCAGTGGTAGAGTGATTGTCTCCCAACCCAGAGGTTGAGGGTTTGGTCCCTAGCCATTGTGACCATGTAATAGTGTCCTTGAGCAAGACACTGAATCCCGAGTTGCTCCTGATGTTATCAACAGAAGGTGAATAAGATAGCAGTGTGAAGCGCTTTGAATACCAAAAGTAGAAAACTGTGTACAAGTACAACTCATTTTCTGTTTTACCATTTACTATTTCAGTCACTCTATGGAAAAATGTACGACATACTCGAACGACTTACTTTGTCTCACGTCATTTGGAAGAGACAATAAACAGTCTTGTTAAAAAATTGAAATGCGTCCAGTTCAGAATAATGAAATGTAAGTAGAAGAGAAACAGAGCACGACATATTTTCATATAAATGTGCAGATATCATTCTTTTCCTGACAATTGATAGATAATAATAGAAAGAGGAATGGCAGAGACATTTTTCCATTATCCCCACAACTGGCCTATAAATCATCAAATACTGTCAATATATACATTATATTTGATCTCTACCTGACTTTATAGAGGTTTGCTTGTACAAAATGGGTGCAAACAAGATTGTTTCTATCAGGTCTCCGCTCCTCGCCGTTTCCTCGTAGCCCCACGTGTCACATTGTTGTCATGGTGTCCGTTTGCGCGTCTATGCACTCGCCCCTCCTTGCCTGTGTCCTACCAGTAATCATTGTAATCGCCGTCACCTGCTCCTCATTACCCGTCTTGTACTTAGTAAGTCCTGTCTGCGTGTCACTCCTTGTCGGATCGTCCTGTTAGTCTGTTCCTGTTAGCACTGTTAGTTCCTGTTTGCCCGCCCTGTTTGTCCTGCCCGTTTATCCCTTGTTCCCCATTCACTTCGTCTTCGTCTTCACACGTCTGGTTCCCGTCTGTTTCGGCTGCCCGTACGTTGCTATGTTCTCCTGCCTGTTTGTTTCCCTTGTCCTGTCCTCCACCACCCGTTTCCCTTCAATAAACCCTGGTCCAAGCTACATTTGGTCGCCCTGCTCCATTTCTATCAACCGACAAAGTGGCGAGTTCCTTTTGCGGTCTCTTTGAGGAGTATTATGCAAATAGATTAATTTAGCACATGCAATGTGATTCGTCAAACCTGAGATGAATCACAATGACTGATTTTGCACATTTAAATACTGCATTTGAAAGGCAGGTTTAAAAAAAAAAGAAAAATGCAAAATGTGCAGCAAAATGAGAGGGGATGGGAAGAACAGATTTTTACTGCTTATATAATGTAAACATTTTTATATTCCAGAAACAAAAACAATTACCGTCTATTCAGAAAGGCAACTTTTGAGCTACTGTATGATTTATGACCTGCGCTCATGAACAAGGACTCATGCCTATGACAAAACTCCTTTTAAAAATGCATTTCAGTGCTTCTCGTCTATTGTGGGTTATCCTCATGAGGGTCGTGGGCATGCTGGAGCGTCTCTCAGCTGACTGGGCAGCTAGCGGAGTACACCCTGAACAGGTTGCCAGCCACTCAAAAGGCACACATAGACATAGACAAACAAACCTGGAGTACCCGGAGGAAATCCATGCAGGCACAGGGTGAACATGCAAACTTCAGAAAAGAATCAGTATGAGGCGATTTGCTAACCAGTGCTCCACCGTGCCACCCCAACAGAAGAAAACAGATATTGTGGAAGGAAGGAAGGAAGGACGGACGGGCGGGCGGGCGGGCGGGCGGGCGGACGGACGGACGGACGGAAGGAAGGAAGGAAGGACAAAGCAGTTATAAATTTCATCCTTCTGTAATAACTAGATTCAAAAAGGAGGGAAAAGTTAAAAATTCAGTGAACACCCTTGATCTCCAGACTACACAGTTTCCACATACGTACCCCATGTTAATAAAATTGGTTATCCAAAAAGTAGGCCCACATGATAATAAACATAATAATCTTGTAACAAAGATTAACATATACACCCTTATGAACATATAAATTATGAGACAAAAAACACAACATTCCAAGGGAAAAAAAACTCAAAGTCAAGACACAATTTCATTGCAACATGCAAGGTAACGCAACCAAGTGTTCACAAGTTCATCTGGCTATTATGTGTCTCATTCAATCAGTCGTGAGTGTTATTTCTTCCCCCCAACTACCAACCACTTCTGGAAAGTGCTTCGTTTTTGTGATTATCATTTTCTTGTTTGCTTGTTTTTTTTGTGGTTACCTTTTTTTAGTTTGTTTAGCTTGTGTTTTTGTGGTTTTTGTGTGTTTGTGACTACTTTTTTCTTATTTATTTATTTTTTGTTGGTTTTTGTTTTTTCTGTGTTTTCAATCACCTTTTTCTTGTTTGTTTAGTTATATGTTTTTGAGATGTGCACTTCACGACCACCGTACAGGCCAGTTTTTAATTGTGTATTCATTTTCAACTATATTTAGCTGTTTCAAATGTTGTGTCAAAATCTTCCAAATCTAACATTTGTATTTTCAATTAAAAATGTTATGTTCCACTTAAAAGTCATGGATGTAACTCCAAAGTTAAATCTGTTCCAATCAAAAAGATTAAAACTGTGTTGATTTTCTTAACTGTGACTGGCTGGTGACCAGTTTTGGGGTGTAAACCGATGTCAGCTGGGATAGGCTCCAGCACCCCCTGCGACCCTGAACAGGATAAGCGGCCTTGAGAATGGATGGCTGGATTGAAATTCTTAACCCAATTAATTTTCCTTGCTTATTTTGCTCTCTCCCACTCCCAAAACCAGAAATGTATGCGTTTCAACCCCAACGCCACAGTCTGGGTTGCCAAGCAGCGGATCCTGTGCACACTCAATCAGAGCCTGAAGGATGTGCTCAACTATGGCGTTTTCCAGCCTGCCAATGGTGGAAGAGATGGCAAGTTTCTGGATGAAGAACATTACCTCAGAGAGTACCCTCAGCCAATCAGTAAAGGTGTTCCGTGTTTGGAGGTACACAACCATTAAAATGATTTAGTTACAATTACATTAGTAAGGAGTAAATATACAATACACACATTGTGTAGCTTTGGCTGAAGACTACACGTGTAATAAATGTGGATTAGGGTTCGGGTGGTCTCCAAGTACCCACTTCACATGTGCTTCTGTTATATCAAACTGCGAGTGAGCGTGCCTCATTGAAAGGAAATAAAAGAATCCGTTTTGACTGGCTATGATTGAAGTCCATTGTGACCACTCCCACAGCAGCGCAGCACTCCCTCTCACAGATTCCCCAACCTGCACTCGTCGGCGGGTCTAACCTGCCTGCGTGCAGATACGCCACACGCTGTGTCGTATTTACACCAGTCATGAAAATAGAGCCTTAATCATTAGTGGGCACAAGCTGAAAACACGTTATAAAAGAGCCACCGCATGTACGACTCAGTTTTATCATTTGATAATTTTCCTCTAATTAATGCATTCCAGTGTTTCACTGAGTTGCTAGCATCAACACTAATGGTAAATTGCTGTAGGGCCAAAATTGCGAGCTCTTACATTAGAATAGAATGTTAACAATTGACAAAATCTTAGTAGATTTCTTTGCCCACTAGACCTAGTAACTGACATGACTATACGCATCTCTCACATGTAAATATTTTGTATGAAAAAGAGCATTTACTAACTTAAATTATGGTATCATTAAATTATCAGGCATTGTACATATTCACATATAACACATCGGGAAAACCTCAAACCTTCTTTTGTCACGGATGGAATGGAGCAGGGCGACCAAGTGCAGTTTGGACCAGGGTTTATTGGAGGAACTCAAAAGACAGACTCGGCAAACTGACACGACTTAACAAAACGATAACATGACTGACTGACTAACCGAAACAGACTTGAAAATGACAGGAACCAAAAAGACATGAAGCGTAGCGACAACATTACGACATCAGGAACCAAAAAGACATCAAGACAACAATGATCTGATGAGGCGTGAGGGGCAGACATGACTTACATACACGACGGGTAACAAGAGGCAGGTGAGAATAATCAAACTAATCATGGGCACACAGGAGGGGAGGGGCGAGCACACAGACAGAAACCATGACAACAGACACATAGTGGAACGGCTGGGGACGAGACGTGACATCTTTACTTCTTGGTGAAAGTATGATAATTTGACATTGCAACTGTTGCAACTCTATTACACATCTAATTGGACCCATTGATTTTCTGTAGAGATTCATTGTTTTATGTTTTAATGTTTGTCTTTGGCATTACAGTTTCGCTACAAGAGCCGAGTTTACAGGCAGCCCAATTTGGATGAGAAACAAATTGCCAAACTTCATACAAAGGTAAGAATGTTGATGCAACAGAATAAAAAGCTCTATCAAAAAAGTAAATAAGAGTTTACTGATAATATTTAGCATTCAGGTTAATCCAGTTGCATTTTACTGCTACAAAGGAAGATGACAAATTTTCTGATTTAACCATTTTTCTCATCAAGAATTCCACTACTGAACGATTGGGGTTTTTGTACCAGTTTTCCACCTGCACGTTGGGTGAGGATCATTTTTGGGACTAAGTTGGTTCTATTTATGCATAAAATTATTGCTAAGTGTTTGCAAAGACATGGAACAGCAGTAGTTTGCTGATGACAGAGTGTTTTACGTATCAGCAGGAAACAACCCATCAAGCCTCAGTGATCATACGGTGACAGTGTGTTGCTATTTTAATGTCTCTAAAGGAATCATTTAACTCTGAACTACAACAAAATGATATTGATGTGTTTGTCGATGTGGACGAACGTTTTTTTTTCCCCTCACGACTCACACAAATAAAATAGGGGTTGTCAATGATTTTGAATACTTGGATATCACTTTAGAATAGCTCCAAACCTGAAGTTTAATGCATGTATAAAGCAGTTGCGTAAAACTGTACAAATCAGTCTGAACTGTTTTAGATTTACCAGGTCACTTCTACAGCATGCATAGGGCCACTGATTCAGTAACCAGGCCAATTTCCTCAAACTACAAACAAACCTTGACATTTTTCAATCAGAAAGCCACATAAATTGCATCATTTTAAAATTATTTGAAAATATAATATCTGAAATTTCTCTCATTTGAAATGCTTAAATGGGCTGGGCCTTAAAGCAGTGTCTCAGTCAATTAAAAAGAATGACAAGGGAGAGTATAAGCAAGCAGAACTCTAAAATTGAAAAAGCGCAGAATAACACAAATCCCTTTCGGTAGAAGGTCCACACACTCTGCCACAGAAAATAAATGGAACAGAAGCTAAAAAAAAATAATGCAAAAGTTAAACTTAATGAGCTGTCACCTAATCGTGGTGGAGGGGTTTATGTGCCCCAATGATCGTAGTTGTCTTGGGGTTTATACCCCTGGTAGAGTCACCCATGTCAAACAAGTCCCTAGGTGAGGGACCAGATGAAGCATGACTCACAAAATCCCTCATGATGAGAGACAAGAATGGACTGTTTTCCCTTGCCTGGACGTGGGTCACCGAGGCCAGGCCTGAAGTTGGGGCTGGAAGGCTGGACCCTCACTCACGGGACCGTAAAGTTAACGTGACTCCTCCTTCCTGTAGGCTTGCCACCTGTAGGTCGGAGGGGCCGGAGGGGTCGGGTGCAGAGAGAGCTGCCAAAGGTGGTCCGATCACTGGCTACAGAAAGCTAGCTCTAGGGACGTGGAATCTCTGGCAGGGAAGGAGCTTGAGCTGGTGTGAGAGGCAGAAAGGTTCCGACTAGACATAGTTGGACCAGTTTTGGCTCTGGTACCAGTCCTCTCCAGAAGGGTTGGACTCTTCCACTCTGGAGTTGCACATGGTGAGAGGTGCCTAGCAGGTGTGGGCATACTTATTGCTCCCCAACTTAGCAACTGTACATTGGAGTTCACCCCGGTAGACAAGAGGGTAGCATCCCTCTGCCTTCGGGTGGGGAGGACGGGTTCTGACTGTTGTTTGTGCATATGCGCCAAACAGCAGTTCAGTTCAGATAAAAGTCCTTGGAAGGAGTGCTGGAAAGTGTTCCTTCTGGAGATTCATTCTGCTGGGTAACTTCAGTGCTCACGTGGGCAATTGTGTGTGAGTGATCCATGTTCCGTGCCTCCATCGGGTCCTATCGGGCCTTTTGTGGCCTGTGGAACTCCAAAGGCAGCTGACAGGTACCAGATGGCCAAGTGGAATGCAGCTTTGGTGGTCGCTGAAGCAAAAACTCGGGCATGGGAGGAATTCGGCGAGGCCATGGAAAAATGACTTCTGGATGGCTTCAAAGAAATAGGGTGAGAGATAGAGATAGGGTGAGAAGCTCAGTCATCCGGGAGGGACTTGGAGTTGACCCAACTGCGGATAACCGGTAGAAAATGGATAGATGATCTATAAAATACAGAATTGTTTGGGTCCTGATATAATATAAACACTGTAGAGCTCTGAGGTCTGCAGACTTGGGTCAAATAATAGTGTAGAACCCAGAGTTCAAAGTAAACATGGTGGTGCTACATTTAGCTGTTATGCTGCACACAAATGCAATAATATAACAACAGAAGTTAAATCACCCCCGAGTGTACGTGCTTCAAAAAACAGGCTTAAAACATTTCCCATACATTTGATTCAGGTCCTCTAAACAATGTTAATCTTTTCTTTTCTTTTAGACATTATAGAAAGTCACTTTTATTTCAATACTTCAAAATGCTTTTAACCTCTTTTAATGTTTCTAAATGTTGTCAAAGTACATTTGAATTTAATTTATTCGTTTCAACATTCTAGTAAGGTTTGCCTTGTGTATAAAATGTCAAATGTGCTGTAGAAATAAAACTGTAATGCCTTGCCTTACAAAGAAACACCACAAGTATTATGCTATTTAACCTATTTAGTATTACACTTATTATATTGTCAGTAAACGGGATGTATGCTTATGCTCAGAAACTCCAAATACATTAAGTGTATGGTGCTAATTTCTTGTTGGCAGTGTGATGCATTATCAAAACCCATGCTTCATCTATTGCTCAGGAGGAGTCTCTTTTTCCTTGCCAGCTCCAGCAGCAGAGCACGTTAACACTGCATCGCTGTTCCACCCACAAGAGTAAAAGTCAAGTGTGTTCAACCATTTGAAGAATCTGTTTCCTCTGCCTAGTTGTTTTAGGCTCACCTTAGACAGCTATCCATCCCACAGTGAAAACAATCGCGTTGTGCAGCCAAATTGAAAATGCTTATGGACACTGGCTGTTTTTGGCATACCAGAAAATGTCTGACAGTTACTGTAAATCTACACACAAATACATTTTTATGAGAGTAGGAAAGACGACAACTGGACAAAGGAAAAACTGCAAAAGAAGGTGAAGCAAATAGCAAAACAAGTTTGCACTCTTGATATAATATACATCACAATGTGTGTATTTAGAATGGTAATAATCATCAGAGTGGAAACAATTTTTAACTGGATTTGAACTGAATATACTACATTTTTATTAATTTATTTATTTAGCAAAGTGAACAGTAGCTGTACTCTATGATCAGACCTGGGTGCACCCTTACTCTTGCCCTAAATCAGATGGGATTGACTCCAGATTCCCTATGACACTGATCTATGCTAAAGAAAACCAAGGCGTGGATAGATTTGACATATTTCTTGCCTTGATCCGATAGACAGCCATTCTCCAGTACTGTTAAAGGAAAGGTGATGAATGAAGAAACTTTCTTTGCAGAGAGAGGATTTCAGCTACATCAAACAAACCATTGAGTTAATTAATTTGACAATGAACTCCTGACATTTCCCGATATTAAACAAGCAATGACTCATCAGTGACATCTAAGAAGCAGCCGAACTGCTGTGCTCACATTTCATTTGCTTGGCCAAATCAGCTTGTTCAAGATAGTGTGAAGTGAATTCAGAGATTTATCTCTAAATATAGTGTTTGAAAATAAAAACGGAATATATCTTCTCCTTTGTCTTCTTTCGCCTCTTCTTTGTCTTCTCCATCTTCCTCTTCTTCGTCCTGTTCTCATTTGTCTACCTTGTCTTCTTCTTTTCGTCTTCTATAAAATCTTCTTCTCTTAGTTTACTGGCGTATTATAGCTCATTGGTGCATGACTTCATCTACTGTGCAGGAACCGCAAAGGGACTTGAAACCCGATGCTATCTACAATATGCTGCAGGTCAAAGCTGAGCGTTTCATGCGACACGTTTCCATACAAAGTCAATTTCGTTTGAAGCAACAAAAAAATGCTACACCCATTTCATCGTGATAGGATGAAGTGAAATTGGAAGTGTTACATTGACGACAGCCAATCAGCGTCAAAAACTCATTCAACGCACCAAACAGCAATGACTAGTACTTGAGCACACTGTAGGGGGTTCGTCGATAATTTTTTTGACGCACCAAAATCACATCTAAATCTCAACTTCAGTTGCATGGACAGCTGCTCTAAAAAATAGGTGTGCGTTTTTATAGTCAGCCGTGGCTCCTCACATTACGACGTCATACAATGAGGACTCTGATGTTTTCTTGGATCGGGCGGGGCTGGTGCTTAGAAAGGAGAAATCAGCAGGAATGCTTCAAAATATGTGAATGGAGGAAAACGCCACGCTTGGGGTGTTTTTAATGGGGAATTAGCATTTGATCATGGCTAAAATCTCAACAAAATGTTGCTTTAGAATGATATGCCTCCTTTAACTTAACAGATTGGCCTTGTTGGAGGTCTGAATTTTCTTGCTCTTATTTTGTAAAACTTTTAGCACACACACTAACGATCAAGCAACCTCCGTAAACATTACTTTTTGTTCATTTCTGGCAGAAGGCTGCATGCTTTGAATGCTCTTTTTTTTTTTATTGCTGTACAGCAAAACAAATGAAGACTGTGCATGCTCTCAACACACATTTGAAAATATCCCAGCAACCTACCATACAGTCAACAAAATGAAGCTCTCTCCTTCCCTTCTCATCATGCACTGTGATGAAAAAATATCTCTGTACATGGGTCTGAGAAATATACTATACAACCAAACAAAAAAAGTGGGCTATATTTAGCCTTGCTAGGTGCTATATTGGCAGTTCGTGGGTACTAACTGGCACTTCCCATGGAACGATGTCCAAATTTGAACGCAGTGAAAGATATTGCAATTTGTGGTCAATTGCAATTTTTAGGACATTTTGCAATTATCCATTCAGCTTTACCACTTGAACTCAAACTGACAAAATGTTTGTTTGTCTATTTGTGCCCTGCCATTGGCTGGCGACGAGTTTAAGGTGTTCCCGCCTGGGAATTATTTAAATGATCTTACCGCACAAATTATTTCATGTTGATCTTTGGATAAAAAAATGCTGAAGTCTTCTCTGCCTTTTGTCTTAGTCAACCCATCTTCTCTCCCCGTCCATGAAATGATTGCCACTCATTGTCTTGATATTCTTTTGCTATATCATTCCTCATTTTCTCCTGCCCTTGAGGGAGCTGTTCTCTTATCTATTTTTATCACACGGCCTGGAATGAAAGCAAATGGGAACAGAACTGGAAAAAGCGAACATCCATTCTACTCTGTCATCACTCTCGAAATTCTTGGCTTCTTGCGTTTAGTAATTCTTTTGTTTCCCTTTTTAAATACGTCCTTTTTTTATCCCTCTGTTATTGTTAAATCCCTGCTCTGATGTGTGATGTAACCTCTATTCCCATTAGTTCTGGGCTCCTAACTTGCTTTTTCACACTTACCAAAATATGTCAATTCATCCAGCTCCAATACTGTTTATCCCATCCATTCACAATGTGCTGGGTCAAGGGAAAGCTGGAGTCTATCCCAGCTGACTATACGCAAAAGACGAATTACAAGTACACTCTGAACTTACATATAGAGACAGACAACCATGCACACTTCACCAGAGAGACGCTGAACACATGCTGCCTGCACCAAAGTCAGGCTTTCAGTGAAACACATATTTGTGTTGATTCTAATAGTCTATTGTCCTTTGTGGCGATGCAGGCCAATCTGAAGAAGTTCATGGACCTTATACTCCACAATCAGGTGGACAAAGTGTCAAAGATGTTAGAGAGAGGCCTCGATCCCAACTACCATGACAGTGACACTGGTGGTAAGTCTACACCAAATTAGAACAGGAATCTTCAAGTATTACCCAAAGTATTCAAGCAGTTTGATGTTCTTATGGGTGTCTTGCTGTTGTCATATTATTACTTAATATTGGTATTTTCTAATGTGGAACTTACAGGTGACACACAAAAGCACACAAAAAACAAAAAATATGCAGTTATTGCTCACTTTTACCAACATCTCATTCCAACCTTTGAACCAAGGGTGTCCAAACTTGCGCAGGGAGCTTAATTTAGTCCGATCGCACAACCGCAGTGCGCCGGGCGCTCACTGTCGCATTGCTTTAAGAGCGTCTTTGTGTTCCGAGTTGTAAGATGACGCTGCTCTCGAGCCATGCCCATCTGAAGCAGTTCCTGATCCCGTTCGACTTGTCTATTTCCCTGGCACGATCCTCGTCTTTTTTCTCTAAAACCTTCGCCATGCTGGCCAAAACATTTGCTAATCAGGCAAATGATGTGACGAAAGTAGCGCCAAAATGCTGCCGAAAATAATTCAGCTGTTGTCGCAATACTGCCCCCCCCCCCCTTTAGCAGTGATCTATTCAAGGAGCAGAATTACAAATATTACTCTAGTAATATCCCCTCCGTGAGTCGTCACCTTATCGTGGTGGAGGGGTTTGCGTGCCCCTATGATCCTAGGAGCCATGTTGTCTGGGGCTTCATGCCCCTGGTAGGGTCACCCATGGCAAACGGGTCCTAGGTGAGGGGCCAGACAAAGCACGGCTCATCAGCCCCTTATGATGAAAAAAATTAATGGATCACGTTTTCCCTCGCCCGGACGCGGGTCACCGGGGCCCCCCTCTGGAGCCAGGCCTGGAGGCGGGGCTCGAAGGCGAGCGTCTGGTGTCCGGGCCTTCGCCCATGGGGCCCGGCCGGGCTCAGCCCGAAAAGGAAACGTGAGTCCCCCTTCCCATGGGCTCACCACCTGTGGGAGGGGCCAAAGGGGTCGGGTGCATTGCAAGCTGGGCGGCGGCCAAAGGCAGGGACCTTGGCGGTCTGATCCCCGGCTGCAGAAGCTGGCTCTTGGGACATGGAATGTCACCTCTCTGGCTGGAAAGGAGCCCGAGCTGGTGTGCGAGGCAGAAAAGTTCCGACTAGATATAGTCGGACTTGCCTCCACGCACAGTTTGGGTTCCGGTACAAGCCCTCTCGAGAGGGGCTGGACTCTCTTCCACTCTGGAGTTGCCCACGGTGAGAGGCGTCGAGCAGGTGTGGGTATACTTATTGCCCCCCGGCTGGGCGCCTGCACATTGGGGTTCACCCCGGTGAACTAGAGGGTAGCCTCCCTCCGCCTTCGGGTGGGGGGACGGGTCCTGACTGTTGTTTGTGTCTATGCACCAAACGGCAGCTCAGAGTACCCACCCTTTTTGGAGTCCCTGGAGGAAGTGCTGGAGGGCGCTCCTTCTGGGGACTCCATCGTTCTACTGGGTGACTTCAATGCTCACGTGGGCAATGACAGTGAGACCTGGAAGGGTGTGATTGGGAGGAACGGCCCCCCCGATCTGAACCCGAGCGGTTCTATTATTGGACTTCTGTGCTCGACACGGATTTTCTATAATGAACACCATGTTCAAACATAAGGGTGTCCATGTGTGCACTTGGCACCAGGACACCCTAGGCCGCAGTTCGATGATCGACTTTGTAGTCGTGTCATCAGATTTGCGGCCGCATGTTTTGGACACTCGGGCGAAGAGAGGGGGGGAGCTGTCAACTGATCACCACCTGGTGGTGTGTTGGCTCCGATGGTGGGGGAAGATGCCGGTCCGACCTGGCAGACCCAAACGTTCTGTGAGGGTCTGCTGGGAACGTCTGGCGGAATCCCCTGTCAGGAAGAGCTTCAACTCCCACCTCCGGCAGAGCTTTTCCCACGTCCCGGGGGAGGCGGGGGACATTGAGTCCGAGTGGACCTTGTTCCGCGCCTCCATTGTTGAGGCGGCCGACCGGAGCTGTGGCCGTAAGGTCATTGGTGCCTGTCGTGGCGGCAATCCCCGAACCCGCTGGTGGACACCGGTGGTAAGGGATGCCGTCAAGCTGAAGAAGGAGTCCTATCGGGCCGTTTTGGCCTGCGGGACTCCGGAGGCAGCTGACAGGTACCGGATGGCCAAGCGGAACGCGGCTTCGGCGGTTGCTGAGGCAAAAACCCGGGCGTGGGAGGAGTTTGGCGAGGCCATGGAGAATGACTTCCGGACGGCTTCGAGGAAATTCTGGTCCACCATCCGGCGTCTCAGGAGGGGGAAGCAGTGCAACGTCAACACTGTTTACAGTGGAGATGGCGTGCTGCTGACCTCGACTCGGGACGTCGTGTGTCGGTGGGGAGAATACTTCGAAGACCTCCTCAATTCCACCGACACGCCTTCCATTGTGGAAGCAGGGCCTGGGGACTCTGAGGCGGACTCTCCAATCTCTGGGGTTGAAGTCACTGAGGTAGTTAAAAAACTCCTCGGTGGCAAGGCCCCGGGGGTGGATGAGATCCGCCCGGATTTCTTAAGGGCTCTGGATGTTGTGGGGCTGTCATGGCTGACACGTCTCTACAGCATCGCGTGGACATCGGGGACAGTGCCTCTGGATTGGCAGACTGGGGTGGTGGTTCCCCTCTTTAAGAAGGGGGACCGGAGGGTGTGTTCCAATTACAGGGGAATTACACTCCTCAGCCTCCCTGGTAAGGTCTATTCAGGGGTGCTGGAGAGGAGGGTCCGTCGGGAGGTCGAACCTCGGATTCAGGAGGAACAGTGCGGCTTTCGTCCTGGCCGTGGAACAGTGGACCAGCTCTTCACCCTCAACAGGATCCTCGAGGGTGCATGGGAGTTCGCCCAACCAGTCCACATGTGTTTTGTGGACTTGGAGAAGGCGTTCGACCGTGTCCCTCGGGAGGTTCTGTGGGGGGTGCTTCGGGAGTACGGGGTACCGAGCCAACTGATAAGGGCGGTTCGGTCCCTGTATCACCGATGCCAGAGTTTGGTCCGCATTTCCGGCAGTAAGTCGGATTCGTTCCCAGTGAGGGTTGGACTCCGCCAAGGCTGCCCTTTGTCACCGATTCTGTTCATAATTTTTATGGACCGAATTTCTAGGTGCAGCCGAGGCGTTGAGGGTGTCCGGTTTGGGGACCTCAGCATCGCGTCTCTGCTTTATGCAGCCGACGTTGTGCTGTTGGCTTCTTCAGGCCGTGATCTCCAGCTCTCACTGGAGCGGTTCGCAGCCGAGTGTGAAGCGGTCGGGATGAGGGTCAGCACCTCCAAATCCGAGTCCATGGTCCCCGATCTGAAAAGGGTGGAATGCCCTCTCCGGATCGGGGATGAGATCCTGCCCCAAGTGGAGGAGTTTAAGTATCTTGGGGTCTTGTTCATGAGTGAGGGGAGGATGGAGCGCGAGATCGACAGGCGGATCGGTGCAGCGTCGGCAGTAATGCGGACTCTGTACCGGTCCGTCGTGGTAAAGAGAGAGCTGAGCCAAAAGGCAAAGCTCTCAATTTACCGGTCGATTTACGCTCCTACCCTCACCTATGGTCACGAGCTATGGGTCGTGACCGAAAGAACGAGATCCCGGATACAAGCGGCCGAAATGAGTTTTCTCCGCAGGATGTCCGGGCTCTCCCTTAGAGATAGGGTGAGAAGTTCGGTCATCCGGGAGAGACTCGGAGTAGAGTCGCTACTCCTCCACGTTGAGAGGAGCCAGATGAGGTGGCTCGGGCATCTCATCAGGATGCCTCCTGGACGCCTCCCTGGGGAGGTGTTCCGGGCATGTCCCATCGGTAGGAGACCCCGGGGACGACCCAGGACGCGCTGGAGAGACTATGTCTCTCGGCTGGCCTGGGAACGCCTTGGGATCCCCGGGATGAGCTAGATGAAGTGGCTGGGGAGAGGGAAGTCTGGGAGTCCCTCCTGAAGCTGCTGCCCCCGCGACCCGACCCCGGATAAGCGGAAGAAGATGGATGGATGGATGGACTCTAGTAATATTACAAATATTACACTAGAATCAACAGTCATCTGCTTTCTGCATTTGGTCATGTAACGTTCACAAGCTGAGCCGTGATTGGTTGTTACATGATCACTGAGTAACTGTGACATAATTTTCAGTTGACAGCTAGTGGCAAAAAAATACCCCCCCCCAATCGAGATGGGTCATTTTCCCTGCAATTACTATGTTTCCCCAGTAGATGGGGAAGCACCCGCCCGCGCATTTACTCCCGGGAGCCGTGTCAGAAAGCTCGGTGCACACTCACAAGTGCGTGTGCGTACTCAGTAATACGTAGTGATTTCATCTATCAGTGCCAAATTTCGAGTGTAGTTTTCAGATACAGTTTTACGCTAATGCCATCCACAAACCTTCCCCTGGAATCCTTCCATTAAAATGAGTGGCCCAAAGAAAAGAAAGGTGGACACTGAGTGCCGAATGTTAAAAAAGACTGGACAATTTGGCTCGACCTACGTGTGTCAGAAGACGTTCAGCCACATGAACGTCAACAAAGCCCATCACAGATCTAGGTTAACGGACCGACACCTCGGCTCTATCCTAAGAATTACCACAACAAATTTTACTCCAGACTATGATGCACTAGCAAAAAAGGGAAACCAACAATACTATTGATTTCTTTATTACTTTATTTAGATTCTTCAAGATGATGTATTTGGTCAGAATGTTTGCCGTTGGATGTGATTTCGCCTCATTAGATAAACATATAACGCTTCGACGCTCAGAACAGCACTTGCCCGCTGAAGGCCCCTCCTCCTCCACAAGAGCAGCCCCTGTGCCTCTCTGCTGATAGCGTGAGGAGGGCGCTTGCCGCTATCAACACTCGTAAGGCGGCGGGCCCTGACAACATCCCGGGTCGAGCGCTGAAGGACTGCGCTGGGGAGCTGACGGGTGTCTTCACGGACATCTTCAACATTTCCCTGCAGCAAGACTTAGAGACTTAGACTTAGACAGAACTTTATTGTCATTTTGTCAACACTAGGTGTGTACAAAACGAAATTTCGTTGCATACGGCTTTCAACAATGTAGAGGTATTTCGGCTGGTTAAAAAGTGACATTCTATATAAAAATATGAAATAAGATAATTATAAAGTACAAAGTGCAGCAGTGATAAAGTATGTAAACAGTGCAGGAGACAAAAGCAGTATTTACAAGTGTGCAGAGGAATGCTACGTTTGAATGTTCAACTGTCTGACGACAGCAGGGAAAAAACTATTGCAGAACCTGGTGGACCTGCAGCGGATGCTGCGAAACCTCTTCCCAGAGGGCAGCAGGGAGAACAGTCCATGGTGGGGGTGTGATGGGTCACTGATAATATTTCGGGCTCGGGACACGCAGCGCTGGGATGACAAGTCCTGAATGGAGGGAAGAGGAGCCCCGATGATCCTCTCTGCTGTCCTCACCACTCTCCTCAGGTTCTTCCAATCGGAGGCGCTGCAACCTCCACACCACACCGAGAGACAGCTTGTCAGAATGCTCTCTATGGTGCTTCGGTAGAACGTCCTCATGATGGGTGGGGGCAGGTGGGCTCTCCTCATCCTCCGCAGGAAGTACAAGCGCTTCTGTGCCCTCTTGACCAGTGTTGTGGTGTTCACAGTCCAGGTGAGGTCGTCTGTGATGTGGACTCCCAGGAATTTAGTTCTGCTGACCACCTCCACAGCTGAGCTGTTGATGATCAGTGGAGCGTGGTGAGGCTGGTTCTTCCTGAAGTCGACGATGATCTCCTTCGTCTTCTCCACATTCAGGATCAGGCTGTTTTCTCTGCACCAGCCCACCAACTGCTCCACCTCCTCTCTGTAGTCCAGGTCGTTGTTGTCCCTGATGAGGCCCACCACCGTTGTGTCGTCTGCAAACTTCACGATGTGATTGGTGGTGAACCTGGGGGCGCAGTCGTGTGTCATCAGGGTGAACAGCAGGGGGCTCAGGACGCAGCCCTGAGGGGAGCCTGTGCTGAGGGTGATGACATCTGAGGTGTTCTGTCCGACCCGGACTGACTGAGGTCTGTTGGTGAGGAAGTCTAGCAGCCAGTTCCGAAGGGGGGTGCTGAAGCCCAGGTGTTCCAGTTTTTCCACCAGATGTTGTGGAATGATGGTGTTAAACGCTGAGCTGAAGTCCAGGAACAGCAACCGCACGTGGGTGTTCCTCTCCTCCAGGTGAGCCAGGCTCAGGTGAAGAACGGAGGAGATGGCATCCTCAGTAGAGCGGTTCTGCCGGTAGGCAAACTGGAACGGATCGAATGTTGGGGGGAGTCTGGAGACGATGTGATCTTTGAGCAGCCTTTCGAAGCACTTCATCATGATGGGAGTCAGTGCCACCGGTCTGTAGTCATTCCATGAGGTGGTTTGAGGTTTCTTCGGCACCGGAATGATGGAGGCAGCCTTGAAGCACACTGGCACTTTGGCTTGGTCCAGCGAGATGTTAAAAATGTCTGTGATGACACCAGCCAGCTGGCCTGCACATTCTTTGAACACCCGCCCAGGTATGTTGTCGGGGCCTGGGGCCTTACGTGGGTTGACTCTTCTCAGAGTCTTCCACACGTCGGCTGAGTCAAGGCAGAGGGCCTCCTCTTCCTGGTGGGGAACAGTTTTAACTGCAGGAGTGCTGTTTAGTGCCTCAAAACGCCCAAAGAAGTTATTTAGACCATTCAGGAAGTCAGCATCAACCTCACCCACCGGGGGGGAGGGTAAGTTGTAGTCCGTGATCGCCCGTATGCCTTGCCACATACTCCTGGTGTTATTGGCGTCGTGGAAAAAATCCTGAATTTTTCGACTGTGGCTTCGCTAGCCTGATGGCACGGTTCAAGTTGGCTCTCGCTGTCCTCAGTGCCTCCTTGTCGCCAGACTTGAAGGCTGAGTTCCGTGCTCGTAGCGTATGACGTACATCCTCAGTCATCCAGGGTCGTTGGTTGGCTCGGGTGATGATGTTCTTAGTGGTGCTGACGTCCTCGGAGCATTTGTTGATGTAGGCTGACACAGTCATGGCGTACTCATCAATGTCGATCTGATTGTCATATGTTGCTGCTGACTTGAACATGTCCCAGTCAGAGCACTCAAAGCAGTCCTGGAGTGCCTCCATGGCCCCCTCAGACCACACCCTCACCTGCTTCACTGTGGGTTTTGCTCTGATCAGCAGGGGCCTGTATGCAGGGATTAGCATAACAGATAGGTGGTCTGAAGAGCCGAGGTGGGGGCGGGGGGCTGCTCTGAATGCATCCTTTATATTGGTGTAAACCAAGTCCAGAGTGTTCTCTCCCCGAGTTGGAAAATCCACGTGTTGGTAAAAATGAGGGAGCCGTCGTCCCTTCGTGTTTCAAGGCTGCCACCATCGTACCTGTGCCGAAGAAACCTGCCTCGTCCTGCTTCAATGACTACCGCCCCGTGGCACTGACGCCCATCATCATGAAGTGCTTTGAGCGGCTTGTCATGGAGCACATCAGGTCCATTCTACCCCCCACCATAGACCCCTTCCAGTTTGCGTACCGAGCCAAACGGTCCTCTGAGGATGCCATCTGCTCGGCCCTCCACTCGGCCCTCACCCACCTGGAGAGTAGGGACTCGTATGTGAGATTGCTCAGTGGCGTAGCCAAGCCGGGGCGAGCCGGGGCGGCGCCCCGGTTAGGACTCCCTGCGCCCCGGTTGAAAAAAATCGAGCTTTTTCGATTCTTCATTTTCATGCCGTTTTTTTCTTTCGGTCTTGCGCGAATGTGCTTGCGCTATTCTATGTGCGCGATGTTATCCATTCACCGTTTGCCTCCCGGACCCGGATGTTGTTTTAGCGATCAGCGAACGGCGTGGGTGATGTTCGATTTTTTTTTCCTGTGGGCGCGCGCCCCTACTGGAAAAATTCCTGGCCACGCCACTGAGATTGCTGTTTGTGGACTTCAGTTCTGCCTTCAACACCATTGTGCCACAACGACTCATCTGCAAACTCGCCAAGCTGGGCCTCAGTACCTACCTCTGCAACTGGCTACTAGACTTCCTCAGTCAGAGACCTCAGGTGGTACGTGTTGGCGACAAGATCTCCGCCAGTATCACGCTGAGCACGGGGGCCCCCCAAGGCTGCGTGCTCAGTCCGCTGCTCTTCACCCTGCTGACGCATGACTGCGCTGCAACCTACAGCGCCAACCGCATGGTGAAATTTGCTTACGACACGACTCTGGTGGGTCTCATCACCAAGGGTGACGAGACTCAATACAGGTTGGAGGTTGACCTTCTGACCACGTGGTGCAAGGACAACAACCTCCTGCTGAACGTCAACAAGACCAAGGAGATTGTTGTTGACTTCCGGAAGGGTCACACCCGACACCTGCCGCTGACCATCGACGGTGCTGTGGTGGAGAGAGTGAGCAGCACCAGGTTCCTGGGGGTGCACATCAGTGAGGATCTCTCCTGTTTGGGGTGGTAGCTGCACTGACTACAACATGAAGGCCCTCCAGCGCATAGTGAAGACGGCTGGTAAGATTATTGGTGCTTCACTCCCCTCCTTGAAGGACATTTACACCTCCCATCTCACCCGCAAGGCGACCACGATTGTGAGTGATGTGAGTCACCCCGCTCACTCTTTGTTCGATCTTCTGCCCTCTGGGAAGAGGCACAGGAGCCTGCGCTCCCGCACCACCAGACTCACCAACAGCTTCATACTCCGGGCTGGTAGGATCCTGAACTCTCTCCCCCCTTCTGCGTAGCGTCCTGTACTTTTGCGCTATATTCTGACTGTCTGCTGTATGCACACTTGCTCCGTTTTGCTCCTCTTATTTATTTATTTATTGTGTTATTTGGTTATTTATTATTTATTGATCACTCTTATTATTCATTGTTTGTGCCTTCTTGTTTTTATTTTGTGTTGTTTGCTTGTCTGTATGTCGTGTACTATGTCTTGTCACCGTGGGATAGTGGAAACGTAATTTCGATTTCTTTGTGTGTCTTGGCATGTGAAGAGGTTGACAATAAAGCAGACTTTGACTTTGACTTTGACATTTCATAAATCTGACCTGCAGGCGCTGAAGTGATGGAAAATGTTATTCATCATAACAGTGTCGTATTTAATAAGAATCACTGATAGTAGTTTTTTGGTGAAATATTTTTTTAATGCTGTTAATAAATGCATTTGTTTTCAAAAAGCTTTTTTTAATATCCATGCTTTAGTATCTACTAAAAGTAAAAACCTTTTATGCAATGACCTTTACATGTCATTTATATTACTTCACACAAACACTACATCCATCTGTTCCTGGTTCGGCCCCCCGGTCAAAATTTAGAACCCAATTCGGCCCGCAAGTCAAAAGGTTTGCCCACCCCTGGACTAGATTGAGATTCCCTGATGTAAACCTCACAACTGGGCATAGAAAAACTCAAAACATTTATGGAGGCATAAAGGAGCACTTCCCAAGAATCAGCTTATGCTCACGGTAAGAGAGCCCTAACGGGATAACCTACATTTGATGCAGAGTGGGCAACATTTTCTGCATAGAAGCCAAGTTGGCTGCTCTTGAAGTGTACCAGAATTCTGACACCATGTTGATTTACCCAAGTAACATGTCTACTATTTAAAACACCCATGACACCCTATTCCCTGTTTCTCCTCTAGAGAGCCCCTTGACCATGACAGCACATCTGGATAATGTGGTGGAGATGATCAAGGTTCTTAAGAATGGAGGCGCTCACTTGGACTTCAGAGCCAAAGATGGCATGACAGCCCTCCATAAAGCAGCACGTTCCAAGAACCAGGTTACGCTCACGGTAAGAGAACATACTGGGTCTGATTCATTAAGATCTGAAACAGCAAGTGATCAATTGCTTGCAGGTGGCAAGAGGTGTAAAAGTTGTGGAGACTGCCATATTGAAAAGACGGTTGTAAGCTTTAGCTTTGTTAGTTTTCTGCTTAGACCGTTTGGCACAGTACAGTAAGAACAAATTTAAGTTTGAAATAATTGAACTGGGTTGGCACGGTGGTGCACTAGTAAGCACGTCCGCTTCATAGTTAAAAGGTGCAGAGTTCAATTGCGGTTCTGGCCTTCCTGTGTGGAGGTTGC
Source organism: Syngnathus acus (assembly GCF_901709675.1). Classification (NCBI taxonomy): domain Eukaryota; kingdom Metazoa; phylum Chordata; class Actinopteri; order Syngnathiformes; family Syngnathidae; genus Syngnathus; species Syngnathus acus. Next base: position 20,731,610 of record NC_051089.1, on the reverse strand, counting down.
ATGTTCTCCCCATTCCTGCGTCAGTTTTCTTCATGTTCTCCGGTTTCTTCCCACTTTCCAAAAACATACATTTTAGGTCGATTGAATACTCAAGATTATCCGTATGTGTGAGTGTGAAATTCACACTGTGAATGGTTGTTTGTCTATGTGTGCTCTGTGATTGGCCGGCGACTGGTCCAGGGTGTAGCCCGCCTACCGCAGCTGGGATGGGCTCCAGCATGCCGGTAATCCTCACGAGGAAAAAGCAGCTTGGAAGATGAATGAGTGAGTGAGTGAGTGAGTGAGTGAGTGAGTGAGTGAGTGAGTGAGTGAGTGAGTGAGTGAGTGAGTGAGTGAGTGAGTGAATGAATGAATGAGACAGTGGATTACAGAAACATTTAAAGAAAAAAAAAATAGTGTAATAATTTTAAGCCAGCAACCACCAAAAATGTCAATACACCAACTAGTTTCATAATGTAGGCAAATGGAGCCCTGATCATAATTTTTTGCCTGTATGCTACCTGTATCCATCCATCCATCGCTTGTCCCCACGAGGGTCGCGGGCGTGCTGGAGCCTATCCCAGCAGTCATTGGGCAGGAGGTGGGGCGACACCCTGAACCAGTTGCCAGCCGATTGCAGGGCACACAGAGGCGAACAACCATCCACACTCGCACTCACACATGGGGGCAATTTGGAGTGCTCAATCGGTTTTTGGGATGTGGGAGGAAACCGGAGTGTCCGGAGAAAACCCACGCGGGCACGGGGAGAACATGCAAACTCTACACAGGGAGGGCCGGACGTGGAATCGTACCTGCGCCCTCCTAACTGTGAGGCGGACGTGCTAACCAGTGCGCCTATGCTACCTCTATCTGATTTTAATTTTTATGACAGTCTGCTTAACTGCTTGATTCGTAATTTCTTCAAATATTATTTGGGTCGCTTTCAGATAGGTATTGAAGTGGGAGAAACAGCAACATGTAGTATATACTTTGTTAAGTTAGACAAAGTCATATACTTTTTCATGTTCATACTGCTCGGTCGGGAGCATAGATGCAGCACACGGAGCTGTGTGGCCTTCCAATACAGATGGGCACAGACAGCGGACGCTTTTGGGGTTAACGCGATTCCCAAAATCTGGGCCCCAAATTGAGGTTCAGGTGAATTATTTCAGCTATGTAGACTGTTCGTTTATTACGAGCGGCATTAATTTGACATCTTCAGTGATGTCTCTGATCTTATGGTTGTCATCTTTCGAAGTGTTTATCCTCACGATGGTGGCAGTCGTGCTTGCCTCATTTCTCCAAATTACCTGTATTTCTACCTCCTCCCAAATCGCGCTCCTCTGTCATCTCTTCTTCTGCGCATCCAGGTCATTTTGGGGACGCATATGTTCACACACCAGATAGACTGGAGTCGCATTAAAAAATATAATGTGAACGCTCACGCACAAAAAAAATATATTTGTTCTATTTTGTTCGCACCAAGCATATGTAAATTGGGTGTATTTGCGTAACATTACATCAAAAACTTGGGACAGTGCACCCAAAGAATTTCCACAGTGTGCAGGAATGAACCAGAAGTGCAGAGTAGTCATACAGTGTTTTTTTTCCCAGGAAGCCAAGTCCGAGATGAAAGTGACCTGCAATTTCCATAGTTGTGCAATTTCTGTATCCACCACTGGTGTAGCGCCATCATTGCTATTTACCATCATTATTGTTCATACTCTATAGTGGACGGGGCTGCCAATGATTAGGCTAACAACAAAACGCTGTTAATAACCAAAATAACATTCTTACATTCTGATGTACAGTACAGTACTATTACACTGTATGTTACTGTCGCACGCATGGACGCGAATCACTCCACGCTGTCACGGAACAGAGACAGGGCGACCAAATGCAGCACGATCCTTTGTTGAAAAAGGGGGAAAGGGGAACGCTGGACTTGCGGTCTGGCTGGCGTGGCTGAGCAGCAGAGCACAGCGCGTAGTCGTAGGCAGGCAGGTTGTCTAGGCAGGCGGTGATCAAAGCGTGGTCGGTCAGTTTACGGAAGCAGTTGGCAACAGAGATCGTTCAGGGGACAAAAAGGCAGTGGTGTCACGGGCAGGGTAAGTAGACGAACTGACAACCACTGGCAGAATACACAGAGGTTAAGTAGGGGACCTAACGAGCTGTAGCAGGTGCTGGCAATTCCTTGATTAGGGCTTGGCTGGAAGTCAGGTGACGCAGGAACGTGACACACGCATGCGGGGTTTGTTGTTAAAATAATACATTTACTGAAACACACACAACAGCGGCAGTTACAGTCACGACCCGGCGAAACTCCCGCTCACTGTCAACGACTTCCGTGTACTGAGAATACGTTATAAACATCACACTGTCCATGTTATACGCAAAATTATACATTGTACAACCGTAACCGTATTTATCATATTCTCAATCAATAATTAGCTCAGACTACCAGCAGTATTACAAATTCTGATCATCAACTTTTCAACAGATTTACTCACCTGGAACACACACAACAGCGGCAGTCACAGTCACGACCCGGCGAAACTCCCGCTCACTGTCAACTACTTCCGGGTACTGAGGACCCCCGTAGTTGTCCCAGGTGCCTTATTGAAATCCCCAAATATTCGCCACTGATACCATACAGTACTATTTGCATATAACGGCATATAACGTGTTCAGAAACATCACAAAGTAAAAAAAATAACAAGGCGGGTGAGTATGAATGTCCATTCAAATGTCCCAAAAACCACCATGGGCCCCACACTACTATGACATTTGTTGCTTTATTTCAGTTTGTGAGGCTTATAAGTATCATATTTATGAAGAGAATATATTTTAGTCTGGTGTACAACTGCCCTATCTTTTGCACTTAAAAACACTGACTAGATCGATAGATAGATAGATCTTTATTGTCATTGTCACACATGTACAACGAAATTTAAAAAGTGCCAACCGATCAGCGCATGAGATAAAAAAATAAATAGAATAAATAGAATAAAAGATTAAAAAAAATACAAGCTAAGAACCCACAGAAGAACATACACAGACACAGTCATTTACGTTTAGCGGCATTCAATGTGACTACCGCTGTAGGGTAAAAACTGTTGGCGAATCTGCTAGTCCTTGACCTAATTGATCTATAGCGTCTGCCTGACGGCAACAGTTCGAAAAGGGAGTGGCCAGGGTGGGAAGTGTCCTTCAGAATGTTCTGTGTTTTTTTGAGACAGCGGGTTCTGTGTAGGTCTTCCAGTGTGGGGAGAGGGCAGCCAATGATCTTCTGTGCTGTGTTGATGACCCCTTGGAGCTTTTTCCTCTGAGCAGCAGTGCAGCTGGAGTACCAAACACATATACAGTACGTTAAAGTGCTTTCTATGGAGCAGCGATAGAAGGACACCAGCGATATGTCAGTCAGTTTGTAATTCAGAGTTGTGACTCAGAAACTGGAATGGTTGACATACCTTTCTCAATAATTCAGATATCCTTTTTTCTGTCCTTTTTGTTTTGGACTTGCCATTCACACCATCACCTGCTCCCATTTTGCAGACACTGTTGGAGCTGGGGGCATCTCCAGACTACAAGGACAGTCGTGGTCTGACTCCTCTGTACCACAGCACAGTTGTGGGGGGAGACCCAGGTTGCGGTGAACTTCTTTTGAACCATCACGCCTCTGTTTGCTGCCAGGATGAAAATGGCTGGCATGAAATTCACCAGGTACACACAATGAGTTTCACCAGCTGCACTCCTTTTCACAGAGGGTCTTTGGGCTGCTTAGTTATTTGGTAAAGCTTGCTTTGGGTGACCACACAGTGTGGCAGCTGCTATCGAGTAAAGAAGATAAAAGGCATGTTGGGCAAGTCGCCCTGCAGCTATGACAACACTCTAAGCACCTCTGTGCTGTGTGTGTGTGTGTGTGTGTGTGTGTGTGTGTGTGTGTGTGTGTGTGTGTGTGTGTGTGTGTGTGTGTGTGTGTGTGTGTGTGTGTGTGTGTGTGTGTGTGTATGTGTGCGTGTGGGGGTGCGTATGTGTGTGTGTTTGTGCGTGCTTTTTGTCCGCGTCTGTTGAACCATCAGTTTTATCAGACTGCTCATATCTCACGTACTGTTCACTTCCAATTCCTTTGCCTTTCTCAATCTGTCACACATCAGACGCAAATAATGATCCTCTTTCAGGCTGATTATACAATAGAAAGCATATTTCCTGCAGGTATGTTATTATATTACATTCACACCAAAGTTAAATGTTTCATCTGGAGTTTCATGTGTTTTCATGATGGAGTTTGATCATGAGGTACTTTAATGTAGCTGCTTCATTTGTTACTGGAGAAAAGGTACTCCAATGAAAGGAATTTTTTTTTTAATATTGCTAGTCAATCAGTTGGCCGATGGTTGTGGTAAAACGTTGTTTAATGCTCTTGTTATCTCAGTTCACAGTTCAATAATTAATAGAATACAATAAAAATAAACCATAAGACAGGTTTGAAAAGAAGGAAATCACTGCCTACCTTAATGGAAGACCTGGCATGCACAAAGCTACTTTTGGAAGTAACATCCTGATAGTGGTTCATGCGGTGCATTTAAAATGCCACTCTATAGATTGCCTTTCTTTGCCAATATCACTCTTGCATTCAGATCAAACAAACAAACAAACAAACAAACAAACAAACAAACAAACAAACAAACAAGCTGCAAATATCTTAACAGAGCTGAAGACTAGCTGCAAGCTACTCCTGACTCTGTGTAAGGTTACCAATGGTTTTCTTTAAAAAAAAATTAAAAAATGTAGGCGCAACACTGAAAGGGTGCGCGGGCTGTAATATACACCAACATAAACTGTATACAAAAAATAACATGCACACACCCAAAAACATTTTTTGAAACTAAATATATTTTCTTCCCCTACGGCCTACACCCTTCTGGGCCTACTTTGGATCAGACCGTGATTGACTGGTTTGGTACACCTGAAGTAAATACCAGTTACACCAATGTCTTTGCTCACTATTCTCCAATCCTGAACTTGTTTTGGATCCGACTGTGTTGTACACCTTCATACTACTGTGCTATTATTATTTTGTCCTACATTGTTTCTCCATGCTACCTACACAGGATCTGTGTTGATCATGCTGATAAACATTCTTAAGCATTTTCCACGAACAACAAATGGAGAATGGGGTAAACAAAACAAAAATACAAACAAAAACAAAACTAAATATCAAAAGTACTTATACATGTTCTTGAAAGTACTGTGAATGTATACAGTGAAATGCTGGCTCCTCCACCTCTGTGGAAGCATTTCGATTTTTCCTTGTGGTGTGACTTTGAGTCAATTGACTCACTTGAAATATATTGCATGAGTAAAGCTGTAGAATAGAATAGAATAGAATAGATCTTTATTGTCATTGTCACATGCACAACGAAATTTAAAAAGTGCCAACCGATCCGCGCATGCGATAAAAAATATATAGAATAAATAGAATAAAAAGATAAAAAAAACAAGCTAAAAACCCACAGAAGAACATACACAGACATAATCATTTACGTTTAGCTGCATTCAATGTGACTACCGCTGTAGGGTAAAAACTGTTGGCGAATCTGCTAGTCCTCGACCTAATTAATCTGTAGCGTCTGCCTGATGGCAACAGTTCGAAAAGGGAGTGGCCAGGGTGGGAAGTGTCCTTCAGAATGTTCTGTGTTTTTTTGAGACAGCGGGTTCTGTGTAGGTCTTCCAGTGTGGGGAGAGGGCAGCCAATGATCTTCTGTGCTGTGTTGATGACCCCTTGGAGCTTTTTCCTCTGAGCAGCAGTGCAGCTGGAGTACCAAACATATACAGTACGTTAAAGTGCTTTCTATGGAGCAGCGATAGAAGGACACCAGCAGTCTCCGTGTAATGCTGTGCCTCCTCAGCACCCTTAAAAAGTAGAGTCTCTGTTGGGCCTTTTTAAGCAGCTCAGAGGTGTTCACGCCCCAGGTGAAGTCCTCCTCGATGTGGACTCCCGGGTAGCGGAAGGAGGACACCCTCTTCACACAGACCCCGTCGATGATGAGTGGTGGAATGTCCGTTTTATTTTTCCTCCTAAAATCAATGACCAGTTCTTGGGTTTTAGCCGTGTTTAGGAGCAGATTGTTCTCTCCGCACCACTCCGATAGCTGGACCACTTCGTCCCTGTAGGCAGACTCATCCCCCTTTGAGATGAGCCCCACCACGGTTGTGTCATCCGCAAATTTCACGATGGTGTTGCTGCGGTGGGCGGGGGTGCATGCATGTGTGTAGAGCGTGTAAAGCAGTGGGCTCAGTACGCAGCCCTGTGGGGAGCCGGTACCAAGACTGAGAGGTGTGGATGTATGACGGCCCACTTTCACCCTCTGGCTGCGACCCGTCAGGAAGCTCTTAATCCACCTGCAAGTATTATGTGGAAGTCCCAGGCCCTCCAGTATGTCCACCAGTCTGTGGGGGAGGATGGTGTCACATCACATGAACCATAGCAAGGTCATTGTTGCACCGTTCTTTGCAACCAGAACTTTACATTCTCACCGCAAGACCTCAGGTTTCAATTATATGCAGAATATATTGCATGATGAGGGCTCACTTGAACTTTTTTTGTTGTAATATGTTGAGATGATGTACATTAAAATGTTGAGCTGTGATGAGTTGATTACATTTTAAATACTATAAACACTGCTCTCTTTTATACTGCTGTAGTTCAGTATATCCATCCATCCATCCATCCATCCATCCATCCATCCATCCATCCATCCATCCATCCATCCATGTATTGTGATTTTCTTGCTTTAGGCCAGTGCTTCTCAATTATTTTCTGTGATGCCCCCTGTAGGGAGAAAACATTTTGCGCCCCCCATGCTTGTATCCATATTAACATTAAAGAAAACAAAAAATAAATAAACAAATTATTATTATTAATAACATTGTTTTTTAGTCTGTAACAGATCAGATTCCAAGTGCATCACTTTGCCTGAAACTGAAAAATAAATTATAATTAAACTATAAACATTCTTGACCAACTGCCATTTTATGCTGAAAAAATGCAATAAAATAATAATAAACATAAATAATATTAAATAACAGCAATACATAATATTAAATTCAAAGTAATCAGCAACATTAACTCAGGACCACATCATATAAACATTTTAACCTACAAAACAAAAATGAATAAAACTATTTGTGCTATTTTTTAATCAAAATGAAGCAGTATGACAATATGCCCGGCTGCAGGCGGTATCAGCTCTTCTGCAATGATGTGGTTTGTTTTGCACTCAGCAATTTGGTACGCTACTTTATATGATGCTAACAGAGCTCGCCGATTGAAGTAGTGTTCACAAAGCGGGATGATTGAACTCAAGAATTTTATCAGCGTGATTGGGGTGCAATGTCTTTAAGTGCCGCCTTAATATTTTTGGCTTCATACTGTCCGCTGCCAACATTTTAAGGCACAGTAAACACACTGGTCTTTCCTCGTCTCCCACCGTAGTCACACTGAATCCGAGTGCTACGTACGCTTCGTCATATTTCCTTGTCTTAGCTTTCGGGTGACTCATTTTTCTCATCTCCGTCTCTCTCCGCCGTTCTTTTCAACCCTGTTAAATATTTTGCCATGGTGTCCCACTGCACTTTTTATCGCCTGCTCTGTACTGTGTGTGCGTATGTTCCGTGCGCTCTACACTATAGAGCGAATACCGTAATTTTCGGACTATCAGTCGCGGTTTTTTTCATAGTTTGGGTGGGGGGGCGACTTATAATAAGGAGTGAAACCGCGATAAACAAACCGCGATGTAGCAAGGGATTACTGTAATTTGAATTTCAAGTGATGTCAGCAGCGCGACGCGGCGTGGCGCGGCGGTTGTTTACAAAAAGGACAAAGATTGATCACGGGATGACGAAGATGACGAAGGGCCCCACGTACTACTGGCATCATTAGCGGCTTTGTTTCTAAGTGACACGGAGGACGAAGAGTTTGAAGGATTTGGAGTGACACAAAAGGTTTGAAAAACTATTATGGCTTTTACGCACGCCTGGTCCTACTCTACGGAGCTCTCTTTCACCTCTGTGGATAGAAGTCGGGGGCCGGCGCTTGGCCGGGTGGCTGTCCGGGGACGGTGGATGGGGCTCGGACATGCCTTTTACGCACGCCCGGTCCTACTCTACGGAGCTCTCTTTCACCTCCGTGGATGGAAGTCGAGGGCCGGCGCTCGGCCGGGTGGCTGTCCGGGGACAGTGGATGGGGCTCGGTCATGGCTTTTACGCACGCCCGGTCCTATTCTATGGATCTCTCTTCCACCTCCGTGGCTGGAAGTCCACGCCGCCACACGCCTGGAAGTTTGTTTTGTTAAATAAAGAGCCGTTTACCAAACCCACGTCTTTCCTTGTACTTTGTTAACGCTACAATCTAGTTATATACTAGATCTGTGGAATAACGACGAGGCTGACGTCAGGGCGCACGCGCGGCGTTGTTGACAAAGGACGAGGAATTTGATCGATGTATTTAACGATTTAGAGAACACAGATGGTTATATAATATTATTGCTTCTATAATAGTTATTTGATATCTAATTTATATATCGTTATATGGGTCTGTGGAAGGCGGCTCGGTGGCGCACTGGCTAGCACGTCCGCCTCACAGTACGGAGGGTGCGGGTTCGATTCCACCTCCGGCCCTCCCTGTGTGGAGTTTGCATGTTCTCCCCGTGTCCGCGTGGGTTTTCTCCGGGTCCTCCGGTTTCCTCCCACATCCCCAAAAACATGCTTGGTAGGCTGATTGAGCGCTCCAAATTGCCCCTAGGTGTGAGTGCGTGTGCGGATGGTTGTTCGTCTCTGTGTGCCCTGCGATTGGCTGGCAACCGGTTCAGGGTGTCCCCCGCCTACTGCCCGATGACAGCTGGGATAGGCTCCAGCAAGCCCGCGACCCCCGTGGGGATACAGCGGTACAGAAAATGGATGGATGGATGGGTCTGTGGAATATTTTGAAGTGCAAGCGCCGTCAGCGGCGCGCACCCATTGTTGACAAAGGACGATCGATGGATTTAATGAATTGGAGTGACACAGATGGTTTTATAAACTTGTTATTTATGTAATAGGTTTTTTAATAACTCGGCCGGGTGGCTGTCCGGGGACGGTGGATGGGGCTCGGACATGCCTTTTACGCACGCCCGGTCCTACTCTACGGAGCTCTCTTTCACCTCCGTGGATAGAAGTCGGGGGCCGGCGCTCGGCCAGGTGGCTGTCCGTGGACGGTGGATGGGGCTCGGTCATGGCTTTTACGCACGCCCGGTCCTATTCTATGGAGCTCTCTTCCACCTCCATGGCTGGAAGTCCACGCTGCCACACGCCTGGAAGTTTGTTTTGTTAAATAGAGCCATTTACCAAACCCACGTCTTTCCTTGTACTTTGTTAACACTACAATATAGTTATATACTAGATCTGTGGAATAACGACGAGGCTGACGTCAGGGCGCACGCGCGGCGTTGTTGACAAAGGACGAGGAATTTGATCGATGGATTTAATGATTTCGAGTGCACAGATGGTTTGATAATATTATTGCTTATATAATAGTTATTTGACATATAATTTATATATCGTTATATGGGCCTGTGGAATATTTTGATGTGCAAGCGCCATCAGCGGCGCGCACCCATTGTTGACAAAGGACGATCGATGGATTTAATGAATTGGAGTGAAACAGATGGTTTTATAAACGTGTTATTTATGTAATAGTTTTTTTTAATAACTCTGAATGTTACGTCAGGCCCATTCTCAGCTCTTCGTTTGTGTTTATGTCACGTTAGCATACCTATCGTTTAGCCTGTTGTTGCTCGTTCATGTCTGTTCTTGGTGTTGGATTTTGTCGAATAAATTGCCCCCCAAAATGCGACTTATACTCCGGAGCGACTTATATATGTTTTTTTTCACTTTTTTGGGCATTTTATGGCTGATGCGACTTGTACTCCGGAGCAACTTTTAGTCCGAAAATTACGGTATATTGAAATACTGTTCAATATATCTGGTATAAAAAATGAATTTTCAAAGAATGTACTGTACTGTACACTGTTGTGTCAATTCATGTAAAATGTAGAATGTTGTGTAATGTTTCCATTCACAGTTGGGAACCTCCTCTTGTTGACTGTGGTCCAGATATTCCAACACTTGTGTGTGTGTGCGTGCGTGCGTGCGTGCGTGCGTGCGTGCGTGCGTCCGCCCTTCACTATCTCTGATTGGCTGAGAACCTATGTGTCTGCTGGTTTCTCCTTGATCTGTTGGACGCAAATAAAAATGAATGAATGAATGAATGAATGAATGAATGAATGAATGAATGAATGAATGAATGAACGAACGAACGATTTATTTGAGGTCGCAGTCCAAAGCCTGCGTGTGTGTGTGTGTGTGTGTGTGTGTGTGTGTGTGTGTGTGTGTGTGTGTGTGTGTGTGTGTGTGTGTGTGTGTGTGTGTGCGTACAAATACGCGTTCGTATGTGTTTAACGTTTTTTTGGGCATTTTATGGCTGATGCGACTTGTACTCCGGAGTGACTTTTAGTCCGAAAATTACGGTACTCCCTGCGCACACTCCCTGCGCAATGATACCGCCACTTCCACCTACTGCCGTGGATGTCTAATTACCCTTTAATCTCGTACGGCCAAAAAATAGCATGTTCCCCGGAGTCACACGCATCGCGCCTGGCATCGCACCCCACTATGTGAGAAGGAGTGCTTTAGGCACTTAAACATTTCAGGCGATCTCTCAACAAATGCAGTTCCTTTTAAACTTGAATCCTTTTTTCCAGATTTGTGCATTTTCCTTTTTTTTTTAGTTGATGTAATGCCTTTAATCTACCGCTCGCTATCATGTGTCTCCCATTTTTTTGCGGCCGGGTTCAAACAAAGTGCGGCTTCTTTCCATTCTGGTTCTAATCTCTTTTGCAGCACACTGACATCTAGCGTAAATGGGAGATTACTGCAACTTGCAAATTACCGTTTTCTGCGAATGGAAGTAAATTGGGAATTTGTGTTTTCAGGCTTGCCGGCATGGACATGTGCAACATCTGGAGCATCTTCTGTTCTATGGAGCAGACATGAGTGCTCAGAATGCCACAGGAAACACTGCCCTACACATCTGTGCTCTATATAACCAGGTGAGTAGTGGGCACAAAATATATAAAATGATGTGAATTTTGTGTGTCAATATCAAAACATAGCAAGGTGAAGGGACAATATAGGAAAAATATTACTGATTTAAAGTTACAATTGGAACAACTGAAGGCCTCCCTTATTTATATATTTATTACATTCTGATTTGAAACCGCCTTGTAATACAAGAACAGCATTTTGGATCACCTTGTGATCTACAATATATTAATACTTCATTGACACCCCTCTCATGCTGTGCTCATTTGAGTGTCTGAGTGCTAACGTTGCTATTTTGAGCGGTGGCAGAGATTTTACAAACTGATTCAATTCTGTTACCAACCAGTGCTTAAGACACGATGCTCTAACTGTGTGTGTGTGTGTGTATGTGTGTGCGTGCGTGCGTGCGTGCGCGCGTGCGCGTGTGTGCGTGTGTGCGTGTGTGTGTGTGTGTGCGTGCGTACAAATACGCGTTCGTATGTGTTTAACGTTTACATTCACCTTTGCTTTTGAGCATTTTTTCTGGTTCCATTTCTTCCAGCGGAAAGTTAGTTTAATTTTATAATATAAACAGACAGTTGGTACTAAACTAGTTTTTGAATGAAATAATTTTTCAGATCAGATGCAATCTTTGAATAATGTCTGCGTAAAAGCTGAGATTTTATTTCTACAATGTTTTTTTTGTGGTTAGTAAAGATGTCTGTGAATATCAAAAAACAAACTTCTCTTGGTCAGCAGTAAATCGTGTGACTGCAAACGGTAACTCAGACCTTTTATATTATACTTTTATATTCACAGTATATGGACAAAAAGGAATGAAACATGAAATTCTCATTTGCTAAAATGCCCTCCAAAGCTTCAGCTTCACAGCTGTTGTCAGAATCCACTAACATCGTGTCTCACTGTTTATCATTTATCATTATTTATTTTTGTGAAGTTGAATGTGCTGCTGTTTCCCATGTTTTGTACACCTATACCTTGCAGTATATATACTACCTTACAGTTCTGAGGTTCAGGGTTCGAGTCTAGACTCTGGCCTTCCTGCATGTTTTCTTTGTGCTTGCATTGTTGTTGGCATGCAGAATTTATTGCTTCGAACGTCATGCAAAAGACAAAAAGGCAGCAGGGTGTTTTTAACTCACAATGCATTCATTGCATGGTCTTACATAAACAAGAACGGAGAAGATTAGGAATGATGGATAGATATAATATAGTATTTGCATGAACCCAGCTGAGACAAGGGCTCGTAACTCTTCAAAGTCAAAGTCTGCTTTATTGTCAATTTCTTCACATGTTTTTTCTCCAGGTACTTGGGCATTCTCCCACATTCCAAAAGCATTCTTTTGGGCTTGATGAAAACTAAAATGCCTCTACAATGATTGTACAAAAAATGTATGTGCCCTCAAATCGGCTGGCCACCATTTCAGGGTGTAACCTACCTATTGCCCAAAGTCAGGTTGTAGTTCACCCCAAACACCAATGCAAAGGCTATCAAAAATGGCAAATAAGATTCTCAATAAGATCGTCTTTTAATCATTTTACAGAGACAAGAATTGTATCTGTTACTCAGTAGTGGCTCTGGTAACTGTTGTTCTTTAAAGCTGACACTTGAATCTTATTCATCTCACCCACCCACTCAGTTAGCTTTTAAAATGAATCACTTTAGTGAATTTGCCTTTTTGAGCCTTCAATGTATTCCTTTTCTAAAAGCTTGGAAACAACAAAGTGAGTCCAACAACTCCAAGTATGTGTTTCTGGCGACAGAATGCAGTTGAACAGTGTCCAGTGCATGTCTATGAGGTTAAAAACTATATATATTTTTTTTTTCTTCTCATAATTTCATTGATCTCCTTTAAAGCATTTTAAAAATATTGTTTAATCTTTTCATCTTACACTCTTGTATTTCGTTAATTCTAGTAACCAGTATTTTATTTTACTGGTTCTTTTATCACAGACAAAGAACTGTGATAAAAGAACCAGTAAAATAATCTACAAGTGAAGACAAAATGAACGTAGTACAACTAAACAGTATTTTATTTCTGTGCTTTGATTTAAAACACTTTCGGATGTCCTTTTAATCATACTCTATATAAATAAAATTGCCCGGCTTTGTCTTTCATATTGTTCGCCCACACTAAATCACTGAACATCTGTTATATCATGCCCAAAATACCAAAAACACAGACATTGTGAAAAATTGTTTCAAACTTCCTCGGTTCAGTACTACATACCGTAGTCTTTTAAGCAGTCCTACGGGGTCACAAGCGAGTGCAAATTGTAGGCCGATCCCAACATGTTTTACTATGGTGTACATGGGAAAAGAAAGGCAGTCGGGGTTATTTTAAAGGAAGAGTTAAGAATGTCCTGGAAGTGAAATGGGTGTCAGATCGAGTGATGAGGTTGAAATTTGAAATTGAGTGTGTTATGTTTAATGTAAATAGTCTTTATGCCCCACAGCTATGATGTGGATAAGAAGAGAAATACAATTCTGGAAGGAGATATACCAGTGGTCTAAAACATGCGGCCCACGGGCCAATTGTAGCAGATGGGACAATTGTTTGCGGCCCTCGCCTTGATATGACCGTTTAATGTTCGTGTGGCCCGCAATTTTGATATGAATTGTTTTGTGCCGTGCTTATTCGAATGTGTCTTTTTGGGAGCACATACCGTAAATTCCGGACTATAAACCGCACCGGACTATAAACCATATTTTAGTTTTTTTCTTATATAAGTCGCACCGGACTATAAGCCGCACGTGCACACGCGTTTTTTACAAAGAAAGACAGTACACAGAAAGCCTTTTTAAAGTTTTAATAACATACTTTAACATGTCTTTCTAAACATTGCCTGTGACGCAGCAGTAGTACCGCAGCAACACGGAAGTGTGCACGCGAGTTATTAACAAAGAAAGACTGGACACAGAAAGCTTTTTTAAAGTTTTAATAACATACCTTAACATTTCTTTCCAAACACTGCCTGTGACGCGGCAGTAATACCGCAGCAACACGGAAGTAACACAAGACTAATAGGGCTGGATTAAAAAAAACATACCATACCAGTAAAAGTCACTGAGACGCGGCGGTAACACAGCAGCAACACGGTAGTACAGCACCAACAGGGCTCGTTAAAAAACGTACCAGTAAAAGTAAAAAAAAAGAGCCATCTTCATCTTCCTCCTGTGCACTGAAACCATCGAAGTCTTCCTCCTCAGTGTCCGATTGGAATAGCGTTAGATATCCTTCGCCTCACACTTTCTCAGTCTCTCTTTCGTCGTCGCTATTATGCATTTCTTCTTTGGCGCATTATCTCTTCTTCGTCTGTCTCGCTCTTGCTTCCTGCTAGAGCGCCCCCTGGAGGCCGTAAAAATCCATAAATACGCCGCGCCGCCATTTAAGCTCTATTTCCCTCTTTGACAGCCAAATCGATTGCTTTTAACTTAAAAGCTGCATCAAATGCATTTCTTCGTGTGTTTTCCATGATGAGGAAAATGATGTGTGCGTGATGCGCGAAATGTTCAAAACACAAACTAGCACGTCTTCTTCGGCGCATTCTCTTCTTCGTCTGTCTCGCTCTTGCTTCCTGCTAGAGCGCCCCCTGGAGGCCGTAAAAATCCATAAATACGCCGCGCCGCCATTTAAGCCTCGGGGTTCAAAGTAACCTTCTGAATAAAATGCATTAAAAGTTCACGTTCATTACAACTTGTTTTTGGTGAGCAAGATGTCAGAAGAATTGAATTTAAATGCTGATTGATTGGGTTTTAATACAATGCAGATGGTCCAAACAGCGCCACTGCTTTGTGAGTCACATGGCAGAGTAAGAGAAAGGGTTTAGAACCCTTTGACGCAGGTCACCTAGCGTGCATTCCTACTAAAGCTCATAATAGTCACAAGCAACACAGCCAGAATAAGCAGCAGCCATAGTAGTGTTTCAAAATAGTATTTTTGTTGTTGTTTTTTTCTTCAAGATACCGCAGTGTATAAAAGTGATCAAGTCATCACAAAAATCACAAAAAAAATCCCCATATAAGCCGCACCTGACTATAAGCCGCAGGGTTCAAAATTTTGGAAAAAAGTCGCGGCTTATAGTCCGGAATTTACGGTAGTATTTGTGCAAAAAGCTCTTTTCTACCTTGAACTTCAATAAGTCCAAGTACAGGTCTAAACTTGCTAATGAGCATGTTCAAGCCCTACTGAAGGTCTCAACTGCTTCCTCCCTCGCGCCAAATGTGGCTCAGCTATGCGAGAGGAAACGCTGCCAGGTCTCATCAGCAAGAAGTAGGCAGAATCTATGTTCAGAACAATGTCCAAGTTTTGGCTTAATTTTGAGAACGGGGGTGTAAAAGGTTTTATCTGAGCCTAAAAAAAAAACAATGGGGCCCAGCCTCACCCAAGACTCTACCTCCAGTGGCCGCCAGCTAAATTGAGTTTGAGACCCCTGAGATCGACAAAGTAGTTCTGCAGCATCTCAGACGGGAGAGACTCTGGATTGGTTCAGATTGTAATTAACATGTTGGTTAAGGAAACGGGATTGATGAAGTGATGGGTACATTTGGGATCCAGGAAAGGAACATGAAGTGGCTTTAGATGCCAAAAGGACAGAAATGGCTGCAGTAAACGCTTTCTTCCAAAAGAGGCCAGAATATACTGTGATCAACAAGAGCGGTGGTAGAAGCACACAGCTGGATTACATCCTTTGCAGATTATGTCATCTGAAGGAGGTTTCCGACCATAAAGTAGTGGTTGTGGAAAGCGTAGCTATACAGCAAACGATGGTGGTGTGCGAGACAATTCTGTTTAGGATGAGGAAGATTACGAAGAATAGGCATTGCAGAGAACCCTCTGGTGAAGTTGGGAAATGAAAGGTGTCACATGGCCTTTCATGAAGAGGTGAGACAGGCTCTCGGTAACAGCGTAACTCCCGCTTCACTTTATGTAACCATAATTCCGCCTGCCATTATGTGCCCTCTATTTAAAGGTCAGCAGTCATGTATAACTATTGTTTCTTCTGCTAATCAACCATTTGACACAATTCCCTTTGAGCTTCTTCACCACCGGATTCAATTGTAACTTTAATGAGTTCAAGTTGTACTGTATAATTTTTATGATATAGATTTTTAGTATTTTGGTTTAGTGACCCAAAATCAATTTGTTACAGTTTAGCGCAGGATTAATAGATGGTACATTTCAACCCAAAGAATAACGGTCATTGATCACTGTCTGCCTGTGTGTATGTCATTATGCAATGTATGGTTAAAGTAGTAACTGCTGGTGCTGTGCAAGATAAGAAGATTTGCATGGAGTTTTGTTAAATCCACAGATCAGAATTAGCTTCTGATCAGCGACACTTGATGTGAAGTGAAGTTGTCGACATGGTGGCGGTGTGGTGGGCTGAGGAAATTGGGTTTGGTGATGTGTCCCTGTCACGCAGTACAAATACTGTATCAAATGTTACCTTCACATGTTCACTAAAACGGCTGGTTAAAATGCACACTCATTATCAAGCGACACACATGAGGAGACCCAAAGACCAACTGGTCGAGATCCAGCACGCTGGTTATCATGGATCATTTACTAACAGAAGCTGGCATCACCATTGAACTCACAGTATAAGGGGGCGGGATGGAGGCAGGCTTCCATGAAACGGTATCTCTATATAATGTATGTAATTGTTGATCCTTGGGGTGTTTTGGAAATACCATGTCAAGCATGGCACTTCAGAGCAATTTTAAATTGTGGAAGAAAATGTGACTCTTTTAATCACTAGAGTATCTGGAAAAGGTGGGAGTAATCACAAGTCTCAAATTGTAACCTTCAAGTCTCAAGCAAGTCCCAAGTCACTGGGGAAAAAAAATCCATCCATCCATTTTCTATACCACTTGTCCCCACAGGGGCCGCGGGTGTGCTGGAGCCAATGCCAGCAGTTATCGGGCAGTAGGCGGGGGACACCCTGAACTGGTTGCAAGCCAATCGCAGGGCACACAGAACACGAACAACCATTCGCACTTGCACTCACACCTCGGGACAATTTGGAGTGCTCAATTGGCCCACCAAGCATGTTTTTGGGATGTGGGAAGAAACCGGAGTGCCTGGAGAAAACCCACGCGGGCACAAGGAGAAAATGCAAACTCCACACAGGGAGGGCCGGAGGTGGGGAAAACAAGTTCAAGAGAGTTCAAGAGTTTTTTATTCGCCATGTTTGAGCGTGCCAAACAAGGAATTTGACTTCGGTAAATCACACCCTCTGTTCAACATTTAGGTGACTAACAACACTCAGGACATGTGAAAAATGGCAAATATTCTCAAACATCCCCTGATCTTAAACTCCCAAAAGGGCAAGGAAAAACTCAAAACAGCTAGGGGAAATGAGAAACCTTGAGAAGAGACCACAGATGGGAAGGTCCCTCTTCCAGGATGACCAGGCTGCAATGGATGCAGAGAGGACACATAGTACAAACAGTGTAGACAAATTCAAAAAAGGTGTGGAGAGCAGGAAGTTATTGCACAGTAATGACTCTGAGACTCTAAGAGTGGTGTGAGTTCATCAGAGCAACAGCCCGGGGGAAGAAGCTGTCTCTGTGTCTGCTGGTTTTGGCGTACCGAGCTCGGTAACGCCGTCCGGAGGCGTTACAATCAAGCAAATCAATTTTGCATTTACCGTTTTTTTCCATGTATAATGCGCCCCCATGTATAATACGCACCCTAAAAATGGCATGTTGATGCTGGAAAAAAGCCTGTACCCATGTATAATACGCACCCAAATTTTGACTCCTACTTAAGTCCGTAAACGTAAAATTATTTCAGAAAAGATCATCTTTGGGAACAACCGGATGTTATTCTGCCGGTCAGTATCACTGCGCATGCGCTAGCAAACTCAATAGCGAAGAAATGTTTCGGATTTGTGTAGGGTACATTGTGACAGCAAACGAGCAGGTGATCGAGCAAGCGTCTGATACGAGAGCATTGTGTTCGTATGGAGCGTGTTTGAAGTGAACAGCAGAGAAGAAAGCGCATCTGTAATGGCGGCCTCCGTATGATATCCGGATAAAAAATAAAAAATAAAAAAATAAAAAATTGTACCCATGTATAATGCGCACCCCAGATTTTAGGACAATAAATTAGTTAAATTTTGCGCATTATACATGGAAAAAAACGGTAACTTTGATGGCGCAGCCTGTAAAACACAAGTTCAAATTGAATGTTAAATTCAGGGAATGGCTAAAGATTGTCGAGTCCAATGCCTCATATGTTTGTGATATGGTGGATCTAGTGAACAATAGTGTTGTTTTTCTTCTTGTGTTCTTGAGGTCTGTTGGCAAAAAATGCACCCTATATGTCCCACAAATTCATTTGAATATTCCAATGTAAAAATAAAAATTACACCAGTATTACTGCAACTCTTAGATGTACGTAGAATCTCTGATACTATTTAATGCTAGCCACACAGGTATCTATCAATATCTGCATAGGAGTTAGTGTCACTATGAGCCATTTTCTAACCCTCGATAGCTTGTTATGGAGCTAAAAATAGTCTTTGTATGTGTGTGTGTGCAGTCCATGCGTGGTTGAGCACTTTGTGGGCGATTTGTGCAGCAGATTCAAGCCCCTCAGCAGTCTCCATTTCTCTGTTCTTCTCCCTCGCTCTTCTCTCGATTTCTCGCGTCCTCCCTCTCTCTGGAGTGGAAGAATACATCCACGCTTAACAGCCAGTGAGGTTGCATTCCTGACATAGGTGGTAGATGTTCTGTTGTCGCTCCTCTCCCTGTGCCAGGGATGGGATGATTTTAAACAGTTCATGCTCTACTGACTTCTTTTGCTTTGGACAATTCTTCTTATGTCACTGGAAGACAAGCGACCTTTCTCCTGACCAAAGTAGGAGAGTTGACGAGCCTCCTTGTTGTCTTAGATCACTTTCTTCTGTCTTTAAACCTGTATTCTTTCATTCCCAGGATAATTGTGTCAAGGTGCTGCTTGTTCGTGGAGCTGATAAAGAAGTTAAGAACTACAACAGCCAGAGTCCCTTTCAGGTAAAACTAAAAGAAAGTGGAAAAAGTCTTTGCCCATTGCATGTTAATCACGAAAGCAAATTGATTTCAGCTTTTAGCACATAGGGAAAGCATTTAGGGTACATTTCATATTGTTTCCATGGTAACAGTACTATATGGTCAGGGTCAGCTGCAACAAGGGGTTGTAAATGTCTTTCTGGGTAAAACTGGACTAATCCAGATTTCTTTCGTTCAATGAAATTTGGTGGGAAATCGAGAGTCGTTAACTGTGGTCATTGATATTTGTGGACGTTTGTGCTTTTTTGTACATTTTTGTATGAATACAATGGACTAAAAATACAGTGGAGCCTCGGTTTTCGAACGTCCCGGTTCTCGAACAAATTTGTATTCGAACAAAAAATTCGAGATTTTTTTGCTTCGGGTGTCGGACGAAATTCGGTTGTCGAATCTCGCGAGATGAGCCGAGAGGACCGGATGCCAACTGACTCCGTTCGTTATTACATTCTCGTTACTCTGAGGATTGCATCAACTCTAATCATGCCTCCAAAGGAAGCAAGTGGAAGCAGTAAAGCCATCCTAAAACACAAAGACGTTCCTAAAGGAATGCGACAGTGGCGCGCTGCGGTTGCGCGATCGGACCAAATTAAGCTCCCTGCGCACTGAGGTCCACTTAAATTTTGGAAAGTCCATTAGGACTTTAAAAATATTTTCTCAATTTTAGCGACCGCTCTGTCACAATAATGCGACCAGCGCGGTGCAGTTGCGCGGTCGGTGGCGCGGTACGGTTGTGCGATCGTCGGTGCGCTGCAGTTGCGCGATCGGACAAAAATGCACAAATGAAAAAATGCTTAAAAATGGCGGGTTTATTTTGTTGCTTGGGACGGACTAATTATTTTTCCATTATTTGTAATGGGGAAACATGATTCGGAATTCGAACGATTCACTTCTCGAACAGCCTTCTGGAACGGATTGTGGTCGAAAACCGAGGCTCCACTGTATTTCATTTGTATGCCCTGATTAATGGACAGCAGGTTGCAGCATTGTGGATTAGAGTCAGGTTAGAACCAAATATCTAGCCTTTTACTATGAAATGGGCATGTTCTACTCTGGCTTTCTCCAAAACTTTTATTCCACAAAATATAGATTCAAGACTCTAAATTGGCCTTGATTGTGAATGGTACTTGGTTCTGATTGGTTGGCGACCAGTCCAGGGTTAGGGTTACCCAACCTCTCATCCAAAGCTGTCTTGCCTCAAGACAACCTTAATGAGATCAAGTGCTATAGAGAATGGATACTTAGATGTATCCAGTGCTTTAAGTGTGCCAGTACGCAGCGATACAGTTTACTGCCACTTCTCTCGCGTACTGGGACTTTTTGCCACATATCAGGACTTCACATGAGCCACATTATCCTCTCTTGTTCAATTTCTCTTTTGCGCTTTGTGAGACTCATACGAATCCTTTAGTGGTACCTCAAATTGGCAAGAGGGTCTTTTTTCTGCCTCCGGTAACAGTTTATTTGGCGTTTGCGCTGTCATTTAGACATGTCAAGGAAGCTGCAAACATGCTCAAAACGGGACACGCCACCCACTCAGAGGCTGTCTGCAAAAGAAAAGCATACTAATGCAATGATGCCAATGCAACTGCCTACGTAAGCTTTTATTTTGAAGTGGGCCCGTGTTGTGGTGTGACGGCTAGGTGGACTTGCCTCTTGAAATTTTGGCTTACCTCATCAGAGTTTTAGGTGCCATTGCATAGTTGTTACCAACATCAACTCAACCCCATTCTGAAATCATATTCAATCGCTCATTTAGGATACTAAGAAACAGCAAGTTAATTATGTGTTCATTTGATGATATGGCACAAGTCTCTGGCATTACTGGGGAAGCGACGTCTCGCGATGTGCATGAGTACGATGGCCATCAGGTGTGAATGTGCTGCTGACGGCCAAATGATGCAAAAAAAAGAAAAGATGCAAACGAAAAGAAGACAAACATATATGCAAACAAATCACACACACACACACACACACGCATACACACATACACAAAACAAAGCTGCTAATAAGAAATGCTACAAGTGGCAAAACACTACAAACACAAAATGATGCATTGGTATGTGGGGAGAAATTTGAGAAATATTACAAAATAAATTCTAAATAAGATCCTCTCTAATACCTTTAATTTGGTACTTAGTGTAGGTCAGTTCAAAATAGTTTTCATGTAAATCTTTATTTTAAAACATCGTTTTTTTAAGTTAATTTAACAAAAAAATGCATTAATTTTAGTTAGTTTCCATTGTTTATTTATAACATTTTTGTTTTTGTTGTATCTCCTTAAAAATCTTTTTTAAATAAAGTGATTTCATAAATTTTTGTTAACTAAAATAACCTTGGTGCAACTAGATTTGCATTTACCTGGTCTAAGGTGTACAGTTCTTTCTGCCCCTAAATTTTCAGGTACGCCGGGGTTGTGTAAATGATAATGCCCTCGATCTGCCGGAATGCCCGAATTCCCAAACATGGTTAATGAGACTGGCCTTGCACGAGTCTATGAAAATAGGGACCCTACAGCTAATACACTGTATAGTCGCCGTTCATCTGGTTTCATGCCCCTTTATTGGAGTGTGAGGGGAATGGGTGCGGATGAAAGACCTTGTTACTGGTGTTTCTGATGTATTACCCAGCTAAAGAAATGTTTATATACACGGCATTGTGTTGCTACAGAGATAGTAGAATGTATACTGTATACTAGAAGCTTCTGAACTCATGTTTTCATGCCAGTGTTGTACTGAGCAGAATAATCATGCCTGTTGTCGTTCTGTTTAAGCGGCAATGCGCGTGAATGTAGGCCTTAGCTTACATTCTGTTGGTCTTCACGCTGCTAAATAGTTGCAACTGACATCACCACTGCTGGTTGCAGCCTTTTCGTACTGACATAGCACTCTGTTTTTGCTTCTTCTTCAAATCGTGCAACATTGCATCTTATGCATTATACCAGGGGTGGGCAAACTACGGCCCGCGGGCCACATCCGGCCCACGGGACCGTTTAATCCGGCCCGCCAACCCTGAATTAATTGTATTATTAAACTTTTTTTTTTGTCATTTTGCCTGCAATGACTGTGTTTCCCCAGTAGATGGGGAACCGCTCGCCTGCGCATTTACTACCGGAAGCCGTGTCAGAAAGCTCGGTGCACACTCACAAGTGCGTGTACGTACGTACTCAGTAGTACGGACATGGCGCACTCGCGCTCTATTTGTATCAGTCCCGAATTTAGAGCGTGGGCTGTGACGACAGCATTCTTGTAATTCGCTCGCTGAGCTTTCAGATACAGTTTTACGCTAAAGCCACCCACAAACCTTCCCCTGGAATCCTTCCATTAAAATGAGTGGCCCGAAGAAAAGAAGTGAGTGCCGAATGTTAAAAGAGTGGCCAATTTGGCTCGACGTACGCGACGTGACGTTCAGCCACATCAACCCGTCACAGATCGAGGTAAACGGATCTCTCCTAAGAATTGCCACAACAAATTTTACTCCAGACTATGATGCACTAGCAAAAAAGGGAGACCAACAACACTGTTCCCACTGAAAATGAAGGAGAGGCTCTCAAGTTTGTTGTAAAAAAATGCATTTTGAATAGGATTTGTACACATAGCAGGGATTGAAACTAGCGACCATTCTCATTTTCAAACAATGCAGGATGCTCAAGGACATTGATGCACCACCTGTTTGCGACTAATCTTAACCTGTAAAGTTCTTAAGGCTTACTTTAAGGAAGTGTTTCCCGTTTCCTCACCTCTGTTACCAGGTGTTTGTGAGTTAAAACTCTGCTCTGATGTTCAGATACCCCTCACCGTGTTGCCGTTTTGATTACTTTATTTGGATGTATGCTTTCACCGATTCTTCAAGATGATATATTTGGTCAGAATGTTTGCTGTTTGATGTGATCTCATAAGATAAACATTTTTCATTAATCTGACCTGCAGGCACTGAAGTGATGGAGACTGTTATTCATAATAATAGTGTCGTATTTTATGAGAATCACTGATAGCAGTTTTTTAGTGATTTTTTTTTTTAATGCTGTTAATAAATGCATTTGTTTTCAAAAAACTTGTTTGGAATATCCATGCTTTACTACCTACTAAAGGCCAAAATCTTTTATGCAATGACCTTTACAGGTCGCTTATATTACTTCACACAAACACTACGTCCATCTGCTCCTGGTTCGGCCCTCCGGTCCAAATTTAGAACCCAGTTCGGCCCGCGAGTCAAAAGGTTTGCCCACCCCTGATCTAGTCTGACATCAGCGGCGCACCTCGTTCCGGAGTCAACAGCTGTGTGTGTGGTTTTTTTTTAAGTGACAAGACGAAGATTCCGATGGATTTAATGATTTGGAGTGACATGGATGGTGTGATAAACGTGTTATTTATGTTATAGTTATTTGAATAACTGTTAATGTTACGTCAGGCCCGTTCTCAGCTCCTCATTTGTGTCTATGTCACGTTAGCATACCGTATTGTTTAGTCTGTTGTTGCTGGTTCATGTCTGTTCTTGGTGTTGGATTTTGTCAAATAAAATTCCCCCAAAATGCGATTTAAACTCCGGTGCGACTTATATATACTTTTTTCCTCTTTATTGTGCATTTTATGGCTGATGCAACTTGTACTCCAGATACAAGTACGGTATATGGATTCTTTGTACCTCAGGCAAAAAAGTTTGGAGTCAGCGATGGCACCAAAGCTCCTACTACATATGGGGTTGTTCCCTGAGATTGAGATGAGTGAGTCATAAACAATTCATCCATTACAAATGTACACATGTACTGTATAATGCAGGGGTGGGCAAACCTTTTGACTCGCGGGCTGAACTGGGTTCTAAATTTGGACCGGAGGGCCGAACCAGGAGCAGATGGACGTAGTGTTTGTGTGAAGTAATATAAGCGACCTGTAAAGGTCATTGCATAAAAGATTTTGGCCTTTAGTAGGTAGTAAAGCATGGATATTCCAAACAAGTTTTTTGAAAACAAATGCATTTATTAACAGCATTAAAAAAAAAAATCACTAAAAAACTGCTATCAGTGATTCTCATAAAATACGACACTATTATTATGAATAACAGTCTCCATCACTTCAGTGCCTGCAGGTCAGATTAATGAAAAATGTTTATCTTATGAGATCACATCAAACAGCAAACATTCTGACCAAATATATCATCTTGAAGAATCGGTGAAAGCATACATCCAAATAAAGTAATCAAAACGGCAACACGGTGAGGGGTATCTGAACATCAGAGCAGAGTTTTAACTCACAAACACCTGGTAACAGAGGTGAGGAAACGGGAAACACTTCCTTAAAGTAAGCCTTAAGAACTTTACAGGTTAAGATTAGTCGCAAACAGGTGGTGCATCAATGTCCTTGAGCATCCTGCATTGTTTGAAAATGAGAATGGTCGCTAGTTTCAATCCCTGCTATGTGTACAAATCATATTCAAAATGCATTTTTTTACAACAAACTTGAGAGCCTCCCCTTCATTTTCAGTGGGAACAGTGTTGTTGGTCTCCCTTTTTTGCTAGTGCATCATAGTCTGGAGTAAAATTTGTTGTGGCAATCCTTAGGAGAGATCCGTTTACCTCGATCTGTGACGGGTTGATGTGGCTGAACGTCACGTCGCGTACGTCGAGCCAAATTGGCCACTCTTTTAACATTCGGCACTCACTTCTTTTCTTCGGGCCACTCATTTTAATGGAAGGATTCCAGGGGAAGGTTTGTGGGTGGCTTTAGCGTAAAACTGTATCTGAAAGCTCAGCGAGCGAATTACAAGAATGCTGTCGTCACAGCCCACGCTCTAAATTCGGGACTGATACAAATAGAGCGCGAGTGCGCCATGTCCGTACTACTGAGTACGTACGTACACGCACTTGTGAGTGTGCACCGAGCTTTCTGACACGGCTTCCGGTAGTAAATGCGCAGGCGAGCGGTTCCCCATCTACTGGGGAAACACAGTCATTGCAGGCAAAATGACAAAAAAAAAAGTTTAATAATACAATTAATTCAGGGTTGGCGGGCCGGATTAAACGGTCCCGTGGGCCGGATGTGGCCCGCGGGCCGTAGTTTGCCCACCCCTGGACTAGATATATCAAATAAATGTAATATAAACAACAATTTTATCGAACCATCCGTGTCACTCCAAATCATTAAATCCATCGGAATCTTCGTCTTGTGTCACTTAAAAAAAAGAAAAACAACACAGCTGTTGATGCCGGAATTACGTGCGCCGCTGACATCAGACTAGATATATCAAATAAATGTAATATAAACAACAATTTTAACGAACCATCCGTGTCACTCCAAATTATTGAATCCATCGGAATATTCATCCTCTGTGTCAAAAAAAAAAAAAAAAAAAACAGCTGTTGACTCCGGACCTACGTGCGCCGCTGACGTCAGCCTCGTTGTCAGTTGCGGCTCCAATTATTCCACAGATCTACGTATATAACTATATTGTAGCGTTACCAAAGTACCAGGCAAGATGTGGGTTTGGTAACCGGCTCTTTATTTCACAAAACAAGAGCTCAACATATGTGTGTTTGCTCCAAGCAAACGCCCTGGATCGCTCTTCCCCCACTTCACAGCCTCGCTAGACAATTGGAAACTGCTGAAGTCTAACAACATACACGTTGCTACTCTAAATAAACTACCGTTTTTTTCAATGTATAATGCGCAAAATTTAATAATTTATTGTCCTAAAATCTGGGGTGCGCATTATACATGGGTACAAAAAAAAAAAAAGTTTTATTTTATTTTATTTTTTTTTTAAGAAAATCATGGTACAACATTTTTTGAAGAAAATCTTGTCACGGATGGTTCTTTACAACGTCACTTTCCTCTCTTTTCATTTTAACCTAACTGATCGCGGTGGTGCCTTTCTGGGCAGTCGGAGAAATCAAC
Organism: Syngnathus acus; assembly: GCF_901709675.1. Classification (NCBI taxonomy): domain Eukaryota; kingdom Metazoa; phylum Chordata; class Actinopteri; order Syngnathiformes; family Syngnathidae; genus Syngnathus; species Syngnathus acus. The sequence goes on along the minus strand of NC_051089.1, from coordinate 20,705,543 downwards.
GCCAACAAAAGTCAAGTTTATTTATTTTAAAAAAAATACATCCAGCCTAGTTAAGAAATCACCAGAAAGATCACCATGACAATTGTGAATAATAAATAAATAATTATTATATATATTATATATATTATTATTATAATAATAAATAATTGTGATAAATAACTGGAACATCACTCAAATATTGGTGATCCCGTTGAGAGTCTCACATATTTCTTCGCTATCGAGTTTGCTACTGCATGCGCAGTGATACTGACCGGCAGAATAACATCCGGTTGTTCCCAAAGATGATTTTTTTTCTGAAATAATTTTTCGTTTACGGACTTAAGTAACCCGGCCGGGTCATACCAAAGACTATAAAAATGGGACCCATTGCCTCCCTGCTTGGCACTCAGCATTAAGGGTTGGAATTGGGGGGTTAGATCACCAAATGATTCCCGAGCGCGGCGCCGCTGCTGCTCACTGCTCCCCTCCCCCCCAGGGGATGGATCAAAATCACACGGGGATGGGTCAAATGCAGAGGACAAATTTCACCACACCCAGATGCGTGTGTGACGATCATTGCGACTTTTAAAAAAATAAAAATAAAAATAAAAAATAAAAATTTGGGTGCGTATTATACATGGGTACAGGCTTTTTTCCAGCATCGACATGCCATTTTTAGGGTGCGTATTATACATGGGGGCGCATTATACATGGAAAAAAACGGTATATGTCAAATAACTATAACATAAATAACAAGTTTATCGAACCATCTGTGTCACTCCAAATCATTAAATCTCCTGGCTCCGGAAGTCAGTGAAAGGAACTCATTGTCAGTGAGGCTCCAATTATTCCACAGCCATAGTGCGCCCTTATGCGGTTTAAAGTGAAAATAACATGTGAAGTGATCAACTATACTAGTAAGTAATGTGTTAATTAATGATCAAGTAAAGATTTGTGAATAATTTCACATATAAGTCGCTCCTGAGTATAGGTCGCCCCCCCACCCAAACTGAAAAAAAAAAATCTATATATATATACGTATATATATATATATATATATATATATATATATATATATATATATATATATATATATATATATACGTATATATATATATATATATATATGTACGGGATCGCCCTCAAAAATTTATTTTACCAATAAACTCAACCCAATTCTTAATTAATGTGGTGTTGAGTGTGCTGGGGGGAGTAGCATCAAGAGGGATGCCCGCTTCCTGGACAAACTGGTGAGGAAGATGGGTTCTGTTGTGGGCGCAGAGCTGCCTGATCTGACGTCTGCGGCAGAATAGCGGGTGTTGGCCAGGCTGCTGTCCATCATAGAAAACTCCTTCCACCCCCTGTACAGCACCGTCACTGGGTGAAGGAGTAGCTTCAGTGGCAGGCTGTTGACACCATCTTGCTCCATAGAAAGGCTGAAGGGTTCATTTCCGCCGCATGCCGTGAGACTTTTCAACTCGTCGTATGGTTAGGGTTAGGGTCAGGGTTTTCCTGGATTTTTTATATTATGTATTCTATGTGCCCTCTCTGCATCCATTGCAGCCAGGTGATCCTGAAAGGGGATCCTCCCATCTGTGGTCCCTTCTCAAGTTTTCTCATTTTTCCCCTTGTAGCTGTTTTTTAGTTTTTCCTTGCCCTTTTGGGAGCTTAAGATCAGGGGATGCTTTGAGAATACAGCCAAACCTAGGTTTTCGACCACAATCCGTTCCAGAAGGCGGTTCGAGAAGTGAATCGGTCAATTCCGAATCTATTTTTCCCATTACAAATAATGGAAAAAATTTTAGTCCGTTCCAAGACTAAAAAAAACGCCTTTTTTAAGCATTTTTTCATTTGCGCAGCATTTTTGTCTGATCGCGCAACTGCAGCGCACCGCCGAACTCGCAACCGTAGCACGCCGCCGACCGCGCAATTGCACCGCGCTAGTCGCTGAAATTTAGAAAATATTTTTAAAGTCCTGATGTACTTTCCAAAATTTAAGTGGACCTCAGCGCGCAGGGAGCGTCTTTGTGTTTTAGGATTGCTTTACTGCTCTCACTTACTTTCTTTGGAGGCATGATTAGGGGTTAATACAATCCTCAAAGTAACGAAAATACAATAACGAACGGAGTCAGTCGGCATCCGGGCCGCGCGGTCGGGTTTTCTCGGGTCCTTTCGGCTCATCTCGCGAGGTTCGACCTCCGAATTTTGTTCGACAACCGAAACAAAAAAATCTCGAATTTTTCGTTCGAATTCCGAATTGTTCGAGAACCGGGACGTTCGAAAACCGAGGTTTGACTGTAATTGTAAAAATAAATTTGTACATGTAAAGCCCTTTGAGACTGCTTGTGATTCAGGGCTATACAAATAAACTTGACTTGACTTGACCACGATCAAAACTATGCCCAGATTAGTATCATGTATTTTCAAATGAAATGACCACATGATATCTATGAAAAATGTCATTATTCAACTTTTGAGTCCATTAATCAGGGGGGGTTAAAGCTATTAGTCCTCTTTTTAAATAATTTTGTAACTTATTTTGTAAAATGTAAAGATGGGCTAAGAAATATCTTAAAATAATGGCATAACCTTTCCATGGGCTCCATTTAGGAGGGGCCAAAAGGGTCAGGTGCGGTGGGACTTCAGTGCTAACAGTGCCAAATACATTGGGACCTGACATGTTGTGACTGGGAGGAATGCACCCCGCCTCCTTTTGGTACGAGGATACACAGTTTGTTGATCAACCTTGTGGCTGCTTTATCAGATTTGCAGCCACATGTCTTGGATACTTGGGTGAAGAGGGAACTGAGCAACAAATAAATTACCAATACATTGATACATTGGCTCCAATTGTGGGGGAGGATGCTGGTCCGATCTGGCAGACCCAAACGAAATATGAGGATTTGCTTGGAAAGTCCACTAGCTCTCATAGAAAGATCACTCTCTAAATCTAAAGGTAAAGCTAGAGAGGCACAAACTGAAGCTCTTCTACTGATACTGACCTCAACACAATGACAAGCAGCCACTAGACATGCTGTGGACTCACTTGATTTCAAGCGGAAAATATTACTCTCTTGCACTTATTATCTTTATCTTGTTGCACTCTCCACCTACACATGAAGCCAAAATCTGATCGCAACAAATGTGTGCCTGTGTTCTGAGTGGCTGGCAATCGAGGAGCTTTTGAACATTACTGTGGTCATTGGAGAATGCATAAGAAAGCTGTACAATTGTGCAAGATTTTTGATTTTGGACTGTACAAAATTTCAGTTTGTTGTTTTTTACTTTTTTGAATTGAGGATGGGTCATTCACCAGATGCCAATAGCCAATTAGTAGTCATTTATCAACTTTACAAAATCTTTTTTCAAGAGCTACACGGTGTTATCCCAATGCAAAACCTGGGAGGATTGTAAAGTAATACTCCACTTGCACTACTCCTCCTGTACTTTTGCGCTATTATACGGACTGTCTGCTGTATGCACAATTGCACCATTTCCACCAAGTTGCTCTTCTTATTTGTTCATTGCTCTTATTTATTCATTGTATGTGCCTTCTCATTTTTACTTTTTGTATTGTTTACTTGAATGTGTAATATGTCTTGTCACTGTGGGATAGTAGGAAACGTAATTTTGATCTCTTTGTATGTCTTGACATGTGAAGAAATTGACAATTAAGCAGACTTTGACTTTGACTTTGAACATGTTTCAGGGTAGTACGACCCAGCGGTCTAAGGCGCTGCATGGAAGCTCCATGGGTTCAGATCTCACCACTTTGAATCTGGGTTTAGTAATACCTTCTGCTTTCTGAATGTGGGCCACGGCTCTCACGAAGTTGTTAAGTGAAATAGAGTGATAAGCTCCTTCTGCCACAAAGTGGAGCTGTTTCATTTTCTCTATTATATTTTGTCCTCTTGCTGCCATACAGTATTAGGAGCCATCAAAGTGTTTTTTCCAAAATGCCAGCGTCTTTGCCTTTCATGGTAATCCTGACTGCCATCCAATTTGGTAACTACACTTTGGATTCAGAAGAGACTGGTGAAAGAAGACACAATTTTTCCCACGTGAACTCAGTAAATTGAGGATGGGTCTTTCTCCATGTGCTCCAGCCAATCAGTTGTCAATTCTCAACTTAACAATATTTCATTTCAAGAACAACATTTGAAAGGCTTTCCAGATTATGTGAAATTCATTGTTATCCATCCATCCATTTTCTGAACCGCTTAGTCCCCACGGGGGTCGCGGGTGTGCTGGAGCCTATCCCAGCTGTCATCGGGCAGTAGGCGGGGGACACCCTGAACCGGTTGCCAGCCAATCGCAGGGCACACAGAGACAAACAACCATTTGCACTCGCACTCACACCTAGGGACAATTTGGAGTCTTCAATCGGCCTATCAAGCATGTTTTTGGGACGTGGGAGGAAACCGGAGTGCCCGGAGAAAACCCACGCGGGCCCGTGGAGAACATGCAAACTCCACACAGGGAGGGCCAGAGGTGGAATCGAACCCGCACCCTCCTAACTGTGAGGCGGACGTGCTACCCTGCGCGCCACCGAGCCGCAAATTCATTGTTATCCTAATGCAAAAATTAGATGGTTTGATAGATGCTTCATAGGTTCCATGTGCCACAGCCAATCTGTAGCTTTACATTACTAAAATAGCTCCAGATAGCAGAGGATGGTTTCGATCCATCGACCTCTGGGCCCAGCACGCTTCCGCTGCGCCACTCTGCTGCTTAGCAATTTCCACTCATTTTGTTCTCCCTTGTCTGTTACCAAGCATTAGGGCCCAGCAATCGTAGCTGTCCTTTTATGGTTCTCTTTGAAGCTGTTCGCCTCTGTTGCAATCAGGCTTCATCACATTATGAACAAGGCTGGGTAGGACAGCACTAACATGGATATTGCTGGGAAAACCACCAAGTTAAAGGTACGCAGCAATTACCGTATTGGCCCGAACATAAGACGACCCTGATTATAAGATGACCCCCTCTTTTTCAAGACTCAAGTTTGAAAAAAGACTTTTTTAACACCAAATTTAATTTTTATACAGAAAAGAATTACAGTACATCTGAAACAAATGATTATAACAATATATTTGAGAGGAAAAAGCATGTTATTTTGCCTCATTCAAATCATCCAAAATCTGTCTATCACATCTTAATATCTGAACATTTAAATATGTAAACTAAAGTGCAATCACATATGTAAATGGTTACATTTTGAAATCAGCAAACCTGAATTACTTTTAAAAAGTAAAATAAAAATATATTGTTTATTTGGACTTGCTTTTAATTAGTATAGGTTTGTATATAGTATAGGTACAGATAAATATATTCTGTAATAAGTAAGAGAAGGCTTTTGGAAGATAAATATTCTTCTCAGTTGAATAACTGCTCTCAAGCTTTGAGTTTATGTATTTCAATTTCTGAAGACAAAAATTGATACCAGCCATACCAAACGGAAATTGGCCACAGAAAAGGCCAGAAATAGCATCTCCAGGTAGTCAGTCACAATTTACTGTCCTTGTAAATTGGTGCATTGGAAGCATAACAATAGAGCTGTAATTTACGTATACCGTAATTTTCGGACTATAAGTCGCGGTTTTTTTCATGGTTTGGGTGGGGGGGCGACTTATACTCAGGAGCGACTTATATATGTTTTTTTTCACAAATTTTTACTTTATCATTAACACATCACTTACAAGTATAGTTGACCACTTCACATGTTATTTTTAGTATAGTTGATCACCACATGCTTTGATATCTTTATCTTGAACATATTCAAAACATGAAAAATAGAGAGAGAAAATCAAATAAAGTAATTAACACTTTAAAGCGCCATATCCTCTGGACATGTCCTCTGTCACCAGGATGACATAAAGGACGAGAAGTTTGATGGATGGATTTAATGATTTGGAGTGACACAAATGGTTTGATAATATTGTTGTTTATGTGATAGTTATTTAAAATATAGTTTATATATCGTTGTATGGGCCTGTGGAATAATTTGAACTGTGGCACGGCACACGGCATTGTTGACAAAGGACGATCGATGGATTTAATGAATTGGAGTGACACAGATGGTTTTATAAACGTGTTATTTATGTAATAGTTTTTTTTAAATAACTGAATGTTACGTCAGGCCCGTTCTCAGCTCCTCGTTTGTGTTTGTCACGTTAGCATACCGTATCGTTTAGCCTGTTGTTGCTCGTTCATGTCTGTTCTTGGTGTTGGATTTTGTCGAATAAATTGCCCCCCAAAATGCGACTTATACTCCGGATCGACTTATATATGTTTTTTTTCACATTTTTGGGCATTTTATGGCTGGTGCGACTTATACTCCGGAGCGACTTATAGTCCGAAAATTACGGTACATATGCCTGTTGCTTTCAGCCCAAATATGCAGTACATTATGCTCGTTGTGTCCACTTATCCAACAGATTTAAAATAAATCCAACAATTCATCTTTCTGTAAATAAGGGTTCGAGAGTTTTCTTATTCAGCTCTTCAGAAACAATATGCATGCAAAGTGCACATTCTGACAACCATTGCTGATGATCAGTTGTGAACTGGGTAAGCTTATCAGCATCAATTGATTTCCGCACATTAGGTTTTTAACATCATATCTGCTCTTGGATGGCAGTGTTCCTTCCACCTTTGCTACTGCGTTATGAGCCAGTAAATTCCAGGATTGATTTCAACCCTGTATCCTGCATTTTTACCTTGTACAGAGAGCAATAAAAAGGCCAAAAGAAAACGTAGCCATTTTTATCAACTCTAATGCATATTGTGGAAAACAAGCAAAATTTGGCTTCTATTTGATTTGCATAAAGGACAGTTGGAACCTCATCATAACAATAAACCATGGGAATGCTCCTGCATGTTAATTGCCATTACTAATTTACTAATTATACCATTAGGTGCTTACTCCCAGTTTGAACTCTTGATAGGATCTTTTGAACCAGAATGTTCCCACCAAATTTCCATTGTTCAACTCCGCTGCAAGTGCCCCACTATAATCCCGCTCATCCTTCCCTCCCCCAGCACTACATTTACTTCTGTTATACACAACCATATGTCCCCATGGCAACCAGAGAGGAACAGGAAAAGAATCAATGTGAGGGCGGTGATGATGGTCTTGGCAGTAGTGGTGGTGATGGTGGGTGGCGCAATGATAATGAAGAATATATTGTGACTATGTTTCCTGTTGCTTTTGTAGGTGATTTTGTTCTTGATTTTGCCTTGCGTCATCATTTAAAATGACCCCAGAAATAATTTAAAGATGATGCATGATGTGCAATTTTCCATATAAATTAATACAGTTTTCAAGTGTCTTGAAAAAATGTTTGTGACACACTTCGGCCTGGAATAAGGAAAGTAAAAGAAGCTCACAGTGTGTCCATCGCACTTTCTAAACATGCCCTGTTGAAAGCCATTGTTTTAGGGGGGACTGCCTGGTCTCATGCAAAATTGAAATCACCCACAGCTCATTCGATGTGACTTTGTGTTACCATGGTAACAAGGGGTGGAGCTTGGCTATGCTCACTGCTTGGGCTAAAATACGAGATGTTCTGAGTGTCTGACTTACTTTAAAACAAAAATAAAGTGAGCGTGAAGCTCACGCAAGCGTCTCAAAACACCGTAAAAGCTTTTACTGTATCTTTCGATCTGTGCATTTAACACATGCAGCATGCACATAACCAAACACATCTACAGAGACATGTTTTATAACATAGGCAGCTCACAAATAAATACTTTGTTGCGTAACTTCATATGTGACAGATGGGCAGGAACTTCAGTGACGCAACATACAGTCAAAATGTAGCATAGTTGTGTTATTTCAATGAAATTTTTGTACCAGGATAATTTGTACAACCAAAAAGATGTTTCGCACTTTGGAAGCCTTTTTCCACTTATCTGTGGTTGCAAGGCTGATGCAAAGTCCAAGCCACTTCATTTGGATAAGAACCATTTTAATAATCAAGTAATTGTTTAGAACCATATTCAAATCTCAGATTCAAGCCTCTCAACAGTAATTCTCTGAATTCTGTTGCCCTTCATGAAAGCAGAAAATCAATTACATCAAAAGCAATTATCTTTTGGGTTTAATCAAAATGCACATATTTGCAGGCATCTGCTTTTACTTTGGAAAATCAATATCCTAACCAGTAACTGATTCTGTTTAAAAAGGTTTGGTCCATCCATCCATTTTCTGTACCGTTTGTCCCCACTGGGTCGCGTACAACAATCCCTAGTTTTAGGTGTTTTTGGAGTTTTCATCACTAAACAATACCAAATAAATAACAATAATACAATTTATCAGATTATTCAATTAATTGATGGAGCCATTGATAGAAAAACCTATTCTAAAAATATTATACAGTGACAGGCAGCCTTAGTGACCAAACTCTTCTTGAGAGATAGGGGGAAAAGTTTGTTCATCCGGGGATGCCTCAGAGTTGCATTAAAAGAAGCAGTATAAGGTGCCTCGAGCATCTGATTAGGATGCTCCCTGTTGACTAAATGCTCAATTCATTTTCATATTAAAATGTGTATTATATCTGAAAGCTGTTTATGCCCTACTCACAAAATATTTTTATGCAAAAGTAGGATGGTCCAGAAGAATGTTCACATAATCATCTGTTTGTTTTCAATAATCTATAGCAAAACAGCACGGTGGTACACCGTTAGGCTCCAGCATGCACGCGACCCTGGTGAGGATAGAGCGGTTCAGAAAATGGATGGACATTCACCACCCCCGCCACTGTTATCTTCCAAATCAATGCCAACTAGATTAACAGTGATCTGCTGGGAAGGGGTTAACTGCCTGAAAAAGGTTTTCAAATGGCAAGTCTAGGCCTCAAGTATTCAAATTACTATCTTACTTTCAAATCCCAGTTTCGCTGTTGTCACAAACAGTATTGGACCCAATTTGAATTACAGTAATCCCTCGTTTATCGCGGATATTTGGTTCCAAAAACCACCCGCGATAAGTGAAATCCGCGAAGTACGGTCACCAGCAAGAAGTACTGGGCAGGCTAACGAGTTAGCGGAAAGTTTGCGATCGTGCTAACACGCGAAATCGGACTTCTAAAGGAATGTAAACGAACATTTGGAGCAATACTACATTGTCCTAAAGGTTAGACACATGTTTCCTCAATTTAGACGTTTTATTTTGACTTTTAAATGTTTTTTTAGTGAAGCCGTGATAAATGAAACGTGAAGTAGCAAGGGATCACTGTATTCTAATTGGCATTTTAGGGCATGTCAAACTGTAAAATGATATCGATTTGAATTGGGTTTCAATTTATTTTCTGCCATCCACATTTCAAATAAGTTTAGAAAATGTTAGTGAGGTAATATCCCCATAGCAGAAAGACAAAAACATTAGTTGTAGTGCCTTTTTCCTCGACCTAAAAATTGGGGTTGCCTATAATTTATACCCTGATGACAATATGTGCCTCTCTAGTGGGTTGTTGTCAGTGTTGAAGTCGTCATCACTCTGACTCTTCCTTCACATGTCACACACTTGGAGTCATCATTAGATCAGCTATGAGGTTCGAGTAAAGGTGATAAGTTCATCTATCAACGTCTCACTTTGCCTCAATATGACACTCTCACTTTGTTTCAATAAGACACTCCAGCCCACACTGAGTGTGCATGGCTATCTTGCGTTCCCAAGAGAATAGCCTGTAAAAGATTTGTCACACATGTACAAAGTGAAAATAGAAGTCACATATTGTTAGTTTGCAAGGTAGCCAACATTCACATACAAAGACATGACCCTTGCCTGTCACCTCCACAGGAGGCCTATCATTTTCTACAGTGCATAGGGACTTGGCAATTAACTGTCATTTCAGTTTAAAGTATAGGCCTTTGTAGTTACTAGGGAAGTGGAGCTAAAAAAAACAATGAGGTTCCCTTTTTGTGTACAGCATGATCAAATGAGACCCCCCCCCAAGTGCTCGTTCTGAGAAATTCAATGTTTAGAAAAAAGGTCAACTGTGGAGGAAGGGGGCAGAGTAGGCTACCGCAGCTCTCCATCGCTCTTCTCCTTGTATTTATTCTGCAGAATTCAGAGTGGGCATGCTTATATAATGCTGCTGGGTCTCCCTTGAGGTGTAAACGTGTGCGTGGGTGCATGTGTGTGAGTGAGTGCGTGCTTGTGTGCTTGTGTGCTTGTGTGTGTGTGTGTGTGTGTGTGTGTGTGTGTGTGTGTGTGTGTGTGTGTCTGTGTGTGTGTGTGTGTGTGTGTGTGTGTGTGTGTGTGTGTGTGTGTGTGTGTGTGTGTGTGTGTGATAGCGTGTGCAGTGGAAATGAAAGATACGGTAATACCCGACGATAAGTGCGCCTGTAGAAGCCACTGTAAGCAGAAGGAGCATGTCAGTAGGAGCTCTAGGTCAATGAGCGTAACAATCTCTTTCTGCTCAGTACGAGAAAAATAAAATCTCTTTACTGTCCTCTAGTGGACATAACTAACCAAACATATAACAGCTGTCCACCTATCCATCTCAACTTGACTAAACCAAACGTTACTAAGTTCTGTTGTTTTCATTATTCATCTCAGTACAGCAAGGTACATGCATGCATATATATATATATATATGTATATTTATATATAATTATATATTATATATATATGTATATATTTAGATCAGTTCTTAACCCGGGTTCGATCGAACTCTAGGGGTTCGGTGGGTCGATCTCAGGGGTTTGGCAGAGCCTCCACTGCGGATGTCCGAACATACCTGATTTATCGTGTAAATTTGTGATGACAGATCTGAACTGGGCTCGCAAAGGCAACAGCAGAAGTCACACTGATTTGCAGATGTGTAATTTGTTGAGAGTTCATGCATTGTGTTGGTTTTGTTCTTTGAACAAGGTGATGTTCATGCACGGCTCATTTTGTGCACCAGGAATAAACATCAATGTCTTGAGTTTGAAAAAAAATAATATTATTTTTCACCAAAGAGGGGTTCGGTGAATGCGCGTATGAAACTTGTGGGGTTCGGTACCTCCAACAAGGTTAAGAACCACTGATTGAGATAGATAGATAGATAGATAGATAGATAGATAGATAGATAGATAGATAGATAGATAGATAGATAGATAGATAGATAGATAGATAGATAGATAGATAGATAGATAGATGGACGGACGGACGGACGGACGGACGGACGGCTTTGTAAATTATTCAGAACACAAACTGTATTTTGTAACAGTCATCTGTTGTGATAAGGCAACAGAAAGCTTAAAGGCAGAAACACATGAATATGCGACTTGCATGCTCATGTGTGTGTATGTACACGTGCGTGCGTGCGCTTGTGTGTGTGCGTGTAGGTGTGTGTGTAGGTGTGTGTGTGTATGTGTGTGTGTGTGTATGTGTGTGTGCGTGTGCGTGCGCGTGTGCATGAGCGCGCGTGTGTGTGTGTGTGTGTGTGTGAGAGACAGATGATTAGATTCCTGGCTACAGATGGTTAAATCCATGAAGATTAGAAGTCAGAGGACTCCCTGACTATTTCACTAAAGGAGGGGGGGTGCTTCCATTTTATTGCATTTAACCTCAGTGATCAGCAATGTGAAAAAATTAGATCAAATACACACAACTCCTTCATTCCTTGTTAAATCTGTTGACACATGTATAAACCCAGCTGTTGGTGAAAACTAATACAGCCTTCCCAATATTGTTTTGTTGTGAAGTGATTTTTTTGGTAAAAACATTATAAATTAGAGCTTCTCTATTTCTCTCTTCAGGTTGCGATTATTGCAGGGAACTTTGATCTTGCGGAAATTATCAAGAACCACAAAGAGACTGATATAGGTGAGTAAACTAAGAAAACCCTTCTCTGCCACCAGTGTGTATTTCAGAATCTCTTCTGGGATACATTACAAATCCTCCATGCCACGATCTTTTTAAACAATCTCTCGAAATAATCTCCACTATGGGATTAGGAGAACCAAGAGGATGAAACTTTATGTTTACACCAGGACAATCCGAGACCGATTAGGCTGAGAGAAAAGACCAATGCCTTTGATGCCTCGATGGCCAGGAGTGTCCATCATGTGGGAATTTGATTGGTTGCTTTCTTGACATGTTGATGGAAAAGTGTGTGTATATTCGATTCTCTGTGGATGGATGTGATGAAACTAAGAAATGGATTAAAGGATTTTTATATAATTCGAAATTGGTGGTGGTGGGCGGGTTATACAACATAATGCTCAGTTTCGTGCGTGTTGTGTAAGATTTGGGATTAAGATGTCAGAAGTTTTCTTCTGTGTTCCTATGAGAGTTTGTAAGAGATTTAAAACGCTTGGAAAGTGGATGGAATTTTTCAGGAACGGGATGATAGAAATCAGAAGAATAAGAACTTTCAGGCCGTGCGCAAACACTTACACACCTTCTCCGCTCTGTTAGATATTTCAGCAAAGGCAAAATGAAAGGCAATGGGAAACATTATAAAAATTTGTGAAATGCCAGAAACAAAAGTTCTTGCGACAGATCCTCTATTCAGCATTGCAATTGTGGAGCTTTTAAACAATGTAAGGGGCGTACTGTATTAGATCGGATTTTAATCCAAATGTGTTTGTGGGCACAAATGAGACAGAGTTGAAAAGACAAGAGAGAAGAATTCCATCCATCCATCCATCCATCCATCCATCTTCTTCCGCTTATCCGGGGTCAGGTCGCGGGGGCAGCAGCTTTAGGAGGGACGCCCAGACTTCCTCTCCCCAGCCACTTTGTCCAGATCATCCCGGGGGATTCCAAGACGTTTCCAGGCCAGCTGAGAGACATAGTCTCTCCAGCGCATATTGGGTCGTCCACAGGGTCTCCTGTCGGCGGGACATGCCCGAAACACCTCCCCGGGGAGGCGACCAGGAGGCATCCTGATGAGATGCCCGAGCCACCTCATCTGGCTCCTCTCAACGTGGAGGAGCAGCGGCTCTACTCCGAGTCCCTCCCAGATGACAGAGCTTCTCACCCTATCTCTAAGGGAGAGCCCGGACACCCTGTGGAGGAAACTCATTTCGGCCGCTTGTATCTGGGATCTTGTTCTTTCGATCACGACCCATAGCTCGTGACCATAGGTGAGGGTAGGAGCGTAGATCGACTGGTAAATTGAGAGCTTTGCCATTTGACTCAGCTATCTTTTCGCCACAATGGACCAGTAAAGAGTCGGCATCATAGCAGACTCACCGATCCGCCTGAGAGAAGAATTGATGATGGAAAATACAACTCAGCTCCAATTCAACATCTTCTACAACAAGCATTTTATTTATAAACGTGATCACAAGTTCACAAAGCCTTTATTGGACTACTAAGCAACGTCTTTCCAAACCATTCAATTAACTATACTTTGTTTGTCTGCATTTTAATAAACACATTTAGACCCCCAAAAAGGCAAAGAAATAGAATAACAAAAATTTAAAGTTGCATTAACCTACCTCTGTAAAACTGAAATGCAATGGAACTTTAGTTTTACTTCCTCTTCTTTTCGTGTCTTTGAAGTGCTAGTCAGATGGCAGTTTCCCATGTCTTTGCACAGTCTTTTGCGTTGCCATTGAATTCAGCGATATCTTTTGAGCTGCAGGGGTTGGGTAGTAAAGGGCAGATAAGGCAGTGCTGCTGTATGGTCCTCTTCTCCACATTCACAGAGGGTTGGGCCGGTTTTGTAGCCCCATCTGGCCATAGCAGCTTTTGATCTGCCTGTTCCGGTTCTCAGGCGGTTGAGTGTCTTCCACTGGACCCATGGTGCTTTTGAGCCGGGTGGGAGATCTTCAGAAGGGGGGACTCCCATGTCAATAGGAGGGGGGTCATTCTCAAGTTTTGCTGTCCATAGTTGGAGTCTTGTTTCTTCCTGAGATGTTGTAAGGTGCTGGACATGGCTGAGGAAGCTTCTCCTTGACTGCAGTCGTTGGGCCGGGGGTTCGCGTCCTTGAACGATGTGGCTGAATAATGCTTGTTCTTTTTCTACTCCAACAAGGCTAGCTGTGGACGTCTGCCACATTTTCCAGGTTTATTCAAATATTCTGCAGTAGTTTTATCCAATATTTCTAGTGGGCTACATAAATCTTTATTTGGATTGTGCTCGCAAAGTTGTAGTGCACAGAGCGAGCTCGGGGATTACAGGGCCTCAGAGAAAATGGAAAAAAGATGAAAAAGCAAATAAATAATTGAGGAATGAAAAAAAGATGAATTTGAGTGGGGAATGAATAGAGAAAGGGATAAAAATGTAATCTAATCTAAGAATGTAATCCTGCAAATGTCTCGCTCATGGACACCATTCATCAGTGGGCAGAATCAGTCAGCAGTGATCTGGTCAGGTTTCACAGTAAATGGAACATGGTGCAGGATTACTTTCAAACACAACGAAAATGCAACCTCCCTCTCTCTTCAAGTCACACAAATGTTTGAATACCGTAATTTTCGGACTATAAATCGCGGGTTTTTTCATAGTTTGGGTGGGGGGGCGACTTATAATAAGGAGCGACTTATATGTTTTTTTTCTCAAAAACTTTCTCAAAAAAAAAAAAGTGAAACCGCGATAAACGAACCGCGATGTAGCAAGGGATTACTGTAATTTGAATTTCAAGTGACGTCAGCAGCGCGGCACGGCGGTTGTTTACATAAAGGACAAAGATTGATCACGGGATGACGAAGATGACGAAGGACCCCACGTACTACCGGCATCATTAGCGGCTTTGTTTCTAAGTGACACGGCGGACGAAGAGTTTGAAGGATTTAAGGATTTGGAGTGACACAGAAGGTTTGAAAAACCATTATGGCTTTTACGCACGCTATTCTATGGAGCTCGCTTTCACTTCCGTGGATGGAAGTCTGGGGCCGGCGCTCGGCCGGGTGGCTGTCCGGGGACGGTGGATAGGGCTCGGTCATGGCTTTTACGCACGCCCGGTCCTATTCTATGGAGCTCTCTTCCAGGCTGGAAGTCCACGCCGCCACACGCCTGGAAGTTTGTTTTGTTAAATAAAGAGCCGTTTACCAAACCCACGTCTTTCCTTGAACTTGAACTTTGTTAACGCTACAATATAGTTATATAGTAGATCTGTGGAATAACGACAAGGCTGACGTCGGGGCGCACGCGCGGCGTTGTTGACAAAGGACGAGGAATTTGATCGATGGATTTAATGATTTAGAGCAGTGGTCCCCAACCACCGGGCCGCGGACCGGTACCGGTCCGTGGGTCACTTGGTACCGGGCCGCCAAGCCGCACAGAAAAAAAAAAAAATTATTGACGATCAATTAATTCAGGTCAAGACACTTGTCCCGGTCACGTGACATGTTTCCCCAGTCGAGCCCGCAAAGCTAATATGTGGCGACAGGCTAACTAACCAGGCAATGAAGCATTCAAAACTGCTTCAACACATGGAGACCAAGCATCCTGCAATAAAAGACAAACCTTAATCACTTCGGGTGTCATTGTCTCCGATTACGTCTAGATGGGACCGGCTCGTTTCTGAGAAACAAACTCAGTGCTCCCACTAATTCAACGTAATGGTGAGTTTTATTTTTGTCATTTGTACTAGTTTTTATGTCAGTCGTATCATTTTATTTCATCGTATTTATATATTTATTATAAATGTATTATTTATTTATTTATATAAATGTATTATTTATTTATATAAATGCCGGTCCGCGAAAATATTTCTGACATGTAACCGGTCCGTGGCGCAAAAAAGGTTGGGGACCACTGATTTAGAATGCACAGATGGTTTGATAATACTATTGCTTATATAATAGTTATTTGATATCTAATTTCTATATCGTTATATGGGCCTGTGGAATATTTTGAAGTGCAAGCGCCGTCAGCGGCGCGCACGCATTGTTGACAAAGGACGATCGATGGATTTAATGAATTGGAGTGACACAGATGGTTTTATTAACGTGTTATTTATGTAATAGTTTTTTGAATAACTCTGAATTTTACGTCAGGGCCGTTCTCAGCTCTTCGTTTGTGTTTATGTCACGTTAGCATACCTATCGTTTAGCCTGTTGTTGCTCGTTCATGACTGTTCTTGGTGTTGGATTTTGTCGAATAAATTGCCCCCCAAAATGCGAGTTATACTCCGGAGCGACTTATATATGTTTTTTTTCACTTTTTTGGTCATTTTATGGCTGATGCGACTTGCACTCCGGAGCGACTTATAGTCCGAAAATTACGGTAATTACAGTTCAGTCATCGGGTTCTTGTGTTTGGCCATCTTTGCTTTGTCTCCACTGATTTGTTCATGTTGAATGTTGGAATGGGACATTTTTATTCTTCGATCCTCCACTGCCCACTATGGGCTCAACCTGTTGCAGAGGTGGGTGCCCCCTCAATTCGACTTGTGTGTGTAATTGTGGAGGCATGAGAGAGAGAGAGAGAGAGAGAGAGAGAGAGAGAGAGAAAGAGAGTGAGAGAAAGAAAGAAAGAGAGAGAGAGAGATTGAGAGAGAGACCCCATACACCTTTCGTTGCTTACACTCTTTGATTACGTTTCAGATGATCATATATTTTAATTAGCTGCTTGTGAAACAAATTGATCATATGATCAAAGTTGAAGAGACCTCTCGAGTTTTCTGAATTGGTTCATTTATACCTATGAAACTCTAAGCCAAATATTAAGTCATAACATTAGTCAGAAAGTCACTGTGGGTTCATTGGTTCATTTATACTGTATGAAACTCTAAGCCAAATATTAAGTAATAACATTAGTCAGAAAGTCACTGTGAGACTGACGCAATTTCCTTGCTTGTTTAGTATCTGCTCAAATTACATTTTCATATTCTTCATGGCAAGATTGCTGTTCAAAGAGGATCTTTGACACCACTGGATGACAACGTGCATGTGGATGGTTTTAGATTTGGAGTCATGCGTTCAGGTAACGGTAGGATAAGCATGTATTACTTGAGATTCTTTTTTTTTCTTTCATTTTGGGGTTTTCCTGCAACTCAGTTTTGGAGGTGTCGTTTCAGCGCAGGGGGCTCAGTAGAAAGTGCAATTGCCTTTACTACTTACGTAGATGTGATTAGTGTGTATGTTCTGTACATGACCATTGTTTGTTTGTTTTTTCAATGATAACATTCAGGTCAGCTATGATTCCTCCCTCGCATGATACCGTGTATTTGCCTTCTCTGTATCTTTTTTAAATGTGACTCAGCCAGGCTTGTCCAGTTCAAGGGAGTGGCCTCAACTTCATCACCTGAAAGTACGTATATGGAGCACGTTACTACCCACCGCTGCATTTTTGCTGACTCAGCATCCTAATATGGCAAAGATAATTTGACAAGGTGCTTCTGATTGTGGCATGGACCTCCTCATTAAATCTACAAGGAATTATTTTGAACAAGGCGACAAAGCAAGTAAATTCCGAGTGCATATTATTAGAATACTTCACTTTTTGGCATCAAAGTTGAAAATCTGTACACTTCATTGAGTGCCCCAGTAACCGACAGAAAGTTCAAAAGGTTTTATCAGACCCTGTACATTATGGAAATGAAAGCCGATATGTTTGAACTGGACCATTTCTTCCACTTCCTTGTATAGATGAACTTAAACAACCAATTAAGATTGGGAAATTGTCCAATGCTTCAATTCATTTCAAAGTCCTAGACTTTATTACTACACAACCGACTTTTACCAAACACAAAATCTCCCACATCTTACTCGAAATGTACAACACATGGCACGACTCGCCAAAATTCTGGCAACACATCTGGAATCCATCCTCCTGTCTATATTCTCACTTGATCAAACATGGATTATTAAAAAGGGACATGCTTTCCTGAGTATAAATTGATTGTCTAATATCATTTACAATTAATCTGCTACTGACACCACCAATCAGAAAGTGATTGTCGTGTGTGTGGAGTGGCAATAAGTCTTCTACACTTTGAATACATTTGGATTTGGCCCCAAATTTGATTTCTGGGTTCAACTACCGTACTCAACTCCATAAGGCTCTGTTAGGACTAAACTACTTTCACTTGGAGAAGTTTCCCCTATAAAGGTAAACACACCAAGGCTGACTGTTTTTTGCCCATTTCATAGAACCCCTCACAGTTCAGTACATTTACAAGCGGCTCATGAAGAAGTTAGTCACACACTGATATGAATGTAAAATGTCTCTCTCGGCTGATGACCTGCTACGATACATTGCCGCCCGTCACTGAGTGCTTGGATTGGATACATTTTCCCTGCTTGTCCTTCAAATCTATCCGTTCAAGTTTTTTTGCATTTTATTGCTGCTTAGTAAAATCAACTTGTTCAAAATGATCAGTTCACAACAAATATTACAAAAGTTTTAGGATACAAAACCATATTTTTCAATGTGCAATGTGTGTTGAGAATCCTGTATAAAAAAAAAAAAATCTCCCAATTTTCTCTTTCTGGAAATAAAGTGTAAATAATTAAACTATCCCCAAGCCTTCAGTTAAAAAAATAAGCCACTCTTTGCATAAAAAAAAAACAGAGTGGAACTGAAACTTTGGTATCTTGTATTGATACTGACTTGATATCAATATTATTGATATTTTGATCAATCCACCCACCACTACCCTGAGTACCTCATCGTAAAAATATCATGAATTAAAGAACTGAGAATTTTATACAACTTCTCCCAAAATAACTCCTCCTTTTTTTGTTGAGAATCGGATTCATGAATCGTTAGAAATCGGAATCAAATAAAGGCCGCAAATTGGAAACGAAAGCGTCCAATTTCAAACGATGCCCAACCGTAATAATAATGTTAAAGAATATTTGTTCAATAATTTTGCATTTGCATGATAAGGAAAGTTCTTGTGTGTATGAAGTTTCTGCAAGCCAAATGGCTACTTTTTGGAACTTTCTTAAACTAACAGCTACTGGTGAATGAGGGGGTAGCAGTACTAAAACATTTTCTATGATTGCACCCTCAAGTCATCACATCCACATGCATATTGTAAGAAAGTGTGAGACAATAATACACATCTTCAGGCTAAAACCTTCCTGGTTTTGCCGTGCAGTCAAGCAAGTAACAACAATCACTGAGAAAAAAAACACACACGAAACATTTGGCATAATGTGGACTGCATAATAGGCTGCTCACTTGTTCAGTTGAAAAAAAGCAATCGAACGAATTTACAATTAGGGTGTCTGTCGAAGATTGTTGTTGTATTGTGGCTCTCAATACAGCTATAAGCCTGTCTAAGAATGATGGACAGATGGGCATATAGACCATCCTCTGCCACTGCGTGATAATCCAGCAGGGAGCTGTAATGACCACACATATAAATACACTTCTATAAACTTTCTAGTAAATTAGATTATACACTGTTTAGCAAATAACTTGGTTCAGGTTTATGTGATGTGTGTGTGACCAATGAAAACTTGAAAACAAACAATAGTTTAGGTAGCAGACAGCAGAGGTTTTACACATCCATGAGTGAGGTTTTATAGCTTTGCTGCAAAAAAACAAAAGATTTTGACGTGGATTAAGTCTTCACTTCCAATTTTTCATCACATTGCTTTAGATAAAATGTGACCTAAGTTCACCTTTGGAAAGATGGGGACACAGTCAAACTTTCCAGAGTTTTACGTGAAAGGTTATGAACATTAAACTGTGAGTGACTTGCAGTGGCTTAAGTGCTTAAAATGAAAAATTGCTTAGTTCAAATTATTGTCATGTCATTCAGTCAAGATTAGCATTAACCTCTACCACGAACTGCCTTTGCCCACTGATGTATAGTATACTATGCCTTATTTGTCATTTCTAATTCTGAGATTCGAGATTAATTTGAGAGCAACAGATTTGTGGTGATTAAATGAGAGTTTGTTTGTTTCATATCAAGTGCTTTTGTTCCCTGGTCTCTCGGCTACCATGGCCACAGATCACTAAAAATGTCCAGAGATTGCATAAGACTCATCACTTATTGGTTGTCTTGTGGGCTACTATACGTAAACCAAAACCTCACTTTTCATTAATAAGCACTAGTTTGATTTCTGTAGCGGACGGACAGTACAGCCAAGTGCGATGACGACACAGAATTTATTATCAAGGGGAAAGGGTTTGGTGGAGGGCTGGAGCGGTGTACGGGCAAAGCCGGGTTCGTCAGGCGTGGATGGCTGGATGGCGGGCCAGGGACCGGAGTGATCGGCGGGACTTCTCACTTCTCACAAATCCCGCGCCGAGAGCCACACTCGTTCACCCGCCGGCTGGCGTTCGGCGCTTGTTCGCATGTAGCCTGAAACTGAGCGCAGAAGAGAAGCCCAGACCCGACCCGATGGCAGCGGCGGACACAGGCCAGGGCCGACGGGCACGCCGCACTCCGCTCCTGGTGAGTGAACAAGGGCGGCTGGTATCCGAAGACGCAGTGGAACGGAGAAAGTCCTGTGGCCGAGCTGAGAAGAATGTTGTGGGCGTACTCCACCCATGGCAGCTGCTTGGCCCACCCGCGCTAATCACTGGCGGTCATGCAGTTGAGCCTGGTTGAGTTGTTCCGCTTGCCCATTAGTCTGTGGGTGAAACCCCGAAGAAAGGCTCGCCGTGCACCCCAGGAGCCGACAGAACTCCTCCCAGAATACGGCCGCGAATTGCGGACCGTGGTCTGAGACGATGTCCCGCGGGATGCCATGATAGCGGAAAATCTTGTGCAACAGGAATGACGCGGTCTGTTTTGCCAATGGAAGCTTGGGCAAGGGGATAAAACGAGCCATCTTACTGAAGCGGTCCACAACCGTAAGTACCGCCGTGTTCCCGTCCGAGGGCGGAAGCCCCGTGACGAAGTCAATTGACGGGTGGGACCAGGGCCGCCGGGGAACGGGCAAGGGTTGGAGCAGCCCGGTTGGGGGACGATTAGAAGTCTTACTGCGGTTACAAATGGGACAGGCCCAGACATAATCGCGAACGTCCACCCTCCAGGTGGGCCACCAGAAGCACTGGGCCACCACATAACCTGTGCGGGCAGGCCCGGGATGACAAGCAAGGCGGGAGTCGTGTGCCCACTGCAGGACTGGTGACCGCAGATCCTCCGGGACGAACAGCCAATCTTCCGGACAGTTGCTGGGACCAGGTTGGTCATGTGAGGCCGCCCTCACCTGGCGCTCAATCTCCCATGAGAGAGCCGTGACCCGAACAGAGCTTGGGAGGATAGTGGAAGCCGGGCCATGCTCCTCCTCTCCTCCAGGAAACACACGAGATAGGGCGACTGCCTTCGCGTTTCGGGACGCCGGTCTGTAAGAGACAGAGAACTTGATACGGCCAAAGAACAGGGCCCACCGAGCCTGTCTGGCATTTAGTCTCTTGGCTGATCTCAAATACTCCAGGTTATGGTGATCCATCCAAACAATGAACGGTAAGGTCCCGCCCTCTAGCCAATGTCTCCACTTCTCCAAAGCCAGCTTGACTGCGAGGAGTTCCCGATTGCCGATGTCGTAGTTGTGCTCTGCGGATGACAAACGGCGAGAGAAGAAGGCGCACGGATGGAGACGATTGTCCTGGCTGCTGCGCTGGGACAGCACCACCCCGACGCCCACATTTGAGGCGTCCACCTCGACCACAAATTGTCTCTCAGGTTCGGGGCGGACGTAAACTGCTTCTTTAACTCGTTGAATGATCGTTCCGCCTGTTCCATCCATTTGTATGGAGAGGCGGGGCTGGTGAGGGCTGTGAGAGGAGCAGCCGCTGTACTGTAGCCGCGAATGAAGCGGCGATAAAAGTTCGCGAAGCCCAAAAATTGTTGCAGCTTTCTGCGGTTCTCAGGGACGGGCCAAGACATGACTGCCCACACTTTCTCGGGATCCATCTCGATGGACCCCGCTCGTATCACGTAGCCGAGGAACTTGACCGAGGGAACGCGCATTTCTCCGCTTTCACGAACAGGGAGTTCTCGAGGAGACGGCGCAACACCGCCCTCACGATGTGTTCGGTGGGAGGGCGGGAGAAAATTATGATGTCGTCTAGGTACACAAATACAAACTGATTTAGCATGTCTCTCAGTACATCATTGATGAGGGCCTGGAAGACGGCCGGGGCATTGGTGAGTCCGAACGGGACCACCAAATACTCGTAGTGCCCGCTCGGGGTGTTGAATGCTGTCTTCCACTCGTCTCCTTCCCGGATGCGCACCAGGTGGTTTGCATTACGGAGATTTAATTTAGTGAAGATGGTGGCGCCCTGGAGGCTCTCAAAGGTGGACGAAAGGAGGGGCAGTGGATAGCGGTTTTTAATTGTGACGTCATTGAGTCCCCGGTAGTCTATGCAACGGCGAAGCGTGCCATCCTTCTTATCCACGAAGAAAAATCCCGCTCCTGCAGGCGAGGAGGAGGGCCGGATGATCCTTGCCGCCAGAGAGTCCCGGATGTACTCGTCCATGGCCTTGCGCTCCGGAGCGGACAGTGAGTATACGCAGCCCTTGGGAGGAGAGGTGCCAGCTAACAAGTCGATTGCACAATCGTAAGAGCGGTCAGGAGGAAGCGCAGTTGCCTTGGTTTTGCAAAGGACATCTCCAAGTTCATGGTAGAGGGCCGGAACCTTGGAAAGGTCTGGCCTGGGACTGGGTGAGGACACTCCAGGCGCGCTGATGGCCGCCTTCAGGCACTGATGGTGGCAGCGATCGCTCCACTGCCGCACAATTCCCACCTCCCAGTCCAGCACAGGGTTGTGCTAGCGCAGCCAGGGGTGCCCCAGAAGGAGCCGCTGCCCTGGGAGTGGCAGAAGAAAAAACTGAATAGTTTCGTGATGGTTACTGGAAATGAGTACCGTAAATTCCGGACTGTAAGCCGCACCGGACTATAAGCCGCACCAGCTAAAATTGGGGGATATTTTAGTTTTTTTCTTATATAAGCCGCACCGGACTATAAGCCGCACGTGCACACGCGTTTTTTACAAAGAAAGACCGTTCACAGAAAGCCTTTTTAAAGTTTTAATAACATACTTTAACATGTCTTTCTAAACATTGCCTGTGACGCAGCAGTAGTACCGCAGCAACACGGAAGTGTGCACGCGAGTTATTAACAAAGAAAGACTGGACACAGAAAGCTTTTTTAAAGTTTTAATAACATACCTTAACATTTCTTTCCAAACACTGCCCGTGACGCGGCAGTAATACCGCAGCAACACGGAAGTAACACAAGACTAATAGGGCTGGATTAAAAAAAACATACCCGGTAAAAGTCACTGAGACGCGGCGGTAACACAGCAGCAACACGGTAGTACAGCACCAACAGGGCTCGTTAAAAAACATACCAGTAAAAGTAAAAAAAGAGCTTCATCGTCTTCATCTTCCTCCTGTGCACTGAAACCATCGAAGTCTTCCTCCTCAGCGTCCGATTGGAATAGCGTTAGATATCCTTCGCCTCACACCTTCTCAGTCTCTCTTTCGTCGTCGCTTTTATGCATTTCTTCGAGTGTGATGAGGGTCTGTTCATGCTAATTTTATTCATGCACGAAGCGCTAAATTACATTAAACTAGCGAGCGACACGTATAGCTCCAGAGTAGACGGGACCACGAAATAAAGAAAAGTGTGATGCAACACAATGTCATCAACATCGACTGCCTTTAGCTTAAAAGCGGCTTCATATGCACTTCTTTTGTCCCCCATAATGACGGTTTGTGTATAAAAGCTTCCTTTCAGTAATGTCCGTCTTGATCTCGTTCTGTCTCTTCTTTGTGTGAATTATACGCCACTATTCGCCTCTCAAAACACAAACTAGCACATCTTCTTTGGCGCATTATCTCTTCTTCGTCTGTCTCGCTCTTGCTTCCTGCTAGAGCACCCCCTGGAGGCCGTAAAAATCCATAAATACGCCGCGCCGCCATTTAAGCCTCGGGGTTCAAAGTAACCTTCTGAATAAAATGCATTAAAAGTTCACGTTCATTACAACTTGGTTTTGGTGAGCAAAATGTCAGAAGAATTGAATTTAAATGCTGATTGATTGGGTTTTAATACAATGCAGATGGTCCAAACAGCGCCACTGCTTTGTGTAATCTCTGAGTCACATGGCAGAGTAAGAGAAAGGGTTTAGAGCCCTTTGACGCAGGTCACCTAGCGTGCATTCCTACTAAAGCTCACAATAGTCACAAGCAACACAGCCAGAATAAGCAGCAGCCATAGTAGTGTTTCAAAATAGTATTTTTGTTGTTTTTTTCTTCAAGATACCGCAGTGTATAAAAGTGATCAAGTCATCACAAAAATCACGAAAAAAATCCTTATATAAGCCGCACCTGACTATAAGCCGCAGGGTTCAAAATGTTGGAAAGAAGTCGCGGCTTATAGTCCGGAATTTACGGTAACTCGACCGGCTCCGTGATGGACGTTATCTTGCCGATCAGCCGACCATCAATGGCAGTGGCTCAGGGGCAGGAGTTTAACTCCCCATCGATGGGCCAGCCCTAGGTCCATCATATTGCCCCCACCAAGGCAGTCACGTCTCGGTCACCCGCAGCAAACCGAATGCGAGCCCGCAACGTGAACATGTTGGTACTGGGAGAATGGGTGCCGGTCGAGCTCACGTGGCTCCCCCGACGCCGCGTGAGCCCTGCCCTTTTAACGGACATCTGGCAGCTCGATTACCCTCCATCCCACAATACAGGCATAAGCCCTGCATGAAGCGTCTAAGGCGTTCCTCCGCGGGAAGACGAGCCCTTCCCAGCTCCATCGGCTCGGTCGGCGGTGCGGTTGGTGGCTCCTGCCCTGAGGAGGGGAAGTGCCGATGTAGTGCGCACTCCAATCTCTGTTCACGTTCGCGCCGCTGTATTCGGATCCGGCGATCTACTCTGGCTGCCAGGTCCATCCAGGGTCCTGGGGCGATCGTACGCCACCATCCCATCTTTCATGTGCTCGGCGAGCCCGTAGAGGAAGGTGCTTACCAGGGTGTTCCAACGGCTACTTCCGGCCAACGTCTGGAACTTGAGGGCGTATTCGGCTACCGAGCGGCTCCCATGGCGCAACGTCGCCAACTCCTCGGCTGCGTCTTCAGCGGCGGAGCCCAGGTCAAACAGGCGAACTAGTTCCTCCGCGAAGTCGTCGAAACTGTCACATGCCGGAGCCCCCCTCTCGTACTCGGCCAATCCCCACAATCGCGCCTCGCGTTTGAGGTGGCTCAAAACGAACCCCACCTTGGCTGGTTCGGACGCAAAGGTGACCGGCTGGAGACCGAACATGATGCGGCAGTTGGTTACAAAAGCCTGGACATACTTGGGATCGCCGCTGAACTTCTCAATTTTGCCAAGACGGGGCTCCGGGACGTCCACGAGTCTCCTGGCCTCTGGAGCCGGGCGGGCCGTGTGTGTGGAACCGGGCGTGGGTGTGGCCGGAGACGGATGACGAGTTGGATACTGGGTTGCCAGCTCTTGGAGGGTGCCGAGTACCTGGTCATCTCCCGCTGTTGCAGCTCGGTCTGCTGCTGCTGCAGCTGTTGTTGCTGTTGTTGGCCCACCTCAATGAGGGTCTGTAGATCGGCCGACAGGCTGCTAACAGCGGTCTCTGCCTGCTCCAGTCAGGACAATGCGTACGGGTCGCTCGCTGGCTGCATGGTGCTGGTCAGCTTGCACTGTAACGGACGGACAGTACAGCCAAGTGCGATGACGACACAGAGTTTATTGTCAAGGGGAAAGGGATCGGTGGAGGGCTGGAGCGGTGTACGGGCGAAGCCGGGTTCGTCAGGCGTGGATGGCGGGCCAGGGACCGGAGTGACCAGCGGGACTTCTCACTGGCGAGGGCTGATCGCAGACAGCACTGCTCTGAGGAGGATAGCGGCTGACTGGGGAGCTGGTCGAACAAGACTAACAGGTCAGGAACCGAATCAGAATGAATTGGGGAGTCAAGCTTACTTGGACCAGTGCGCACACAGCCATCACAAGACAAGCTGACGGAGTGTGTTGCGCTGGCTGCCCTGATATTACGCTCTCAATGAGCCCGTGCCAGGTGGCAAGGGGGCGTGGTCGAGTGGCCAGCGGCACCTGCGCGTGACAATTTCGGTGCTTGAGTGGTTTTTGGTTAATTGTTCAAGTAGCTCAAAGTTATTGTCCCACTGTCCTTCATTGCTTTGATTTAGTCCCTGGAAGATTGATTGTTTTGGATTGCTGCAAAATGCTGTATCTTATATCTACATAAAAATATAACGGGGTGGGGGGGCACAACAGTCAAGTCTTTCTGAATAATGATATGTTTGGCCATGCATATTAATAAATGATGACTACACTGTAATCTATTCATTTATTCTAATGTTCCTCCCTTTTCTCTCTGGTCCCAGTTATTTTTGGCTGCATCTGGCAGAGGATAAAATCGTCAAAATCTTGTTGGTGAGATAACCACATTTTATTTACTCTGATGCCAACCTGTTTTTTTTTCAGGCAGCATAATGGGCTAAGCTCAGTGGCCTAGTGGTAGAGTGTCCGCCCTGAGATTGGAAGGTTGTGGGTTCAAACCCCGGCCGGGTCATACCAAAGACTATAAAAGTGGGACCCATTGCCTCCCTACTTGGCACTCAGCATTAAGGGTTGGAATTGGGGGGTTAGATCACCAACTGATTCCCGAGCGCGGCACCGCTGCTGCTCACTGCTCCCCTCTCCCCCAGGGGATGGATTAAAATCACACGGGGATGGGTTAAATGCAGAGGACAAATTTCACCACACCCAGGTGTGTGTGTGACGATCATTGGGACTTTAATCTTTAATCTTTAATCTTTTTTAAATCAATTTAATTTGGACATCAGAACAGCTTTAGCACCAACATTTATGATAATATATGCTTTGCATGTAGCCATCCAGGTGGGGTCAATTCTTGCATTTGTTGTCACCGTTGTACTATATGGCGGCATTGAGCCAAGATGGACAGCATATTGGAAACTGTTACAAGCGAAGCCATCATTACCCAGGACAACATGAAGTCAGGAGGGGCATGAAAGCACAACAAAGCAGCAAGTCCATCCCAGTGCACACAAGTCATTAGAATGTGTGTTTCGTCATATATGCTGGTGCGCGTGTGTTGCTTAAATGATACATTTTATGAAGCCACCCCCCTCAGAGTTGCTTAGCAACACCAAGGATTTGTTTCACACAGAGGCTGCTCACCAATCCATTGCTTGTTCACATACATTTCCTCCATCTTCTGCTCTTCTATCTGGTATTACCAATCAATATCTGAACACCATACATACCCAAATGTTTAGCCAGATTGCGACATTTGCACAATTGTTATCTTTTTGTCTATAAACACCACCACAATGAATGAATAAATTAATTAATTCTTTATTTCGAACATGTGTTTAAGTGACATCAAAAGGAACAACAAAGGAGACAAAATTAAACTAAAATAAACTGAAAAAAACTAAAACCATTTTTTTTAAATGAAAAAATAAGATGCGTTATCTGCAGACTTTTGTCTTGAAGTTGAGAGTATTTAACCCCAAATCAAAACAGTGTGATAACTAAAACAGGTTTCATATATGCCTCCCACTTCTTCAATTCCTACATCGTTGACCGGATGTAAATACTACCAAATGAATACTTTAAAAGGCTCCTGTTAAAGCATATCTTGGTTGTTTCATTTCATATTCATTGCAATGGTGTTTACAGTCAAAAAGAGCAAAATTGTGTCGATTTCCAAAAGATTTACGGACCTGACTACTAGGATCTTTTCATCAAGTGAGGCATGGTGGTGGTAGTGCCATGCTGCAGTGTCCTGTCCAACGCAAGAGAGAAGGTCAGGCCTTTCCGTTTCAAATGTGCTTACTCAGCAACTCCAGACACCGACGATAACCAACATGCCTGTGTGATCATGTTGATTTGCCAACACACAGTGCCTTGCGAAAGTATTCGGCCCCCTTGAACCTTTCAACATTTCGCGACATTTCAGGCTTCAAACATAAAGATATAAAAGTTAAATTTTTTGTCAAGAATCAACAACAAGTGGGACACAATCGTGAAGTGGAACAAAATGTATTGGATAATTTAAACTTTTTTAACAAATAAAAACTGAAAAGTGGGGCGTGCAATATTATTCGGCTCCCTTGCGCTAATACTTTGTAGCGCCACCTTTTGCTGCAATTACAGCTGCAAGTCGCTTGGGGTATGTCTCTATCAGTTTTGCACATCGAGAGACTGGAATTCTTGCCCATTCTTCCTTGCAAAACTGCTCGAGCTCAGTGAGGTTGGATGGAGAGCGTTTGTGAACAGCAGTCTTCAGCTCTTTCCACAGATTCTCGATTGGATTCAGGTCTGGACTTTGACTTGGCCATTCTAACACCTGGATACGTCTATTTGTGAACCATTCCATTGTAGATTTGGCTTTATGTTTTGGATCATTGTCCTGTTGGAAGATAAATCTCCGTCCCAGTCTCAGGTCTTTTGCAGACTCCAACAGGTTTTCTTCCAGAATGGTCCTGTATTTGGCTCCATCCATCTTCCCATCAATTTTAGCCATCTTCCCTGTCCCTGCTGAAGAAAAGCAGGCCCAAACCATGATGCTGCCACCACCATGTTTGACAGTGGGGATGGTGTGTTCAGGGTGATGAGCTGTGTTGCTTTTACGCCAAACATATCGTTTTGCATTGTGGCCAAAAAGTTCGATTTTGGTTTCATCTGACCAGAGCACCTTCTTCCACATGTTTGGTGTGTCTCCCAGGTGGCTTGTGGCAAACTTTAAACAAGACTTTTTATGGATATCTTTGAGAAATGGCTTTCTTCTTGCCACTCTTCCATAAAGGCCAGATTTGTGCAGTGCACGACTGATTGTTGTCCTATGGACAGACTCTCCCACCTCAGCTGTAGTTATCTGCAGTTCATCCAGAGTGATCATGGGCAACAGGATGACCCAGAACGTCCAGTCTACCAAATTCACAAACACTTTAAACTAGCCTTGGCCTGGCACAAAAATGGAGCGTCCCTTTTTTACGCCAAGTGCATTCTACTTTCTGTTACCAAATTATTAGGTGCATCAGAGGCACGGCAGTTCCATGTGCTGCAACGTCAAGTGTGGCGCATCGCGGTCCCAAAAACGCTAGACCAGATTTGAATCAGCATCAAAATGAAGTTTTTATGCCAAGCGGACGGTCGCCTGCCTATCAAAATAGTAGCCTGAAAATACACAGACGCTGAATGTGTCTGGTCACAGTCGCATCAAGCACATTTCTGAGATGGGGTTAACCTGATCAAACAGACAGTGGAATAAACCAATCATCAAAGAGCAAACATGACATCAGAAAAGCAACTTGCGGAAGTCATGTGAAGCCAAGACAAACACGTCTTCTTTTGCAATAAAAAAATCCATTGCCGTCAGATGCTGGGGTGTTAATGACTATGTGTTTGTCATCATTCAAAAAGTGAGTTTAATGTTGAACAAAAAAACTATGCATTGTTTTGAATGTTATGAAGAATGGACTTTTCCTGCCCTATGCATCTCATTAAGCTAAGCAAATGTTGAAACCATTCAAATGAAACAAGACGGCAGCAGGAGTCTTCATATACTTGCAGTTTAGGTTAAATACTTTGCTATTGCTCTGTGGTGACTTGTATTGGGCTTAATTATTTTGTTTAATATTGTTATGCTATCTGAAAATAGATTTATCCTCCCCTACCATCTCATAGTAGTCAAGTCCCTCCCTCAGCGCAACGAGAGAGAAAAATGCATGTACCGTCTTTTTCCGTGCATAATGCACCCCCGTGCATAATACGCACCCTAAAAATGGCATGTCGATGCTGGAAAAAGCCTGTACCCATGTATAATACGCACCCAAATTTTGACTCTTACTTGAGTCCGTAAACGTAAAATTATTTCAGAAAAAACATCATCTTTGGGAACAACCGGATGTTATTCTGCCGGTCAGTATCACTGCGCATGCGCTAGCAAACTCGATAGCGAAGAAATGTTTCGGATTTGTGTAGGGTACATTGTGACAGCAAACGAGCAGGTGATCGAGCAAGCGTCTGATACGAGAGCATTGTGTTCGTATGGAGCGTGTTTGAAGTGAACAGCAGAGAAGAAAGGAACAAGGCAAAGTGTTGTGAAATAAAATATTACCTGTAATACGCATTTTGTTATTTGCTGATTGTATTCTTCCTCCAGAGTCTTATGTTTGATTCATTGACATCAAATTTGCGCGCAGCTGCCCTATTGCCTAATTCTTCTGCCACTTCAATGACTTTCTTTTGAAATGCTATACTATAACTTGCTCTCTTAAACATCTTGATGAAACTGCTAATTAAACTGTGAATTGAAACTAATAGGTAGAGAACTGAACTCTCGCTCTTTATATAGCTGACGTGTCTTGCGCATCCGTTCTGCGCATCGGATCTGAATTTCCGCCGCCGAGTTCGAATATCTAGCGCCATCTAGGTGTCGATTTTTAAACTAGTACTGTAATGGCGGCCTCCATATGATATCCGGTCTGCGATGGAGATTAAAAAACAAACAATATTTGACAACTAGAATGTGCAATTTCTGGAGAAATTGCGTGTGAAGGCGAAATGTATGAATAACTTCTTCGGGGAATGTAAGTGGGAAGTTGTGGAATAGGTAGAAAAATGATGAACAGTTGAAAGTTGGAATGGGTTGAATCGGTTGAAAAATGTAGAAATGAGAAGGGAAAAAGGAATTGGGTGTGAATTTCAAAATAAAAGATGTGAAGTTTTTGGGAAGTTGTGGAATAGGTAGAAAAATGATGAACAGTTGAAAGTTGGAATGGGTTGAATCGGTTGAAAAATGTAGAAATGAGAAGGAAAAAAGGAAATATTGGAGAATTGGGTGTGAATTTCAAAATAAAAGATGTGAAGTTTTTGGTAAGTTGTGGAATAGGTAGAAAAATGATGAACAGTTGAAAGTTGGAATGGGTTGAATCGGTTGAAAAATGTTGAAATTAGAGTAGAAAAACGGAATTTTAGAGAATTTTGGTTGAATTTCAAAATAAAAGATGTGAAGTTTTTGGTAAGTGGGAAGTTGTGGAATAGGTAGGCAAAAGATGAACAGTTGAAAGTTGGAATGGGTTGAATCGGTTGAAAAATGTAGAAATTAGAGTAGAAAAACGGAATTTTAGAGAATTTTGGTTGAATTTCAAAATAAAAGATGTGAAGTTTTTGGTAAGTTGTGGAATAGGTAGAAAAATGATGAACAGTTGAAAGTTGGAATGGGTTGAATCGGTTGAAAAATGTAGAAATGAGAAGGGAAAAAGGAATTGGGTGTGAATTTCAAAATAAAAGATGTGAAGTTTTTGGTAAGTTGTGGAATAGGTAGAAAAATAATGAACAGTTGAAAGTTGGAATGGGTTGAATGGGTTGAAAAATGTAGAAATGAGAAGGGAAAAAGGAAATATTGGTGAATTGGGTGTGAATTTCAAAATAAAAGATGAAAACGTGAACATTTTGAATTTGGCAAGTTTGGGAATGTCCCCAATGTGATTTGAATGTGTTGAATTATGTGAATTTCAAACTGGAACAACGTAAATGTGAAATGTTGAATCTGCCATTAAGAATGAATGGGGCAAAATTCGCCGTAAATTTGTGAATTTTGCGAAAACGGAAAATTTTTCGAACGAAAAAAATGTAAGCACCCATGCCATGAATATTTGGAATAAGTGAAAAGTGGAACGGAGTGAATCGGTTGAAGTATGTGGAACTAGTTAAGCGCCAAAGAAAGTTAGCGGAAAGCTAGCGCAAAATGTTGTAGAATAACAATAGTGTGAAGGTCTTCACCTTCACACTAATAATAAAGTAGAATAACATATGTGTGAAGGCCATCGCCTTCACACAATAACACACCATCAAGGATTGCACCATCGCATCAAACGATGTGTCGTCAATTATGAATTTTACTGACTAAGTGTGTTGGGCAGGATGGCTGAATGTGATGCGCGATTGACAACAAACAAGAAGAAAGGTGTGATTTCAAGTTTTATTTCGAGGGAGATTTTCTTCAAAAATTGTTGTACCCATGCATAATGCGCACCCCAGATTTTAGGACAATAAATTAATTAAATTTTGCGCATTATGCACGGAAAAAGACGGTACCTGGTTACCGTTTTTTTCCATGTATAATGCGCCCCCATGTATAATACGCACCCTAAAAATGGCATGTTGATGCTGGAAAAAAGCCTGTACCCATGTATAATACGCAACCAAATTTTGACTCCTACTTAAGTCCGTAAACGTAAAATTATTTCAGAAAAAAGATCATCTTTGGGAACAACCGGATGTTATTCTGCCGGTCAGTATCACTGCGCATGCGCTAGCAAACTCAATACCGAAGAAATGTTTCGGATTTGTGTAGGGTACATTGTGACAGCAAACGAGCAGGTGATCGAGCAAGCGTCTGATACGAGAGCATTGTGTTCGTATGGAGCGTGTTTGAAGTGAACAGCAGAGAAGAAAGCGCATCTGTAATGGCGGCCTCCGTATGATATCCGGATTAAAAAAATAATAATAAAAAAAATAAAAATTTAAAAAATAAATAAATAAATAAAATTGTACCCATGTATAATGCGCACCCCAGATTTTAGGACAATAAATTAGTTAAATTTTGCGCATTATACATGGGAAAAAACGGTATTTACCCTTCTTCCCTACTGTAGTGTGTGGCAGTTGTTACGTGAGATAATCTTTTCCTGATGGAGACAGAACCGTGAGTAATTTATATTTCAATTGGTAAACTGATTTTAAAAAAAAATAGATGTGATGGAAAGTCTGAAATAGTTAAAATGATTGATTCGGGACTGGCTAATTGTCATTCCTGCTGCTTGGATAGATTTTTTTTTTGTCTGTGAAATATGAGTCATGCGGACATTAAATAGCAGTGGAGCTATTAAGTTTGCACAGTTACCTAAAGGCAACCCATCCATCTAGTCATCATCGACAATGCATATGAAAAGTCTACACGCCCATGTTCAAATGCCACACAACCAAATTACGTTGCCATTTATTTTGACTCCCCCTCTTGAAAAGATTACTTTACAATAGTTTGTAAACAATGATGACGTAATAAGGATGCGCGTGCACTGCTGGTGCAGAAAGGACAGTGTAGTACGTTAATAATATGTACATACAAGCTAAACTAACTAGAAAACATCGGAAAAATTACCCTAAAACACAACATTACCAGATGAAAAGCAACTTGCCCATATTTGTGGAATTACGGAGTGGGAGGAAAAGTTTAAGTTACACAGCGCTAGTATGCAGCTAACTCAGCTGACTGAGTTAGCTACCACCAGTTATAAGTTATCACTAGTAGCATTATTTCACAATTCCTGATTACTTACTCAACATTTCAAGGCAGAAGCTAAGATAAACCAATTGGCAACAACAGCGAGCACCGCAAACGTGCGACTTTTGATGACGCAGGATGGAAAGTGGTCTACAGATAACTGTCAAGATCTGTCACAGTTTGTTTCCTTGTTTTAACGTCATAGTTCTGGTTCGCGTGTCTGTGTGCTCGCCTCTCCCCTCCTGTGCTCACAATCTATGTAATCGCCGTCACCTGCCTCTCGTTACCTGTCATGTATTTAACTCCTGTCTGCGTGTCACTCCCTGTCGGATTGTTCTCGTCTCTCGTCTCGTCTTCTTGTTTCTAGTCTCCAGTCTGTTCTGTTCTGTTATTCACGTCCCGAGTCAAGCAACTATAGTTTGTCTTTTGAGTTCGTTCAATAAACCCTGGTCCAAGCTGCATTTGGTCGCCTAGCTCCAATCGCTTTATGACAATAACATTAATGGTGTAAAAATATTTTAAATGTGTCTCTCCATATTCTGGTATATCAAGTATTAATAGGTATTACAAAATAAGTATTACAAAAATGTGCTGTTTGAACAGGGGTGTGTACAGGTAGACCTTTTTTTTGTCCACTGCATGGCACTTGCACATACCTGTGAGGAAATTGTGTTCCCTAAACCCAATTTTGAGGTTTGGTTTTCCAGTCAGTACTTTTAGAAGTGGCTACATCGCCAGAGTCGCCTGCACATTCCTCTTAATTTCATCCATCCATCCATTTTCTGAACCGCTTAGTCCCCACGGGGGTCGCGGGAGTGCCGGAGCCTATCCCAGCCGTCATCGGGCAGTAGGCGGGGGACACCCTGAACCGGTTGCCAGCCAATCGCAGGGTACACAGAGACAAACAACCATTTGCACTCGCACTCACACCTAGGGACAATTTGGAGTCTTCAATCGGCCTACCAAGCATGTTTTTGGGATGTGGGAGGAAACCGGAGTGCCCGGAGAAAGCCCACGCGGGCCCGGGGAGAACATGCAAACTCCACACAGGGAGGGCCGGAGGTGGAATCGAACCCGCACCCTCCTAACTGTGAGGCGGACGTGCTACCCAGTGCCCCACCGAGCCGCCCCTCTTAATTTCAATATTTATTTTTTAAGGTTATACAGGGGCAGGGGGAAATTTCAAAGGAACTCTCTGGCAATTCTGGGAGCACAACCAAAAGTTATCATTTTGTCTCACCTGAAAGTACCCTGACTGGCACTCCTGTTTTGCAAGCATTAGAAGGTCATTGCTCGGTGTTTGCATCCATGCAACGTCCCTTCTACTCACACACGCGGAGGAGAAACAGTGCGTAATTATAAACAAGTTGACACGACCAATCAAATGCAATCCAGTTCTAAGATTGAATTTGCGCTTCTTTGAAGTGTGTTAGTCTACATGGGAGGTATGTGAGAGGCGGGGCAAGTGTGGTTAGTGTTGAGGAGCGCTGGTTTGTGGAAGGGGCCGCGCAGACTCTCCAAGCAGGCGGTTGGAGAGGAAAGTGCTAGCGGGATCATGGGTTCTGCGCGCCGCTACTCCTCGGCGCGTTTTCGCTCTCCATTGTTCTGAAAGGCCAACCGGACCGGGGTGAAAAAAGGAAAATAGTGGGACATGCTCGAACTGCGAGTCGAGCAGCCAAGGAATCACAATGAAGTCGATCATCAATGCCTTAAAAAAGGAAGGTAGGACGTTTTATCGCTTTAAACTTTGGTTTGTACTTAAATCAGGCGCACACGTTATGTTAAGTCTTTAAAGTTTGCATTGGTCGGCCACATCTAAACGCCGTGTGTTAAAGTGTCAGTCAAGATACTGGTCTTTTTTTTTTTTTTTTATGTCAAAGAGAACGTAGGTAGGTCGCTGCTTATTTAGGTTACAGTGCTTGAAAAACCCACTAATTGACTTTTTTTTCCCTCGGACGAGAGACATTGGAGTAGTTTTTGGGTCACCGAAAGTGATAGAAAAATGAACTCGTGGGGTGGAGGAGGGGGGCACATACACATTAGTGCGTGTGTGCGCGTGTGTGTGTGCGTGTGCGTGCGTGTCATGAATAATTGTGTCGGAGTGCGTGTGTCAACGAAACGCGTGTGTCAACCAAACGCAATCCAAACAGCCCGTCCATTCTTCTCTCAAAGTGTGAAAGCGAAACGTAGTGCTTCCAACTGCTGTCGTCTCGATGACCGCTGCCACGGGGCTCCATATATCGGTGAAGAAAAGGGTGTCAAGAATGTCGATTGTGTAGAACATCTAAGTAACAGGTTTTAAATCACACCTTGACATCAGGATATGAAATTGGGTTTCTTTTAAAGATGTACAACCACTTTAGGAGATCTGCATTAATCACAAATGTCCAATATTTCAATATATTTATGAAGGTAGGACAGGGTTGTATTTGGTTTAAGGGTTAATCGATGATAGATTGTTCATAGGTGAGAATGTTTGGCTAGATGTGCCCTGTGACAGATAGGTGACATTACAAGATGTGTTCCGCCTCCCACAGTTAGGTGGGATACTCCCCAGCTGACCAGTGCTGACTCTGTCCAAAAGTTTGCCTTTTGAAAAGCTGAATGGCTGTTTATTTTATTGTCCTCTGATCTGCCTCAAACGATTGACCTCTATGATTATTTTTGTAACAGAATGAAGTTTCTGCGATTTATTTCAGACGATGAATGGGGATGATGTAATTGTCGGGTTAGGGTTAGGTTTGTAGGTCATTGAATAGTCCAGTCCTCCAATATGTTTATAATTTAATTGTTTTTATTTTACATATAAACAATAAAATCTCAAAAATGTTCCATAAGTTGATGCCCAATAAGAAGTTACGTATATAAGAAGTCATATGAGCAGAAACAGAATTTAACACCTATATATGCTTTGCACACTGTGGTGAAGTCTCACAAGATTTGCAGAAATCTCACCCAATAGTCTGATATCCATCACGTTTTGTGTGACTGGTCTAAACTGAATAACCTTAAGGGCACTCAAAGCTTCGTACAAATTATATTATGTTAGCTTAACCTTGTTAAGATTTGATTACTTTAACATATTGTGTACACTTACAGAAAGTGGTATTTTATTGTTTTGCTACATTATTCAGTAATAGTCTTTATTGTCTTTTGCACTTTTCACAGATAATATTGTTGAGATACTTTACAGGACAGGTGCAAATCGCAAGTAGTAGGAGTTAGAAATTTCACACAACAAATATCATAAATCAGTGTAATGCAGACAGCAGGACAACCAAAGTTGATAAAACTCCCACAGACTGTAAGATACAGAGCAATAGCATTAACAAAATATAAAGAAGTACGACAAACTATACAAAAGAAGGCTGAAAGTGTCAACACACTTTTTGAAGAATGTGTGAATGTTTTTTTATGCAAACAACATAATGGTCTTTAACTGAATTTTTGGAATATGCACAAAATAGACCAATAAACAACCAAGAAACTATATGGTACTGGACACTACAACATTTAGAGCAGTCTTACCAGCATCCATTATCTCTCAGAGAGTGGCATACGTATTTGCAATATTAATATAACTGTCACAAATTCCAATATGGATATGGAATAATAACAAACTGATGTAAAAATCTCGCAAAAGAAGTGCTTGTTCATTACAATTAGTCCCTCAAGCACCGGTGCAGTAAGATGGTTCAATAGGAAGGCACCTCTCCAGCTACGAGTCCCACTTAATTTGGCCTGTCGTGGGACTTGACCGACCTACCTTCTTCAAGACAGATTCTTATAGAATGAACTACAAGAGGGTTTCCTTTGTTATATCAGAATATGAAGGGACAAACAATAACATGAACAGGCTACCTGTAATTGTGTTTTTTTATTAGAGCTATGTTAACAAGACGATCTGACCCCTACCACACCGAAGCGCCAGTGATCCCTCTTTTTTCACGGGAGATGCGTTCCAGAACCACCCACAAAAAAACGAAAATCCCCGAAGTAGAAACGGCTTATGCATTATTTAAATACCAATGTATTGAAATTTCCAACACATAGTGTTTCCTATTGGCCGCTGGAGGGCATGGGTGTATTGCAGGTCAATTAGAAGTGTGGTTTACCTTGCCAAGCAATGAAAAGTGTCCACCTTTAGAATTACCGCATTATACTAACAGGACGTCATGCATAGCAAAACCAAAGTGAGTCACGGTTGCGCATGAATCTTCTGTTGCATTGTGGTCCAGTACACTATATTACAGCTTTTTAGTTCCTCCCCGATACCTATACGCTACATATCGTGATGTGCATTTCAGTTCTTTTAGGAGAACTGAATCTTTAGAATCAGTTCACTCAGAAGATTCGTTCAAACGAATCGTTCAATGAACCCCCCCTAACCCATCCCCCCCCCCCCCCCCACACACACACACACTGATACGTTTTTTTTTTTTTTTTTTTTTTTTACATCCAGTGGAAACAACCCATACACATCAAACAATACAACTACACAACCCCCCCCAAATTATTATATATAAGAATAATTGGCTCGGGTAATTCACAAATTTCTTTCTATAATACAACACTTACACACTGATCCGTTGGCAACAGTCTCTCACCCGGTCGTGAACGGGAAATTGCGTCACTGACTCGTTCATGAACGGGAAATTACGTCACTGACTCGTAAAATCCCTCCTCCATCTATCGCTCGCTGGCGCTGCTGATTGGTCGTTCGCGAAGATTCACGAGTGAGTGACAGACAGCATTGCCGCTATGCCATTGCCAGCCGACACACTTTATGCCGACATTGATGTTTTAATTTTGTTTTTGTTGGCTTGTAGTTGATGGTGTTATTATATATCGAATGTGCTTGTGTTTGAATAAAAGGTTGAAAAAAAAACGTTATGCCGACATTTGTTAATTTTGGGGACACCAACTCATATAACAACGTAAAACACATATACATATTGTCATATAAAGCAGTTAACCAAATGTCAGATTTTTGTTTTGATTGGCGAATATAAAAACAAGGAGTAAAACACCAGACAAGTTATAACTTAAATGTTTATAATAATAATAATAATAATAATAATAATAATGAAAGTACATCTCGAACCAGCAATCCAATGTGAAACTGCAGTCGATATATTGGATAACAATATTTAGGCATATATATATATGCATACATGTTATTTAAAACCTACTATAAGTAAATCGTAAATCTACATTCTGGCTTCGATAGTTCACGCCAGGAGACGCAACATATTCACTGACTGGTCCGTTTATGCACAAGAAGGCATTTCACTCATTGACTCGTTCGCGAACGGGAAAGCCAGGATTCGTTCCCTCATTGATCCGTTCTCGCGGTGAACTGGAAATGCGAATCACTCAGTGAGTGATTCACTCGGTGAGTGATTCACTCGGTGAGTGATTCACTCGGTGAGTGATTCACTCGGTGAGTGAGTCACTCGGTGAGTGATTCACTCGGTGAGTGATTCACTCGGTGAGTGATTCGTTCACTCGAATCGTTGGTGAACGGGAAATGCAATTCACGACTCGTTCGAGAACGGGAAGTTACGTCACTGACTCGTAAAGTCCCTCCTCATCTAACGCTCGCTGGCGCTGCTGATTGGCTGATTTTCTTCTTCGTTTTGTTTTACGGCGAGGTAGCACCAGCTTCAATGGGCATTACTGACATCTACTGGTTGAAGTTATATATGAAAGGAAAAAAGAACGAATCACTTTAGGAAGTGATTTGTTCACTCTAGTTCACTGAAAAGATTCGTTCTTTTTGAACGAATCGTTCACTCACGAGCCAACACTAGCTACATAAACCTTTCCCATTCCCTTAATAAACATTCCCACACTGTTCTGTGCATGTATTGTAACTTTACAGTTTTTTTAGAAAAAAAAAAAAAGAGCAAACACATGATATTTTCACGTATCCCGACGCCTTCTGCACATGTTGGTGCGCGTGGCTGGCTGCCACCTCCTGCGCTTGAACTCAAGTCATGTCCGCAATGGCGCACATTGCTCAGAGGCCCAGATTGACCAAATATACCGCAAATAGTAGTCGAAGAACCTGTTGGAACTACTATGTCAATAAAACATTGTAGTTTGTGTATTTTTTCTGTTTGCGCTGTTACGTTGAGTTAACACTTCCAAATGGAGCTGCAACTCTCGTGACTGCCATGTCTTTCGCTCATTCTGCTTCTACTAGCTTTCGGGAATAACAAACGCGTATAAAGACATCACAGACATGCGCAGTAAAGACGGTTTGTTCCAACATTTCGGAGGAAGTGCTTTCATGCATGCTGATTGGATTACTAATTGACATAAACAGAACCTTCTCATTCAAAATAAAATATTGACCGGAATGGGTTCGATCATGTCCGAATGTTCAGAATGGGGTGTGTACATGAAGCATTTTTTATTCCGATCAGGCTTTGAATCCAATTAAATGTGTCCATATAAACATATCCATTTATAATCATAGACTTCACTATACTAAACCTGTTTTAATGCCTGCCTCAGGTAAACTTATAACTACCGTATTGGCCCGAATATAAGACGACCCTGATTATTAGACGACCCCCTCTTTTTCAAGACTCAAGTTTGAAAAAAGACTGTTTGAACACCAAATTTAATTTTTATACAGAAAATGATGACATCTGAAACAAATGATTATAACAATATATTCGAGAGAAAAATAATGTTATTTTGCCTCATTCAAATCATGTAAAAACTGTCTATCACATCTTAATATCTGAACATTTAAATATGTAAACTAAAGTGCAATCACATTTGTAAATGAATGGCTTCTGGTTTTTGAAATGTAAATAAACCGATCTACTGTGATAAAACAACAAAATTGCAATAACTGCATTAACCATCAAAGTGAAGTTTAACTGTAACTGTAGTCTTGAAACAAATCTGAATAAGGAAAAACATTGCAATAAAATAATGAAACTGCTACCGCTATTGTTGGGGAACCTGAGGACTGTATAGGGTGTTGGCTCGGATGCTTATGCTCTTTTCGCCCCTGGGGGTCGATCAGAACACAGGAGGGAAGACGTGGTTCAGTTTTGATTGCTTTACTGAATTATTGACAAAAAAGTAACAGGCACTGTGGCTCATAGGGGCATACAGGCAAACTGGCAAAAGGGAATGTGAGAGCAGGTGTGTGTAGTGTACATGGGTGAGTCTTTGGGTGTGTGAATGTGATTCTTGTGTGTGTGATTATTGTATGAAGCGTGTGTAGGGTGTGTGGGGTGTGTGTGTACGTGTTTGCGTGTGTGTGTGCGCGCGTGTGTGCGTGTGTGGTTCTGCAACAGACAGAAATACAGCACGTAAGTCAACGCTCAACTTCTGACGTCACACAACACTAGTAGACGGCACACATTACATAACTAACTGCGCGTAACGGTTCCGCTATACTAAATGACCATAAATGAAATACTCTCGGCAACACACCAAACATAAGTCATCGAGACAACAAAATACAACAAAATAAAAAATTTGCTGGCGCCGTGCCGCTGCGTAACGGCTGTAGTCATGCGTGTACGCTGCTCATACGATGCGAGGCAAACTTAAAGGAGCGCGCTGGAGCTGTCAATCAAACGGCGCGCACACGAAGCAAACCGCGATCGGACAAACGGCACAACGGTGGACAGTAGTAACAATGAAATGTATATACTCACCTTGTGTCAAAGACGCACACGATCACAGAACATACTCAGTCGATACAGCAACCTTTAACTTACCGCTGCGCACAAGTGAATGGGTATAATGTCTCGACCTCGAATGTAAGACGACCCCCACCTTTTCAGTCTTATTTCAATGCAAAAAACATCGTCTTATATTCGGGCCAATACGGTACATTTGCTGACATGATTACCCACTAACTCAGTGGTCCCCAACCTTTTTTGCACCACGGACCGGTTACGTGTCAGAAATATTTTCGCGGACCGGCCTTTATATAAATAAATATATTTATATATTTATTATTTAAATATTTATATATATAAATAGGATGAAATAAAATGATACGACTGGCATAAAAACAAATATAAACCACATAAAAATAAAACGTTGAATTAGTGGGAGCACCGAGCTCTTTTCTCAGAAATGAGCCGTTCCCATCTAGGCGCAATCGGAGACAATGACACCCGAAGTGGTTAAGGTTTGTCTTTAAATGCAGGATGCTTGGTCTCCATGTGCCGAAGCACGTTTGAAGGCTTCATTGCCTCGTTAGCTAGCCTTTCGCCACATATGCGGAGTGCACTTGGCGCGTCAGAGTCACCTGTGGCGATAAATCCATATTTTAAGTAGGACTCCAGAAATGTTCTTTTAAATGCAGCTTTCCTTTTCTTAGAAGTCGTAGCCTCTTCTTCTTCAGTGTCCTCATTGGACGTTTTTCCCTTTCCGAAGAAGCTTTCCAAACTTCTCTGTTTCTTGCTCATTTTTGCTTGCCTCGCGGGCTTGACTGTGGTGAAATGTCACGTGACCGAGACAAGCGCCCTGTGTCAAGAGTCCTTATTTTTCAGATGCACCGACAGATGTAATTGGGAGAGATTCGCCAAATTTTTTATATTTTTCAAAATAAATTCTTACTCATTTTTGCTAGCTTTGCGGGCTCGACTGGGGAAACATGTCACGTGACCGGGACGAGCGTCTTAATCTGAATGAATTGATCGTCAATGAAAAGAAAAAAAAAAAAAAAAGTTTTTTTTTTTTTTTTTTCCTGTGCGGCTCCGCGGCCCGGTACCAAGTGACCCACGGACCGGTACCGGTCCGCGGCCCGGTGGTTGGGGACCACTGCACTAACTCATTCCAAGTTCACCCTTTGCCAAATGCTTTTTGAAATATCTGGGCACACACAGACTTGCAGAGAGTACATGTACTGCATTATAATAATAATTCATTAAATTTGTATAGCGCTTTTCAAACACCCAAAGACGCTTACAGGGAACAAGGCAAAGACATACATGAGGGGAGGGGGACGGGGAGGAAACAATCGGGTAAACTTAAGAAGAGGAAACCAGTTATGGGTAGGGGAGGTCATGAGCTTGGAAGAAGAGGTAAGTTTTTAGACGGGACTTAAATATGGGGAGTGTGGGTGAGTCACAGACAGACTGGGGGAGAGAGTTCCAGAGTCGGGGTGATGTGCAGGAAAAGGCTCTGTCACCGAAGGATTTGAGTTTGGAATTTGGGACTGTCAGACGTGAAGTATTGGAGGATCGGAGGGGACGGTTGGGGCAGTAGGGGACAAGCAGGTCGGATAGGTAAGTGGGAGCCAGGTGGTGAAGGGCTTTGAAGGTGAGGAGGAGTATCTTGAAGATGATACGCTCCTTCATGGGGAGCCAGTGAAGAGAGTGGAGAACAGGAGTGATGTGTTCACGGGACCGGGTGTGGGTAAGGAGGCGGGCAGCAGAGTTTTGGACTAGTTGAAGTCTATGGAGTGAGTGAGCAGTGATTCCAGTGAGAAGGGAGTTGCAGTAATCAAGCCGGGATGAGATGAAGGCGTGGATGAGAGATTCAGCGGCAGGGAGAGAAAGGCAGTGCCGGATTTTAGCGATGCGTCGGAGGTGGAAGTAGGAGGTCTTGACAACTGAGCTAACATGAGGTTGAAAAGACAGTGTGGGGTCAAAAATAACGCCAAGATTGCGTGCCAGAGGGGAGGGAGTGATGTTTGAGGAGTCAATGGTGAGTGTGATGGATCCAGTTTTGTTAAGGGAGGATTTAGTGCCTATGAGGAGGAGCTCTGTTTTGTCACTGTTGAGTTTGAGAAAGTTGTGGGTCAGCCATGCTTTTATTGTAGAGATGCAGGTTTCAAAATGAGTGAGGGAAGGGTTACGGGTTGGTGTTGTACGTATGTAGATCTGGGTGTCATCAGCGTAGCAGTGGAAGTCCAGATTGAGTTTGCGGATGACAGTACCAAGGGGAAAGAGGTAACAGATGAATAGGAGGGGGCCAAGAACTGAGCCTTGGGGGAGCCCTTGTGTAACTGGGGAGAGGATGGATGTGTGACCGGAGAGAGAGATGAACTGGTTTCTGTTGGTGAGGTAGGAGGTGAGCCAGTCGAGTGCAGTGCCCTCAACACCTAGTTGGCGCAGCCTCTGGAGGAGGATGGAATGGTTCACAGTGTCAAAGGCTGCGCTAAGGTCAAGTAGTAGTAGGATGTTGAGGGCACCAGAGTCTGCAGAAATGAGGAGATCGTTGGTGACTTTGACTGGAGCTGTTTCAGTGCTGTGAAGTGGGCGGAATCCGGACTGGAAGGGTTCATAGAGGTTGTTGGACTGGAGATGGGTGTGGAGTTGGGCGGAGACAATGCGTTCAAGGGTTTTGGAAAGGAATGAAAGGTTGGAGATGGGACGGTAGTTGGAGAGGTTGAGTGGGTCCAAGGTGGGCTTTTTGAGGATGGGGGTGATGGCTGCAAGTTTATAGACAGTGGGAAAGTGGCCAAGGGATAAAGACTGATTAAAAAGGGTGGTGAGGTGGGGGAGGAGGACAGGGAGGCAGGCCTTAGTTAAGGTCGTTGGAAGAGGGTCGAGAGAGCAGGTGGTTGTCTTGGATGAGGTAATGATGTCTAGGATAGTGGAGGAGTCGACAAGGGAGAAGGCAGTGAGAGAGGGGAAGGGCGGGAGGTCAGGGAGGGGGGGCAGGAGGGCAGGGGAGGTGGGGGAGGAGGAGTTATTGATGGTGTCGGTCAGAGAACTGTTGATTTGGGCGATTTTGTTGTTGAAGTTGACAAGGAAAGAGTTACAGAGGGCGGGGGAGGAGGGTGGCTTGGTGACCGGTGGCTGGAGCAATTTGTTGACGGTGGAGAACAGTATGCGGGGGTTTCGGTTGGTGTTATTAATGAGAGATGAGAAGTAAGCAGATTTGGCAGCAAGAAGAGCATCACGATAGGAGGAGATGTGTTGTTTAAAGGTTTCAGCATGGACGGTGAGGCGGGTTCTTTTGTAGAGGCGTTCGAGTTGACGGCCAGTTTGTTTCATGGTGCGGAGTTCCGGTGTGTACCAAGGGGCAGAGTTAGTGAATGTAACAGAGGAAGTTTTCCAGGGGGCTAGGGAATCAAGGGAGTCAGAAAGGATGTTGTTGAGCGTGGTGGCAAGGTCATCAGGGGAGGAAGAAGTGGGGTCGGAAGGAAGAGCAGAGGATAAGAGCTGGCAAAGCGTGATTGGGTTTACAGTCTTGATGTTGCGGTAGGAGATGGTGCGTTTTGTGGATTTATGAGGCGAGGGTAGAGGGGCAGAGAAGAGGATGCAGAGATGATCTGACAGTGGAAAGGTGAGAGGACGGGGGTTGGATGTGAGTGGAAAGGAGGAGCATACTATATCCAGGGTGTGGCCTTTGGTGTGGGTGGGGAAGTTGATGTGCTGGGTGAGATGAAAGCAGTCCAGAAGGGAGATGAAGTCAGACGTCAGTGGAGCAGTTGGCTGGTCGATGTGGATGTTGAAGTCACCGATTAGTAGGAGGCGATAGGAGACTGAGGATACGATGGTGAGAAGTTCAGAGAGTTCAGAGAGAAAAGACGGATGAGACTTGGGGGGGCGGTAGATAAGAACAGCAGTAGTAGAGTTGGGGAGGGAAAAAGCGAGATATTCAAAGGATGAAATAGATGGGAGGTTGAGGTCCAA
The DNA here is from genome assembly GCF_901709675.1 of Syngnathus acus. Taxonomy (NCBI): domain Eukaryota; kingdom Metazoa; phylum Chordata; class Actinopteri; order Syngnathiformes; family Syngnathidae; genus Syngnathus; species Syngnathus acus. Next base: position 20,660,774 of record NC_051089.1, on the reverse strand, counting down.
TTCAGTGATGGATAGGGACCGCTTATGGAGGACAGCAATACCACCTCCTCGCCCAGAGAGGCGGGGTTTGGCGATGTAGCTGTAATTAGACGGAGTGGCTTGGTTGAGAGAAAAATAGTCCAGGGGCTGTTGCCATGTTTCACAGAGAAGGAGCAGATCCAAATTATTGTCCAATATTAGTTCGAAAATAACTAGTGATTTGTTGGAGAGAGAGCGACAGTTCAGCAGTGCGACGGAGATGGATGAAGGAGCGGGGGTGGGGGAGTGAAGATTGTTGAAGTTGACAGTACAGAAGGTGGGGGTGACGGGGGGGCGAGAGTTAGTCCAGAAAGAGGGGATGGGTGAGCCATCAGGGAAATGTCGTTTAAAAGATAGTCCGGAGCTACGGTGGATGTAGCGGCGACGGCGGAGGATCCCAGCCTTGCTGGCAGCTGAGGCAGCAGCAGCAGGGAGACGGTGATTATTGTTGAAATGATGAAGATCAGCAGCAGTGTAGACAAATGGACGAGAAATTAGTGGAATGGAAGCCCGGAGTAGCAGAAGTGATAGTTCATGCAGGAGATGCGACGTCACAGCAGCAGGGAATAATCCAGAAAAAATGGTAGAAATGGCTAGTAGCTGGTTAACTAGAAGTTGGTAGGCAGTGAAATGCATGGAAGCAGCAGTGGACCGAGTCGTGATGTTGGTGGAGTGGGTGGTGGTGTTGGTCAATCCCGACTGTACCCGTGCAAACGGCACGCCCCAGTGTGTCATGGCGGCACACAGCCGAGCCACGACCGGCGAGCTCGCAGCGAGCGGGTGCTCCCCCCGAGGACGCCGGCCAAGTGGCCAGCAAGTTGGGTTGGAGCCGTTTGCCGAGCCAAGAGCAAGCAGCTACAGGCTCAGAGCCGGGAGGTAGGAGGGTTCGGTTGTGGGTTGGCTAGCTGGCTAGCGTAGCTCGTAGTCAGAGGGAGCGGGATCAGAGAGGTGCGAGCAGAGCTCCAGAGATACGCGGTGGGCAGGAGAAAAGACGAGAAAAATAAAACAAAAAAACGGGCACACTTAAAACGGGAAACACAAAACAGACAGGGGACAAACAAATAGCGGACATGGTTCAGGGTAGAAGCGGCAGTCAACAGTCCAGACGCCAGCGTTGCTGTAACCCGAAAGACAAGAAAAGGGGGCGGGAAATAATCTTATGATTTCCTAACAGGCGAGTTTATTTGCGTTATACGAATGTTAACAAATAATTCTCAATTTTTATTGGGTTTTTAAATTAAAAAAGAAAATAACAAATTCAATCCCCACATATTCTATGTTTGCATTTTTGAATATACAAAGTACTGTTTTTTCCCATGTATAATGCGCAAAATTTAACTAATTTATTGTCCTAAAATCCGGGGTGCGAATTATACATGGATACAATTTTTAAAATTTTGAAGAAAATCTTGTCACGGATGGAGTGTGGAAAGGAAGAGGGCGACCAAGTGTAGCTTGAACCAGGGTTCATTGGAGGAACTCAAAACACAGACTTGGTAAACTAACATAACTCTCTAACAAAACCAACAACAGGACTGACCGACAAAGACGTGGAACAAAAAGACAGGGGGACATTACCAAAGACAGGAACAGAAACCTGTGTTATTGTCAAATATTGTTTGTTTTTTAATCTCCATCGCGGACTGGACGTCATACGGAGGCAGTATCACTGCGCATGCGCACTATGTATCCGATGCGAATAGTCCTCTTCTCTTCTTGACTGACAATGAATGTGATAGTTTAATACATACAATCAGCAAATAACAAAATACGTATTACAGGTAATATTTTATTTCACAACACTTTGCCTTGTTCCTTTCGTCTCTGCTGTTCACTTCAAACACGCTCCATACGAACGCAATGCTCTCGTATCAGACGCTTGCTCGATCACCTGCTCGTTTGCTGTCACAATGTACCCTACACAAATCTGAAACATTTGTTGCGGCTCCGAGTCACGACGAGGGGCAAGTTTTGGTTTCCAAGGGTGTTTTTATTCCTCTTCAACTTCTCTCCCATACAGAGCCGCCTTTTTCACATGTCCGCACGTCACTTTCCTCTCTTTTCATCTGATCGCGGTGGTGCCTTTACGGGCAGTCGGAGAAATCAACGCCAACAAATAAAAATACATCCAACCTAGTTAAGACCATACCAAAGACTATAAAAATGGGACCCATTGCCTCCCTGCGTGTGTGACGATCATTGGGACTTAAAAAAAAAAACAAAAACAAAAAATTGGGTGCGTATTATACATGGGTACAGGCTTTTTTCCAGCATTGACATGCCATTTTTAGGGTGCGTATTATACATGGGGGCGCATTATACATGGAAAAAAACGGTATTACAATTCAGGATTTTACATTTTTAACAAAAATGAGTAAAATCACAAATTGGACACAGGTTGAATATCCAAGGAGAAACTAAAACCAACTCCACAAGTTTCGCTACCAGCAGGCACTGTGGGACTCACACAGATAGAGTGGTGCCTTCACAATGTGCTAGCTCATTAGATATTAGCACCTCTTCCCTTCATCACCACGTCTGTTGTATATAGAGAGATAATGGCCTTAGATTCTGCTTTGGGAATGTGAAAGTGACTCCCCTCCTTTAGGTTGTCTTTCTCAGCTAGGAAAGTGAAAAGCGTGAACTTCACCACAGGAAACAGCAGCCAACGTTTGCTGGCTACGATTGGCTTAATCAGCTCGTTATCATGTGCTCCATATCAAAATGGCTTCAGGCTGTCTTCTGCGCTCCCTACATACACTGCTGTAGTTGCAAGGAACGCATGTGACGGCTCGTCATCTCACAGTGTAACGAAAGGAAGTGTCCATGGGGAAATTATTGCCTCCCTCCATTACTGGTTGAGTCTGACACCAAAGCGCATGCACCATAGGTCGGTGGAATACTACTCTGTTCACGGTAATTCTGGTAATTATGCTAAAGATGGTTGGAGTGGGTAGTCACGGAACCTGCTCAGTTTAATATGGGTCTCTCTGTGGTACTGGGTCGATGAGCTTAATGTCCTGTATTGGGTTTTAGATGAAAGATTTGATTGAAGATGTATTGAAGAAATCTCAGGGGAATGTGTGTAATTGAATAGGAAGGGGATTAGGCAAGTCGATAGATGGATATATCAGATGGATGTGTACGTACAGTCTACATCCATTAGTTTCCCAAGACTAAAAGCTATCCTGGAGATTTTTTTTTATAGATTTACCAGTGCTTTAAAATTGTCAAAGGCACTGTTCAATTCGTTCAACATTATATTTTTCCATTGTTTAAATACCACCTAGTGAAGCTCCTCAGACTTAGTGATGTTTCTGCAAAGACACATTTGCTCTAATATGTTAAGATCTTGAAAACATAAGAATACTTGGTAAATGCTTAAATACTTGGTAGAGTAAAATGAGGTTTCTTAAATGCAGCATTTTTTAGTCATTACTACAAGATTCACTTGTTCTCATAATTTAGGTTGGTCTAACATCAATGGTCAGTGTGGCAAGACCTTCAGCACTGCTAATTAGTCATATTTTGTTCAATTTCTAGTTATTGCAATACCTTGTCATTTTAAAGCTATAGATTTCATTTCCCTTTGGAGAATGACTATGATTGCAACCTTTTACAAGGAGTGCTAAGGTGTGTGTTCACCCTCTCTATCATATTGCATGTGCTGTTGAGGGCACCTTCCTGCAGCTCTTCACTTTGAATATGGACATCCACTTTTTCTTTGGATTGTTTTACATAATGTGTTCTATGTGCCCTCTCTGCATCCATTGCAGCCTAGTGATCCTGGAAGGGAAATCCTCCCATCTGTGGTCTCTTCTCAAGAATTTTCCACAGTAGGGTTTTTTTTTTTTAGTTTTTCCTTGCCCTCCTGGGAGTTTAAGATCAGGGGATGTTGAGAATAATTGTTAATTTTTGTACATGTGAAGCCCTTTGAGACTTGTCTGTGATTTAGAGCTATATAAATAAACTTGACTTGACTTGACTGTTGGCTTTCGGTTGTTCTGCAGCAGATCTCCGCTTTGGCGCTCGGGAGGCACTGGATATCTCTCCCAAGGCTGTCCTCTTCGTAGACATCTTTGCAGATGTTACTGTTAGTCCACAAAAAACAGGACACAAGTTTAGCTTTTTCACAATTGGTCGCACACACTGCTTCACGTTTGCTCAAAAGAGAATCGAGTGCAGGGTGGCTCCGCCGCTTTAGTTTCTGCACGTTGGCGTAACCTTGTGCACAATAAAATAGTGCCAACAATAAAACAACACAGTATTATGGCAAACATCGCACTCAACATTGGCAACAGGTTGAAAGGTAGTGGAGACTACCATATTTAAAAGAGGCTTTGTGCTTTGGGTAGTTTTTGACAGCTTTCATCATGAAACATTTGAGAGAGTACCGCTACTGCAATAGCAAAATCCGAAAAATAAATCTATAATTTTGGGGATGCCAGGAACCCCAATTTTATGATTTAACTTGTCACGAGGGCGTAGAAATTGGATGTACATGCCCATCTTGCTTGACATTGTATTTACAACTTGGTACTGAAATGACCAGGGCGCAAGGAAATGACTTGGCTTCATGTCAACCCTTAAATCTTTCAAAAGCTCCACATTTGCATTGCCAAGTACACTCACAGCCTGGCAAGGCAATTTTTTTTTCCGTTTCTTTTTGGGTTTCAAAAATGTTTACACGAGCTGAAAAGTTCTCTCCGTGGACTCTCATCTTGTCTGCGCTATGCTGGCGCCGCTTTGCATGCTGCTTTGCATGCTGCTTTTGCACCTGCCCTTTCAGATGCATTATTTAAAGATGTAAAAGCAGCAATTGCAATTAATCCGTTCACAAAACCCGAAAAATGAACTGTGTGGAAATCTTGCACAAATTTCAGATGCAGTCCTGGGTCCAAGTGTTCTTCAATTGTCATGAAAGTCTGCAATTAAATTACCATCAGGGATCTCCAGTTGTTGGCAAGATGTGGGCGGACCAAGATAGTTGGTTGTCAAGTATTTTCTCAACATTCTTGACAGTTTGCTGTTATCAGTTAGGGGTGTAACGATTCATCGATACACATCGATTAATCGATATAATGCTCTACGATTTATTGGCATCGATGCTAAACGTAAACATCGATTTATATCGCCGTGTTTGACCTCGGACATTAGACGCGACTTTATTTTGAAATCCAGCTCATTGTTGCTTGCTTCCTCTTTCCGGGAGCAGTACGCGGCGTGTTGTGTTGTGAGCAGAGCAGGCACGTGAAAGGGGAGCCGACAACTACGCGGCTCCTGGGCTGGTGCTATGGCTAGTGTCCAAGAAGACGAGGAAATTCGCTCACCTTTGGGCTTCAAGTCATTCGTTTGGAAGCACTTTGGATTCCAAAGAAAAGATGGCTCAACGGACAATTAAAATTATTGTAAATAAATAGTTCAGTAATGCACTTTAAAGTTAATGGTATTACAAAAAAAGAAAGAATATTCATTTTTCTTTACTTATATGAGAAAAAATATAGGAATTTGATAAAGTTCAGTGTTAAAATAAGCACTTTGTATACTACAATACTCTTGTAATTTCCTAAATAAAGAGTTTGCAGTACCTTGTTGATTTTGCGTATGAATTGTTATAAATCAGGATATTGTTCTATATTTTTTATTTAAAAAAATAAAATAAAAATAAAAATATCGATCGTGGAGCACTATATCGTGATGTATCGTGAATGAATCACAGCAGGCTTTAAGATATCGGCAAATATTGTATCGTGGTTCTTTGTATCGATATGATATCGTATCGTGACAAAACCCGCGATTTACACCCCTATTATCAGTGAGTGAAGGCAACTAGAAAGCAAAGCTTTGAGGGCATGCGTTATGGCTATCGGAAGGGGAAACAAATAGTAATTGCAATATAGAGACTACCCCACGTATGTTGTTGGTTGATTGTTTTCTTGAGGAAAAAGAAACTATTGCGCTTTGTGAGACAGTTTTTGATGATTATATTTGAAAAAGTCCCTCGAAGGAGAGCTGCTTGAAGTAGTTGCAGGCCTTTTAGTCCACACTCAAACTTGGGTGTTGTTCATCAAAACAGAACTTGAGGAAAAGTCAGGTCAGAGTGAAGATTTTCCAGAACTCTCCCTTCCGTGTTTGTGTGTATACAGTGAAAACAAAGCTTTCTATTTAATGTGCAACATTCTTCCATGTATTCTAATACAATAAAAAATAGATTCTTTCATGTATGTTTATGTGTACTTATGTTGCTTTTTCAGGCCTCTGATTGGTTGTTTTCATGTTGTGTGTGCGTGTGTGCGTGTTTGTGCGTGTGTGTGTGTGTGTGCGTGCGTGCGTGCGTGCGTGCGTGTGTGTGTGTGTTTGCGTGTGTGTGCGCGTGTGTGTGCATCTTTTTTTTAAACCCAAAGCTTTAATTAATATTCAGTATATGTTACTGAAAAGATACAGTTGTCTGGAAGAGCTGTTTGTCCTATGGACTGCTATACGTCTCCTTCACATAAACTTGATTTGGGCACTCAGCTGACATCTTGATTACTCCCCTACAGTGCCTTTTCGTGAGGCTCCTGCATACTCCAAACGACGGCAAGGTCCATCATCTGGCAACAGCAGTGGAAACAGCCAATCCCCCGCATCGTTATCAGCTCCGAGGGTCCTGCTGCGCTCCAACAGTGACAACAATTTGACGGTCAGTCAGTACCAGCAGCAAGGTTCACCCAGGCACCGGGGACAACATCATCCTCAGCAGCACCCAAACAAGGCCCCCCAGCAGGGTCACTCGCAGCCTGGCTCCTCAGCTTTACATCGCAGCCTGTCACCTCAGCTGCTTCAGCAGATGCCCAGCGGCAGCCCCAATGGCAATGTGGTGGTTCGGACCATGGGAAGGGGGTCGAGGAGCCGGTCACCCTCCCTCAGCCGGCTGGGAGATGATGTCCGACGGGCTATACCCTCACAGCGCCAACCAAGGTGAGCGTCTTCAACTTAGCATCGTTGAACACTGTAAAAAAACAAACAAAAAAAAAACACACGACTTAAAACAGTGATTAAAGTTGGAACATCTTTAAAATAGAAATTTACATTTATGGTTACTTTACTTACAGTGTTAGTAAGCATAACAAAGCAAGCAAGTTTGTTTGCTCCAAAACAATTTGCTGAGTTGTTTTTACTTATATTTTTAAGTTGAGACAATTAGTTCTGTGAATTCTTACTTTTGTGTTGAAAATGTGGGAAAGCCAATTTTAACTGCACAACCTAAATTATTTGCTTGAATTGCACAACCTAAAATTTTATCATTTGTTCCCTTCATTTTTTTGTTCAGCTTGTTATTTACCTTATCCCCAAGCGCTCTCATTGGGGTGAAATAAGTACCGTATTTTTCGGACTATAAGTCGCATTTTTTTTCTATAGTTTGGGTGGGGGGGCGACTTATACTCAGGAGCGACTTATTTGTGTAATTATTCACAAATTTTTACTTGATCATTAACACATTACTTACTAGTATAATTGATCACTTCACGTTATTTTCACTTTAAAACACATGAGGGCGCACTATGGCTGTGGAATAATTGGAGCCTCACTGACAATGAGTTCCATTCACTGACTACCGGAGTCAGGAGATTTAATGATTTGGAGTGACACAGATGGTTCGATAAACTTATTTATGTTATAGTTACTTGATATATAGTTTATTTAGAGTAGCAACGTCTATGTTGTTCGACTTAAGTAGTTTCCGATTGTCTAGCAAGGCCGTGAAGGCAGCGGGGGACGGGGGGGGGGAGGGCGAGCGATCCAGGGCGCTTGCCTATAGCACTGTGAGTTGGCTCATATGTTGAGCTCTTGTTTTGTGAAATAAAGAGCCGGTTACCAAACCCACGTCTTGCCTGGTACTTTGGAAACGCTACAATAGAGTTATATACTATATAACTCTATTGTAGCGTTTCCAAAGTACATAACTAATAATAAGAGTATATAACTCTATTGTACTCCCTGGGAGTCCCAGCCGCAATTGGCGGTAAACGGGGAGTCCGCGCCGCAATCGGCGGCATTCGGGGAGTTTGCACCGCAATCGGAGGCATTCGGGAGTCCCCGCTGCAATCGGCGGCATATCGGCTTTCCCAGCCACAATCAGCGTCGGTGCCGCAATCGATGGCATTTGGGGAGTCCGCGCCGCAATCGGCGGCATTCGGGGAGTCCGCGACAAAATCGGCAGCATTCGGGGGTTCGGCGCCGCAATCGGCGCCATTCGGAAAGGGGAGTCCCTGCCGCAATCGGCGGCATACGGGGAGTCCCAGCCGCAATCACAATCGGCAGCATTCGGGGAGTCCGCATGCAATCGGCTGCATTCGGGGAGTCCGCACCGCAATCGGCGGCATTCGGGGAGTCCCAGCCGCAATCGGCTTTTTTTTAAATGACACAGAGGACAAAGATTTCAATGGATTTAATGATTTGGAGTGACACGGATGGTTCGACAAAATTGTTGTTTATATTATAATTTGATATATAGTTTACATATAGTTATATGGGCCTGTGGAATAAGTTGAAATGCAACTGACGTCAGCGGCGCACCGCACACACTTCCGGGGTTAGAAGCGCCGGTGTTTACACAAAGGACGAAGATTCCAATGGATTTAATGATTTGGAGTGACACGGATGGTTCGATAAAATTGTTGTTTATATTATTGTTATTTCATATATAGTTTATATCTAGTTATATGGGCCTGTGGAATAATTTGAACTGCAACTGACGACGAGTCCGACGTCAGCGGCGTGCCGCACACGTGGTGTTGTTTACACAAAGGACGAAGAATTCTATGGATTTAATGATTTGGAGTGACACAGATGGTTTGATAAACGTGTTCTTTATGTTATACAGTGGAGCCTCGGTTTTCGAACACAATCCGTTCCAGAAGGCTGTTCGAGAAGTGAATCATTCGAATTCCGAATCATATTTTCCCATTACAAATAATGAAAAAAAAATTAATCGATTCCAAGCCTTTTTTAAGCATTTTTTCCTTTGCGCATTTTTGTCCAATCGTGCAACTGCAGCGCACCGCCGAACGCGCAACTGTAGCGCGTCGCCGACCGCGCAACTGCACCGCGCTGGTCGCATTATTGTGACAGAGCCGTCGCTGAAATTTAGAAAATATTTTTAAAGTCCTGCTGTACTTTCCAAAATTTAAGTGGACATCAGTGCGCAGGGAGCTTAATTTTGTCCGATTGCGCAACTGCAGCGCACCGCCCACCGCGCAACTGCACCGCGCTGGTCGCATTATTGTGACAGAGCGGTCGCTAAAATGTAGAAAATATTTTTAAAGTCCTAATGCACTTTCCAAAATTTAAATGGGCCTCAGTGCGCAGGGAGCTTATTTTGGTCCGATCGTGCAACCGCAGCGCGCTGGGCGCTCAGTGTCTCATTGCTTTAGGAGCGTCTTTGTGTTTTAGGATGGCTTTACTGCACCCACTTGCTTCCTTTGGAGGCATGATTAGAGTTGATGCAATCCTCAGAGTAATGAGAACGTAATAATAAACAGAGTCAGTTGGCATGCGGGTCCTCTCGGCTCATCTCGCGAGGTTCGACAATCGAATTTCGTCCGACATCCGAAGCAAAAAATCTCTAATTTTTTGTTCGAATACTGATCTGTTCGAGAACTGGGACGTTCGAAAACCGAGGCTCCGCTGCAGTCATTTGAATCACTGTTAATGTTACGTCAGGCCCATTCTCAGCTCCTCATTTGTGTTTATGTCACGTTAGCATACCGTATTGTTTAGCCTGTTGTTGCTGGTTCATGTCTGTTCTTGGTGTTGGATTTTGTCAAATAAATTTCCCCCAAAATGCGACTTAAACTCCGGTGCGACTTATATGTTTTTTTCCCCTTTACGGTGCATTTTATGGCTGATGCGACTTGTACTCCAGAGCGACTTTTAGTCCGAAAAATACGGTATGTTAGGAATTTCCGATAAGAGACTTCCAGTCAAATGCTCCATTGCTTACAATGAATTTCACTTCGCAGAGTGGTGTATTTGAACGGTTTTCTACACCCCTTTTTATGAGCGATCATTAGTCCTAGTGCTCAGTGGCCTAGTGGTAGAGTGTCCGCCCTGAGACTGGAAGGTTGTGGGTTCAAACCCCGGCTGGGTCATACCAAAGACTATAAAAATGGGACCCATTGCCTCCCTGCTTGGCACTCAGCATTAAGGGTTGGAATTGGGGGGTTAGATCACCAACTGATTCCCGAGCGCGGCACCGCTGCTGCTCACTGCTCCCCTCTCCCCCAGGGGATGGATTAAAATCACACGGGGATGGGTTAAATGCAGAGGACAAATTTCACCACACCCAGGTGTGTGTGTGACGATCATTGGGACTTTTAACTTTAACTCATTGCATCGAAAATGTCTTGTACGTCTTGGGAGCTCGTTGCGCTGCTGGCGGTTGTACTAACAGGCAGAAGAAGTTCAATCTGTTAGTACAAGAGCCCTTACTTTCCCTGATGAGAAAAGAGTGTGCTTGTGACTCCAATGCTTCTAGCATCTACCCGGGAATGAAGAACACAGACAAATTAGTCAGACCATGTTCCTGCATTAAACCACTGGATGACATTCAATGGCTGAGTGCCACAATAACATTGGGTTTTATTTAAATGTGTGTGGAAGACTTTTGTATTTGTCAACCTTTGAAATTATTAGGAGGATCGCTGCAATATTCGGGATTTTATGGACAATAACTAGCATGTGTGTGTAAGAGTTAGGGTTAGGGTTAGAAGAAGGAAGAAGTTCAGCCCGTAACATTCTATACTGATTGAAGCTGATTGTTCTTATAATTGCAGCGGGCGTTTGAAGTTGACATAAGTGGAGATGTTCACATGAACTTTGAAGAAGGATTGCAGTTGTATGACATTGTGCGATTTGAAGCTTGTTTAATGAAGCGTCCTGGTCATGTGGGTACAATGCAGTGAAAAATGGTTTGGCTGCAAAAAGATACATCTGCTTGAAGCTAAACAAAACTATCTCCACCATCTTTTAACAAAACGTAACCAACCTCATTACTGTGGATCCCTCAGAGCTTTTCAAATTCCTCACGTCTGACGCAACAAAAGTTTACTGTAACTGGCCACTTTTTTTGTCATCCTCCTACCCCGCTAGATTAGCGGGAAGCGAGATTGAAACGTGTTGCTGTGTTTGAGGTAACACGTTTTATGTAATTTTGGTGAACTAATCTTTAAAACCGTTTTTTTCCATGTATAATGCGCCCCCATGTATAATACGCACCCTAAAAATGGCATGTCGATGCTGGAAAAAAGCCTGTACCCATGTATAATACGCACCCAAATTTTGACTTTTTTTTAATTTATTTAAAAAAAAAGTTTTTTTTTTTTTTTTTTTAAAGTCCCAATGATCGTCACACACGCGTCTGGGTGTGGTGAAATTTGTCCTCTGCATCTGACCCATCCCCGTGTGATTTTGAGACGGGAGCAGTGAGCAGCAGCGGCGCCGCGCTCGTGAATCATTTGGTGATCTAACCTCCCAATTCCAACCCTTAATGCTGAGTGCCAAGCAGGGAGGCAATGGGTCCCATTTTTATAGTCTTTGGTATGACCCGGCCGGGTTACTTAAGTCCGTAAACATAAAATTATTTCAGAAAAAAGATCATCTTTGGGAACAACCGGATGTTATTCTGCCGGTCAGTATCACTGCGCATGCAGTAGCAAACTCGATAGCGAAGAAATATGTGAGACTCTCAACGGGATCACCAATATTTGAGTGATGTTCCAGTTATTTATCACAATTATTTATTATTATAATAATAATATATATAATATATATAATAATTATTTATTTATTATTCAATTGTCATGGTGATCTTTCTGGTGATTTCTTAACTAGGCTGGATGTATTTTTTTTGTAGGCGTTGATTTCTCCGACTGCCCAGAAAGGCACCACCGCGATCAGTTAGGTTAAAATGAAAGTGGAGGAAAGTGACGTTGTAAAGAACCATCCGTGACAAGATTTTCTTCAAAAATTGTTGTACCATGATTTTCTTCACAAAAAAAAAAAAGAAAAAAAATTTTTTTTTTAAATTGTACCCATGTATGATGCGCACCCCAGATTTTAGGACAATAAATTTGTTAAATTTTGCGCATTATACATGGGAAAAAAACGGTAATACATTTAAGAACTGAGAGGTGAGAAGAAAACGCCAACTGTGTCCTCATAGCACATTGGAGCTCGCTGTCATACAGCATGCCCTCTTTGTTAAACAATAAAGATGGTATGTTACATGGTATCCGTTTGTGTGTGTTACAACCTTCACCTGATTTGTTTGTGTCCGTCCACAATCTGCGGCATGAGTGAGCGCATGTGATTGGCAGAGGATTAAAGTGTGACGGGTGTTTATCTTGGAGCGATGGAACTGTCAATCCCGATTAAGACACATGCTCACTGCCCTCTTCCTCTGCCTCCTCGTCCTCCTCCTCTTCCTTGGCAGATGGACTCATTTGGAAACACTGTCGAACCAACACTACCCACTCTCTGTGCAAAGTCATCAAAGGGAGGGAGATAGACTGTATATTATAGAGAGGAAACAATATAAAGAATATGGAGCAGGCTTTTGATGATGTCTGAAAAAAAAATCAAAGAATGAAGCGTTTACAGTCATGCTAAGGGGGTGCGAAAGAAGGGGCAAAAGGATGGAGGAAGACGGTTGCCTCACAAAACATCAAAATCTGTGGCTGTTCTTCACTGAATTAATCCCTGGGCGAGACTACTTAATCTATTCTTGATACATATGCCAATAAACATGCAAGGTCCGTGTACCTTCCGTTCATTCTACTTTTAATTCTGTAACACAAATCAAAAAAACGAATTTAGTATCATATTTTCCATAAAAAAATAGAATAACCATTTGAATGACAACAGAATATTTTCTGCTTTTCAGCCTGGTTGATTGGCGTTGCGAAAAGCACAGGAAGTAATGCAGTAGCCTGACTTTCAGCGTGTTGTAGGTGAAGTTAATGACTCTTCATGTACAATGGACTCAAATTCTATCTGAACACAAGAATTAAAACTGCTCACACTCATAGCAACACATCTTTGCCCCATGCCTAATTGTAATAAATTGATGGAATATTAGTGTTCAAGAGATGTAAAGCGACCATTTCTCATTAAATTTCCATAGGGTTTGAGGGAAGCTATTTCACTCAGTCTTCAAACACAGACATACAGTAGAAGGGGCGCGTTCGGAAATTCACACTGACATCTATGCACTACTCTGCGAATGGGTGTGTTCGGCGAGGAAGAGTGCGCTGCGCTGCGCTTCCATTCATTTCCAAATGTAGCCAGAACTGGCTCTCTATGGGCGCGTTCGGAAATTCACTATGCACACTAGTTCAAGTGCAACCATTCAGAAATTCGGTTTGTCGGTCGATATTTGCCATTTGGAAATTCAGATTGGTCCAAAGACAGTGTACTAGTGAACCCTGAAGTATGAGATGAAAACTCCTTATTTTTTTCCGCTGAAAACACTACAGGCTAGGATCCCTGTTTGTAGTAAAGACTCTCAAAAAAAACAACTTCACTGTTTGCATCGACCATTTAGAGTGTATTGCCTCAATATTGCAAGTTGTGCCCTCTCGATTTAGGTTTATACATTTTGCAGCAAATTAGTGCTGATGGGCTTTGCTTGCATTTCATTCTTGAGGGTTCTCAATGACATGATACAGGCGAATATTTAAGTAGCAGTAGCACTTTAAAAGAGAAAATGAAAAATGTATAATTACTGATTAAATGTGCATTTAGCACTTTTCCCAGACTTATTGGTGCAACTACCTGCCATACACACTTTCCCTCGAGAGACAGAAATTATTGTGAAAACTCCACTGAGAAATCGGTGTACAGTATTCAAGTTAGGTAGGTTTAGAGATTGGCAATGTAAGATGGCCACAGGTGGCTTCACTCCTCCCAACAGTGCGTAGTACGTCTGCGACATTTTTAGTCCGTTCTAAATATGCCTGTGAATTCAAATTGCCAGATCGAATCTTCTTCTCCTAAAGACGGGCTAAAGCACTGCTCCCGGTTCACCTTGTAATATTATATATTTTTATTAATATTATTATGTTTTTATTAATGTTATAAATTTCATAAATATTATTATTAATTTTACAATATTCCCGTATCCCTTGGATTAACATACACTGCTCAAAAAAATTAAAGGAACACTTTGAAAACACATCAGATTTCAATGGTGAAAATTCTTTTTTGGGCTATCTATACTGATATGGACAGTTTAATGTCTCAGGAACAAAAGGATGCCACATCTTTTGATGGAAATAAAAGTTTTCAGCCTACAGATGGCTCAGTATACAGACAGCCCAAAAATCAAAGTGAAAAAATGAGATGGCAGGCTCGTCCTTTTTGCCTAAATTCAATTTCTGCAACTCAAAATTCTTTTCAATATCTTGTGTGGCCCCCATGAGCTTGTATGCATGTTTGACAACGTCGCGGCATGCTCCTAATGAGACGACGGATGGTGTCTTGTGAGATGTCCTCCCAGATCTGTCTAAGGCACAGGTGTCAAACTCAAGGCCCGGGGGCCAGATACGGCCCGCCACAACATTTTATGTGGCCCGCGAATATATTTGAGAATTTTTTACTAGTTTGATTTCAAAACGAGTTATTCGTCAGTTTGTTTTGTAGCGTATACTGTATATAATATGAGGTGCTCATACATTCTTTTGGGTTGACAGTCATAATGGACCTCCGAAAGAAACTATGACTACAATGCGGCCCGCGAAAAAAATGAGTTTGACACCCCTGGTCTAAGGGCATCAGTGAGCTCCTGTAAAGTCTGAGGAGCAACCTGGCGGCGTATGATGGACCGAAACATTATGTCCCAGAGGTGTTCTATCGGGTTTAGATCAGGTGATCGTGAGGGCCATTCAATTGTGTCAATTCCTTCATCCTCCAGATACTCTTGCCACAATAGGCCGGGCATTGTTGTGGATTAAGACGAACCCAGGACCTACTGCACCAGCGTAGGGTCTGACCATGGGTGCAAGAATTTCATCCCGA
This sequence comes from Syngnathus acus, assembly GCF_901709675.1. NCBI lineage: Eukaryota > Metazoa > Chordata > Actinopteri > Syngnathiformes > Syngnathidae > Syngnathus > Syngnathus acus. The sequence continues at coordinate 20,645,699 of NC_051089.1, read as the reverse complement.
TACCTAATGGCAGTCAGACTGCCGTTCTCTAGCCTGTAGAGGTCTGTTCGTCCCTCCATGGAAATGTCTCCCCAGACCATCACTGACCCACCACCAAACCGGTCATGCTGAATGATGTTGCAGGAAGCATAGCGCTCTCCTTGGCTTCTCCAGACCCTTTCACGTCGATCACAGGTGCTCAGGGTAAACCTGCTCTCATCTGTGAAAAGCACAGGGCGCCAGTGGCGGACTTGCCAATTCTGGTGTTCTATGGCAAATGCCAATCGAGCTCCACGGTGCTGAGCAATGAGCACAGGAAACACTACAGAACGTCGTGCCCTGAGGCCACCCTCGTGAAGTCTGTTTCTGACTGTTTGGGCAGAGACATTCACACCAGTAGCCTGCTGGAGGTCATTCTGTAGGGCTCGGGCAGTGCTCAACCTGTTCCTCCTTGCACAAAGCAGCAGCTATCGGTCCTGCTGATGGAATGAGGACCGTCTACGGCCCTGTCCAGCTCTCCAATAGTAACTGCCTGTCTGCTAGAATCTCCTCCATGCTCTGGAGATTGTACTGGGATACACATTAAATCTTCTTGCAACAGCACACATGGATGTGCCATCCTGGAGGAGTTGGACAATCTGCGCAACTTCAGGAGGGTTAAGAAATCGCCTCATGCTCCCAGTCGTGATAATGACTCTAGCTAAAGCCAACACTTGTGGAAAAACAGTTCAAAAAGATCAAGACGGAGGAACTTGAAATGGCCTCCACCTGCAAAATCAGTCCTGTTTTGGGGACCATCTCGTTGTTGCCACTCTAGTGCACCCGTTGTTAATTCCATCAACACCAATGCAGCTGAAACTGATTAACAAACCCCTCTGCCACGTACCTGACCAAAACCTTATCAGAAAAGTCTAATTGAATTCATGCCATACCCTGATAAAAAACTGTTCCTTTAATTTTTCTGAGCAGTGTATATTGTATTCTTCAAGTTTATTTGGAAATACAAAAACAACACAATGGAAAAACAATACAAAATTGTGTTTCAAAATCAGAAATAGAATGAACCGAAGGTATACCAACCACAACTAATACATTTATGTCAAAAACGCAGGTGCTGTGGATACCCCCACCACCCACCCACCCACCCACACACACACACACACACACACACACACACACACACACACACACACACACACACACACACACACACACACACACACACACACACACACACACACACAAACAATAGTGACATGGTGCTTTAAAAATACATATTACATTTACATATTACAAATAAATAATACATATTGATATGATGACGAAGATTATAATCCGTTCAATTAATGAGTCAGAGGAATTGTCCCACGCTGGTAACATATTTATGAATGAAATAGCCTACATGTCATCATCCCCCATTCGTACCTGCTGAGCGCCGATTCTCTGTCTGTGTCTCGATCAAATACACCAAAATCCCGTTCGACCGCCTGTGTCTAGAATATGACCTGCTTTTCTCTGTTCTACTCCGTACTTTTTTGAACCAAATAAGCAGATCGCGGCAGAAAAGCCCAGTGAGACGTCTACCAAATTCACAAGTATGCTAAGCTAAACCAAACCAAACCAAACAAAACAAAACAAAACCATTGCACCTACACGAAAATGATGTTGCGCCCGCTTTTGTGCCAAGCGCAGACTGCTTTCCGTCACCAAATTATCGGGTGCGTCTGGGACGAGGCCGCTTCGTGCGCTGGCATGCCCAGATGAGCGCTGCGTGGCCCCAAACCCACTAGACTAGAATTGCACTGGCACGAAAATGGGTGCACAGGCATCAGTCGACCAAAATCGGGCCCTTTGGCTTCCAATGTAAAAGAAAGTTTGCAGATGCAAGCAGCTGGAAAAACGTTTTCGACACAGCCTCAATACCGTTCAAAAGTTTGGGGTCACTTGGAAATGTCCTTATTTTTTTCAAGTAAAATCACTATTTTTCAATGAGGATAACATTAAACTTATCAGGAATACACTTTATCCATTGTTAATGTGGTAAATGACCAGTACTCTAATGGTCCATCGTGTTTGCTAATTGTATTAAAAGGCTAATGAATTATGCGAATGATTAGAAAACCCTTGGAAACTCTTGTGCAAATCTGTTAGTTTTATGGAAAACACTAAATTGTCAATTTTGCACATGTAAAGCCCTTTGAGACTTGTCTGTGATTTAAGGCTATAGAAATAAACTTGACTTGACTAAATCGTCTGGGTTATCTTTTTGTTTATATGACAAGTATGAGCCTTTCATGCTTGTCCGCCTAGCCATCTTTGAACGCCCTCCAGTTTTCTCATCGTACCCGCACCCCCTCTTCATCAATCATTCACCCACACACTCTGTGGCATCCCCATGCTCCCATTTGGTGTTGGCTAGTTGCAGAGGACACATACATGTGAGTCCACACTTAATACAAACATGCAGCATATACTCACCCAGACACACACTGCACTGTTGCAGCTGTCAGTCACCCCTGTCATGGCAACAGCTTCCTGTTGAGATGTGGTGAGAAAGAAATGTGATGAATATTCGGACAAACTCGGCATAGACATTGTTCCACATAACAGTAAAGTAAAATGTTCAGTGTGACAATAGTAGTTTTACACTTATGTACAGTTGAATAAAGCTTCGGTAACTGAAGAATAAAGAAGTTATTTGCAACAGAGAAAAGATTACTATGATTTTGCATGATCGAAAGAAATTCCTAGGCAAGGTTCCAAAAATATTTACCCGGGATTGATGGATGGATGGATGGATGGATGGATGGATGGATGGATGGATGGATGGATGGAGGGAGGGAGGGAGGGAGGGAGGGAGGGAGGGAGGGAGGGATGCATGGATGCATGGAGGCATGGATGCATGGATGGATATATAGCTATATTTACATACTAGATAGATAGACAGAAAGACCGGCTGGACGGACAGACGGATAGAGAGAGAGAGAGAGAGAGAGAGAGAGTGAGAGAGAGAGGGAGGGACAGGTAGGTAGGTAGGTAGGTAGGTAGGTAGATAGATAGATAGATAGATAGATAGATAGATAGATAGATAGATAGATAGATAGATAGATAGATAGATAGATAGATAGATAGATAGATAGATAAGGCTTAAAGGGCACATACTTCTCAGGCAGCGTAATCGCTAATGCATTATGCATGCAACAAAACCAAAGGTTAATGAATAAAATACATGATGTCACTTGACTCCTGACACCTTAATATTCTGTAAATGCACTGACCAAGTAACTGTACATTATAGAACACAAAAATGGGAAACTGGATATTTGCGGCTTGAGCATTGTGAGTCGTTGTGGTAGTCTTCAACTTCTTTTTCCCGTCTGAGGGAGTCATGTATGCGTAGTATCACATTTTCAACGAGTTGATGACTCACGTGTCCATACCATATCGTATAAGCAGCAATGGAGAAAGGAGAGAGATTTGTGTTTTCAAGATAAAAATAAGTCACTATTTTCAATTTATCAGCTGAAAATGACAGCACACTCTGTGCTGTCGACAGAGTGGTAATCTAGCTTCAATAACGCTATGTCAAAAAACATGAATCATTGCACTGTATGCGTTCAAGCTTAAAGAGAACATTTGAAAAGATTGTGTGACAATAGGGGGTCTCCAGATATATTCCTGATATTTTTAAACAATGTACATTCAAACTGAGTTTTGCATGACAAATTTAATAAATACTGTATGTCTTTACGGACGGCTCGGTGGCCTCACAGTTAGGAGGGTGCCGATTTGATTCCACTTTCGACCCTCCCTGTGTGGAGTTTGCATGTTCTCCCCGTGCCTGCGTGGATTTTCTGCGGGCACTCCGGTTTCCTCCCACATCCCAAAAACATGCTTGGTAGGCCAATTGCGCACTCCAAATTGCCCCTAGGTGTGAGTACGAGTGCGGATGGTTGTTCGTCTCTGTGTGCCCTGCGATTGGCTGGCAACCGGTTCACGATGTCCCCCGCCTACTGCCTGATGACTGCTGGGATAGGCTCCAGCACGCCCGCAACCCCCGTGGGGACAAGTGGTATAGAAAATGAATGGATGGATGGATGTCTTTATTATATATTTTATTTAAAAATATTTATATATTATATATACATTTTTATATATATATATATATATATATATATATATATATATATATATATATATATAAGTGAAGTCTTGAAAGACTCTCAAGCCCATTCATGTTTAGTGAAATCTCAAAACATAATAATAAAAGTAAGCAAGTCAAAACGCTTGCCTTTATTTTTATTGTTTTTAATCTAATTAATGTCAACGTTAAAATATAAACTTCAAATTAAATGGCAAAACCAGGTGTCATTTTCATTTCAAGCAGAGTTGTCGCTATCTGCTGAACGTAACTATTATTTGCTTATTTTGTATTGTTTCATGTTTTGTGTTAAATGCTGCTTACTCTGTAATGATTGCAGCCTGGTCATCCTGGTCCCCGTCTCAAGGTTTCTCATTTTTCCTCACTCAGGGTATTGTGAGTTTTCCTTGCCTTCTTGGGAGTTAAGGTTAGGGGAGGTTGAGAATAATTGTCAATTTTGCACGTGAAGCCCTTTCAGACATACCGTATTGGCCCGAATATAAGACGACCCTGATTATAAGACAACCCCCTCTTTTTCAAGACTGAAGTTTGAAAAAAGATTTTTTGAACACTAAATTTAATTTTTGTACAGAAAATAATTACAGTACATCTGAAACAAATGATTATAACAATATCATCGAGAGAAAAAGCATGTTATTTTGCCTCATTCAAATCATGCAAAAACTGTCTATCACATCTTAATATCTGAACATTTAAATATGTAAACTAAAGTGCAATCACATTTGTAAATGAATGGCTTCTAGTTTTTTAAATGTAAATAAACCAATCTACTGTGATAAAACAACAAAATTGTAATAACTGCATTAACCATCAAAGTGAAGTCTAACTGTAACTGTAGTCTTGAAACAAATCTGAATAAGGAAAAACATTGCAATAAAATAATGCAAACTGCTACCGCTATTGTTGGGGAACCTGAGAACTGTATAGGGTGTTGGCTCGGATGGTTATGCTCTTTTTGCCCCCGGGTGTCGATCAGAACACAGGAGGGAGGATGTGGTTCAGTTTTGATTGCTTTACTGAATTATTGACAAAAAAGTAACAGGCACTGCGGCTCATAGGGCAGGGGTGTCCAAACCTTTTGCAAGGAGGGCCAGATTTGATAAAGTGAAGGGGCCCGGGGGCCAATAGTTTTTTCGGACATTTTTTAACTACAAAAATATCATGCAAATACACACTGTTATAAAACAAATTTCATTGTCACAATTGTCTTTATTTTTCAAATGACAAAATAACCAAATATGAGTCACTCAGGCAGATGTGAACAACTCTAAGAACACAAATTCTGCCTTTCATTCATATCTGAAGAGTCAGATAACATTGAACAAACTGTATGAAATACCTTAAATTGACATGAGTTTAAAATTACTTTTGCCTCATGAACATTTTAAACGGGAGTTATAAGTAATGCAAAGTTGTCTGTTATTATTAAAACTTAAAACTAGTGAATTTTGCTCTTGTCATTTACATTATCTTTCAGAAAATAATAGTTTGTGTCAGGTCTACAGGTCCATAACATCAACAGTCTTAACATGGCCACTTCGTAGCTTGCTTTAGTAATATTTTTTTTTGACTCACAGTCCCGTGTGAAGAATCGCTGTTGTGATGCCAGTTCAGCTTGGAGCTGCTTCACTTTATCAGCGCGGTCACTCCCTGTTAGCTGGTCGTTTGTGTTCGCATGTTTAGTCTGATAGTGTCTCTTTAAGTTGAAATCCTTAAACAAGGCAACCGTCTCTTTACAAACTAACCTTTAGGACAATGTAGTATTGCTCCAAATGTTCGTTTAATTTCCTTTAGAGGTCCGTTTGCGCGTGTTAGCACGATCGCGAATTAGCATATTTCCGCTAACTCGTTAGCCTGCCCAGTACTTCTTCTTTGCTGCGGGCCAATAAAAACTGGACCGCGGGCCGCAGTTGGCCCGCGGGCCGTAGTTTGGATACCCCTGTGACATAGGGAGATAAAGGCAAACTGGCAAAAGGGTATAGGCACACGTTTGGTCGTAAGGATGTGAAAGCAGATGTGTTCGCTTTAAAGATATCTGGCGTCATCTAGCGTTGTGAATGGTTATAATGTCTAGACCCTGAATGTAAGACGACCCCAACTTTTTCAGTCTTATTTCAATGCAAAAAACACCGTCTTATATTCGGGCCAATACAGTAATTGTGATTAAGGGTTATATAAATAAATTTGACTTCACTTAACTATTAAAGAAACGCAACTTTTAAAATCAGGTAATCATTAATAAGGCTATTTTGGATATGGAGGTAGGCGGCATGTTGGAGCACTGGTTAGCACGTCCGCCTCACAGTCCAGAGGTTGTCGGTTCGATTGTGGCTCCGGCCTTCCTGTGTGGAGTTTGCATTATTTCCCCGTGCCTGCGTGGGTACTCCAGTTTTCTCCCACATTCCCAAGACATGCATGGTAGGCCAGACATCCAAAATTGTCTGTGGGTGTGAGTGTTTGACTACTTGTTCAAAATTCAAGATTCAAGAATTTTTATTCGCCATGTTTGAGCGTGCCAAACAAGGAATTTGGCTTCGGTACATCACAGCCTCTGTTCAACATTTAGGTGACTAACAACACTCAGGACGTGTGAAAATTGACAAATATTCTCAAACATACCCTGATCTTAAACTCCCAGGAGGGCAAGGAAAAACTCAAAAGTCCAACTAGGGGAAATGAGAAACCTTGAGAAGAGACCACAGATGGGAGGATCCCTCTTCCAGGATGACCAGGCTGCAATGGATGCAGAGAGGACACATAGTACAAATAATGTAGACAATTCAAAAAAGGTGTGGAGAGCAGGATGTTATTGCACAGCAATGACTGAGACGCTTAAGAGTGGTGTGAGTTCATCAGACCGACAGCCTGGGGGAAGAAGCTGTCTCTGTGTCTGCTGGTTTTGGCATACAGAGCTCTATAACGCCGTCCGGAGGGGAGCAGTTCGAACAGATTGCAACCTGGCTGAGAAGGGTCTGTAGAGATCTTACTTGCACGTTTCCTGGTCCTGGACAGGTACAAGTCTTGGATAGATGGGAGCTTGATTCCAATGATCTTTTCTGCAGTCCTGATTGTCCGTTGCAGTCTGTGCTTGTCTTGTTTGGAGGCCGATCCAAACCAGACAGTGATGGAGGTGCAGAGGACAGACTGGATGATGGCAGTATAGAAGGTCTTCAGCAGCTCCCGCGGCAGGTTGAACTTCTTCAGCTGTCTCAGGAAGTACAGCCTCTGCTGGGCCTTCTTCCGGACAGAGTCTATGTGGCTGGTCCATTTCAGGTCCTGAGAGTTTGTGGTTCCCAGGAACTTGAAGGTGTCTGTGGAGAGAATAGTATTACTGCGGATAGTGAGGGGTGAAAGTGGTGAAGCATCTCGCCTGAAGTCCACTGTCATCTCTACAGTCTTGAGTGGGTTTAGCTCCAGGTGGTTTTGGCTGCACCAGTGAACCAGCCGCTCCACCTCCTGTCTGTACGCAGTCTCGTCACCGTCCCGGATCAGTCCGATGAGAGTGGTGTCGTCTGCATACTTCAGGAGCTTCACAGGAGAATCACCTGAGGAGAAATCGTTGGTGTAGAGAGAGAAGAGCAGTGGGGAGAGGACGCACCCCTGAGGGGCGCCAGTATTGGTGGTCTCGGTGTCAGATGTGATGGTCCCCAATCTCACACGCTGTCTCCTGTTGGTCAGGAAGCTGGTGATCCACTGACAGGTGGAGGCAGGCACCGCGAGCTGGATGAGCTTCTGTTGGAGAATGTCAGGAGCGATGGTGTTGAACGCCGAGCTGAAGTCCACAAACAGGATCCTGGCGTACGTTCCTGGGGTGTCCAGGTGGTGCAGGATGTAGTGCAGTCCCATGTTGACCGCATCATCCACTGACCTGTTTGCCCGGTAGCAAACTGGAAGGGGTCAAGCAGGGGGCCCGTGACATCCTTCAGGTGGTTCAACACTAACCTCTCGAAAGATTTCATTCAAACCTGTGATGGCGGGCTTCTTGGCCACCGGTACGATGGAGCTCTTTAAGCACGAGGGCACCTCACACAGCTCCAGGGAATGGTTGAAGATCCGTGCAAAGGTGGGTGCCAGCTGTTCAGCACAGACTTTCAAGCAGGAAGGTGACACGCCGTCTGGGCCCGGTGCCTTCCTGATCTTTTGTCTCCGGCACTTCCTCCTCGTGGATCTGGAGTGCGGGCGCGGCCTCTGCAAGAGAGAGAGTAGGTGACAACGGTGATGGAGGTGTGGACAGAGCGGTTGTGGGGGGAGGTGAGTATGTTGATTGTGCTGCAGGAGGTCCTGTTGTGTGGGAGGACCATTCAAACCTGCAGTAGAACCTGTTTAGCTGGTTTGCAAGCCTTGGGCTCTCCACAGGACGGGGCGTCGTTTCTTGAAGCCCGTGATGCTCTGCAGACCTTTCCACACTGTTGAGGGATCAGGATTGGCAGAGAGGTGTCTCTCCAGGCTCTCCCCGTAACACCTCCTGGCTTTCCTGACCTCTCGGTTCAGTGTGTTTCTGGTCTGCTTGAAAGGGTCCCGGTCGCCGCTCCTGTAGGCCTCCTCCTTGACTTTGCGCAGCCTCCTGAGGTTCGGTGTAAACCCAGGTTTGTCATTGTACGTGCAGAAGGTCTTAGTCTGCACACAGAGATCCTCACAAAAACGGATGTATGATGTGACAGTGTCAGTGAGTTCATGCAAGTCTGAAGTTGCAGCTTCAAAAACTCCCCAATCGGTGCAGTCAAAGCAGGCTTGGAGGTCCTGCCTTGACTCCACTGTCCACTACTTCACAGTCCTCACCACAGGCTTAGAATATTTTAATTTCTGCCTGTAGGCCGGGATCAGATGAACTAGACAGTGGTCCGAGAGTCCTAAAGCTGCACGAGCCACAGAGTGGTATGCATCCTTTATTACGGTGTAGCAGTGGTCCAGTGTCTGTGCCCCTCTGGTGGGACACGTTATGTGCTGTCTGTATTTAGGGAGTTCGTGTGCGAGGTTCGCCCTGTTAAAATCACCCAGAACAATGATTAGTGAATTTGGTAGAAGTTTCTCCATGTCTGTCACCTGGTCAGCCAGCATCTGCGTGGCTTCACTCGCACGTGCGTGTGGTGGAATGTAAACAGCCGCCATGACGATCGAGGAGAACTCCCGTGGTGAATAGAACCGCCGGCAGTTTATGAAAAGTGTTTCTAGGAGAGGGCTGCAAGACTCTTTCAACACCGTGACATCAGTACAACAACGTTCATTAATATAGAAACAGAGACCACCTCCCTTTGATTTTTCGGTGAGCTCCGCGCTGCGGTCTGCACGCATTAGCCGAAACCCAGCTAGCACCACGGCGTGGTGGGGGGTGGTCAAGCCACGTTTCAACGAAGCACAGCGCGGCGGATCTGCTGAAGTCCGTGTTCCTTGAAGTGAGGAGCAGCAGTTCGTCCATCTTGTGCGCCAGGGAGCGGACATTCGCCAGATGAATTGATGGTAGGGCAGAACGGAACCCTCTCTGCCTCAGCTTTACGAGGGTTCCGGCGCGTTTGCCACGTCGTCTTCAACGTGCTAGCTTGTATAGCACCGCCGCTCCGGCTAAAATCTCCGTCAAACAGTCTGGATCAAAGAGAACAGGAGAGAAAATACCAGGAGAAGACTGTCCGATGTTTAACAGCGTTTCTCTGGTAAAAGTGATCCGGGATGGACAGCAGAGGACACAGAAAACACACAAAATAAGACAAAGTAACAGAGAGCGACTCACGGTGGCGGTCATCTGCGGCGCCATCATGACGTGTCTATGTGTGTCCTGCAATTGGCTGGGGACCAGTTCAATACTCCGCCTACCGCCCTAAAGACAGCTAGAATAGGCTCCAGCATACCTGCGAACCTCATGAGTTTGTGTGGTTTGGATGAATTGATGGATGGGTATGGAGGTCGAGTACTTCCGGTCGCTACCATGAAAATCTGTACATGTACATCTGCTGACATGTCAAGTTACCATAAATGACGATTGACCTTATTTTTTGCTCCAGTTATTCAAGTGTCAGTGAAAACTAATAATAAAATAATCATAAGCATATACTACGACCAACTACAAGATGAGACTAAATGCTCTGAGAGGTAGTGAGAAAGAGCACAGCTTCGTGATCCGCCAGGGGGCCAAGCATTGAGAAACAAAGACCAAGACGGACAGACTATCTTGGTCAAGTCGATTATGCAACAGTTAATTTGTCTCAGAAAATATATTAACTAAAAAGCTGACCATAATCGCTGGCACACTGGAGAGCTACTCCTTCGTCACTACTCGGGGAAAAAAATTCCAGCTTGAAGAATATGCCTAATACAACAACCAACGTGAACAATTTTAAGAAGGAAGTTAATTTGTTTTCCTCCAAATAGCATCCTGGTAGCTTGGAATAAACGGAAACCGGAAGCTTATAAGCCCCCAAATCTTTCCACTGGTGATACTAATGAGCTGCCGTGCAGTCTTTGCCCCTCCCTTCACTTTTTCCAATTTTTTTTCTGTTTGCCTCCTTTTCTCTTGTGATTGTCCAATAATAGCACACATTATGCACACTCGGTCTTAATCAACACTATCTAATTAGCACCTCAAAGCCACCTGGGAAATTGCGAAAAAGCATGGCTGATATTTTTTCCCTCTCACACTGCTGACCTTGTTTATCAATCTGAGTTGCATCCAAAACAGAAGTGTCTCAGTCTGACCGTGTAACGCGGATAAAAGCAAATGACGATTTATGGTAGTACAGTTGATTTTTGTTGAGAAAATGCATCGTCATTTCACTCATCCTGTGTCTCAACATGATAATGACAGAAGTGTAAAACAAAAATTGGTTTTATACTTTTTGGGTGACTTTGAAAGCTTTCATTCATAACATCAATTAACAAGTTATGTTATCCTTTCTTGATTACATTGCAAAGGATAACAGCTTGTATGTTTTAGATTACGATTTTATTATGAGACCTTTACATACTAGGTGTATTGGAGTAGCTGCTGTGTTCTTAGTTCCTTCGGTAAGAAACAACAGATAATATTTTCCTTCTCCATCATTAACTGTGTATGACTTCATTTCAACTGTGCAATCCCAGTTGAAATGGCAATAGCTGTACCAATCAGCAGCAAATTAAACGTGAAGCAGATGCTCAATGCTTTTAACAGCAAGCTATTTGGAATGTTTTTTGCGAATGGATTACATAAAGTGTTTTCAAGCAACAGCTTTGTTTTCTTAATTGCCATTTTGGATTATTTACTGTTGTAACAATGCACTTTCGTGGCTAAGGAATTGGAACACATTTGCGAAAAAAAGCATATGGATTCATGTTGAATGTAGTGTTCGAGGATGATCAGCATTTGGAGGGATTTTAGAAGAAAATTAATCTTAATTTATTAATTACAAATATACTTTTCTTCACCTATGTATGCCATTGATATGCAGAGCAAATTTAATGTTCTCCCATTAGATAGCTGAAGGCCCTGCGTCTCCACCTGTTGTCATTCACGTAACTGAGCGACTTGTGACTTTCTGCGAGTATTTCTAGTTTGTGTTCAATTTTAGACTCAATGCTGAGCATAGATTTATTAATAAATTAAGTCTGGATCGTCAGTATTTCAATATTCATTCTTTTTGTAATATTTTTATTTGGTGACATGACGCAAGATTTTTCTTATGTAAAATAAGCCCCTAACGTCAATAAAGCTCGGGAAACAACGATATAATCTAATACAGATACAAAATGAGAAGGATAATGGCAATTGTATTCTATAACGCATGATTCACAGAAGTCATGTAGCTCTTTATGGAGTTTCTTGTTGCTTTTCCCCTTCAATTCCTGACTTTCCATTACAAAATGTGCAAGCAGTCACATGCACACTAGGGTCTGAATTGGGTTAGGTCTCCAAAGGCCCATGAAGGTTTGACGAGTACAGTCCACGGGAGAAGGTGACCTACTTACTTTGGAAAAAAAATAAAAACTACTTTATCGTAAGCAATTGCTCTTTTTCTTCATTTGCTCTTCTGTGTTTCAGGTTTCAGTCCATGTGACTCTTAAAGTATGATGACATTCTATTAAAATTTAGTTTTTGCTTGATTTTGTTAAGAGGAAAAAAAATAAAAAGGAAATGTTGAACATACATACATATACGTACATATACGTACATATGTATGTATGTATGTGTCATGTCTCGTCCCCAGTTTGGTTATGTGTGTAGATTGTCATCGTCTCTGTGTGTCTGTGTGCTCGCCCCTCCCTTCCTGTGTGCCCGTGATTAGTGTAATCATACTCACCTGCCTCTTGTTACCTGTGTTGTATTTAAGTTCTGTTTGTGTGTCACTCCCTGTCGGAGCATTGCCTGCATGCATTTGCTGCTGTCATGGAAGGCCACCCTGGCTGTTTTGTCTCACGTCTCTGTTCGGTTCCTGTTATTGCTTTTGTCAGTAAGTTATGTTAGTTTGCCGAGTATGTCTTTTGAGTTCGTCAATAGAGGCTTTGCAGCTGACGTCATCAGCCGCGCACATTAGCTTGGCGGTCATCTTGCCGGTCAACATTTCAGTGCCGGTCAACGACTCACACACGCTTTCTTGTTACATCTGCTGCTATTTGAGCTTGAAAATGCCGGAAACCTGCTGTGCTGTTGGATGTAGCAATAGACGAGGCGATAAACCTTCTATAGATTTCCGGCAAACATCCAAAAACGCGATAAATGGATCGCGGCGATTCGTCGTGAACGATGGAAACCTACGATTTACACAAGGATATGCAATGAGCACGTCATATCAGGTATGTAAACTATTCACCCCTGATTTGTTTCACAAAATGTGAAATAATACAATATGGGATGATACAAATATGATTGTTGAAAATGCTGGGTGCATTTTTAGAAAGGCAGCAAGAGCAGCAAGGCAGGGAATGGGATGATTTCTTCAGTTCACCCCCCCCTCCGTTTTTATTTTTTGTTTATTTTTCATGATGCTTCATCTGATTGGCTTGAAAATCATATTGGAATTGAACAATTAATTCTCATGAGTGAATGCATTAGGAAATTTCAAAAGAAATTATTATGAACCTTGTGAAACAATTTTTTTTAATGAAGCATTTTTGAACAAGAGGCTTTTTGTTACTTCATTTGGCACAAGGTAAAATCTACATTGGCTTGAAAATCCTATTGGAATTGAACAATTAATTCTCATGAGTGAATGCATTAGGAAATTTCAAAAGAAATTATTATGAACCTTGTGAAACAATTTTTTTTTTAATGAAGCATTTTTGAACAAGAGGCTTTTTGTTACTTCATTTGGCACAAGGTAAAATCTACATTGATAAAGTTTTCAAGCCATTGGCACAAGGTTAAAATTTTTATTGGTTAAGTTTTCAAGCCAATCAGATGAGGCATCATGCAAAAATAAAATAAAAATGGTAGCAACTTGAACAGACAGGTAGTTTACTGAATGATTTCACTCTATTGAGTTTTTTAATATGTCAAGTTATGAAATGCCATTACGAAACAAACTGAACTGGGTATATCCCCTTCAACAACGTGCTTAATTATTTATGGTAGTCATTATGAATAATGTGATTGTTTAATTGTTTCAGGTGCAAAAAGCGAAGATCCACTATCCCCAGACTATGTGCCAAGTATTTGAGCATACCCAGTCACCTCACAAACGAAAACTCAAATGTTCATTGAAGATCTTTGAGAGAAGACAAAATCTCAAGCAGCGAGAGGGCATTGGCAGCAGCACTTGTCAATATTTCCCAGTCTGTCCCTTGTGAAAATGATCAACTACCCGCTGGTGAAGATGTGATGTTGCTTGGCCCCTGGACTCTTCTTCAACCGCAGATACCTGAAAAACATTTTAATAATTGTTTTCACTATGATTAGATTATTTGTAACAGGTTGGAGAACAATAAATTATTTATGCTATAGATATTAATTACTAAGTGCGAAAAAAATACAAACCTGCTCTCTGGTAATGGAATGTAACTTTTCCAGCTCTGACCGGCATTTTAGTGCAAGTTCATCTGGGCTGAGTTTCATATTGCCAGAATCGTACAGCTGTGAGAGAGGTACAGGAAGCTTTCGCTTCACTGCCCTTGGCACAAAGTTGTCAGCAATAGTCAGGGACAATGCTCAAAATTGCTGGTCTTCCACCGCATTCAGACAAAGCCTTGTAAAAGGCAGCTTTCTGCTCTTCAGTTGGTGGAGGAACATTCAGCAGTTTTCTCGCAGCACTTTCCTCAGGAGTTGAAACTTCTGACTTTCGTTTCTGGGCTGGACGGGCAAAATCGATATTGCATCCTTCAGCATATTCTATGTGCGATGCTGATGGTTTCAGCCACTGACAAGGTAGTGATGTGCATGAAGTGGCAGTCTTCATACGTATTAATGTCTCCAGGGCGAACAGGGATGCTGCTGAATGTGAACATGTTTCACCCAATCCAGCCATGCAGGTACAGTGGCAGCACAGGATCTGACCATCTTTCGCTATTGCTACCCAAGGTCTGAGGGGAGGATCATTCATCCGTTGAGAGTGTTTTGCCTGAAACAGATATGACATACCTTATATTATTATCAGTCCCTAATTTGGATATAATATACAAGGCTAGACCTCTTACTGTCCATTTATGCATATTTTACCTGGCATTTGGTAAATTTTCTCATGAATCATTCATTAAATTAGCTTGAAAATTTAAACCTGGTTCATTTTGAGCAAGAGACCAAAAGGAATTATCAAGCATGAATTCTAAAAAGTATTTTTGTAGAAATTGTTGCATAAGCTCTATATTGAATAGTTGGAAATTATGTGGTCATGAGAAGAAATCGATTCTGTTTGGAATCTGCCATATCAGCCCATCATGCACAAAACCTGCTGTAAAATACTTGTAGGCGTCCAGACTCTTGTATGCCTTAAGGTCCTTTCCAGTGTACGGAGATGGTGAATCGACGAGGTAATTATAAATATCTGGATATGAGAGATCAGGCAGGTCGGCTGTTGCAAAATGCTCAGGTGATTTTAGCATGCTTCTCGGTAAAAGGTACGGATCCGTTGTGCCAACAAGGTTCAACTTCTCTCGGTAACGTTTCTTGGATTCTTCATCCAAATGCCCAACTTCATTGGATAGCAAATCAGCCATAATTCGGATGAAATTGGTGAAAATGTAGCGCAGAAATCAAACTGAATCTGTACGAACACGTAGGAACGAGCTGACCGGTTGACCGCCAAGATGGCGGCATAACACAAAATCACGTGATAAAACCACGTGACTGCAAAGCCTCTATAAACCCTAGTCCAAGCTGCACTTGGTCGCCCTGCTCCATTTCCTCCACTCCGATCCGTGACAGTATGTATGTATGCACATATACATACAATTTTGTTTCTGCTTGATTTTGTTAAGGGGAAAGAAATAATGAAATGTTGAATTCTTGTTGAATAGCTTTACAAATGAGCAGAAGTTGCTTTGTTGTTTTTCCATTCATTCTATACCAATTATAGAAACTGCAAATGTTAATTTCTAACTGAGGGAAGTCTGTAATGTTACTTTTTTGCTATATCAAAGGAGGTTCAAATATTATATTTATATATTAACTATATTTTTTGTTTATGTTTATATATTTTATTCCTATATATTCATTATATTATATATTATACAACTATAATATAGATATTACAGTAATCCCTCGTTTTTCGCTGGTAGATGAAATCCGTGAAGTAGAAACCTTTATTTTTTTACCATTATTATACAGGTATAGCATCGAAACCAAAGGACAAAACTTGTTTTCAGTCCCAAGCATTTGTTTAACAAATAGAAGTAAACACTTTCTTCCAGATAACTACAGTAAAATAATAATTTTAATCATCAGTACATAGTGCACATCAGTACATAGTGCGCCTCTGCGGCCGGACCCCGCTCTGTAGTGTCTTTTTCATCAAGCCATAACACAATGCACTGTGAGAAAAAAATCCGTGAAGCAGTGAGGTCGAGAAAGGTGAACCGTGATATAGCGAGGGATATACATTTTATATAAATATAATGATTATCTAATTTATTTATCAATTATATGGGTATATATCTACGTTATTTTTATATCTGTCTTGTTACATATTGTTTTATATATTGCGTATTAAAATATATTCAGGACTTAAGAGCAATTTTTTTTAATATATTTTTTAGGACTCGAATGCAATACAGTATTATTTCTAATGGCATCGGTTGTGGAAGTATGACGATTGACCACTAAGTGGCGCTACAATCACTTGTAGTCCACCAGCGAGCAATGTTGAGCCCTTTTGAGACATTTTGTTATTAAGGGCTATATAAATAAACTTGACTTGATTTGACATGCTAATGATCTTAGTTGTTATTTTATCTGGGCTCTAGGGATTTAACAAAGGAACACTAATGATGGTTCTTCTTTTTCCAATATACAAATTGATATATACAAAGTGAAGTTACAAGTTTTTACCATCTACAGCAGTAGCAGCAACAGCAAAGTAACCAAGTAGTTAGCATGTCTGCCTCACAATTAGGCTCAGGTTTGAATCCCTGCTCCAGTCTGTCTGTTTGGCGTTTGCCTATTATCCACGTTATCTTTTATTTTGGCGGGGTTAGTGCTGGTGGTGGTGGAGGTGGGGGGGGGGGGGGGGTCGCTCTGGCTTCCTCATACATGCCAAAAGCATTACTGATGGCTCTAAATTGTCCATACTGTAGATGAATGGTTGTCTCTATGTGCGGCCTGCAATTAGCTGGCAACCAACTCAGTCCCTCGCCTCTCACCCAAAGTCATCTAGGATAGGTTCAAGTTAACCCTTTCCCCAAGTGCTATTAAGGAAATGTGGACAGCTGGATGTTCTCAGTATGGTTTTATCTTCTCTTATTCTTTTTGTTAATTGCATGATTCGTGTATAGCCTACTGTACATATCATAAAGGACAACAATGGAAGAGTGGTTAACACTTCTGACAAGGTGAATTGCCTGGAGCGTTTTTATGTGGAGTTTGCATGTTCAACATGTGTATGTAAGTGGCCCACAGTTGCTCATCTTTACCTTTGGAACTGAAGCATCACATTCAAGTCCCACTGTGGACAAAAAATAAAATAGCATGTTGTTGGAAAGAGTCAAGCTTGCTTCCAGTTTACTTTTGAGGTCAAGCACTTTTTATGCACCCCTATCACTTTGATGTCTCTCTTGCGTGTATGATCTGGTTTTCTCCTTTTCTTTTTTCTTTCTTAGTGTGCAACACAAACATGCAGCAGAGTGTGAGTTGAAATTCCCCATTGGGGATTTCAATGAGCATAGTAAATGAACAATAAGATTAAATCAAATTGTGCAGGTTAGTATGATCATGTGGGTCTTAACAAATGTGGTCACACTGTTATCAAATCACTGTATTTGAATGTTTAGCTCCAGTAATGCGGTTTCCGCTTATGTCAGTCCCAGCAGTCATGGAGAAGCCCAAGGCACGAGGAGGAAGCTGTACAGTGCGGTCCCGGGGAGACACTTTGTGGTGGTTCGTCCTTACACTGCCCAGGCCGAAGGAGAGATCTACCTCTATAAGAATGATAGAGTCAAAGGTAAGATTGTAAATTACCCTTTCAATAGAAAAGAAAAAGTCTTGCAAGACTTTCACAATTCCCTACTGTGATACAGTAGACGTAACTTAACCTAAATGTCATCAAATTTCAAACAATATATATCTTTGTTTTTTATGTGAGTGTTGTGTTCTATCTGATACATCATATACATACATATATATACATCACATACTATTTTTGGTGTGGAAAAAAAATGGTCAAAATAAGGTCTTGTGTAGCAAAATTTATTGAATTTCCCGCATTGAGCTCTGGGCTTGAAACGATTCAAGCACAAAAGTAAACACAAACGTTAGAGAAAATGAGCTAAATTGGAATACTGTATTATTTTTGTTTTTATGTGAATTGATAATTGACTGCGGCTGATCCCCTTTTTCACCCTCCCCACCTTTCCCCTTAACCCAGTTCTCAGCATCGGAGAAGGTGGCTACTGGGAAGGCAGCGCCCGTGGCCAGGTGGGCTGGTTCCCAGCCGATTGTGTAGAGGAGATCCTGGCCAAGGCCACTGAGGAGAGGAGCTGTAAGTTGCATCAACACTTTTGGCATGGGGATGGATTTCTTTTAATAGTATAGGGCATAGCTGCAGCAGTAGGATAGCAAGGTCAATGCAGGATGCTAAAGTTCCCAAGGCCATGCAAGTGGTTATTTTTTCTCCAATACATGAGTGTCGTGTGTTGCAGCCTTTGTGTTTTCTGAAGCTGTGGTGCACAAAGCTAAGTGCTGCATCGCCCTGCTAACGCAACTGTGGTTACTTTGATTTCCCCTTGGGGCAAGCCAATGAATACATCACACCACGTTACGCTCCCAGCATCACAAGTTATCCTCATTCATGCACATTGAAATGTTGTCTTGTACACTGCGACTCTGAGTGATTCATTTTTTCCCACCTCTTTGTATTGGCATTTCTGACTGTTTTATTACTGACATTATCGTAAAGCACAGTGTTGCTTGGGCCAAGTCCGGTCTTATTTTAATTTGCTCTATTTCCTAAGCTAGTGTGTCACCAATGATCAAGGCAGATGGGAAGCAAATTGCTCTGCTATCTCTGGTTCTTTGCCTTCTTCTGGGTGGCCTATTTTACAGTTGATTCAAGGCCTTTGGCACAGGGACCTCCTCTAATGTGTTCTGCCCAAAGTGCCCCAAGCTCAGCTTGCAAACACAACCCCTCCAAGGATAGTGTTATAGCATGGTGATTCGCAGTCTTATAGCCTCATTTAAGACATGCTTGCATGCATGCGGGTGTGCTGTTTATTAGGAGGGGAAAAGAAAAGTGGAAGTGTCAAGTTATTAAACTGGTCCCATTGATTTCTTGTGATTTGTTTGGTTAGTATTACTTTTACCTTTTTAACATTACTTGGTGTTTTGTTTGGTTACTTTCATTAGACAGTAGCTTTCCTCTTGCCTCTTACCTGAAGGGTTAATATCCAGCATCCTTTACACATATGTATGTCCACTATGTCATAGCTACTGTCTCAGAAGTATACAAAAAAAAAATTCTTTCGAGAAACCTTTCCCGGCACTCCTAACCCTCTGACACTTTCTACCACCTGTTCCATCCTTTCTGTGATCTCTTCTTCACCTCTCCCATACTCCCATTGGCTCTGAACAGTTGAGCCCAAGGACTTGAAATTCTGCAGCTTCTCAAGTCAAGTCAAGTTTATTTATATAGCCCTAAATCACCAACATTCTCAAAGGGCTTCACATAGACAAACAAATTGACAATTATTCTCAAAGCATCCCCTGATCATTCTCCATCTCTACTCCTTGTAATATTCACTGACCTCCCTTTAATTGTGAAACTTGTACTTAGTCTTGCTGCAGCTGGCCTTCATTCCCCGCTTTTCCAGTGTATACCGCCACCTCTCTCGGTTTTGCTTCCACCTGCTCCTAACTCTCATCACAGATCACAATGCCATCTGCAAACACCATAGTCCATGAGGACTCATGTCGTAGCTCACCTTTCAATGGGTCTAACTCGGTTTTTAAACGGTGCATCACATGGATAGGCAAGTAGCCAGAAGGTGGCATAGATTTTCTTTTCTCTTCCTTACAAAGCAGATGTCCCGTATGCGGGACACTGTAACGTTGAAGAGTGTTGAAGAACATACAGTATGTACGACCAGTAACTATGAAATAGGGCTAATATTGGCAAATGCAGCCAAAACAACAACAAAAACAACTGCAACTTTTTACACAGTATATATTTTTTCCAAGTTAAAAGTGGGCTGAACTTTCCATCTTTGGGCAGACAGAGACTAGCAATGCAGGATCTGTTGTTTTAGACTTAGACTCAATTTCAGTCATCCCTTGGGATTGCTCCCTCAGGAAATTCTGTTCGGGCAACGAGAGGGATTACCTGCTTTTGCATGGTGTGTGTAATACTTGCATTCAGACCTAATGTGATTGTTAAAAAGAAAAAGGTTTGTTAAAGGGATTTTTATAAAATCCTATTTGTAACACTTAAAATCAACTCCAAGTCTTGTAATATATTACCACTTGCTGATCTTTATGTATAGGGGGCTCGGTGGGGTACTGGTTAGCACGTCCATCTCGCAGTTCAGAGGGTGTGGGTTCGATTCCACCTCCCGCCCTCCCTATGGGGAATTTGCATGTTCTCCCCGTGCCTGTGTGGGTTTTCTCCAGGCACTCCGGGTTCCTCCTACATCCCAACAACACGCATGGTTGGCCGATTGAGCATTTCAAATTGCCCCTAGGTCTGAGTGTGGATGTCTCTGTGTTCCCTGCGATTGACTGGCAACCGGTTCAGGGTGTCCCCCGCCTACTGCCCGATGACTGCTGGGATAGGCTCCAGCACGCCCGCGATCCCCGTGGGGACAAAGCGGTACAGAAAATGGATGGATGGATGATCTTTATGTGTATTGAGCCCGGAAGTTGGGCTCGTAAATTAAATGGACGTGAATAGTAAATTAGCCAGCTAATGAGGTTTAAATCTCAGTTAATGTGAATTATGAAGCCTCAGAATTGGTGTCTCATCTGTTGGATTATATTGACTTTTTCTCGGACTGACGATGGACGGACCCCTTTTCAAGGTCAATGACATACGAGGATGGGGGACGACTATAATATCAATAAAGAGGACGGAAAGGGGGCCCAGGTCGAGGCCAAAGGACGGACTGCCAAAATTTGGTAAAGTGTCCAAATCATAGAAAAGGGGTCCCAAAAAAGGGCTGGGCACAAAAGCAAAGACACAAAAAAAAGGCATTATTTGGTAAATTCAGCTTAACAAAACATTGCTTTGATTTGTTCCTTCTTGCATTTTATCTCATGACACCCTAATTGTGCACACGTACGTGCACACAGTGGCCAAGTTAGAACTCAGCCTTCGTTGCCCACATGTTGTTGTTTGCTCAGTTAAGCTAGTCTGTTGCATTATATGCAAACTCAGTAAATATGCTAATATGGAGATGGACAATAGGCTTTGCATACAGTTGGAATCATTCCACCGTTTCTTAAGTAAGCGTAGTCTCCCATTACAGTCTTTGATGATGTGCACATTTCCTCATGAATAATGAGAAAACGGTGATTACGTTTACAGGAAGTCAAAATTTGGGTGAAGGCCAAAATTATGATTTCTGAAACATTTTGAATAATCTATTTACATGCATGGGTGGACAGCGTTACTCCCCCATTTAGGCATTTAGGTATTTGGAGTCAAACAGCGACGCTTGGATGACGTCGTGACGCAAATACTAGATGTCAATTCCGTTTGTTACGTTCTGCCATCAATAAAACACATTATAGTCATGTCTAGGGCTGTCACAAATGAATCTTTTTGGAATTGATTAAATCTTCTATCAATTGTGCCATCGATTCTGGGAATCCAATACATATTATATATATAATATACAGACATATAAGTGTGTCTATATTCAAACTGTGTCATTTATATTGTAGAGACAGAAAATAAAGTGAAAACGCAGCAGAAAAATCACTGTATACAATTTAGGCTCGCTATTGCAATACAAGGACTTAGTGGACTAAAAAAACCAAAAACAACAAGGTTCCTTGCGGTTGAGCATGCGGAGAACACAAACCACTGTCTCACTCAACGGAGGAAACTCAATCGCGTTTAAATGACACAATATTTGAGTTAGAAAAGAAGTAACCCAGGCCTATTATTTCCAGTTTTTAAAAACCCAAATATCTTCTCATTTGGGTTCTTATTTTTGTGCACATTTTTGCATGACTTTTAAAAACTTGAATACTTCCAATATTCTGGTTTCAAAGGGCTTATTGACTATTGACTGCATGTAACATAGTCAGTTCTTCTACCTCTCTCACTTTCTCTCTATCTTTCTCGCTCTTGCACTCTTGCTCTCTCACAATTTGTCTCTCTCTCTCTCTCTCTCTCTCTCTCTCTCTCTCTCTCTCTCACTCACTCACACTTCTGCTAATCCTTCTCATTGAATAGCTATGATGCAGCAGGATTAGGCCCTGCTTAGACATGCTTTGTGAAAGTTCAGGTTAGCATCCTTCCGTCCTTGTGAAGCCTCATAGCAGCGTAACCTAAAGTATACTAATGCATGTTTATGCACCAAACCATCTGTTGTACCTTGTAGTATATTGGAAGGTAATGATACTGGTTTATTAGTAGTAAAATTGACCAACACCTGCAATTAAAACAAATGACTACAAATAAGACTACCGTAATTTTCGGACTATAAGTCGCTCCGGAGTATAAGTCGCACCAGCCATAAAATGCCCAAAAATGTGAAAAAAAACATATAAGTCGCTCCGGAGTATAAGTCGCATTTTGGGGGCAATTTATTCGACAAAATCCAACACCAAGAACAGACATGAACGAGCAACAACAGGCTAAACGATACGGTATGCTAACGTGACAAACACAAACGAGGAGCTGAGAACGGGCCTGACGTAACATTCAGTTATTTAAAAAAAACTATTCCATAAACAACAATATTATCAAACCATTTGTGTCACTCCAAATCATTAAATCCATCGATCAAATTTCTCGTCCTTTATGTCATCCTGGTGACAGAGGACATGTCCAGAGGATATGGCGCTTGAAAGTGTTCATTACTTTATTTGATTTTTTCTCTCTATTTTTCATGTTTTGAATATGTTCAAGATAAAGATATCAAAGCATGTGAAGTGATCAACTATACTAAAAATAACATGTGAAGTGGTCAACTATACTTGTAAGTAAGTGATGTGTTAATGATCAAGTAAAACTTTGTGAAAAAAAACATATAAGTCGCTCCTGAGTATAAGTCGCCCCCCCACCCAAACTATGAAAAAAACCGCGACTTATAGTCCGAAAATTACGGTAATCAAGATGGGTGGGGCAAGAGTCTGGTAGTGGGTGAGTTATTATTTAACCTCAGTTAATTACCATAATTTTATAACACCAATAAAACAGACCCCGACAAAGAGGTGATCAAAATTTAGCAAGAGATTAGGAGGTGAGTCTCTTCACATAAGGCAATATTCTTCCGGTCAAGTTGTTTGTTTGTTTGTTTGTGTTTTAACACTGCTGGCTTGCACACTTTTCATCAAGTATACTAATTTTCTGACAGACCTCCAGGATTTAATTCAATACCTAGCACGTAACACCAGCGGGGTGGGAGCAATTATGCTACAGTTGTTCCTTAGCATCGCTTTTTCTTTTTCATGCATATGTAAACTTTGGACAACTCCTCACCTTTTTATTTTTTTAAATTGCTCTTATGCTGTTGCTGGATCATCTTCTTGCAGTTGCTTCCTCCTTCCTCCAATCTAACACTGTGGGCAGAGTGTTAGGGGGAGAAAAAAATGCTCCTGTAAAGATGACAAGATGTAAGCCGGATCAGGGGGTTAGCATTTCTGTGAAAGTGTGACAGCTGGTCTGGGAGACTATGGTGAAGTGAAAGACGAAGCATTAAAGGAAGTGAATAAGACAAACACGAAGACAAGACGCTGGAATGAAAAGGCCTCATTTTCATTGAATGTCTTGTAATTTGAAGGTGCTATTGTCTGGAGTCGATGTTTTTACGCAGTTTTTTATTTTCTGCATCAACATCAAGGGCAAAGTCATAAAAGGGTTGTTGAGATATTGTTCATATAAATGATGTAAACGTTCAAAGCTTTGAATAGGGAGTGCTTTTCAGATTTATAATGGCAACACTGGGATTTTGATTAGTTGAACAATTGTATTTTATTTTCAATTTAGCCTACATTGATACCTTCTCACTCTCCACTTTTTAATTTTTTAAAAATGTTACTTGACTGATGTGTATTCTTTCATCACATTAAATGTTAATTTGACTCTTGGGAAGTCACGAGAAATGATCATCACTGGCTGAAAGGTCCTTTCAGTCAGCAAATTGTTTTAGCATCTCCAGGCTCATTCCTTCAGGCTCACACTCAGGAGATAACAAAACCAACACCATGTGGCCACTTGCCAAGCAGCAAAGACACAAAGAGTTTACTAAAGTTTGAAAGACAAATGGACAGGTTTTAATCTCAGGAAGCAAACGACCTTTAGCTTTGAAAATTTTATCCTAGTCCTACAGCACTTTGTATGAATTAAACAGCACAATTAAACACCAAAATATCGGTGTTTTAAGATTCTTTGTTGATTTATGGAAAACTGATGAAGACTGTAGATGTGATGTGTTTTCATTCATTACTGAGACATTGTGTGCGTGTGTGTGTGTGTGCGTGCGTGTGTGCATGCGTGTGAGCGTGCGTGCGTGCGAGCGTGCGTGCGTGCGAGCGTGCGTGCGAACGAGCGTGCGAGCGTGCGTGCGTGCGCGTTTAAAAGTAATGTTTCGATGGCTGAAGTACTTCATCTTGACGTAACACCAATGATGTAATATTAACATTGATGTTTTTGTTCTGATGTATCAGATTCCCGAGTGGACCGTGCTGACAGACGGAAACTGTTTAGACACTACACTGTGGGATCTTACGACAGCTTTGATGCCTCCAGGTAAACCCATACTCTGTCCTCATCTAGTGAAATTACCTTTATTTCATTATAACAGTGGGACAATCTTCAACCGTTCCATGTTTCTAAATGTCTTAAAAATTGTAAAGGCTGTTACAGACGTCAAATTAATTTTAAATTTGATCGATTGAGCTTGCAGTCATCAGGCTAGTGCATGTGCAATACAGAATACAAGTTTCTCCTTTTTAGTTCAGTAAATAATTTAATGAAATGTGACATTCAATCGCAAGCATTTCAAGATGGTGTGTGCTGATGTTCCTTTGCTTTGCTGTCTTGTTTGCTGCTATTGGATTTACTTGAATGTGTGTGAGCATATGCATTTGCATGTGAACAATTACGCTCAAGATTATTCAACCACTACTATAAATTACATTGATTTGCAAACTTTGAAGAGATGGCCATGTATGAATCAGTTCTGCTAAGCTATTCAATTAGTTTATACTAGGGGTGTAACGATTCATCGATACACATCGATTCATCGATATAATGCTCTACGATTTATTGGCATCGATGCTAAACGTAAACATCGATTTACATCGCCGTGTTTGACCTCGGACATTAGACGCGACTTTATTTTGAAATCCAGTTCATTGTTGCTTGCTTCCTCTTTCCGGGAGCAGTGCGCGGCGAGTTGCGAGCAGAGCAGGCACGTGAAAGGGGAGCCGACAACTACGCGGCTCCTGGGCTGGTGCTATGGCTAGTGTCCAAGAAGACGAGGAAATTCGCTCCCCTTTGGGCTTCAAGTCATTCGTTTGGAAGCACTTTGGATTCCAAAGAAAAGATGGCTCAACGGACAATTAAAATTATTGTAAATAAATAGTTCAGTAATGCACTTTAAAGTTAATGGTATTACAAAAAAAGAAAGAATATTCATTTTTCTTTACTTACTTATATGAGAAAAAATATAGGAATTTGATAAAGTTCAGTGTTAAAATAAGCACTTTGTATACTACAATACTCTTGTAATTTCCTAAATAAAGAGTTTGCAGTGCCTTGTTGATTTTGCGTATGAATTGTTATAAATCAGGATATTGCTCTATATTTTTTATTTAAAAAAAAAAATAAAAAAAATAAAAATATCGATAATGGAGCACTATATCGTGATGTATCGTGAATGAATCACAGCAGGCTTTAAGATATCGGCAAATATCATATCGTGGTTCTTTGTATCGATATGATATCGTATCGTGACAAAACCCGCGATTTACACCCCTAGTTTATACTAATCATCAGCAAATACGTATAAGGTTGTGTTAGATCACAGTGGTCATTTGTCCAGCATCATCAAACATCATCATCAAGTGTCTTTTTTTTTTTTCATGTTGTGGTTGTATCCCGCACTTGGAAATAGGCAAGGCTAGAGTTTTAGTGTTCTCCTGGTTGTCCGTTCTCCTGGTGGAGGGCTGCATGTGAACTCAGAAGGGAATAATTACATGACCAATTATTTTGAATTTTATCCGTACATTGCTTATAGAAAAGGGTCTAAAAATGCAGGAGAAATGGACAAAGAACACCCCCAAAAATATTGGGGGAAAAAATAGTACACAGCTTGTCACTCTTATGAGTAACAAGGTTAGCGTGGAAAAAAAGGAAGTGTCCTTTTTTTTTTCACTTTTTTCACACAAATGGGTGCCATCAAGTAGGGTTTGACAAAAAACTATACTATACCAAATATCAATACCGTAATTTTCGGACTATAAGTCGCGGTTTTTTTCATAGTTTGGGTGGGGGGGCGACTTATAATAAGGAGCGACTTATATGTTTTTTTTCAAAAATTTTCAAAAAGTGAAACCGCGATAAACGAACCGCGATGTAGCAAGGCATTACTGTAATTTGAATTTCAAGTGACGTCATTAGCGCGACGCGGCGTGGCGCGGCGGTTGTTTACATAAAGGACAAAGATTGATCACGGGATGACGAAGGGCCCCACGTACTACCGGCATCATTAGCGGCTTTGTTTCTAAGTGACACGGCGGACGAAGAGTTTGAAGGATTTAAGGATTTGGAGTGACACAGAAGGTTTGAGAAACTATTATGGCTTTTACCCATGCCCGGTCCTACTCTCCGGAGCTCTCTTTCACCTCCGTGGATGGAAGTCGAGGGCCGGCGCTCGGCCGGGTGGCTGTCCGGGGACGGTGGATGGGGCTCGGTCATGGCTTTTACGCACGCCCGGTCCTATTCTATGGAGCTCTCTTCCACTTCCGTGGCTGGAAGTCCACGCCGCCACACGCCTGGAAGTTTGTTTTGTTAAATAAAGAGCCGTTTACCAAACCCACGTCTTTCCTTGAACTTTGTTAACACTACAATATAGTTATATAGTAGATCTGTGGAATAACGACGAGGCTGACGTCGGGGCGCACGCGCGGCGTTGTTGACGAAGGACGAGGAATTTGATCGATGGATTTAATGATTTAGAGTGCACAGATGGCTTGATAATACTATTGCTTATATAATAGTTATTTGATACGTATCTAATTTATATATCGTTATATGGGCCTGTGGAATATTTTGAAGTGCAAGCGCCGTCAGCTGCACGCACCCATTGTTGACAAAGGACCATCGATGGATTTGATGATTTGGAGTGACACAGATGGTTTGATAACATTATTGCTTATATACCGTGTTTTTCCGTGCATAATGCACCCCCGTGCATAATACGCACCCTACAAATGGCATGTCGATGCTGGAAAAAAGCCTGTACCCATGTATAATACGCTCCCAAATTTTGACTCTTAAGTCCGTAAACGTAAAATTATTTCAGAAAAAAGATCATCTTTGGGAACAACCGGATGTTATTCTGCCAGTCAGTATCACTGCGCATGCGCTAGCAAACTCGATAGCGAAGAAATGTTTCGGATTTGTGTAGGGTACATTGTGACAGCAAACGAGCAGGTGATCGAGCAAGCGAGAGCATTGTGTTCGTATGGAGCGTGTTTGAAGTGAACAGCAGAGAAGAAAGGAACAAGGCAAAGTGTTGTGAAATAAAATATTACCTGTAATACGCATTTTGTTATTTGTTGATTGAAACTGTTAATTAAACTGTGAATTGAAACTAATAGGTAGAGAACTGAACTCTCGCTCTTTATATAGCTGACGTGTCTTGCGCTTGCGCATCCGTTCTGCGCATACTATAATGGCGGCCTCCATATGATATCCGGTCTGCGATGGAGATTAAAAAACAAACAATATTTGACAATAACACACCATCAAGGATTGCACCATCGCATCAAACGATGTGTCGTCAATTATGAATTTTACTGACTAAGTGTGTTGGGCAGGATGGCTGAATGCGATGCGCGATTGACAACAAACAAGAAGAAAGGTGTGATTTCAAGTTTTATTTCGAGGGAGATTTTCTTCAAAAATTGTTGTACCCATGCATAATGCGCACCCCAGATTTTAGGACAATAAATTAGTTAAATTTTGCGCATTATGCATGGAAAAACACGGAAATAGTTATTTGATATATAATTTATATATCGTTATATGGGCCTGTGGAATATTTGGAAGTGCAAGCGCCGCGCACGCATTGTTGACATAAAGGACGATCGATGGATTTAATGAATTGGAGTGACACAGATGGTTTTATTAACATGTTATTTATGTAATAGTTTTTTGAATAACTCTGAATTTTACGTCAGGGCCGTTCTCAGCTCTTTGTTTGTGTTTATGTCACGTTGGCATACCTATCGTTTAGCCTGTTGTTGCTCGTTCATGACTGTTCTTGGTGTTGGATTTTGTCGAATAAATTGCCCCCCAAAAATGCGACTTATACTCCGGAGCGACTTATATATGTTTTTTTTCACTTTTTTGGGCATTTTATGGCTGATGCGACTTGTACTCCGGAGCGACTTATAGTCCGAAAATTACGGTACTTGTTTGCGTGACATGTGCATCGCAAGCGTGAGTAAACAACCACAAAATATAAAAGGTAGATTAATAACTTCTATTGCCTTTTATGGGCACATCACCCCTGCCAACATGGCCACCCTTTATGTCTGTTCATTGGTTTAATGTCGCCAATGCCAACATGGCTGTCACATAGGCATGCCTATTAGCCATTAGTAGGACTGGACGATTAATTGAAAATGTAATCATGATTTTAAGTTTGGCTTCCCTCATTAACACCATGACTACAGAACGGCGCGGTATGCTTACAAGTTCACAATGTTGAGAAAGAACCCTGAATGTGCCATATTGCTTGCGTAGCAAGCGTATAGTAGTTGACACTCATGACAGCTCAGTTGGAGTTTATTGTAGAACTAATCACATAACAAAACAATTTACACGCATTGTGTATTTATATACAACACAAGCTTCATTTCTAAACTGCTAATGTTAATGTCAACGAACGATCCCATTCAAATCTCAAGTGTATTTTTTTCACCATAGTGTATTTGGAGAGTTAAAATGTAACCACAAGGCTGATGACCGGTTCAGATTGTACCCCTCATTCTACCCAAAAGACTGCTGGGACACGCTCCAGCACACCAGCGTAAAATAAGGTTAAAAATAAAAAAGACAAGATATCCATCCCTGAACCGCTTCTGCTCACGAGGGTCGCGGGCATGCTTGAGCCTATCCCGACATTGGGCGGTTGGTAGGGAACACCTTGAACTCACACCCACGGACAATTTGGAGTCGTCCATTGGCCGACCAAGCATGTTTTGGGAATTTGGGAGGAAACTGGGGTATCTGGAAGAAACCCACACAGGCATGGGGAGAACATGCAAACTCCACACAAGAAGGCGGTAGCCGGAATCAAACCCACAACCTCTGAATTGTGAGGAAGACTTGCTAACCAGTGCATTTATTTATTTATTTATTTATTTATTTAGTTAGTTTATTTATTATTTTTTGTTTGTTATTTATTTATTTTATTTACAATCTTTTTTATGTACTGGGCATTTTCTGTGTTTTTAAATTGAAAAAGTGCAAAACAATGTTGCATTATTAGGCTAGTGAAGAAAAGGATTATCCCTTCCCCTTATTATTTGGTTAAGCCAATGTTCTACTGTAATTACTAGGGGTGTAACGATTCATCGATACACATCGATTAATCGATATAATGCTCTACGATTTATTGGCATCGATGCTAAACGTAAACATCGATTTATATCGCCGTGTTTGACCTCGGACATTAGACGCGACTTTATTTTGAAATCCAGTTCATTGTTGCTTGCTTCCTCTTTCCGGGAGCAGTACGCGGCGTATTGTGTTGTGAGCAGAGCAGGCACGTGAAAGGGGAGCCGACAACTACGCGGCTCCTGGGCTGGTGCTATGGCTAGTGTCCAAGAAGACGAGGAAATTCGCTCCCCTTTGGGCTTCAAGTCATTCGTTTGGAAGCACTTTGGATTCCAAAGAAAAGATGGCTCAACGGACAATTAAAATTATTGTAAATAAATAGTTCAGTAATGCACTTTAAAGTTAATGGTATTACAAAAAAAGAAAGAATATTCATTTTTCTTTACTTATATGAGAAAAAATATAGGAATTTGATAAAGTTCAGTGTTAAAATAAGCACTTTGTATGCTACAATACTCTTGTAATTTCCTAAATAAAGAGTTTGCAGTACCTTGTTGATTTTGCGTATGAATTGTTATAAATCAGGATATTGTTCTATATTTTTTATTTAAAAAAATAAAAATATCGATCGTGGAGCACTATATCGTGATGTATCGTGAATGAATCACAGCAGGCTTTAAGATATCGGCAAATATCGTATCGAGATTTTTTGTATCGATATGATATCGTATCGTGACAAAACCCGCGATTTACACCCCTAGTAATTACCAATAAAAATGGGAACATCTAGTGTTTTACTACTCTGTGTACTAATCGAATCGTTAATTTTCCTTCTCCATTGGAAGAGATTTAAATATAAGTGGAGCCTCGGTTTTCGAACGTCCCGGTTCTCGAACAAATCGGTATTCGAACAAAAAATTCGAGATTTTTTTGCTTCGGATGTCGGACAAAATTTGGTTGTCGAAACTCGCGAGATGAGCCGAGAGGACCCGCATGCAACTGACTCCGTTCGTTATTACATTCTCGTTACTCTGAGGATTGCATCAACTCTAATCATGCCTCCAAAGGAAGCAAGTGGGAGCAGTAAAGCCATCCTAAAACACAAAGACGCTCCTAAAGCAATGCGACAGTGAGCGCCCGGCGCGCTGCGGTTGCGCGCTCGGACAAAATTAAGCTCCCTGTGCACTGAGGTCCACTTAAATTTTGGAAAGTACATCAGGACTTTAAAAATATTTTCTAAATTTTAGCGAGGGCACTGTCACAATAATGCGAACAGCCCGGTGCAGTTGCACGGTCGGCGACGCGCTACGGTTGCGCGTTCGGCGGTGCGCTGCAGTTGCGCGATCGGATAAAAATGCGCAAATGAAAAAATGCTTAAAAAAGGCGTTTTTTTTTGCTTGGAACGGATTATTTTTTTCCCATTATTTGTAATGGGAAAACATGATTCGGAATTCGAATGATTCACTTCTCGAACAGCCTTCTGGAACGGATTGTGGTCGAAAACCGAGGCTCCACTGTAATTGTTTGCCAGTGTGTGTCACCTAACTTTGCATGAAGCTTGACCTTAGCTTGCCTGTATTAGGGTTGTGATTGTGCCCAAGTGCAGATAACGTGGCTGAGTTGATGCAACTTAGGTAAAAGGCTCCTGATCAGGGAGGGTCTTAGAAAAACGTACTTAACAGTCTGTGTCCTTTGGATTTGCGGTTGCAAAAACATCAGCTACAACTCTACTCCCTAATAAACAGGAGAGAGCAGTTATTAAAAGGCCACCCACTTGTACAATATAGTTATTCTTATATATTCCCCGTTGATAGCAATAATGACACTACTTGAAAATTATCGACACTTCAATTACATAATTTCTTTTCTGTGTAATACTAACCCTATTACTATTACTCAGTAAACAACTGAATTTGTTTTATTCTCTGAATGAGTTTCATCCAAACACTTGAAGTGTAAAATTGCTGTAATTATCTAAATAATTGAAGGATCTAAGCCTCTAAATCCAAAGGCCCCTTGACTAAAGCTCCCTGGTAAGGAAAAGCACAAGGAAATCAATTATGAACAGCCATTTGATAAATAAGTTCTTGCTTAATAAATTGTCACATCTATTTGATTTTTAAACCACCTATATTTTTGGGGTCACAGGGAAGTAGTGTTACTAGTCTGAATTTAGGGCGAGGCACCTTGGACTCCTTGGTTGTTATTTTATTTCTGCATGATGCATGCTTAAATCACATTTGATCTGGTAAAATGTATAAACTTAAAGAAAAGTAATTTTAGGGGTTATTCCAGGAGAGTCTTGTCTTCCATTGGCCTTGACATCAGACTAGTGTGCTGACAATCGGTCTGTTGTCTGCAAAGTGAGAGAGAAAGGTGGACAGGCAGGGGAGCCAGATGTTATTTTTCTGCATGATGCATCAGCTATCACTAAAGTGCTGATGAAGCTGTTTACTGAGGGCCTATTAAAAAGTCACATGTTGCAGATGAATACACTATTTCACCATTCTCAGAGGTTAAGAATCCCTGTCCATGATAACTGTTCGTCAAGTTCAGCAAGTTTAGAATGAGTCGTTGCTTAACATTTCCTCTTCGGAGATCATTCATATTGACCCCCACCCCAATATTTTGCACTCCAGAAGCTGGATGTGTCTTGGGGTAAACTGGCACTTCAGCCTCACAGACCAGCATGTCCCCATTCGGAGTCCCATTCCTTTAACCTTAGCACCCACCCCACCCACTGCCATCACTTGTTGAAAAAGATAACATTGTCGATAAATTGTTAGGCTTGTATTGCAGGCTGCAATGCACTGACCTATCAAAGCTGTCAGATTTGGATAGATGAAGAAGGAGCATGCGTGCGCTTGTGTGCGTGTCCGTGTGTGTGTGTGTGTGTGTGTGTGTGTGTGTGTGTGTGTGTGTGTGTGTGTGTGTGTGTGTGCCTGCGTGCGTGCGTGCGTGCGTGCGTGCGTACGTACGTGCGTGCGTGTCTGCGTGCGTGCTTGCGTGCATGCGTGCATGCGTGTGTGTGTGCCTGCGTGCGAGCATGCGTGCGTGCGTGTGTAAGTGAATGCTGTGAGATGTGTTGTCAACAGTGTGGGTCTCCTTCCTCTCCAGACGGATTGCGTTGCCTAGGAAACAGTTGCTAGGATTGCATCTCTCTCTCTCTCTCCTCTCTCTCTCTCTCTCTCTCTCTCGCCTCTCACTGTGGCTCTCACTCTCTTGTTCTCTCTCTCTCTCTCTGTCTCTCTGTCTCTCTCTCTAGAGCTCTGTTCTACATTTTACCCGTTTTCTCTGGCATGGTGCATGTGAATGTTCAGTGTAATCCTTGCCCCCATATGAAATGAATCTTAACAGTGCCCCAACAGTGCACAAGTGGCCTGTCACACGCTTTCACAACTTGGCCGCTTTCCTTCACGACACCATATTATTGTCCATGATGAGACAATGAGACAACTGAATGTTTTACAAAGAAGATGACAACTGAAGGATTTATTCAAAATAAGTAGTATGACTATTCAAATAGGACTTGAAGAAAAATACAACCTTGGTCCAGGAAAACTTTGGGCAATTTACCAAATTTTGCTGGCCCATCATTCATCCTTCATCGATCACCCTTCCATCATCATCAGTTCGCCCTTATTCATAATAGACGCCTTATTCATAATAGACGCCCATCCGTCATTATTTTAAAAGTGCTTCCATCATTGCTTCCGTCCGTCCATCAATTATCACCACCCCAAAAAAAAATTGTTGCCACTGTCATCAATAATAATGAATTACAGTGACTTTATTGTTAAATGGCACAGTGGCGCACTGGTTAGAGTGTCGCCTCACAGTTCAGAGGAGCAGAGTTCGATTCAAGCTCTTTCCTGTGTGCATGTTCTCCCTGTGCCTGCGTGGGTTCTCTCTGTATATTGCAGTTTCCTCCCACATTACAAAAACATGCATGGTAGACCGATCGACCGCTTCAAATTGCAAGGTGTGAATGTTTGTGTGCCCTTCAATTGGTGACCAATTCAGGGCGTCCCCCACCTACTGCCTGATGTCAGCTTGGATAGGCTCCAGCGTGACCACGACCCTCGTGAGGAGGCTAAGATAATGGATAGATGGACTTTGCAGGAACCGGAACATTGTTATGAAATGAGTTCATTTTTGCCAAAAAGATTACCTGATCGATCCATGCTGGCATGAACATCAACATCGTGAAAATTACGTGCTACTTTCCGCACAACTCAGCCTTGCACATCGTGACCACAAAGAATGTAAGCTCAGTGGTGCTGCAAGTCATTCACACCAAGAAGGGTGCGAAATACACAAGCAGCTGTGTGCTTCTCGATGGTCCCAAAGCAAGCAGGATTTGAGGGATAACAAGAAAGCAGCTGTGATTACTATCATTGTTGCTTAGGAAATGAAGGTAGTGATTCTTTTTTCCTTATTTAAATGAGTCATGCCCCACCTCTTCTCTGTTGGCTGGACACTCGCACAAGCAAGGGAACACCCGTGATCAAACTTGCCCAAGGCACGCCACACGACAGTTTATTTCGTGTCCTGAGTCAACAGAAGCAATACAGGCTGGGCGTGTTTCTCTCAGTCAACAGTGAAATGGGCGTCCGTCAGTGAGAGGTCTATCGGCACTTGACCTGGTTAGTGACAATTACACGAATGGATGAAAACCCATTACCGTCCATCCTCAGTCCATCCTTTTTTTAACTTTCTGGGCCTTGGACTGCAAAATGGACGTCCGTCGGTGAAAGACAGACAGACGGACTGTCACTGGGATAGAATGGCCATCTCAGATCATCATTTTACTAGGAAGTAGTGTTACTTGAAAATGTGATGCATGCTGTGCAATTTGATATACCAGCTGAACTTTTGTGGCGAACAAAAAGGCGATAAGAGCACCTACTGTGGCTAAAGTAGTGAGTTTTGACAAAGCAAAGACGTCAAATTGAAGAAGAGTTTCAAAATGACTGTTGGTGTGGATAAGCGGAGAAAAAGCTTACTGGTGCAACTATAATACCGTTTTTTTCCGTGTATAATACGCAAAATTTAACTAATTTATTGTCCTAAAATCTGGGGTGCGCATTATACATGGGTACAAATTATATTAAATTTTTTTTATTTTATTTTTTTTATTTATTTTTTTATTTATTTTTTTTAAGAAAATCATGGTACAACAAAACCAACAACAGGACTGACCGACAAAGACGTGGAACAAAAAGACAGGGTGACATTACCAAAGACAGGAACAGAAACCAAACAGACATCATGACAGTAACACATGCAATGATCCGACGGTGAGCGAGGGGCAGACAGGACTTAAATACAAAACACGTTACAAGAACAATAGTGTGTTTGTACTGTGCTCTGGTCATTTCGTCAAAGAAGGGATAATAGTCCTCTTCTTTTCTTGACTGACAATGAATGTGATAGTTTAATACAATCAGCAAATAACAAAATGCGTATTGCAGGTAATATTTTATTTCACAACACTTTGCCTTGTTCCTTTCGTCTCTGCTGTTCACTTCAAACACGCTCCATACGAACGCAATGCTCTCGTATCAGACGCTTGCTCGATCACCTGCTCGTTTGCTGTCACAATGTACCCTACACAAATCCGAAACATTTGTTGCGGCTCTGAGTCACGACGAGGGGCAAGTTTTGGTTTCCAAGGGTGTTTTTATTCCTCTTCAACGTCTCTCCCATACAGAGCCGCCTTTTTCACATGTCCGCACGTCACTTTCCTCTCTTTTCATCTGATCGCGGTGGTGCCTTTATGGGCAGTCGGAGAAATCAACGCCAACAAAAAAAAATACATCCAGCCTAGTTAAGACCATACCAAAGACTATAAAAATGGGACCCATTGCCTCCCTGCGTGTGTGACGATCATTGGGACTTAAAAAGAAAAATAAATAAATAAATAAAAAATTGGGTGCGTATTATACATGGGTACAGGCTTTTTTCCAGCATCAACATGCCATTTTTAGGGTGCGTATTATACATGGGGGCGCATTATACACGGACAAAAACGGTACTCAAAAAAGTGAGATGGAGAGTCATTTGCTAACAAAAATGCCATGTTATTTATTCCTAATCAAGTGTGATTTTACTTATTTCTATATTGTACTGTTTATTTCTGACTACACTGCCGTAGCTGGAAAGGATTAATTCTATTTCCATTCATTTTAATGGGAAACATTCGGTTAGCGAATGTCTTGGTCTGGAAATGGAGTCTTTATTGAAACAAATAATATTTCTGATCGGACGTTCCACTGAAGTGCAAACTAAGCAGCCTTAATTTCTTCAATTTGGGGGAACAAGCAGTCTGAATTGTTTTCTTCTCCATTTTTTGTTTTCATTTTTTGACCATGACAAACGACAGCTGTGTTTGACAGTAACATGTTAATGAATCTGCAAATACATAACAAATGATAGTGAATTGAAGTGGCAGACATAATGCGTCAGGATTTACTGGAGTCAATTATCTGATTAGTTGGTGAGTTAAACGCAGACAAGTCGTAAATGAGGGTCACACATGCTCACACGCGCGCGCTCATACGCACACGCACACACCGTGACAGCTCGTCTCCGTACGTATGTGCAGTGGCGCACACTTAACGACCATCTCCATCTTCATCGAGTCTTTAAACCGGCTAGATTAAGCCCTCCCGAATCCCGTCTCGTGTTCTTGTGGAATGAGGCGCTTCCACCCAGCCTGATGTCGCCTCATTTGGAGAGCGCAGACCGAGATCGCTGGCAAGAGCTTCTGCAGTCGCAGAGGAAGCAGCGGCGGGGGTAACCGCGGCGTCAAGCCCGCTTTTCCGCTCAGGAGGGAGGCGAAGAAGGGGATTACGTCGTCGTCCTTTTTTTTTTTTTTTTTTTTTTTGAGAGGGTGGTGTCGTCTCTTTCCCGGAGATGCTGTCGCCGGGCCACTGTCATACCGTGTGATATACACAGAGCCCGGTGGGGTGGGGTCGAGGTTACCCTGCCCTGACCGGACTCGCTCTCCTTCAACATGAACCTCCACTCGGCCAGGGCGTCCGTGGCCATGCTGCGAATGATGGGCTGTGCTAACGGCCGCTCTGCTCGGAATCTTCTCCACAGTGACTGCGTGGTGGACGAGAAGACAGTGGTACTCCAGAAGAAGGAAAATGAAGGATTCGGCTTCGTCCTACGAGGAGCCAAAGGTAATTCGCACACGCGTCTGAAATGATTTAAACAATTATTTTCAGAATTCCCCTCAAATCAGCAACTCTTGAAAACACACATTCTCTCATGGTCGGTGGCAAAGCCTACTTTTGACATGCGTAATAATTTGTAGTGTTTGACTTACCTAGTTTAAAAGAGTGTTGGTTTGGTGTGTTAGTTCATTGTTTTAGGGTTTGAAAGGAACTTTATTTATGATCCAACTTGCACGCGCGTTTGCATGTTTGCGCGCGCGCGCGTGCGTGTGTGTGTGTGTGGGTGGGGGGATTGGGGTAATTTCATATTAGTCATATCATTCCACAAACCCATCTGTCCTGTTTTTGGTTCAATGCACCTTGCATAAACCATCATCATCTTTCCTGAACACGGCATGAATTGTCCGTGATGTTGAGTGGCCTCACCAGGCTGTTTGATATTTCACCAAGCTTTGAGATTGGCTCTAAAAATAGACAGTTTGGACTGCTGCATCGGTTTCTATGACAATTCTCACCATGTCATAATCCACGTTATTAAAGATTAAAGATTAAAGTCCCAATGATCGTCACACACACACCTGGGTGTGGTGAAATTTGTCCTCTGCATTTAACCCATCCCCGTGTGATTTTAATCCATCCCCTGGGGGAGAGGGGAGCAGTGAGCAGCAGCGGTGCCGCGCTCGGGAATCAGTTGGTGATCTAACCCCCCAATTCCAACCCTTAATGCTGAGTGCCAAGCAGGGAGGCAATGGGTCCCATTTTTATAGTCTTTGGTATGACCCGGCCGGGGTTTGAACCCACAACCTTCCAGTCTCAGGGCGGACACTCTACCACTAGTCCACTGAGCCGTTATGTTTCACTACTGTGTGGAGCGATCGCTTGGTCTATGCTGCGGCTATGTCAAAAGATAAATTTTGTATTTCATGCTCCCTTTTTTTAGAAGGAAAAAGAAAGGGGGGGGAGATGGATAGAGAGGAGAGATTTGGCTTGAAAAACAGGAGGAATGTTCTAGTCATTCTGACACACACTGCCATCACCCTGGGGAACTGACCCAGCCAAGCTTAGCCTGCAAGGGGGTGAACACACGTACACAAACACACAGACATACACTCATGCTCGAGCTGTCACATAGGCTTACATCCTCTTTTGCTCCCTGATAGTCTGCAGTTCTTTCTTTCCCATCTCTCGTCCTTTTTTACTGCTTTGTCCGTATCTCACTGTCACCCTCACTGCTGGACACCTAAACATACAATCACGCAGCTCTCGCACATGCTTGTGGGTCGTCTGTCTTCAGTGGGATGACTTATAGGAAGTGTCACATGTCACCATTCCACCCACAATATTTTGCAATCTCCCCGGAGCAAGCAACAGATGCACCATGTTGGGGAATAGGAAGCAACAATAACCCAATTAATGACAAGTCAAAGGGAATCGCTGATAAATCCTTTTGTTGTGACTAGTGTACAATTAATGTGGAGGTTATTCTGATTCATAATAATTGTAATTTCAGTTGATTAATGTTTTTTTTGTTTTTTTACAATACACCAGTGCAAAGACTTTCCAATAACTTGAATGTGTAGTATATTGATTCACCACAGATTTCATGGTAACTATTATATAAAGCTGTCAAAGTCAAAGTCTGCTTTATTGTCAATTTCTTCATGTCAAGACATACAAAGAAATCGAAATTGCGTTTCCTACTATCCCACGGTGGAGACAAGACATATTACACCCAATTGGTCCACAGACAAACAAAACATTCAAGTAAACAATACAAAAAGTAAAAATAAGAAGGCACATACAATGAATAAATAAGAGCAACTTGGTTGAAATGATGCAATTGTGCATACAGCAGACAGTCAGTATAATAGCGCAAAAGTACAAGTGGAGTAGTGCAAGTGGAGTAGTGCAAGGCAGCCATCATGGCCCAAAAGGACGTTATGCAGCCGAGGGTGGAGAGAGTTCAGATCCTAACAGCCTGGAGTATGAAGCTGTTGGTGAGTCTGGTGGTGCGGGAGCGCATACTTCTGTACCTCTTCCCAGAGGGCAGTAGATCAAACAAAGTGTGAGCGGGGTGACTCACATCACTCACAATCGTGGTCGCCTTGCGGGTGAGGTAGGAGGTGTAAATGTCCTTCAGGGAGGAGAGTGAAGCAAATTTTATTTGCTAAAATTTCTCCTGTTCAGTTCAGGTCAGATTATTGTCAACACATAAAAATACAATCAAACTTGTCACGTCTCGTCCCCTGAACGGCTGGGGAAGAGACGTGACAAATCCCACTTTGTCCAAGCACCAAAACGGGGCTGTTCAGTTGAATGGAATTCAGTGATGGATTTAGATCTTTTGGTTCAAAAATTCCAAAGGCATACTGAATGTATGTAGTATGTATTATGGTTTCTTAATTCTTCTCTGTCATGTTTACAATGTAATTAGCTCCAAGCTCCAGTTATATTAAGTATCCTGACTTTTAAAAAGATAATCATATTAATCACTTTTGATTGACATTGTCAGAGAGGTGTTAATTTTACGGTATGTTTATTATTGTGGTTGTAGTTTCTTGTGGTGTAGAAGAGAAATGCAACATACTGTCGTCCCATTTAATATTTTTAGCTAAATAACCAAATCAGCAGATTGCCAAAGTGGTGATATTGTCATTTCCCTTTTTGTTCCTGTTCCTGCAAAGCGGACACACCCATTGAGGAGTTTACACCCACTCCAGCCTTCCCTGCTCTGCAGTATCTGGAGTCAGTGGATGAGGGGGGCGTGGCATGGCAGGCAGGGCTTCGGACGGGGGACTTCCTCATCGAGGTAAGAGCTGCGGAATCTCTTTTTCCGTGTTTGCGGTGCAATTGGTTAGTAAAACTTTGATCGATACAGTAAGATGGGATAGGTGGTGATGTGCTTACGTTCAACAAAATAATGCAAATATATTTTTCCAGAATATTAACGCATTTGGCATTTCTGTGGTTCTTGTTGTTGCCACATCAAGATTTTGAGGCCAGTGATCTTGGCACATCAAGATTGTGAGGCCAGTGATCAAGTGTTTAGGGACAATGCTGCATTACAAATAAAGTAACAAATATTGAGGAAAAAGACCATTGCTGGCCTTTTTTTTGCAGTTCTACTGTTTGCATCATCAACTTATAAAAATCCTTAAAACACAGTTGCAGTATTTGTTAGTCTTGAACCTTGTCAGCTTTGTTTTGTGTCATTGATGTTGGTGTGCATGTGCTTGCTGAATTTGGAAAATCAACGTCTAACCTAGTATATACACCCCCAAAAGATCATTTTAACATTATAAAATACAAGAATTCAATCGTCCCCAAGGTTTTTCAACAAGTTTTTTTTTTTTTTTACTGTTGCTTAGAATAAAGAGGAACGGCAAATAAAATCAGATTGGAAATGTCATAGTCTGCTGTTGAGTTAATTTGATGGTTGAAGACAACAAAACGAGTTGCCTGTGAAAAACCTGCACAAATATGTGATGATGATTTTGGTCCTTCATTAGCTCAGTCTTCTATCACCGATGTCCTTACGAATAGAAAAACTTAACATGGAAGTTGTTTGTTTTTCTGGCCTTGTTTAAAAACCCAGGATAAAACATCCTTTGGTTAATGTTTAGAAAACTTTTTATTTTACCACCGTCAATATTGGGGGAGGGTTACTTTTTGTTTGATGCTCTTCAACTGCTGCAGAGATTCAGTTAACATTTTGTGTTTGTCCACATTTGATGAAATAACAAATTCTATTTAGCCTAACAGCTTCAACATCATTCAAGATAGTTAAAGATATCCTTTTGCTGACTGCATTTGTGAAAATGCCAACAGCCTGTGTCATTCCAATTGTGGAATTTTGGGTGTGGTGCCTTACACCACACCTCCTTACACCTCACAATTTTCAGATTTCTATAGATTGAAATTAAAACATTGGCCAGTGGGGGTTGTCACGCTTGTGTTATAGTCCTGACATTCGAATGTAGAATCTCTTGAGTGGAGCTCTCATATCTGTTGTTTGAGGGGAATTTCTCCAGATCCTCAGGCTTATTTGTTTATTTATTATTTATTCATCACTCTTATTGTTCATTGTTTGTGCCTTCTTGTTTTTATTTTGCGTTGTTTACTTGTATGTTTATCGTGTACTGTGTCTCGTCACCGTGGGATAGGGGGAACGTGATTTCGATTTCTTCCAGTCAGAGTCAGCTTTATTGTCAATGCCTTCATGCTAAGACACACAAATAAATCGAAATTCCGTTTCCCCTATCCCACGGTGACGAGACACATGTGTCTTGGCATGAAGGAATTGACAATAAAGCTGACTCTGACTCTGACTTTCTTCTACGTTCCAAAAGTTAGTTTAATTGATGATTCAGTCCATAGGTGTAAATCTCAGTCTGAATGGTCGTTTGTTTATATGTGCCTTATGATTGGCTGGCGAACCGCTTGGTGTGTACCCCACCTTTTGCCCAGTCAGCTGGGACATAGGCTTCAGCTCATCGGTAATCCTAATGAGTAAAGGTGTTGTACAGTGGTATTCAAAATGATTGTTTTTCTAGATAATCTGTTGCTAATGGGAGATGACCACCTTTTGACCAAATACTGACATGACATATATAAACCAGTTGATGCCTTAAAATTTTAAATTCTAATGTTCCCCTTTGGAACATCTTACAAGTATAGTAAATAAACCTTTTGAGGTGTACCACAAACCTGTCTAATACAATTTTTTAAATGCAGATCACCAAACTCACTCTCACTTGTTTCTTCAACCAGTTCTCTAAACTTGCATCTGCAGGCAATGTAGTTGTAGCGCTGCCGT
Source organism: Syngnathus acus (assembly GCF_901709675.1). Lineage (NCBI taxonomy): Eukaryota > Metazoa > Chordata > Actinopteri > Syngnathiformes > Syngnathidae > Syngnathus > Syngnathus acus. The sequence goes on along the minus strand of NC_051089.1, from coordinate 20,603,993 downwards.
ACCACTTCTGCTATAGCTCACATTGTGACAACTGTAACTAAGATGAACACACAATGAGTGAGTGACATTACAACTAATAAGTGGTGCGGCTATATCAAGTGACTTAAGGCCTATTCATACTTGCCGGGGCGTAGGCCGTGCGGACGTCACTGCAGCAATGCAGCATGCAGTTTGCCTTCACAGTCTCGGGTAGCCCAGACGCGTTTTGAAAACGTGTTGCAGTTTCACTCTAACCCATGGAATGTTGCTCTGGCTGGTATTGGCTTGGACAACACAGGGTTGCAAGTTGTGGTCGGGGTTTTCACTTTACTTTTTGAACAAGTACAAAGTGGCAATAATAGAGACCAAGCCTACTAAATGATACATTTAATTGTATTGTAGAAGGCGGTGGCGTAGACCTGTAGGTAGTAGTATGTACACATGTATGGTTTCTTACACTCGCACATACCAGTGTGAGTTTTGATTTTCATTCGGACTTTTGGGGTGATTGTATTTCGATCTTACACTAGGACCCTTGCTAATTTTTCTGTTAATAAATTCTGTTCAGTCAGCCCTGCACTTCTGCCTTGCCTGGCCTTCTTACTTGCATTAGGTGAAATATTTTGCACTTTATAAGTCATGCAAATAAGATGTACCATTAATATGAATAAATGTGCCCAAGAAGGACAAAGAGAAGATTGATTTTTTTTAACCACCATGTGTCTTTGTCTTGGTTTCTCAAATTTCCTGAAAGATTTCTTCCTTCATTATTACATAATTTTGCTTCATAACTATGTCCTTTGCTAATGCCCACATAAAGCTGCAGAATCAAGAATTGCCCTCCCTCTCACACACGCACACAAACACAAAACACACACACACATACACTAAATGAGGTCAAGGGATGAGTCTGGGTGTATCCCACGACTCAGACAGAGTTAGCTGGGATCTGCTTGAGCACATGGCAGCCCCAATAATTATAAGTAATACAGGAGTTTGACGGATGGAAAAATCCCTAGGCGTGTGTCAAAAAGCCGAAGTTGAATGAAATACTCTATTCAGTACAACGACCAAATATTTTTTCCAAATTGACAAACATTGTGTCATCAGCGGCCACACTTTGGAATTGTGGTTAGGACATGTGCTTCAACGCTAAGAGAGTTTGGGTTTGAATCTTACCTGAGCCCTTCCTGTATGGCAAGGGTGGGCAATTCCGGTCCTCGAGGGCCGGTGTCCTGCATGTTTTATAGGTCTCCCTGCTGCAACACACCTGATTCAAATGATCAGGATTGTTATCCAGCTTCTGCAGACCTTGCTAATTATCTGACCATTTGAATCAGGTGTGTTGCAACAGGGTGACATAGAAAACATGCAGGACACCGGCCCTCGAGGACCGGAATTGCCCACCCCTGCTGTATGGAGTAAATGTGTAAATGTCAATGCATGTTCCTTACTTACAATAGACCACTTCCAAGTTTGTAAACAATGTGATGTCATTTTGGGGGCGCGGCTTAACTTACCATATTTCAACAGACACAGCTTACATCCTATGGCTTGTCCAGGCAGGAATTGCATTCTGAAGGTTAAAGGGAGGGCAGCTCGGTGGCGCACTGCTTAGCACGTCCGCCTCACAGTTAGGAGGGTGCGGGTTTGATTCCACCTCCGGTCCTCCCTGTGTGGAGTTTGCATGTTCTCCCCGTGCCCGTGTGGGTTTTCTCCGGGCACTCCGGTTTCCTCCCACATCCCAAAAAAAACATGCTTGGTAGGCCGATTGAGCACTCCAAATTGTCCCTAAGTGTGAGTGTGAGTGGAAATGTTTGGTCGTCTCTGTATGCCCTGCGATTGGCTGGCAACTGGTTCAGGTTGTCTGCTGGGATAGGCTCCAGCACGCCCGCGACCCCCATGGCGACAACTGGTATAGAAAATGGATGGATGGAGGTAAAAGGGAAATGATTAGCACACTGATTTGAACTTCTCACCAGCCAGACTTGTCTGTGTTACATCAGCCAGTAGGATCAACCAGCCCCGACACACAGTGAAGCTCCCTGCCCACCGCCGGACCTCTCGAACCCATCTGCTTGCCATCCATCTGGCCGAAGCAGGAGATGCCAGTCACTGCCAGTCAGCCAGCCTGTGTTGCTTCGTCCCGCCTCTAGTCAGTCAGTCCGTGTGCCTCAATATATAAAACTGTGAGACAACGCCCGGCTCAGCTTGTCCAAATGTAAAAGTTGGACTTTTAGGATTGGGAGCCTCCAGTGATGTGGCCCACCCTTCACCGAGTGTGGTGCACCTCTATTTTGGATAGGCAATGGAGGGAGTACCCCATATGTGGACAAAATAACCCTTAGATTTCAGTCACAAAAAAGCCTCTCTGACCACTTTGTGTTTGCTTACCTTGGTGATTTTCATTCATCATCCGAACCACTTATCCTCACGAGTTCACGGGCATGCTGTGGCTGTCTTTGGGTGGTAGGTGGGTACACCCTGTTCTGGTTGCCAACTAATCACAAGGCACACAGACAAATAACTATTCACACTCACCCCCACGGATAATTTACAGTGGTCAATCGACCTACCATACATGTTTTTGGGATGTGTGATGAAACTAGAGTACCCGCAGAAAACCCACACAGGCAGTGAGAGAACATGCAAACTCCACACAGAAAGGCCGGAGCCGGAATTGAACCCTGCACCTCTGAACTGTGAGGCAGATGTTCTAATCAGTGCGCCTCTTGGTGACTTATGAAAGAAAACAGACAGATGTGACAGAAATGGCACTGAAGGTGTCGATTATAAATTTCAACATTTCATGATTTCATGATTATTATTTAAATTTTTTGTTTTTGCTATTAAGGCTTTGGTAACCAAAACCAGTTTACAACAGCTTTTGCTCGCCCTCCTTGTTTTCTGCATGGGAGCTTACGTGTGGTCTAGAATTCTTAGCAAGTACGCAGTGTAAAGAAAATTGGCCCATGCGGGTGTCGTCATCATCTTTTGTGCCAAGGCGTATTTTAAATCACTTTGTTGGCAGTGCAAGACCATATTTTAGTCAAGGTTACCTGACGCTAGAATGCGGTGTGCATTCTCATAGCCAACTAGGACTGGCTTTAAAATCAAAAGGCAAAACCACCACGCTGTCATGACGTAAGAAGGGACAAAGAAAAAATAATATTTTTGAGAGAGAGGAGCAATCACTGTTCTGCTATTTTTCTCTTGTCAAGTTTTCTTATTTATTAAACTTACTTATAAATCATTTTAATGATAGGCGCAGGGACGACAAGCAAAAGAAGTCTCTTTTTCTGACCTGTTTCACCATCCACTTAGGCCACATTGTAGCTTTCGATGAAAATAAATGTGAGTTTACTGACTTACTCTCCCGGGATCTGTGGAAGACATAACAGTATATTGTTTTCAAAATATTGTTTAGCATATATAGGCAGCAAGCCTAAATGTATGTTAGGCCAGGTTCATATTGAAGGCAACCGAGATGAGTTTTTTGCCTGTATGCGATCTGTATCTGTTTTTTGTTTTTTTTAATGACAGTTTGAAGGTCTCAATTTTGATATATTTTAAATCTGACATGGGTCACTTTTGTATGCGGTCCTAGATTTGACATGTACCGTATTTGTCGGACTATAAGTCGCTCGGAGTATAAGTCGCACCAGCCATAAAATGCATAATAAAGAAGAAAAATACATATATATAAGTTGCACCGGAGTATCAGTCGCATTTTTAGGGGAAATTGATTTGATAAAATCCAACACCAAGAACAGACATGTCATCTTGAAAGGTAATTTAAAATAAAAATAGAATAGGCAGCAACAAGCTGAAGGTGCGGTATGCTAACGTTACATAAACACATAAACAAGGAACTGAGTACGTGTTTGACGTAACATATTAAGAGTTATTCGAATAACTATAGCATAAATAACATCCATTTATCGAAACATCCGCGTCATTCCAAATCATTAAATCCAATGAAATCTTCATCCTCGGTGTCACTTATAAACAACTCCGCTAACCCCAGAAGTAGAAGATGCAGCGCTTCCTCTTCTACGTGGCTTACATCAGACTCATTGTCAGTTGCAGTTCCAATTATTCCACAGGCCTAGAGCGTTTTAGTGTGAAAGTAACATGTGAAATGATATAGTGTGTTAATAATTTCACACAAGTCGATCCTGAGTATAAGTCGCACCCCCGGCAAACTATGAAAAAAACTGCGACTTATAGTCCGGAAAAAACGGTATTAGGAAAATTGTTAATATAGTTTTTTAATTTATGTATTTTAAGAGAAAATTATTCAAAATAATGAACAGTATGTTATGTTGGGTGGCAGCATGGTTAGCACGTCCGCCTCACAGTTCAGAGTTGCAGGCTTCGACTAAGGCGCTGGCCTTCCTGTGTGGACTTTGTATGTTCTCCCCGTGGCTGCGTAGGTTTTCTCCAGGTACTCTGGATTATTCCCATATTCCAAAGACATGGTAGGCTAATTGACCACTCCAACTTGTCCGTAGGTGTGGTTGTGAGTGTGAATGGGTGTTTGTCTATGTGTGCCTTGCAATTTGCCACTCAACGAGTTCAGGGTGTCCCCCGCCTACTGCCCGAAATCAGCTGTGATAGACTCCAGCGTGTCTACGACCCTCGTGAGGATAATGGATGGATGGGTGGACTATGCCGTGCTTTCAGCAAATGTATCATTCGTAGTACACAGTGGAGTATTTGGGGTTTGCTGTTTAAATGATGAACAAATACCGAACGCACATTTTGGGTGCAAGTCTAAGCTCTTTAAATACACTGTAAAGAGTTTCACTGTAAAATAACAGTCAATTACTGGCAGAAGGGATGCAGTAATTGTTATTTTACAATGCACCTACCGTAATTTATTTTAACATTGTATTACTGTTTTTTGAATTACATTATATTACTATAGGATAACAGTGGGTGGTGTGATAAATTTACGATGCATCCACTGTTTATTTGAACAGTTATGTACTGCATGGTTGACATTGTTGTTTTAGCATAGTTATGGCCAACAGTAATCCTTTTTGTTCTCATGAACAAGTTTGCCTGATTCATTCTGCAACGGTGCTATCAGAATCTGACTTGAGCTGGTTACTAAATAGTTTTTGTGTGGGTTTGTCCTTAGGCTCCCGTACAGGTGATTCTTTCATTATTATTTTTTTCTCGCATATCCTGGTCAAGGCCGTGAGGAGCTTATGCCTGCTCACATCATGTTCTTCTGTGAAAATGTGCGTGACAATTTGACTTGAATTCGAAAATTCTCATTCGGCTTTAGTTTATAAGAGTCACTTTGCTTAGAAATGATGTTTTATTTTATTTGTTTATTATTTTTTTACTTCAAAGACTTGGAGACTTGGAGTTGAAGGATGGTAACATGACAGATGGCAACACAATAAAATGTATTACACATTTTCTACACTGTTATTGTGTCATGTACAATGTGATTCATTTATTTACTGGATGTTCACACTGCCCAGTGGCACATACAATTAATCTAAGTTGCAACAGAGTGAATATCAGGCCTTAAACACAGCGCTACTACGTCGTTACTGTGCGTCCACCTCCGATTGTTGTCAAGGAGACGGATGCACTGAAATTTAGGGCTTGTCATAGTTGTGTTGTGCTATGGAGAGAAAATAAGTAAAAGAGATGAATGTGGTTGTTTATATGACGTAGAAAGGGACACTTTTAGACAGCAATATTACAAGAGTTATGAATGAAGTACAACAACTGTTAACTCATATTTAATCACACATTTGATTTATTATAAAAAAATCCCTTGATTTTTTTTTATTCATTGATTAGCCAATTTTGATAGACTTAACTTTTTTTTTTAAACTTTTTTTTAGTTTGCTTTAGCACAGTTTTCCCTACTTTTACTCATCTTTAATGGTCTTCTGCATTAAAAAAATCTTTGATACCTGAGAAGAAAGAAATATATTTACAAATATAAATATATTTAATATATACTATGAGTGCTCTGATCAATCGGCTGAGCGTTATTGGTCGATATTCGTGAGAAAGTGATTGATCATTGAATTCAGTCAGGCCCTTGATGGCCAATCAGTCACATTTTCTCTGGCTCTAACTCTGGTGAAAGTATTTTCACAATGCTATTACCGTAATTTTCGGACTATAAGTCGCACCGGAGTATAAGTCGCACCAGCCATAAAATGCCCAAAAATGTGAAAAAAAACATATATAAGTCGCTCCGGAGTATAAGTCGCATTTTGGGGGGCAATTTATTTGACAAAATCGAACACCAAGAACAGTCATGAACGAGCAACAACAGGCTAAACGATGGGTATGCTAACGTGACATAAACACAAACGAAGAGCTGAGAACGGGCCTGATGTAACATTCAGTCATTTAAAAAAAACTATTACATAAATAACACGTTTATAAAACCATCTGTGTCACTCCAATTTATTAAATCCATCGATCGTCCTTTGTCAACAATGCCGTGTGCCGCGCCGTAGTTCAAATTATTCCACAGGCCCATACAACGATATATAAACTATATTTTAAATAACTATCACATAAACAACAATATTATTAAACCATTTGTGTCACTCCAAATCATTAAATCCATCGATCAAATTTCTCGTCTTTTATCGATCGTCCTTTGTCAATGCCGTGTGCCGCGCCGAAGTTCAAATTATTCCACAGGCCCATACAACGATATATAAACTATATTTTAAATAACTATCACATAAACAACAATATTATCAAACCATTTGTGTCACTCCAAATTATTAAATCCATCGATCAAATTTCTCGTCCTTTATGTCAACAACGCCGCGCGTGAGCAGCTGACGTCAGCCTCGTGAGTCAGTTGCGACTCCTTTTATTCCACAGATGTAGTATATAAATATATTGTAGCGTTAACAAAGTACAAGGGAAGACGTGGGTTTGGTAAACGGACCTTTATTTAACAAAACAAGAGTTCAACGAACCAACAACTATGAACTGTAACGATAAAAACATATAGAAGTTGCTACACGAAATAAAATATATATCAAATAACTATAACAAAAATAAAAAAAAATTCCAAACCTTCTGCGTCAATCCTATTCATTAAATCCTTCAAACTCTTCGTCCTCCGTGTCACTTTCAAACAAAGCCGCGACTGATGCCGGTAGTACGCAGGGCCCTTCGTCATCTCCGTCGCTGACGTCAGACTCCTCGTCAGTTTCAATTGGAATTATTCCAGTTTTTCTAAATCCTGACAGAATGATTTTGGGTGTAACCGAAGCCCACGCTTTGTCGATCCATCCAATGACGTCCAGGAATGTTGCACGTCGCATTCTCCCGGTTGCCGTGAAGCTGTGTTCTCCGTCCACCATCCACTGCTCCCACAGGTTACGCAGAACTGCTTTAAAGCTCCTATAGAGGCTTTGCAGTCACGTGGTTTTATCACGTGATTTTGTGTTATGCCGCCATCTTGGCGGTCAACTCGTCAGCTCGTTCCTACGTGTTTGTATAGATTGTTTGATTTCTGCGCTACATTTTCACCGATTTCATCCGAATTATGGCTGATTTGCTATCCAACGAAGTTGGGCATTTGGATGAAGAATCCAAGAAACGTTACAGAGAGAAGTTGAACCTTGTTGGCACAACGGATCCGTACCTTTTACCGAGAAGCATGCTAAAATCGCCCGAGCATTTTGCAACAGCCGACCTGCCTGAACTCTCATATCCAGATATTTAGAATTACCTCGTCGATTTGTTTTGTAATGGCATTTCATAACTTGACATATTAAAAAACTGAATAGAGTGAAATCATTCAGATACTGTACCTGTCTGTTCAAGTTGCTACCATTTTTATTTTTTGTTTATTTTTGCATGATGCCACATTTGATTGGCTTGAAAACTTAACCAATAAAAATGTTAACCTTGTGCCAATGGCTTGAAAACTTTACCAATGTAGATTTTACCTTGTGCCAAATGAAGTAACAAAAACCCTCTTGTTAAAAAATGCTACATTAAAAAAAAATTGTTTCACAAGGTTCATAATTTTTGGGGAAATTTCCTAATGCATTCACTCGAGAATTAATTGTTCAATTCCAATATGAAGTTCAATATTTACATTGATAACGTTTTCAAGCCAATCAGATGAAGCATCATGAAAAAATAAACACAAAATAAAAACGGGGGGGGGGGGGGGGGGTGAACTGAAGAAATCAACCCATTCCCTGCCTTGCTGCTCTTGCTGCCTTTCTAAAAATGCACCCAGCATTTTCAACAATCATATTTCTATCATCCCATATTGTATTATTTCACATTTTGTGAAACAAATCAGGGGTGAATAGTTTGTTTACATACCTGATATGAAGTCCTCATTGCATATCCTTGTGTAAATCGTAGGTTTCCATCGTTCACGACGAATATCCGCGATCCATTTATCACGTTTTTTCATGTTCGCCGGAAATCTATAGAAGCTAAGATTTGGTTTATCGCCTCGTCTATTGCTACATCCAACAGCACAGCAGGTATCCGGCATTTTTAAGCTCAAATAGCAGCAGATATAACAAGAAAGCGTGTGTGAGTCGTTGACCGGCACTGAAAAGTTGACCGCCAAGCTAATGTGGGTAGCTTGATGACGTCAGCTGCAAAGCCTCTATTCACGGAGACGTCAAGTGGCTGAAGTATTTTAGTACAGCCTCCAGGGATGATGGCAGGTATGGAGTTGACGCGTTTTAATTTCTCTTTTATCTGTGGCGTGATATGCGCTCGCATGCTGTCCATCACAAGCAGAGCTTTGTTCGCTCGGAAGAAGCCATCCGGACGCTTAGTGTAGCACTTGGTCATCCATAAGTTCATCATTTCTTGATCCATCCACCCTTTCTCATTTACGGCGACAGTAACTGAGGGGGATTGGATTTTTGGCATCGTTTTTCGTTTAAAGATGACCATTGGTGGCAATTTTGAGCCATCTCCGCAACATGCCAGCACCACTGTCAAGTGCGATTTTTCATGACCAGTAGTTTGTATATTAACACTCCTCTGCCCTTTTTCTGCAACACTTCGGCCCATGGGAATGTCGAACGTGAGGGGGATCTCGTCCATGTTAATAATATGATCCGATGTCACGTTATGCTCACTTACATGCTTCTTAATGAAATCACGGAAACAGTCAATTTTTACTTGGAAGTCTGGTGGGAGTGTTTGGGACATCGATGTTCTTGCTCTGATACAGAGGCGATTGCGTTGCATGAAGCGATGACACCAAGAAGGTCCTCCTTGAAAATCTTTTAAATTCATCTCCTTGGCCAGCACCTGGGCATGGATTGAGAGGCGATTGCGTTGCAAGAAGAGCCTCTCACTACAAAGTCATTTATATTCATGATTTTGGCAAATACCTGGGCGTGGAGACGCAACTGCACTGTTGATAAGCCTCTCCCAGCAGCACGTTGCTCAAGAACCCATGTACGAACTCGTTCTTCGAGCTGTGGCCACTTAGCTTTTAGCCCGCGATTAGCTTTTTTCGTTTTCTTCATTTCGCTAAGAGTAGCCTCCGCTTTTCGCCAATCCCTTACAAGTTTCTCACTAACTCCAAACTTTCTTCCTGCTGCTCGATTACTGTTTTCGGCTGCATATTTTACAACTTGAAGTTTGTAACTTGCAGAATATGAGTTTCTTTTTGGTGCCATTTTTGTTAAGCCCTTCCCAGTTGATGAGTCACGGCCAACGGTGAAATTTAGAGCGACCTCATCCAGTTTCGTCTGAAATTTTTTTTTTTTTTTAGCTGTAGTTTTTTGTTTTGTTCATTTGGTTGTTTCATCAAAGTCAAAGTCTGCTTTATTGTCAATTTCTTCATATGCCAAGACACACAAAGAGATCAAAATTACGTTCCCACTATCCCACGGTGACAAGACATAGTACACAACATGCATACAAGTAAACAACACAAAAAATAAAAACAAGAAGGCACAAACAATGAATAAATAAGAGTGATGAATAAATAATAAATAAGCAAATAACATAATAAATATAAGAGGAGCAAAAATGGAGCAAGTGTGCATACAGTGGACTTGGATATGGCGCTTTAAAGTGTTAATTACTTTATTTTATTTTTTCTCTCTATTTTTCATGTTTTGAATATGTTCAAGATAAATATATCAAAGCATGTGAAGTGATCAACTATACTAAAAATAACATGTGAAGTGCTATACTTTTATGTAAGTCATGTGTTAATGATCAAGTAAAAATTTGTGAAAAAAAACATATATAAGTCGCACCTGAGTATAAGTCGCCCCCCCACCCAAACTATGAAAAAAACCGCGACTTATAGTCCGAAAATTACGGTATTTGTTTTTAGCATAATCTCACAATTTCACAAACAACCTATAGCCACAGTTTGTTTGAAAAAAAAAAGAAACTGACAAATGTTAGCATTTAAATATGACAGACATTAAATTACTGATAACAGAAACACACTTGTATAGCTATGGTCTTCTTCCCCGCCTTTTCTTTTTCATCTTTTCCGGCAGCCACGAGGAGCATTTATTTTCTATAGTTTTTCAGTCGCCGCATCGCAAAATTTGGGCACCATAGAGCCTTGTGTAACGCTTCCACTATAAACAGATGTGTGATATCTCTATCCATCCATTTTCTGTACCGCTTGTCCCCACGGGGGTCGCAGGTGTGCTGGAGCATATCCCAGCAGTCATCAGGCGGGGGACACCCTGAACCGGTTGCCAGCCAATTGCAGGGCACACAGAGACAAACAACCATTTGCACTCGCACTCCCTCCTACAGGCAATTTGGAGTGCTCAAACAGCCTACCATACATGTTTTTGGGACATGGAAGGAAAGAGGAGTGCCCGGAGAAAACCAACACAGGCACGGGGAGAACATGGAAACTCCACAGAGGGTTAGGGTTAGGTGGAATCGACCTTATATACCTTATATATAGTATATATTTTGTTTTAAACCACATTTTAGAGCTACAATTTCAATACGAATATTGTGATAGTACGATATATTCAATTTTGCTGTCAGAATATGACTTGAGCTGGCTACTAATTAGTTTTTGTGTGGCTTTGTCCTTATGCTCCCCTTACAGGGGATTCATTCGTTCATTTTTTTTGGTCGCATATCCTGGTCAAGGCCGTGGGGAGCTAATGCCTGCTGACATCAGATGTAGGGTGGACTGCACTCTGGACTGATCATTCATCAATCACATTGCACATAAACTATTCACACTCACATTCACAAAAAGACACAAAAAGTCACATGACTTAAAGTCTTAAAATAACAGAGTGGCAACACCACTTCCTATAAATAATGAATTTATCACTGCAGCGCATAAAGAGCAGCATGCCTGATCCTGCTGTGCTCTGGGAGCTGATGTTTATTTTTAAATCAAGCCCAACGCAGGGCACCGTTGAAATGCGGCATGAGAGCAAAACCTTTCAAGTTGGCTTCACAGAGACAAGAAGCAAATGGGTCGTGACATTTAGCAGAGAAGCCCATTGACATAAAACAGAAACAAATGAATTCCTCTTTAATAATGACTTATGATGATCCACCCCTCCGAACAGTGATCAAAACCTCAGCACCACTCCCACCTTCAGCAGTATCATACAGCAACTGTTGCTCCTAAGCAACCACGAACATGCTATGTGTCACTGTGGACACACTGATAATGCAGCTTTTAAGAGTAAAGCTTCGCTGAGACGCTGGAGATACAGATGTGTGGTTTGCAGTATCAAAAAACGATGCATTGCTTAAAAGTGTGTTAAATGCTGGAGGATGGATGTATCAGCATCTGCACAATGTGATGTATACATTGTAGTTTTGGAACATAGTTGGTAGTTCTACCACTAGTGATGGGGGTTGATTGTAATAACTAATTCCAAAGTCATCAGCCACTCAAAAACATTTGTCATGTCGTAGTGACTAACAAAATGTAGCTTTCTTGCTGTTATTGCATGTGTTTATATCCACATTATAGAAGTAGTATTATACACAGTGGAACCTGCAAAGGGGAACACAATTTGTTCTCTGGAGATTTGTTATGGAAACATCGTTCAGGGTAGTTGTTGTAGTTAAGACCAGACATACCGAGACGAAGACATTACTAGGACTCGAAAGTATCTCAACCAAAACAAGACCAAGACTTTTGGAGGTCAAATTGCGACAAGACACCCACCCCCCCTAAAAAAAAGAACAAAATCTGGTGGTATTTACTTTGTACCAGTTAGCACAGTGTTAGCTTTCAGTTTCATTGCTGAGCCAAATGATGAAATTTCTGCAGCTGAAGCACCAACATAGAGGACAGTGTAGACTAGAACAGTGTTTCCCAACCTTTTTTCATTCACGGCACACCTTTTCATTGGAAAATATTTGGTTGGTTAAGGTTGCAAGGTTTGTCAGTTGACCATCTTACCATATTGGCGTGATATACGTACATGGCATGAACTATTGGTGTTCAGATACCTAGGTACTGTCTGGCAATAGGCAACAGGTGGGCAATTAATTTTGCAAAGCGTTCACATGAGAAACTCGAACGTTTGCCGAGGGCCTAGCCAACATGGCAACTTTGATTTTGAATATATTATTAGGGCCCGAGCATCGAACACTGCAAGGACCATTGTTGATTGATTGATTGATTGATTGATTGATTGATTGAATATTTATTGATCCCCAGGGGTGGGGAAATTCAGGCCCCAGCAGTATCCATACCACAGAGTGGGTATACAAAACACACACAGATGGCATGAGCGCAACTCAATGAGCTCTCAAAAGGCTGCCACACAACGGCGCCACAAAGAAAGTCAGAAAGTGCTCAAGATAAAAGCCATCAAAGCAAATCAAAGCTAAAAGACAAAGGAAAAAAAAGTAACAGCGGCCAACCAGCACCCCCCAATACAAGAGAACACCCCAAAACACACAAAATAGCCTCCACGGGGTCCATAGACAGGTGTAAGGGCAGTCCAGTTCAACGGTGCCCAATGGACCGTGGTCGTGAATCGGTGAAAACATCACAAAGCAGGCAAACGTGTGAGCAGCGTCCTGGGCACCCAGTCGGGGCACGTGCAGATGGTCACCACGGGGCTAGCATGGCAAAAGTCGTTGGTTCCGACGAGCACGAGGGAGCGGACTCCCCACAGGGGTTGCGGCTGCAAGGCCAAGGCGAGGGACCCGGTCATCACTGGCCGGATAAGCAGGAAGCCGTCGTAGAGTTACGCCGGTCTCGACCGAAGATCCCGGTCCCAGGAAGAAAAAAAAAAAAATCCGATCCGAAGAGATACCGAGGTGCGGTAGAAGGCACCAGCATCGCCGAATGGACAAAAAGACAGAAAGAAAAAGGAGAAAAGAAGGAAATAAAGAGGAAAAGAGAGAACACTGCTGGGAGGCAGCCACTCACGGCGCCATACCGAGGAAAAAAAAAAAAAAAAAAAAAAAAAAAACAGGGTCTAAACAGGGCAAAACATGTTTGTGTCATATTAACTCTCCATCCACATTGAACACTTTGTACTTGAACTCGATATTCTTTTTGTCAAGTACAAAATGACCTGATAAATATTATGCGAAATTCGAGCACTTTTGCTGCATTGCATATTTATTTTACAGGGCTTTGGACTGCGACCTCAAATAAATCGTTCGTTCGTTCGTCCGTTCGTTCGTTCGTTCGTTCGTTCGTCCGTCCATCCATCCATCCATCCATTCATTCATTCATTCATTCATTCGTTCATTCATCCATCCATCCATCCATTCATTCATTTTTATTTGCGTCCAACAAATCAAGGAGAAACCAGCAGACACATAGGTTCTCAGCCAATCAGAGATAGTGAAGGGCGGACGCACGCACGCACGCACGCACGCACACACACACACACACACAAGTGTTGGAATATCTGGACCACAGTCAACAAGAGGAGGTTCCCAACTGTGAATGGAAACATTACACAACATTCTACATTTTACATGAATTGACACAACAGTGTACAGTACAGTACATTCTTTGAAAATTCATTTTTTATACCAGATATATTGAACAGTATTTCAATATACCGTAATTTTCGGACTAAAAGTTGCTCCGGAGTACAAGTCGCATCAGCCATAAAATGCCCAAAAAAGTGAAAAAAAACATATATAAGTCGCTCCGGAGTATAAGTCGCATTTTGGGGGGCAATTTATTCGACAAAATCCAACACCAAGAACAGACCTGACCGAGCAACAACAGGCTAAACGATAGGTATGCTAATGTGACATAAACACAAACAAAGAGCTGAGAACGGGCCTGACGTAACATTCAGAGTTATTAAAAAAAACTATTACATAAATAACACGTTTATAAAACCATCTGTGTCACTCCAATTCATTAAATCCATCGATCGTCCTTTGTCAACAATGGGTGCGCGCCGCTGACGGCGCTTGCACTTCAAAATATTCCACAGGCCCATATAACGATATACAGTGCCTTGCGAAAGTATTCGGCCCCCTTGAACCTTTCAACATTTCGCCACATTTCAGGCTTCAAACATAAAGATATAAAATTTTAATTTTTTGTCAAGAATCAACAACAAGTGGGACACAATCGTGAAGTGGAACGAAATTTATTGGATAATTTAAACTTTTTTAACAAATAAAAAACTGAAAAGTGGGGCGTGCAATATTATTCGGCCCCTTTACTTTCAGTGCAGCAAACTCACTCCAGAAGTTCAGTGAGGATCTTTGAATGATCCAATGTTGTCCTAAATGACTGATGATGATTAATAGAATGCACCTGTGTGTAATCAAGTCTCCGTATAAATGCACCTGCTCTTTGATAGTCTCAGGGTTCTGTTTAAAGCGCAGAGAGAACCATGAAGACAAAGGAACACACCAGGCAGGTCCGAGATACTGTTGTGGAGAAGTTTAAAGCCGGATTTGGATACAAAAAGATTTCCCAAGCTTTAAACATCTCAAGGAGCACTGTGCAAGCAATTATATTGAAATGGAAGGAGTATCAGACCACTGCAAATCTACCAAGACCCGGCCGTCCCTCCAAACTTTCATCTCAAACAAGGAGAAGACTGATCAGAGATGCAGCCAAGAGGCCCATGATCACTCTGGATGAACTGCAGATAACTACAGCTGAGGTGGGAGAGTCTGTCCATAGGACAACAATCAGTCGTGCACTGCACAAATCTGGCCTTTATGGAAGAGTGGCAAGAAGAAAGCCATTTCTCAAAGATATCCATAAAAAGTCTCGTTTAAAGTTTGCCACAAGCCACCTGGGAGACACACCAAACATGTGGAAGAAGGTGCTCTGGTCAGATGAAACCAAAATCGAACTTTTTGGCCACAATGCAAAACGATATGTTTGGCGTAAAAGCAACACAGCTCATGTTCACTGTCAAACATGGTGGTGGCAGCATCATGGTTTGGGCCTGCTTTTCTTCAGCAGGGACAGGGAAGATGGCTAAAATTGATGGGAAGATGGATGGAGCCAAATACAGGACCATTCTGGAAGAAAACCTGTTGGAGTCTGCAAAAGACCTGAGACTGGGACGGAGATTTATCTTCCAACAGGACAATGATCCAAAACATAAAGCCAAATCTACAATGGAATGGTTCACAAATAGACGTATCCAGGTGTTAGAATGGCCAAGTCAAAGTCCAGACCTGAATCCAATCGAGAATCTGTGGAAAGAGCTGAAGACTGCTGTTCACAAACGCTCTCCATCCAACCTCACTGAGCTCGAGCTGTTTTGCAAGGAAGAATGGCCAAGAATTCCAGTCTCTCGATGTGCAAAACTGATAGAGACATACCCCAAGCGACTTGCAGCTGTAATTGCAGCAAAAGGTGGCGCTACAAAGTATTAGCGCAAGGGAGCCGAATAATATTGCACGCCCCACTTTTCAGTTTTTTATTTGTTAAAAAAGTTTAAATTATCCGAGCGCCGGCCCCCGACTTCTATCCACGGAGGTGAAAGAGAGCTCCGTAGAGTAGGTGCGTAAAAGCCATAATAGTTTTTCAAACCTTCTGTGTCACTCCAAATCCTTAAATCCTTCAAACTCTTCGTCCTCCGTGTCACTTAGAAACAAAGCCGCTAATGATGCCGGTAGTAGGTGGGGCCCTTCGTCATCCCGTGATCAATCTTTGTCCTTTTTGTAAACAACCGCCGCGCCACGCCGCGTTGCGCTGCTGACGTCACTTGAAATTCAAATTACAGTAATCCCTTGCTACATCGCGGTTCGTTTATCGCGGTTTCACTTTTTTTTTTTTTTGTTGAAATTTTTGAAAAAAAACACATAAGTCGCTACTTATTATAAGTCGCCCCCCCCACCCAAACTATGAAAAAAACCGCGACTTATAGTCCGAAAATTACGGTACTCGGTTCGGTGGTGCACTGGTTAGCATGCCCGCCTCACAGTTCGAAGGGTGCAGATTCGATTCCACCTCCGGCTTTCCCTGTGTGGAGTTTGCATGTTCTCCCCCGTGCATGCGTACGTTTTTCCCGGGAACTCTGGTCTCCTCCCACATCCTCAAAACATGCTTAATAGGTCGATTGAGCACTCCAAATTGCCCATCGGTGTGAGTGCGAGTGCGGATGGTTGTTTGTCTCTGTGGCAACCAGTTCGGGGTGGTTCCGCGGGCCGTACAATTTAAACCCCCGATCTCGGGTGACGTTAAAAGAGCTTAAAGAACAAAAAAGGACAGCTGAATCACACTCATCGCATGCTTGCTGCAGAAGCACCATGGTGTACTTTCATAACGTCGGGAAATTGCAAGCGCACTGCGCTGCATATTCATTATTTTATGTTGATTGTAAAATTTTTACATAAGAATGTGTGTGCATGTTTGTGACGGGATTGCATAGAGGCTGTAGTTTAGGTGTGGGTTCAACTTTCTCATTAAGTGAAACTTGACCCCTTGTCTTACCAATTAAAAATAAAGATTGTAAAAAATATTATTTCATTTAAATTTATTTAACAAAAATTGGGAGGAGACCTGATTACCGTAATTTTCCATGTATAATACGCCCCCATGTATAATACGCACCCTAAAAATGGCATGTCGATGCTGGAAAAAAGCCTGTACCCATGTATAATACGCACCCAAATTTTGACTCCTACTTAAGTCCGTAAACGTAAAATTATATCTTTGGGAACAACCGGATGTTATTCTGCCGGTCAGTATCACTGCGCATGCGCTAGCAAACTCGATAGCGAAGAAATATGTGAGACTCTCAACGGGATCACCAATATTTGAGTGATGTTCCAGTTATTTATTATCTTTCTGTGTGTTCACAATTGTCATGGTGATCTTTCTGGTGATTTCTTAACTAGGCTGGATGTATTTTTTTTGTTGCCGTTGATTTCTCCGACTGCCCAGAAAGGCACCACCGCGATCAGTTAGGTTAAAATGAAAAGAGAGGAAAGTGACGTGCGGATGCGCGATTGACAACAAACAAGAAGAAAGGTGATTTCAAGTTTTATTTCGAGGGAGATTTTCTTCAAAAAAAAAAAAAAAGAATTTGTACCCATGTATAATGCGCACCCCAGATTTTAGGACAATAAATTAGTTAAATTTTGCGCATTATACATGGAAAAAGACGGTAATTAATTATGACATATAGTGTCAGTGTATAGCAGGGGTGGCCAACCAGTCAGAGACTAAGAGCCACATTTTTTTACTGTGTACCGCAAAGAGCCACATCCCATCCCTCCCCCCCCGAAGCGAACACGCAGCGTTTGACGTCCCATTAACACCCTCCCCCCCGAAGCGAAGCGAACGTAAAGGAGCCGCATGAAACCCGGCAAAGAGCCGCATGCGGCTCGCGAGCCGAACGTAAAGGAGCCGCATGAAACCCGACAAAGAGCCGCATGCGGCTCGCGAGCCGCGGGTTGGCCACCCCTGGTGTATAGCATCTTCAGCAATGAAACAATAAACCTGCTCCTGAGTGTTCCAATGATTTCTTCATCTCAGTTTTAAGCACCACCCCGTTGACATGTTGACTTCATAAAAATCGTCTCACTTGTTTTCACGAATAGATTATACAGGTGAAATGTACAGATCTTGCAACAAGACACGTGCTGAAGAAAAGAAAGCAAATCAACATTGTCACGAAGCGCCCACCTTAATCATCCATCCATAGTACCCCTATTTTCAGGACTGATTGTCCTCATTGTCATGTGTGTACTGGGGCCTGTCCGAGCTGACTGCGACTATAAATCCTGTAGTGGTTATTTGTGGAAAATCCTCACAAATCTTAAACAGACCTGGTCTGAAGTATGTATTGTTATCAGTCACGTACACATTTATTGTTGCAGTCGTAAAAGCTTTCTAATAAACGAGTTGCTCTGTCCCCCTCTCCTTCTTCCTCCCTACTTTTATTGGAGAGAACCGGCCCACCCGCCACAGACCGGATTAAAGTGTGTCGTAATAGTTTATGCCTTTATTGGTCGGATTAGAATTGAGCTATTGAATTAGGTGTCAGTAACTGCAGTAGAAAACCATGCTTATCATCAAAGAGGATTGAAATCCAGATGAATTACCATCTGACCACTTTCAGTTAAATGCAAAGAGGATAAAAAGCACTTTTAGTTAAGTTGAAGAAAGGTTTCTTGTGTGTCCATGTGAGCGTGTATGTACGTCTCTATCTGTAACCATCACTGTTGTATAATAGGGTGGCGGAAGGAGTTGATTACGTAATTTTAACTCGAAACAAAATAAATGTGCGTGTTTGTGTGAAGGAGGTCATGGTGAAACAGCTGTTGTGGTGTTTCTAATGAATAAAATCCCTGTCCTAGTGATGTGTGTTCCCACTGCTTTACTGTGTGAGAGTAAAAGAAAATTTTCACTGAAATCCTTTTTCATGCCATCTCCCTCTGTCATTTCCATTATCCTACACTTACGCTATCCATAGATATTATTGAGAAATGGAGGTGTGTGGGAGAGTCCATCAACCCTGAATTTCTACAGTTGAAAAGGGAGATAGTAAAGGGCATTCTATCTGATCTCAGATGTTACTGTAGTTCATATTGTCAGCAGACATTGGAGCTGACTAAATATTTAATCTTTTTTTTTTTTTTTACTAATGTATAAGATCGCCAGACAAATGTAGATAGCAGACAAAAGCTATAGAAAGAAAACTAAATATAGTTTCTAAAGCTACCTGGACCTGTGTGGAAAAAGTACTTGATCTCTAAATTTAGTAGCAGGTTGAAATCAAACGTTTTGTCTAACTGCCAATGTGTCTTGTACTAATCTGTGGAGATATTTTGGTCCACTCCTCTTTAAAGAATTGTTTTAATTCAGCAACTCTGGACGGTTGTCGTGCATGAGTGGTTTTATTGTTTGTTAAGTCATGAACACTGACCTTAACTGAGGCAAGGGAGGTCAGCAGTTCTTATGACTCTGTCCTGGATTCCTTTTGACCTCCTGGATGAGTTGTCGCTGCTCTCTTGGTTGGGTATTTTTTTGTCGGCAGGCCGTTCATCACTGTTCCATGTTTTCTCCATTTGTGGACAACCGCTCTCACCTTGCTCTGCTGGAATCCTGAAGTTCTTGGAATGTTTTCCCCCAAACCTATGAATGTCATTTACCGTATTTTCCGCGCTATTAGGCGCACTTAAAAACTTAAAATCTACTCAAAAAACCACAGTGCGCCTTATAATGCAGAGTGCCTTATATATGGATCAATTGATGAATTTGTTGATCCATACTGGTTGTACACAGCGCTCTGCCAAAATGTTTCAGTACGTTTTAGTACGACAAGTAAATTACAAGGTCGCATCGCTTCCCAGCATTACGGCAACCGTGGTCAGGGGGCGTCACTGAATAGCTGTTGTACCCGCGAGGCTATTTTATTTAAAAAGAGGCTGTTCCGTTAATGTTTTCGAGTACGTTTAAGGATCAATATCCAACGGAATCATAAATAAGCAGCACCAAAGTGTTAAATCAGTCTTTAGTCGGTTCCGATCACTTTTATGGGAGAGTGTTTGAGAAACGTGATTGTTTACAGGGGGCTGCCACGACACTTTGCTGAGGCTCATGGGAGTCTGCGAGCTGAGGCTCATGGGAGTTTGCGGGTGGCTAATGCTATAATGATAGCTGCTATACGCACGAGGCTATTTCAACTCAAAATAGGCTGCTCCGTTAATGTTTCGAGTAAATTTACGGATCGATATGGAAGAAAAACATACTAAGTAGGCAGTACCAATGTGTTAGATCGAACTTTAGTCAGTTCCGATCATTTTATAGGAGATAGTTTGAGAAACGCGATTGTTTACAGAGGGCTCATTGGTTATTGGCTAGTGGATGCATACCGCAACCCTAGTTAGCCTCAGTTTGTTGCAGTATAGCTTCTATTTTATGCGCCTTTTAATCCGGTGCGCCCTATAAATGAAATAATTTCTAAAATAAAAAATTCAATGAGGGTGCGCCTTATAATCCAGTGCGCCTTTTGGTGCGAAAAATACGGTACTTAATTTCCCATCTGGTTTTGAATTTCTGTACATTGTGGAATTTCATTGCAGCTTTTGAGATCTTTTGGCTGACTTAATTTTCTCACACATTTCATATTTAAGTGATTTCTTGATCAAACAGCTCTACAGGTAATCAGGCTTGGGTGTAGTCGTTGAAAAGGAACTCGCCTTTCCAAAGAACGTGATTAGCCACAGTTTACTTCATGATTTAACAAGCGGGAGAAGTAACCTTTCACACAAGGCTGGGTAGCTTAACATGTTTTTTTCCACTAATAAATCCTTTGTTTTAAAAAAAAAATGCATTTTATGTTTGCCTAGGTTATATTTGTCCAATTTTTGGTGCTGAACTGTGTTGTAATTATCTTTGAAGACAGCGAGGGCAGAGATTGATTTATTGCACTTTGGCATGCTGTGAATATTGCATGTTACTAAACTTGTAGGTTGAAGGATCTTGAGACAATATAGAACCTTCCAGCGAGAATCTCTTTGGTCACGTTAGTCAGTCAGTCAGTCTGTCTGTTTGTCTGTTTGTCGAATACCACAAATAATATTTTAGCTGTTGTTGCCATTCTGTTTCATTTACTTTTTTATTTTTATTTTATACTTAAAAAAACGAGCATTTTTTTATTGGAAAGACTTTATTAGGAAATAACTACATTTTTGCAAAATGTCAGTATTTTAAACTTTGACCCTTCAGATTGTCTGCAACTCCTACAAGCATAAATACATTTTTTGGAGTTTAGAAGGGAGGGAAGGTCATGTAGTAGAATCAGTGTAAATAAGTGAAGCGGCAAAGTTGGTGAACACACAAAAATTTAGGCACTGCCGAGAATTTTGTTTACGGTTGAACAAGAGTGTTGCTGCGACCCTTTTGACTTTGAGAAGAGATTAGGCACTAACATTGCAACAACAGCATTTAAGCAGATGAAATGCCCACTGGCCAAAATTGTACAAATGCATACAATTACAGAGTGAAAGGGCAATGAATTCTTAGCATGCACATTAAACTTTGGACTTCATGAGGAACAAAAAAGAAAAACACTTAAAATGTTTAACAATGCAATCGGCACAAACATCATGTGATACTATTTGACTGGTAACATTTTAAATGGTTTTATGTTTTCATTGGACATACTAATATTTTAACTAATATTGGTTACCATCATATTATGTGTAAATGTTGCCCGTTGTCGTCCTTGAAGGGGGTCTGTGACCCCTGCTCAAGAGGTTTTTTTTCTCTGATGTTTTTTTTTGTTTCTGTTTGAATAGTTTTAGTTTTTCCTTACCTTAAAATTGGGAGAGGTCGTCAATATTGTCAAGTGTAGGCATGTGAAGCCCTTTGAGACTTTCTTTTGTGATTGAGGGCTGTATGAATACATTTGACTTGGCTTGACTTTTCATTACGATATAGCAGGAACCCAAATAAATAAAAAATAAGTTTGGTCACCTCATATTACATAAACATAACACATTGTTGAAGAACTAGTTTTGAAATTGGAGGCCAGTAAAACTGTTTGTTCAGTTATCAGTATTAGTTAGTTATTATTATTCAGTTATAGTATTTATTTTAAAAGGGAGATCAGTAACACATGACACAAATGTCAACATTTTTGAAAGTGAAGAAAATTTACAATTTTGGTATTTTAGCATGAAAAATCAAGTTGGTGCAAATAAGGCCACATAAATTGATGTACTAGAACAGATCTGGACCTCGGGCCTTGAGTTTAACACCTGTGCTACGTATATAGTCAATACTACAAACTGTTGTTTTAAACTTAATACGAGAAAAAATGCACTCCAGTGAAAGCAACACTTGATGTTTCAAGTGAGAAGTAATAAATTATATCGTGTCTCCTCAGCAGAAAACTCTTCATCTGTGCAACGTGCTGAATGCGCCATTTAAGGAGCAATGAACCATGGTGCAATGACAACAAGCTTTAAAAGGGAATGCAAAATACCGATGTACGTAATTGCTTCTGTCAGGTTTCGGATCACAAAGAGGATGAGGATGCACGTACTAGAGACCACAACACAAACACAAAGAAGAATGGGCAGGGCTCAGGATGTAAAAATCTGACAAGTCCAGTCCATATTACATCCAAAATGATGGATGATGAATTTAGAGATTTATCACTATACACCCAGTTGATATGCATATTTATTCATTTAATTGCAACTATCACTCTGTTTCTGTTCTTGCGTGTTTGCGTGTGGTAGGTGAATCAGGAGAATGTGGTGAAGGTGGGCCACAGACAGGTGGTCAACATGATCCGCCAGGGTGGGAACCGCCTTTTGATCAAGGTGGTGACAGTGAGCCGGAATCTGGACCCCGAGGACACAGCACGTAAAAAAGGTAAAATCCTATCAAATAAATACTATAGCAGGATTGTTCAAATTTTTTTTTAAAGATAATGAAAAAAAAGTCATCATTCTGACATATCAGGTGAATTTCTGTTCATCATTTCAAAACATGGACTGTACAAAGTTTTTCATACAATGTATTATCAACCTGCAGTCTGTAAAAAATCAGTTCAAATCAGTCGCAATCAGTTATTATTATATCTGGTAAACATAGAATAGAATAGATCTTTATTGTCATTGTCACATGTACAACGAAATTTAAAAAGTGCCAACCGATCCGCGCATGCGATAAAAAATATATAGAATAAATAGAATAAAAAGATAAAAAAAACAAGATAAAAACCCACAGAAGAACATACACAGACATAATCATTTACGTTTAGCTGCATTCAATGTGACTACCGCTGTAGGGTAAAAACTGTTGGCGAATCTGCTAGTCCTCGACCTAATTAATCTGTAGCGTCTGCCTGATGGCAACAGTTCGAAAAGGGAGTGGCCAGGGTGGGAAGTGTCCTTCAGAATGTTCTGTGTTTTTTTGAGACAGCGGGTTCTGTGTAGGTCTTCCAGTGTGGGGAGAGGGCAGCCAATGATCTTCTGTGCTGTGTTGATGACCCCTTGGAGCTTTTTCCTCTGAGCAGCAGTGCAGCTGGAGTACCAAACACATATACAGTACGTTAAAGTGCTTTCTATGGAGCAGCGATAGAAGGACACCAGCAGTCTCCGTGTAATGCTGTGCCTCCTCAGCACCCTTAAAAAGTAGAGTCTCTGTTGGGCCTTTTTAAGCAGCTCAGAGGTGTTCACGCCCCAGGTGAAGTCCTCCTCGATGTGGACTCCCAGGTAGCGGAAGGAGGACACCCTCTTCACACAGACCCCGTCGATGATGAGTGGTGGAATGTCCGTTTTATTTTTCCTCCTAAAATCAATGACCAGTTCTTGGGTTTTAGCCGTGTTTAGGAGCAGATTGTTCTCTCCGCACCACTCCGATAGCTGGACCACTTCGTCCCTGTAGGCAGACTCATCCCCCTTTGAGATGAGCCCCACCACGGTTGTGTCATCCGCAAATTTCACAATGGTGTTGCTGCGGTGGGCGGGGGTGCATGCATGTGTGTAGAGCGTGTAAAGCAGTGGGCTCAGTACGCAGCCCTGTGGGGAGCCGGTACCAAGACTGAGAGGTGTGGATGTATGACGGCCCACTTTCACCCTCTGGCTGCGACCCGTCAGGAAGCTCTTAATCCACCTGCAAGTATTATGTGGAAGTCCCAGGCCCTCCAGTATGTCCACCAGTCTGTGGGGGAGGATGGTGTTAAAAGCAGAGCTAAAGTCCACGAAGAGCATCCGCACATAGCTCCCCGGCTGCTCCAGGTGGGACAGTGCAGCGTGGAGGGCTGTAGCTACTGCGTCCTCTGTGGATCTATTTGCCCTGTAGGCAAACTGGTGGGGGTCAAAACCTCTGAACAGGAGTGCTGTGATGTGACCCCAGTACCAGCTTTTCAAAGCACTTCATGACCACCGGGGTGAGTGCGACTGGCCGGTAGTCATTGAGGCTGGTGATGTGGCGTTTCTTGGGCAGGGGGACTATAGTGGAGGATTTTAAACAGGATGGGACGGTGGACTCAGTAAGGGACTGGTTGAAAATCTTTGTGAAGACTCCAGCCAGCTGATCTGCGCAGTCCTTCAGGACACGCCCAGTGACGCCGTCAGGACCCGCAGCCTTCCTCGGGTTGATGGTCCGCAGCGTGCGCCTCACCTCGTGCTCCTTCACTGTGAGGGTGAAGCTGCTGCGGTCTGTGGGATGTGATGTGGCCCCTTCAGGTGGCTCGGACTCGAACCGGGTGAAGAAGGTATTGAGGACCTCTGCCAGTGAGGCGTCCCCTTCAGCAGCTCCGATGGTGGTTCTGTAGTTGGTGAGATGCTGAACTCCCTGCCACACCTGCTTGCTGTTGTTGCTGTCCAGGTGATCCTCAATCCTCTTCTTGTAGGCAAGCTGGGCCTCTCTGATGCCTCTCCTCAGATTGGCTCTGGCTGTGCTGTAGAGAGCCCCGTCCTCAGACCTGAGGGACAGGGCGGTGTCCCTCTCCTCCAGCAGCCGAAGGACCTCCCGGGTCATCCAGGGCTTCTGGTTGGGGTATATCCGTATAATTTTGTCCATTGTGACAGTGTCTGTGCAGTGCTTGATATAACACAGAACACTGTCTGTGAACACGTTCAAGTCCCGGTGTTCGAAGATGTCCCAGTTAGTCCTGTCGAAGCAGTCCTGCAACTGCTGAGAGGCGTCATTAGGCCAGGTTTTAACAGTTTTAGTGATGATAGGAGCTGATTTCCTGATGGTGGTATATGCCGGGATTAATAGCAGTGACATATGGTCAGACTGGCCCAGGTGAGGTAGCTGTTTTGCCCTGTAGCCTAGCTTGATGTTGGAGTAGACCTTGTCCAGAGTGTTTACTCCTCTAGTGGCACATTTAACATGCTGATGGAAACTAGGGAGTGCTGCTTTCAAATCTACATGATTAAAGTCCCCTGCCATGATGTGGACTGCGTCAGGATATCTGCTCAGCTGGCTGCTAATACTGCCATGTAATAGTCCGATAGCTAGCTTAGCATTAGCCTCCGGAGGTATGTAAACAACAGTCGTCATGACTACGGTAAATTCACGAGGGAGGTAAAAGGGCCTGCATTTAATAGTCACGTACTCCAGGTCCGGGCAGCAGTGACTGTCTACAGTCACCATATTAGTACACCAGTTGTTATTGACGTACATACAGAGCCCTCCCCCCTTGCTCTTACCGGAGTTCTCAGTCCTGTCATGACGCTGTGTGGTGTATCCTGCTAGCTCGATAGCAGAGTCCGGTATGAGTGGATGAAGCCAGGTTTCGGTGATCAGTACCATGCAGCAGTCCTTCACGGTCTGGTTCGCAGACATCTGTAGCCTTAGTTCATCCATTTTGTTAGCAAGAGACCTGGCGTTGGTAAGAAACAGGCTAGGGAGCGGTGGTTTGAACGGCTGCTTCCGCAGCCTGGTTAGCGCGCCGGCCCTGAAGCCTCGTTTTTGCCTCCTCTCTCTGCGCTGCCTTCGCTTCCTCCCAGCGGGGATGGTGATCCAAGGGGAGCCGGGGCGCCTGATGATATCCTCCGGTATGTTTTTCGAGCGGTGAAACTCCGCTGCGACACTCAACTCGCAGCAAACACCTATCCTGAGGAGCTCCTGCCGGTTGTAGGTGGTGTATGATTGACATACAGTGGGTACAAACACTAACAAAAAACAAACAATGCGTAGATCGGGAGAGCACTGAGCCGCTGCAACTGCGTGCGCCGCCATCTTTCCGTAGTCCGCCATCTTTCCCTAGTGCATTCTAAAATGTCAAATTCATTAAAAGTTTGTTTTTCCTCCTTAGTTTAGCCCTAATTTAGTTATGCTGTAATACTAGCGGTTTGCCAATTTGTATTATTTATCTTAATCAGCACTCTTTGTTCGTTGTCGAAATAAACTTTTAAATCCTCAATACATATGTTGAGTATATCCCACTATGTCCTGTGGACTATATGACCATTCGGAATGCAACAAATTCAGTGGATTCAGAGTCATTTGTCCATCATCACACTTTTTTTGGAATTCGTTGGATACAGGCATTTGATTGAGCCTGTAATAGTAATAAAGATCATAGCTCAAAGAGTTATAAATGTTGATGATGTTTTAGCATTTTTACTTTGAATTAGAGAATCGTTAGCCAAGGTAACACACCTGAATCTCGATTTTACACGCTTCGATATCACGCGACTTTCTGTCTAACATGGTTTGGTTATGGACCCTTTTTTTGTCGTGAATACAATTTCAAGTAGTATTTTAAATGGATGATATAAGGACCGTACGAAGCTAAATGACTAGCACGTAAACCTTAGCGCAGTGGTTCTTAATCTTGTTGGAGGTACCAAACCCCACCAGTTTCATATGCGCATTCATCGAATCCCTCTTTAGTGAAAGATAAAATATGTTTTTCACTGGTGCACAAAATGAACCGTGGATGAACATCACCTTGTTCAAAGAACAAAACCAACACAATGCATGAACTCAGAAGATTTAGGTGTATCGTATTAGTGCGTCCTCGACATTTAGGAAATGCTCTCCCTTATAAAACATTTGTAAGGCTGTTTCTGGAGGATTTTAACCTCTGCATTATTTACATCTATTTTACTTCCTCATGGACCGCTTTTTTAGTGCATTATATGGACTTGTAAGAAAGCTTCCATTTTGTGACTCCAGTTTATCAGTTTACCTCAAAAGATGACTTAAAGAAGACAATCAATAGAGTTGATTCCGTAAATAAAATGTGCTAATTGAGTGAAAAACTACTACTCAACCAAAGAATTGTAGAATGTTCTTTGAATGTTCTGTTATCTTAACATCCTGACTGGTACTGTTGCGTTTTGTTCAAGATGTCCGTCGTTGAGCAAAGAAAACAAAGATGTGGAGTAATAGTTGGTTCTTTATTTGCAAGATCTTGGGTTGCTTCACGGCAGTCAGTACAAGTGCACTTCAGCAGTTGAGAACAACCACGTCAGACTCCAGACCAGATTTATACTCGCCGCAAGCAGGAATACGGAAGGGAAGAAAAGGGAGGGGAAAAGAAGGAAAAACATATCCTCATAAGAATGTCTTGTTATCTACTGAATGTTTTGTATCAATGTGTCATGATGTTAATGAGCTCTGCCTTATGTGTAATGGAAAAGTTACCGGCCGGGTCATACCAAAGACTATAAAAATGGGACGCATTTCCTCCCTGCTTGGCACTCAGCATCAAGGGTTGGAATTGGGGGGTTAGATCACCAAATGATTCCCGAGCGCAGCACCGCTGCTGCTCACTGCTCCCCTCTCCCCCAGGGGATGGATCAAAATCACACGGGGATGGGTTAAATGCAGAGGACAAATTTCACCACACCCAGATGTGTGTGTGACAATCATTGGGACTTTAAAGAAAGCTGTGTGTGCCGTGTCTGTTCTCTGATGGAGCAACTATGTTTGTATAAATTAATATAGAATTAATATAGAATATTTAGACATTGCTGTTGCTCCCTTTTCAGTCCCCCTTTTGACCTCGACAGAGGTCAACCAAAAGGCAAGGGCAAACTAACAAAGTGTGTCATGAACACGGGAATATTGGAACATCTGATAAGCGGCCGGTCAATCTAATTCGTGGCTCTCAATTACAGGAGTAATCAGTCCGTAATCAGGCACAAAGAGCAGAATAAAAAAACACAACATCCATAAACCATGTAAAACGAACACAGATGATACTCGTGCTTATGTCGGGGTTGGGGGAAGAGTGGTGGCTGTAGGTATGAGAGTATCAATGTGTCATTAGAATGTGCGTCGGAAATTTGTATCTATTGGATGGGAGTTCGTAATTTGAGCCATATCAGTGGAGAAACGATAAAGAGAGCAAGAGCATAAATACCTAGCATTAAGAGAGTAAATGAGGGAGGACGGGGTGGGGGTTGCAAAAGGTGATACATGATCAAAAACTTCAATGTCAGCAAGAAACCGCCGTGAGGAGGAGGTCTCGCCTCAATTCCCCTGTTAAACTCGAGTGTGTGAGTGAAAAACCTGCCGCATGCTATAATGCAGGAAAAGGCTCACAAGGTCCCTTTGCCTTCATCATCATCAGTTCTCTTGCTCAGCGACGGGGGTACCGCCATGCGTAGAGCCATTCAGTTTAGTTAGTCTTCGCCAGTTGGTTCGGTTCAGTGCTAGGGGCTCAGCTTCAGCTAGCGACAGGCCCAGGTGATGTAGGTCCATCAATCCATCGAGCGCGGGGGGCACCGTTTCCAGCCGGCAATTTTTGGTAGGAAATTGAGGATAGCGTGAGTCGGGTGTTCAGGGGGGGAGTCTTTTGACATGGCCATACGAGCGCAGCCGACGTTGTGCTGCCAGGTGGGACGCTGGGGGCTGTTGGGTGCGTTCCCGCAGCAAAAAGTTGGGGACTTTATCTGTCCATTTTATCCCCTCTATAGTGCGCAGTGCTCTGGTGTCAAAGCCATCGATTCTGGCAGCCTGGGTCTTGTTGAGAGGCCAGGTTTCTGCTCTGTAAAGGAGGATTGACAAGACTGAGGAGTTACATATATCCTTAGTTTGGTCTCTCTTGATATGGACTGATGTCTCCACAGTGGTTTCCAGAGTGTTTTCATGGGAGTGGCTGCCAGAGCACGTCTCCGATTTATTTCTGGTAGCATGTTGCCGTTGCTGGTGATTATGGAGCCAATGTAGGTAAAGAATGTTACAAAATGGACTTCTTCTCCATTGATATGCAGCGGCAGAAGGGATGGGCCTCCTATGTGCATCAGTTTCGTTTTGGGCCAGCTGACCTTCAGACCCAGCTTGTTGGCTTCCTCTTGGTAGATTTCCAAGGCTTCTTTCAACTGATCAGGGTTGGAGCAAAATAGCGTGGTGTCATCTGCGTATTCCAGATCAGTGAGGCTATAACTGCCTAGTTTAACCCCTGGAATACGCGCACATATCCATTCCATCAAATCAAAGTCAAAGTCAGCTTTATTGTCAATCCCTTCATATGTCAAGACACACAAAGAAACCGAAATTCCGTTTCCTCCATCCCACGGTGACGAGACATACAAGTAGGCGACACAAAACAAAAACAAGAAGGCACAAACCATAAATAATAAATAATAAATAATAAATAAAATGGTCAATGATAGTTAAAAAGGTCTGGTGCAGCTACACATCCCTGTCTCACACTGATGTTGATTGA
Source organism: Syngnathus acus (assembly GCF_901709675.1). Taxonomy (NCBI): domain Eukaryota; kingdom Metazoa; phylum Chordata; class Actinopteri; order Syngnathiformes; family Syngnathidae; genus Syngnathus; species Syngnathus acus. The sequence continues at coordinate 20,574,447 of NC_051089.1, read as the reverse complement.
GAACCAGGTGGAGTTGGTACCGTTGACACGCACACAGCTTTCGGCATCACTGTAGAGCTTTTGAAAGAGGATGGTAATTTTTCTTGGTGCTCCGAGGATGGTGAGAATCTTCCAGAGGGTGGTGTGGTCCACAGTGTCAAATGCCGCCTTGAGATCAAGAAAGGCTATATAGAGGTGTCTGTCTTGGCGGAACTCGTGTACCTTCTCTATGATGAGGCGGAGGGCAGAGATTTGGTCTGTTGCGGAGCGGTTTGGCATGAAGCCCGCCTGTTGGGGGCGTCTTTTGCTTCTAATGGCCCGGAGGACCCGGGTGAGAAGTATGCGGGTGAAGATATTTCCTGGGATAGAGAGACTTGTAATGCCTTTGTAGTTGTTACAGACCATTTTGTCACCCTTATGTTTCCAGAAGGGGAGAATGATGCCTCTGGTCCAGTCTTCTGGGGGGTGCTCGGTAATCCAGACATGATTGATGATATGGGTGAGCCAGTCGATGTTGTCACCACCCGCTTTCATCATTTCGGCTGTGATGTTACAGATACCTGGGGCTCTGTCATTTCGAAGAGTAGCCAGGGCTTGCGAGACTTCTTCTTTTGTGATGGAGTCTGTGCTGCAGTTGTAATTTGCACTGGCATTTACGGATGATATGGTGAGAGCGTGGTCCGTATAGGGTGAGGGATGATGCAACAGGTCGCTGAAATGCTCCTTCCAGCGGCTGATACAGTCGACCTCGGAGTTTAGTATGTGTCCCTGCGCGTCCTTTACCAGGACTGCCTTCTGTTGGGGGCCTGTTTTTACTCGCCTCAGGGTCCGATACACTTGGGTGAAGTTATTGTTTTCTGCAGCAGACTTCTCCTTGCCAGAATTTCTCCCTGTCTGCTTGTATTGCTGTGTTCCGCATACTATTCAGGCGACGATATTCTGTCATATCGCCCCTGAGACGTGCAGCTCTGCGCAGTTCTATGATTTCTAGTGTTGTTGGTGATATCCAGGGAAGCCTAGGTGTATGGTGGCTGCGTCGGATGGACTCTGCGGTTGCTTGGTTTATTGTAGACACGAAAAGGTCCCAGTTGGTAAGTTCTTTCTTGGCCAGGGTCTTATACCTGTTGGTGATGGAGCGGGTAAACACTGAGGTGATGGTTGGGTCTTGAAGATGGGAAGATCTCAGTCGAGGTGTTATCTGTGATGATAAGTGAGGCTATAACTGCCTTCTAATGGCCATTCAGAAATTAAAGGGTCTGTCCTTTAATTTCAATCTCAGCTGGGCTACCAGTAAGCGGTGGTCTGTGTTGCCTAGCTGGGCCCTAACCCACGATACACACGGCAGTTGGTAAAACTGGATTTCCAGCGACTGGAGATGAGTATATAATCTAGGGCCTTATGGGTTTTGCCAGCATTGCTGTACCATGTCCATTTGTGTATATTCTTCCTGGGAAACCAGGTATCCATGATAGATAGACCTCCAGCATTGCATAGGTGCTGGAGGTGGACTGACTGTTGGTGATGGGATCTGGGGATTCTGGGCCAATTACGTTTTTGGTCTGCGGGTCTCTTGAGGTGGAGAAGACAGTGGCGTTAAAATTTGCTAGCACAATAATGATGTCATGTGGGGGTATCTGCTGGATGACCTGATGTAGTTGATCAAAGAAGGCATTCTTTGCCCGGTCGTCTGCGACCTCCGTTGGTGCGTAGGTGATAACGACTGACATCCTGCCGTGTTGGTGTTGGAAACGGGCAGTTAGTAGTCGTTCGCTGACTGGGGTCCATCCGATAAGGGATTTCCTAACCTGACACGGCATTGCTAGGGCGAAGCCATATGTAGCTGTGGTCACCCTCTTTTTTCTCACCGCTATCGCACCAGCATGATTCACAGTCCCGTGATGGAGATGTTGTATCGAGACAGTTCACGAGATAGAAGAGTGGCGTGACCTGTTCGTTGAAGTGTTTGCACATTCCATGTGGCAACACGGAAGGGATGTTGGAGATTGATAGATCGTAGGTCAGGGACGGGCGGGGGTCGATACCTTGGGTCAGTCCAGCTATTTCTGATTGGTTTCGTAACAAAAGGGGTTTTCTCTGGAGTAGGTTCCCCTTTGCCTTAGGCGACCAAAATGTTATCAATAACATCAGTCAGAGATAACACTTGCTCGTAGTAGTTCAGCCGTTGGGGGCTTGGCACGCCCACTGGTGGAGGGTAAGCACAGTTCTCACCCTCTTTGCAGCTCTGGTCCGTCCGGAAGGAACCTGAAAACATCTGCTGTGCAGTCTTTGTCTTCAGTGGCTCAGGGTAGACTACCTAGCCATCAAGGGAAAGAGGATTATTCTGCCTCTTTTTCAATTGGGAGTGGGAACGCTGTCGATGGCAGATCTGGATCTTTGCAAGAATCCTTCACAGGGGCGGGCACACTGGGATAGTGTCTCCTTTGCCGGTCAGCCGGACGGCATGCAATGTGCGCTCCACCACTGCAAAGGGTCCAGTCCACCGAGGCTCTGTCCACTTTCTCTTCAGGACTTTCAGCCAGATAGTTGGGGTGATTTGGATCTCGGCGGCCCCATTTGGGTCCGCTGCAGCAAACCACCATCCGGATCAGCAACTGGAAGGGCCGAAATTGGTCTAGGAAAACAGCGACCTTTCTGCAACTCAAAAGGGGTGTTCCCAATTCGGGCATTAACAGACATATGCACACACATCAATGCGAGAGGGAGTGCTTGAACCCAATTCAATTTCAGTGTATCTTTCAGTTGTCTATGTCTCATGTTCAATTCAATTCATGTTCAAATCATTCCACATTTTCCCAAAATGGTTCAACTGCTCAATTTCTTTTAATATTCATATTTAATAATAGGCCTTCACACTTGTTATTTTACACCATTCACTTTCTTCTTCTTCTTCTTCTTCTATTTTATTCTCCTCACTTTTCTGTCCTTCTACTACTTCCACATAATTCAACCGATTCACTCCATTCCACTTTTGACGTATTCCAAATATTCACGAGATAAGGGCTTCCATTTTTCTCGTTCCGAAAATTTTCAGTTTTTGCAAAATTCGCTAATTTACGACAAATTTTTCCCCATTCATTCTTAATGGCACATTCAACATTTCACATTTACGTCGTTCCAGTTTGAAATTCACATCATTCAGCACATTCAAATCACATTCGGAAATATTCTCGACATTCCCAAAATTGCCAAATTAAAAAATTTCACGTTTAAAATCTCCGCAAAATTTCACAAAACTTCACAAAATTTCGGTTTTCACCTCTAATTTCTACATTTTTCAAGGAATTCAACTCATTCCAACATCATTCTGCTGCATTCCCCCAGACGTTATTCAGTTTCTTCGCCTTCACAAACATTTTCTAGTTATTATTATTCTTTTATCAAACATATTCCCTATTCCTTGGAATTGGTCTATTTATGTATCTCCTACATTAAATTACCTTCTAAATATTTGTTGTTATCTTGTAGCTGTATGATTCATCACCGTTTGCAGTTCGTCTTATAAAAAAAAAAAGTTAAACCTTATCATCCCTAAATTGTTACCACGCAATGTATCCATTTCATGTTGTTGCCTCTAGTTCACTCCCTTCCTTTCGAGATCCTTCTTCTGCTCCTTCCATCACTGTATGTTGAATTCTTACATGCCCTGTTGAGGCTTCAAAAACAAGTACATTTGAAAAAACATTGAATCTCATAATTTACAAATTGATTTTACTTAATCATTTACACTCACTCCCCCCCCCTTTGACACATTCACACAATGTGTTAAATTGTGTCATCAGGGATCAAAAGGGACTAACAAAGTGTGCCGGCACAGTATCATACTGATCGTAGCTGGACTAGCTGATCCAGTCATGTCTGGTCATAGGACTGAAACGTACCTTCCCCATTGAACCATTTTGTCGTCAATGGTGCCCCTGATCAATCATCAAATCCTAGGCATTCCAATCTGTACTATACTTTCAGGTGAGAGGAATTTTATCCTCTATCGTGATCACAACACCCCAACTTCAAACTATCTTGGCCAATCATATTGCACACGCACACACCTACGCATTCACAGACACACGGGCGCCCATTCATTCACCCTTACAGCTCAACTCTCATCCCACAACAAGCAAATTTAGTATGTAAGTGAGCAAGCAAACATTGAATCCTAAAAATAATTCTACCCGTTAGGACAGTCTTGCCTATTAAATCTTTTCTAAATACATCAATCCAAGTTTCAATAAAATTATCAATAAATATTTCTACTCGAGAGGCTAAGTATGGGTCTGTGCATGTGTGGAGCATGCAGCATCAGATGGCTCCCAAAAGAATTATCCTAATCAATTATTCTCATCAAAAAGCTAAGACAAAATAGTCAGACTAATTCCTCTGGCTCTTTACTTTGTCTGATGTTTTACTTTGTCATGTTGTTAACTGTCACTTTTTATGCATAGTTAATTTAAAAGTCAAAAGTTCTTAGAGCCCGTTTAACTCTCCTTTTAATGGACACAACTCTCTGACAAGATAATTTCCACTGAGGTGTAATTAACTAATAACTATTGTATTGATTAGGTACATTGAGCAACCTAGCCCCCTTTTGACTGAATTCAATTGGGTCCAAATGTCTTTTTCCAATTTAAAAATTTTACTTGGCTAAGTTTCAACTGCTTTTAAGTTTGACGAACCAAAATATCTCATCCCACTGCTTGTTTCCTACCGTTTTAGTATACTATCTGTATTATCCAAATCTATTCCACACATTGCCATATTATCAAAACTCCTCAGTTATGTATGTCAAACTCAGTGCCAAGCAAGCTTCCATCCACTTTGACCCAAGACCCACCGAGTTTGGTAACGCCTCAGCAAGGAGTTCAGTTCGGTTGTTGGACACTTCATGTTTCACGTGTCTGTACTCATCTCTGAGAATGATGTTTTTCTTCCGGAAAACAGTGCTTGCCTCCCCCCAAGCACAAAAACAGTCTTTCTTTGTTCTTGCAATGCTCAAAGCCAGGGACCGTTATCTTTTTGGTCAAGGCTGCAGGTGGAGTCTTGGGATCGAGTTCCAGGGCACTGGGAGAGACAGACTGGGACACCAAACTCATAAGATTGTCTACAAATTTAGTTGCCATTCATTCCCAAATAACTTCTGTTTATCAAATTCCCCTAGTGACATTGATCTCTTTTGCATACTGTAAGTCCTGCAAACTCATTCTGTTTTCAAGCTACATTTTAGCTGACGGTTTTCTAGTCAATTAACTCATCTTGCGTCTGTGTTCCAAATGTAGTCTTAATTTGTTCTTTTCAACTCTTGACTGCCTAATATTTCCAGATATCAATATGATAGATAGATCAATTGGATTTGTGCTGCAATTCACAAGCAGACCCCCTTGCTCCAACTCAGCTCATTGTCTAGCTCCAGAAAATTCCTTGAACTCCCAGCCGGAGCCGTAGCTCTTATCTGATTCCTCCCTTCTTCTCATATATTATTGTTGCAAAACCTTCTTTTGGAAATTATTATTGTATCGCATTATGAAAAAATATACATCATGTGGGCGTTCGTTCGGCCCACAGTTACACATAGGATTGCAATGATTAGTCCAAGCATGCTTCTTTTACACCTGTTGGCAAGCAGTTAAACGTTCATCTCTCTGGGCGGCGGTTTCAATAGTCAATGTCGTGTATGAATTCTTTGCCCGTCAGTATTCAATCTCCCATCAACCTGTCTTAGTCTCACTCGCCATCACACACGGCCCCCGGAGTGGGCACACCCCGGCCCCGCGCACAGCCACAGCCCCGCCCGAACGAGAGAGGGCCCGGGATTGCAACATCGATACGTCACAGGTTGGCCACCCCTGTCGCGATCATACCGCCGGCCCCCACCCGCGCGCGCACAGCATACGACCACGCACAGAGACCAGGCCACACGCCCCGGGAGGAGCGCATCATCATTAGTCTCTCCCGTTCAAACTGTAGACCAACTTTCCTCCACTGGAGCCTTGTGTACCAATCACTCATTCAAATAAACACACACATGGGGATCCCCAACTTCTTCACACGCGCGCACAAACACAGTAGGACGACAACAGACTGACATTAAAATTTCACAGACATCACGCACAAACACATAACAGCAGTCAATTCTTCCAATCGGATAACCAATTTAGCTTCAGTTTTTTGTAACAATGCCACACATCAGTTTTGTGATCATCAGTAGGGAAGTGTCCAGATCTTTGAAAGTTCTTTATCCAATCAGTCATTTCTTTCCGTTTTTCATCGTGCCCTTCTGCGGAAAATTTTCCACTTGAATTGCAACAGCAGCACTCAGTTGAGCTCGCACACTCTTATCTGCCAATGGGAGTGCTTTCAAATCAAACCAATCTTTTCCTGCGAACAAATTCACCTTACATTTTCATAACTAATCCAAATTAGCATTATTAATAATATGTAACAATAATAACAACAGTAACAATTATGTATAAACAACTTCAACAATATCACAACTAGACAGTCAAGGGCCAACACCCTAAATATGTCTGCTCTGCTTTATAGCAACAGAGCCAACGCCCTATCACCGGCCCTCTACAACAAAGACAATACATGAGCACAACAGCACAAAAACACTCACAAATGACATAAAAGAAAACCCCGGATTCCCCCTCGGAAGTTTTAACACAATAGAAAGAAAACTCCGGATTCCCCCTCGGAAGTTTTAACACAATAGAAAGAAAACTTCGGATTCCCCCTCGGAAGTTTTAACACATTAGAAAAAAACCTCCGGATTCCACCTCGGAAGTTTTAACACAATAGGAAGAAAACTCTGGATTCCCCCTCGGACGTTTTAACACATTAAAGTCCGGATTCCACCTCGGAAATGTTAACACAATAGAAAGAAAACTCCGGATTCCCCCTCAGAAGTTTTATCACAATAGAAAGAAAACTCCGGATTCCACCTCGGAGTTTTAACACAATAGAAAGAAAACTCCGGATTCCCCCTCGGAAGTTTTAACACATTAAAAAGAAAACTCCGGATTCCCCCTCGGAAGTTTTAACACATTAAAAAGAAAACTCCGGATTCCACCTCAGAAGTTTTAACACAATAAAAAGAAAACTCCGGATTCCCCCTTGGAAGTTTTAACACAACAAAAAGAAAACTCCGGATTCCCCCTCGGAAGTTTTAACAGAAAAGAAAGAAAACTCCGGATTCCCCCTTGGAAGTTTTAACACAATAAAAAGAAAACTCCGGATTCCCCCTCGGAAGTTTTAACACAAAAGAAAGAAAACCATAAAGAAACAACCACTACATAAATCAAGTATCAAATTTGGGGTCGGGAAAGACAATTCCTCTACGGTGCGTAGGCCACAGTCTATGAAGGAAAAAGCCTTCTTACCTTCTAAAGGTGGGGCCCCGGGCCTCCAGACGGCAGAAGAAGTTCTCCCCCTCAGAAGTCTTAAAACCGCTCAGCTGGACATCACGTCAGGGTCACCAATTGTTGTGTTTTGTTCAAGATGTCTGTCGTTGAGCAAAGAAAACAAAGATGTGGAGTAATAGTTGGTTCTTTATTTGCAAGATCTTGGGTTGCTTCACGGCAGTTAGTACAGATGAGAACAACCACGTCAGACTCCTGATCAGAAGGTTTTATACTCTCCGCAAGCAGGAATACGGAAGGGAAGAAAAGGGAGGGGAAAAGAAGCAAAAACATATCCTCATAAGAATGTCTTGTTATCTACTGAATGTTTTGTATCAATGTGTCCTGACGTTAATGAGCTCTGCCTTATGTGTAATGGAAAATTTACTAAGCTGTGTCCCGTGTCTGTGCTCTGATGGAGCAACTATGTTTGTATAAATTAATATAGAATTAATATAGAATATTTAGACATTGCTGTTGCTCCCTTTTCAGTACCTGTGGTAACTACTATGTTCTTTTGACCCCTCAGCTCCTCCTCCACCAAAGAGAGCTCCCACTACTGCCCTGTCCATGCGCTCCAAGTCAATGACGTCTGAATTAGAGGAACTTGGTAAGTTTGCTGGATTTCCTTTGACTCCTGAGGGTCAGTGGCGGGGAAGTCGTTGTCTAACAAGTCTTCTCTTTTGCCTGTGCCGTTACCTTATTCTAATTGATTAAAAAACTAGTGGATAAAGGTAAGCGCTTTATGCTGCATGACCTTTTGCTGCCCATTTTGCCCAGCTTGTTTCTCCGCCAGCTTGCAGCATCCAAATGGCTTAGTTGGTGATGATGCTGTTCAAGTTTCTTTACTGCATTTCACTTGAGCTGGACTCTCCTTCCTCATTTCCTGTCCACTCTTGCCATCATCCATGAAAGCCGCTGTGGCTATAAAAAAAAGTCATTAGTATGATATGAATGTATTTGTCCGTCAGTATCTGTATTGATGAGCATCACCACAGAGTAGTTTTATTGTTGCATTAATATGTGGACACGATGCCAAACTGTGTACAAGGGGATAATGAGAAAAGAGAGACTGCAGAAGATAAGAAAGGCAAGGATGAAAAGGCATGGTGAAAGTATCATGAGATAGACCGAGAAGATAATGAAGTGAAATTAATGTATCCAGTTCTCAAGTGTAGTCAAACGTATGCATTAAAATATTTAATGTAGCAATATATAATAATTTGACGTGAAATAACAGCCTTAAAATATTGATAGTAAAGTACTATGTTGGCTTGATGCCATTATTTTGTTCATTTTTATTACCACTTTTAAAAATGGCCAAGACATTAGCTCTTTTAAAATAATATATTGAAATCCTAGTATTGGTGGAGTAAAAAAAACATCTTCTGCCTTATTCCCTAGCCCACTGATGTTAAACTGGCCCGCCACATCATTTTATGTCAATCCCCAAAAGAAATTATGTCCATTGACTGTTGTGTACTAAAATACCAAAATTGCAAACTGTCTTTGTTAGGGTGGTGCTCACTCTAACTTATTTTGGAAGAACCACACGGGAGACAAGTAAGTCATTTTAAACACCTGCAGGTGGAGAGTCCATTCGTCGCTGTGCGTACAGCGATGATCGAATGAGGTCTGACCCAGGCCTCTTGCAGGACCGTTTTTATTGAGAGAAACAGAGTGGGGGTGAGAGTGGGGGTGAGAGTGGACAGGATGGGGTTGAAGCCCCTGGCCTGCTGATCAAAGCATAGCAGGGGGTCTTTTACGACGTTGTGTAAACAAAGCAACTTTGATTGCTTCCTCTGCAGCTAGTCAATCAGTTCAAAAGATCTTAGCACTTTGTTCTACTACTTTTGTTAAGACAGGACAAGCTAGGTTAATTATTACAGGTTACATTCCAACATAATCATACGATCAAGATAATCTGTAAACCCTAACATATCCCTCCTGTTTTATCATATGATTATGCCAACCCCGATCAATCAAACATAAGTAAGAAAATACAATGACAGCAATAATTTCCAGTGAAGATGAGGTTTTCCCTCAATACTCCAGTCCAGATTTAGTGTGTGAGTGAAAAACCTGCGGCATGATTAATGCACGAAAAGAGTCACACGGTCCCTCTGCCTTAGACGACCAGAATGTTATCAATAACAACAGTTCAAGATAAAAATTGCTCGTGATTGTTCAGCCGTTGGGGGCTTGGCACGCCCACTGGTGGAGGGTGAACACAATTCTCACCCCCTTCGCAGCTTTGCTCCGTCCGGGGAGAACTTGGAAATATCTGCCGCGTGGTCGTTGTCTTCAGTGGCTCAGGGTGGACTACCTGGCCACCAAGGGGGAAGAGGATTATTCTGCCTCTGTTTGAACTGGGGGCGGGGACACTGTCGATGGCGGATCTGGTTCCTTGCAGGAACCCTTCACTGGGGCGCACTGGGACAGATGATACCACGTATCTCCTTTGCCGGCCAGCCGGACGGCATGTGAGATGCGCTCCACCAATTTATAGGGTCCAGTCCACGCAGGCTCCGTCCCCCTCCTTCTTGGGACCTTCAGTCAGAACGTTGGGGTGATCTGGACCTCGGTCTTTGCTTCCGTATCCGCAGTAGTTTGCTGAGCAAATCCCTATCTGGATCCGCCACCGAAAGAGCAGCAGCACGTCCGGAAAAACAGCAAAAACACCACCTTTTCTGCAACCTTTGCATTAGTCATTTGAGATGTTTCTTCTGCTCCTCTCATCACTGTGTGTTGAATTCTTACATGTCCTGTTAAGACTCCAAAAACAATTACATTTGACAAAACATTGAATCTTACAGTCGACTAAATTATTCTACTCCCCCACCCTTTTGACACATTCACGTAATGTGTCAATAGCGTCGTTGGGGAGCGAAAGGGACCAGCAAGGTGTCCCGGACACATTATCATACCCATCCCGGCTGGACTAGATGGTCCTGTCTTGTCCAGCCACAGGAAACGGGCCTTCTCCATTGAACCATTTGACGTCAATGGTGCCCCTGAGTAATCATCAAATCCTATTCATCTCAATTTGTACTATACTTACAAGCGAGACGAATTTTATCTACAATTGTGATCACGTCACCTCCACATCAACCTACCTAGGCCATTCATATGCGCGCACACTCGTACAAACTAACAGACACAAAGGCACCCATTCATTCACCATCACAGCTCAACCCCTGTCCCACAACATTTAACTTCATGATGGCCCTGAGCAGGCAGACATTGAAGTCCACCGGGCCTCAGTTACAGTCGTGCACATCCCATGTCGTACATGCATTCCCTGCCTGTCCTCATTCATTCTTCCATCATCCTGCCTTAATCTCACTTCCTACCACGCCCTCAGCACACACCTGGAGTGGGTACGACTCCACTCCGCGCGCAGCCACAGCAAGGGAAGCAAGAGGGGGAGCCCGGCATTTCCATACTGATTTATCCCAGCCTGGCCAGTACTGGGACAATCAATGCCGTCGTCCCCCACCCGCGCCAACCCAGCAAATAGCTACTCGCAGAGTCCAGAGCCCCACACCTACATCAGTCTCCCCCACAATCAAATTACAATATCAATCACCCCACTCACATTCCAACATCCGTGGAGACAATGGAACAGAACGGTCCATGTGCAACACCACAGCCTTTTCACAAGAAAATCACCACAATACCACACTCCCCCTTCCACAGTCCAGTCTCAGTGGAGACAATGGAAGGCAGAAAGGCACAGGTGAGACACTGGAGGAGCAAGCTCCTGCTGTCCTTTCACAAGCCAATTACAACAATCGCTCTCCTCTCCCCCTCACGGTCCAGCAGCAATGGAGACAATGGAAGACAGAAAGGCACAGGTGAGGCCCAACACACAGCCCCCCTTCCATCACACCAGGCCGACTCCGGGGCCAGTGCCACGCCCGCACAGAGGCAACAAGAGAGGGAAAAAATATTAAGAAAATAACAAACAACAAAAGCCCAAATCACTTATGTCTGCCGGGAGGTTCACAATGGCCAAATGATCACATACACATTCAAAAAATGCCGGGAGATTCGCTACGGCCAAGATTTTACAAATGACAAACCACAAGACGCAGGTCTTGGAACCACATCGACGACCGCCAAACGCAAATGCCGGGTCAAGGACTGTTCTTCATCTGTTCTTTGCAACTCTTGTAGTCAATTTTATTGCCCATTTGAACTGGGCAGATAGGAGTGTTTGCGAGAAGAGTTTGAGCACTTCCTAATGATTCCTCCTAACCAAAGACCATTTATGACAGGGGCTATCCCATTTATTGCCTCCTGTTTTAAAGGAGATTCTCTGGTCTTGGTCGGATCTGGGCTGGGGGAATGGATGTTAAGTCCTGTAGCAAATGGTTCCTTTGATCAGTCAAACAAATGTTGATTAGCCAGGGAAGCGCATAAACGCGTGCCCTTCCAAACACATACACCACTTCCTCATAGCTTCTTTAGTCATTTTTCAATCATCTTCCAATTGTTTACAGCAAAAGTTTGAAAAACTTGAGAAAATTTTAACTTAATGGTATGACGCCAAATGTATTAGAGAATCCATATGTCATAAAGTGTTGTATTTTTACTATCTTTCACTATCTGTCCTACTCACTCCCTCCTTCTGAGGCTTGGCAACAACCATGCCTCACACCTTGGCAAACTTTTTTGGAAGATGTGGTCTTTGCTACCGTAATTTTCGGACTATAAGTCGCTCCGGAGTATAAGTCGCACCAGCCATAAAATGCCCAAAAATGTGAAAAAAAACATATATAAGTCGCTCCGGAGTATAAGTCGCATTTTGGGGGGCAATTTATTCGACAAAATCCAACACCAAGAACAGACATGAACGAGCAACAACAGGCTAAACAATACGGTATGCTAACGTGACAAACACAAACGAGGAGCTGAGAACGGACGGGCCTGACGTAACATTCAGTTATTTAAAAAAAAACTATTACATAAATAACACGTTTATAAAACCATCTGTGTCACTCCAATTCATTAAATCCATCGATGGTCCTTTGTCAACAATGCCGTGTGCCGCGCCGCAGTTCAAATTATTCCACAGGCCCATACAACGATATATAAACTATATTTTAAATAACTATCACATAAACAATATTTTCAAACCATTTGTGTCACTCCAAATCATTAGATCCATCGATCAAATTTCTCGTCTTTTATCGATCGTCCTTTGTCAACAATGCCGTGTGCCGCGCCGCAGTTCAAATTATTCCACAGGCCCATACAACGACATATAAACTATATTTTAAATAACTATCACATAAACAACAATATTATCAAACCATTTGTGTCACTTCAAATCATTAAATCCATCGATCAAATTTCTCGTCCTTTATGTCATCCTGGTGACAGAGAACATGTCCAGAGGATATGGCGCTTTAAAGTGTTAATTACTTTATTAGATTTTTTCTCTCTATTTTTCATGTTTTGAATATGTTCAAGATAAAGATATCAAAGCATGTGAAGTGATCAACAATACTAAAAATAACATGTGAAGTGGTCAACTATACTTGTAAGTGATGTGTTAATGATCAAGTAAAAATTTGTGAAAAAAAACATATAAGTCGCTCCTAAGTATAAGTCGCCCCCCCACCCAAACTATGAAAAAAAACGCGACTTATAGTCCGAAAATTACGGTACATGTGATTCTATCATCATCTAATTTGACTTTCTTTCCAAAACGCTTCTCAATTTCCCAGTTCACACATCTTCTGCATGTGTTACTGGTTCTCCAGTTCTTTCTCTAGTTAATTATCACTCCAAAAGCAACCTTTTTTTTTTTTCCTTAGCATTTAACTTACTCAAAATCACTCTTTCTTCAAAGTCGCTCTACTAATTTTCCATAGTAGTCCCCAACAACTTCAACCATTCAACCTGTATTTTTCTTTCATTCAGGCAATCAGTCATCAATGCTCATTTGCATCTCACACACAGTCTCCAAAAAGGAGTCTTTCCATCACATTGGTCCCAATTTATCCAAGCCCCCCACACAACATTCATATACCATTTTCAACTCAAGGTTCCCGATAGAACAATCCACCAATCCAAAAAAAAACAACACGAAAAAAAACTGCTGGCAAATTAATCAGAATTTTTTCTTTGTTTTTAAATTTAAAGAACTCAATCTCTCAGATTTAGCTCGCATATAGAAGTTTGTATAATCTTATAACACAACCAATCAATTATTTCTATTAAATGTAGCATTACAATGTCTCTGTATTAGCATGAGCGGTCAAAGGGGAGGAAGCTTGTCATGCTGAAAATGTGACTTTTCCTCTGCCTCTTCCTCCGCCCTTTGATTGGTTTTGTTTTACACGACGACACACTCTTGCCAAGTGTCCCCGTTTCCCACAGTTCCAACCGTCCAAATTTGATGTGGAGATTGAATTGAATGGCGGCCTGCGGCCTTGTTGGTCTCTAACTCTTCCTCTGCCCCTTTGGGAACTTTGGAAGAAGACCGTTGTATCTTCATCTAGATCATTACCATCATCATCTAGATGAAATACATCAGAACTTTTGCCTTTTTGGATAACTTTTTCAGCATGTCTGGCCCACTGCATAGCTGTTGTAACAGTAGCAGTATCCACTTCTACCAAGTGTTTCCTCACCCAGTGAGGAGCGCATTTTTAAGATGTTGCTGATAAGCACTCTCAGCTGCATCATTGAATGGGATGCCACTGTGCACCCAGAATTCTTTTTCAAATCTTAATTGAATGGCGGCCTCGTCACTTTTTATCTTTCTATTTTCATTTTCTATTTCATCCGGAGGGGGACTCTACAACACCCCCTCCTTCCACGAGACTTAAAATCTTCTGTCCTGCCTATTTAGCTCGGACAAACCAAAGCCGTATAGCTCGTGCACCTTTAACTTTTTACGCGTTTCACAACAACACAATCACACAACTTTAGGGCTTTAACTTACTTGTCCCCTGGTTCGTTGCAGTGCCGGATCCCGTCAGTCCACCTCTGTCAGACGAAGGCAGACCTAAGATGCTGGCCCAGCGAAGAAATTCCCTTTCCAGGTCTTTCTTTACCAGGTCCTCCTAAAGGACGCTGGCTTGTCGACAATGCAGCATGTCAGCCAGATGGCGGGTATGAGGAATCCGGGTCACGGCACCAAAATGTTAGGGTGGTGCTCACTCTAACTTATTTTGCAAGAACCACACGGGAGACAAGTAAGTCCTTTTAAACACCTGCAGGTGGAGAGCCCATTCGTCGCTGTGCGTACAGCGATGATCGAATGAGGTCTGACCAGGCCTTTTGCAGGACCGTTTTTATTGAGAGAAACAGAGTGGGGGTGAGAGTGGACAGGATGGGGTTGAAGCCCCTGGCCTGCTGATCAAAGCATAGCAGGGGGTCTTTTACGACGTTGTGTAAACAAAGCAACTTTGATTGCTTCCTCTGCAGCTAGTCAATCAGTTCAAAAGATCTTAGCACTTTGTTCTACTACTTTTGTTAAGACAGGACAAGCTAGGTTAATTATTACAGGTTACATTCCAACATAATCATACGATCAAGATAATCTGTAAACCCTAACAGTCTTCACTTTCAAAAACACATTTGTTGTTACCAATACCCTTTAAAATGAATGTATTATTTGAGCACACTTTACTACCATCTGATTTTAAAACTAGTTATTCATCAATTTGTTTTCGTAATATGAGGCAATAATACATGAGTTCGCAGTCATGTACATTGTTCCCTCAATATATTGCGATTTGCCTTTTGCGACCTCGCTGTTTCACATTCTGCCATTCACACACCCATTCATACCCGCAATGTGTTCTGACGCAGCGTGTCCCCATTTGGAGCACCGACAGTGCCCACCGGCACTCCATTTTAGGTGCACACTGAATAATCGAATAGAACTTTTGAATATTCTATTCCGAAACTCTGAACAAATACGTATATGATATGTCGATGGATGGATGGATGGATGGGTTGGGTGGGTGGTTCGGTCGGTGCGTGCGCCCCGCAATTAACACATGCATTTGTTTACTTTACGTCAAATCACTGGCGGAGACTTGCAGTGTGCCATGAAAAAAAACATAGTTCATTCAAAACAACATCAGGTATAATTTAATGTTTACAAGTTCATACACATTCTCTTTTAAGATGCGTCAACTGGCGTTACCACATGGTTTAGGTTTTTAACTGTACTGTAAGTGGACTCGCAGTAACAGATACCTTTCAAACAAACCAGTTCCGGTGACGTCGCATCATCTGATCTGAGCCCATAAATGTTAATGCCAGTATGAATATTAATACATAGTGCCATGTTGAACCAAGAGCCATACGATAGTCTCTTTGTTAAACCCCCTACCTACCTGACTCTCAAAGGGCTCTGGGAGTGCCCATGAAGGCCCCTAGCTCAGTGCTGAATGCTAACCAGCAGCCTGCAATATGTGTTTACCTCTCGACAGCGAAGAGGTGGTGGTGCTCCACAGTCCAAATGGCTGCTCCACTGTAGCTTTCTTCTTTTTAAACATTGTGAATATTGGCTGCAGTGCAGATCAATGCATTTCTAGAGGGTACCGTATTTTCCGCACTATTAGGCGCACCTAAAAACTTACATTTTACTAAAAAAAACACAGTGCGCCTTATAATGCAGAGCGCCTTATATATGGATCAATTGATGAATTTGTTGATCCATACTGGTTGTACACAGTGCTCTGCCAAAATGTTTCAGTACGTTTTAGTACGACTAGTAAATTACAAGGTCGCATCGCTTCCCAACATTACGGCAACTGTAGTCAGGGGGCGTCACCGAATAGCTGTTGTACCCGCGAGGCTATTTCATTTCAAAATAGGCTGCTCCGTTAATGTTTCGAGTAAATTTACGGATTGATATGGAAGGGAAACATAGGTAAGCAGTACCAATGTGTTAGATCGAACTTTAGTCAGTTCCGATCATTTTATAGGAGATCGTTTGAGAAACGCGATTGTTTACACTTTGCTGAGGCTCATGGGAGATTGCGAGCTGAGGCTCATGGGACTTTGCGGATGGCTAATGCTATAACGATAGCTGCTATACGTACCAGGCTATTTCATGTCAAAATAGGCTGCTCTGTTAATGTTTCGAGTAAATCTACGGATCGATATGGAAGGGAAACATAGGTAAGTAGTACCAATGCGTTAGATCGAACTTTAGTCAGTTCCGATCATTTTATAGGAGATCGTTTGAGAAACGCGATTGTTTACACTTTGCTGAGGCTCATGGGAGATTGCGAGCTGAGGCTCTTGGGACTTTGCGGATGGCTAATGCTATAACGATAGCTGCTATACGTACCAGGCTATTTCATGTCAAAATAGGCTGCTGTTAATGTTTCGAGTAAATCTACGGATCGATATGGAAGGGAAACATAGGTAAGTAGTACCAATGCGTTAGATCGAACTTTAGTCAGTTCCGATCATTTTATAGGAGATCGTTTGAGAAACGCGATTGTTTACACTTTGCTGAGGCTCATGGGAGATTGCGAGCTGAGGCTCATGGGACTTTGCGGATGGCTAATGCTATAACGATAGCTGCTATACGTACCAGGCTATTTCATGTCAAAATAGGCTGCTCTGTTAATGTTTCGAGTAAATCTACGGATCGATATGGAAGGGAAACATAGGTAAGTAGTACCAATGCGTTAGATCGAACTTTAGTCAGTTCCGATCATTTTATAGATCGTTTGAGAAACGCGATTGTTTACACTTTGCTGAGGCTCATGGGAGATTGCGAGCTGAGGCTCATGGGACTTTGCGGATGGCTAATGCTATAACGATAGCTGCTATACGTACCAGGCTATTTCATGTCAAAATAGGCTGCTCTGTTAATGTTTCGAGTAAATCTACGGATCGATATGGAAGGGAAACATAGGTAAGTAGTACCAATGCGTTAGATCGAACTTTAGTCAGTTCCGATCATTTTATAGGAGATCGTTTGAGAAACGCGATTGTTTACAGAGGGCTCGTTGGTTATTGGCTAGTGGATGCATACCGCAACCCTAGTCAACCTCAGTTTGTTGCAGTATAGCTTCTATTTTATGCGCCTTATAATCCGGTGCGCCTTATATATGGACAAAGTTTTAAAATGGGCCGTTCATTGAATGTGCGCCTTATAATCCGGTGCGCCTAATAGTGCGGAAAATACGGTAATTCATATTTTGACGAGTTTGTTAGTCTTGCTACTGGAATTCCCCAAGAATAGGTAATTGGTGAGAGTAAACTGGCGTTAAGAAAAACATGTAGATTGAGACACTTTAATTTGTTATTAATTTTCAAATGTTTACAACATTCAAATCTGGGGGCTCAAGAACCTGAATTGCGTTTTTGTCTACATTTGTATCTTTTTAAGTCAAGTCAAATTTATTTATATAGCCCTTTATTACAGAAACATCTCAAAGAGCTTCACATCTTTTGATTTTACCCACCCCAAAAAAGGACAGTATTTTTTAGGAGAAAAAAAATATTCAAACAAGTGTTCTAAATAGATGTGTAAGTTTTTTCGTCTGTTTTTTTTCTCAAAAAAGCTCTTGATTTACTGTACACACTTTGCTCCATCATCACTAATTGCAGTACTGTGCCCCGTGTCAAAGTTGCACGAGCATGGATAGGGGTCAATGGTGAAAAAATAAATGGCAGGAGAATGAATTAACTTCTGCAGAAAAATGCTGATGGAAACATTCATGTGGTCAGCATGTTTTTCTTTCCAGATCTGCTGATTTTACTTGTTTACTTAATAGTACTGTTTTGCAGAAGTGGTAAGTCTACTGTGTGTATTATTATACTGTAGCCCACTTGGTATTGATACTATTACATTGCTTGTACCTTATTTAATTAGAATGAAAGCAAAGTTTACTGATGGATAATAGAAACATAATTTCTAACCTATGAGTAGTAATCAAATTGATTAATGATTGTTTTCCAAACAAATGGGGTCTGTCTTGTACTTGCAAGACTGAACAATGTTTTCTGTCACTCCAAGCCACTCTAAGGAAAAAGAAAGGTGGTAAGTTATTATAGGCATGCTAACAGTATGATCCTGTATATTGACTGTATTTTCTCCAGCTTTCTGCGATGAATTAACAATGTTTTTTATTTATTGTGGTTTTTTAAACTGTTGTTGTCTTTCTCAGCCACTGCATGATTTGCTGTTGTAACATGAAAGTGTGTTCAAGGATTTATGTCTGCTTGCTGTACAACACTTTATTGTTTGTTCATCATTTTGGCTTTTGTTTGGTTAGGATGTTTTTGAATGGTAGTCCACCAATTATTGTTTCCTGAATCTCATATGCAGGATGACACACAATTTTCTTTTGTAACACTAAAGCCTGTATCTCACTGAGCAGCGAGGGTTTGTGCACGGCCTGAATGTTGATTTTTCATCAGGGTTCATTCGAGGTTGCAAAGACATTTGCCAAAAGCTTTAATAGTCAACAGTTTTTGTCATTTACAACTCTTTGCAACCTTTTAGGAACCAGGAATACCAACATTTGCTACATGCACACTCGTGACTACATGAGATACAGGCTGAACATAAAAACCTGTCCAAAACATGCCATGCTGAGCAGTGTAAAGTGTTTGAGATTGTGTTTGTATGTCACCAAAACACATACCAAAAAAATAAACATTCTCTGTGAGTCAATGTTTGTTAATTAGGTCTGACCTAAAAAAAAAAAAAGGAAATTTGCTGTCATTTCTTCTTCTTTGTGTGTGTGTTTATTCTTCCTCCTATTCCCCCTGTGTCACCGCGGGCTTATATTTCTATGGCTTGGTACAGTAAATGTGTGCACATTTGTATGTGTGAGGAGAAAGGTTATTCCAATAAAATGATAAAAAAATGTTCAGTCAGAGATAGGTTTCCAGGGCAACCATGTTACATGTTTTGTGATGTAGTTGAAATCCAATTGGGAGGCAGCTTCCAGAGAAAGGAAATGTTTATTTTTGTGTGTGAGTAGTGTGTGGATGGTGTGTGACTGCGCTGAATATATAGTAAACGACTTAAGATCATTGATGCTCCTTTCCTCCCCTTTCCTTCCTTCCTTAAACCTACCCACCTCTCCCCATTCCTCTCCTCTGTGTATAGATGCGCAGAAGAAGAGGATTGTTTTCCGAGTCACTCTAAGTAATCGCACCTCGTAATGCATGGAAAGCTTTCTACATACGAAAGAGAAAAGTCAGGGAGGTGATGTGAGGCTAGATCAGGGCTAGCATGTAGCATCTATAAGCATAACATATGAAGTGGGCTCATTCTAATGGCATCATCGCAGAGGGAGTTAAGTCCAGACAAGTATGCAGTCGATATCTTTTACATGTTGGATTCAACAAAAAAAGAGACCAGACAGAAAGCTCACGGCATACTTGATAAGTCAAGTCAAGTCAAGTTTATTTGTATAGCCCTAAATCACAAGCAGTCTCAAAGACCTTCACATAGACTTAAATGAACAATTATTCCTCATTTGGTATTGACTGAGGAAGAACCCTAATACCGTAATTTTCGGACTATAAGTCGCTCCGGAGTACAAGTCGCATCAGCCATAAAATGCCCAAAAAAGTGAAAAAAAAACATATATAGTAAGTCGCTCCGGAGTATAAGTCGCATTTTGGGGGGCAATTTATTCGACAAAATCCAACACCAAGAACAGTCATGAACGAGCAACAACAGGCTAAACGATAGGTATGCTAACGTGACATAAACACAAACGAAGAGCTGAGAACGGCCCTGACGTAAAATTCAGAGTTATTAAAAAAACTATTACATAAATAACACGTTAATAAAACCATCTGTGTCACTCCAATTCATTAATTCCATAGATCGTCCTTTGTCAACAATGCGTGCGCGCCGCTGACGGCGCTTGCACTTCAAAATATTCCACAGGCCCATATAACGATATATAAATTATATATCAAATAACTATTATATAAGCAATAATGTTATCAAACCATCTGTGTCACTCCAAATCATTAAATCCATCGATCGTCCTTTGTCAACAATGGGTGCGCACAGCTGACGGCGCTTGCACTTCAAAATATTCCACAGACCCATATAACGATATATAAATAAGATATCAAATAACTATTATATAAGCAATAGTATTATCAAACCATCTGTGCACTCTAAATCATTAAATCCATCGATCAAATTCCTCGTCCTTTGTCAACAACGCCGCGCGTGCACCCTGACGTCAGCCTCGTCGTTATTCCACAGATCTAGTATATAACTATATTGTAGCGTTAACAAAGTACAAGGAAAGACGTGGGTTTGGTAAACGGCTCTTTATCTAACCAAACAAACTGCCAGGCGTGTGGCGGCGTGGACTTCCAGCCACGGAAGTGGAAGAGAGCTCCATAGAATAGGACCGGGCGTGCGTAAAAGCCATGACCGAGCCCCATCCACCGTCCCCGGACAGCCACCCGGCCGAACGCCGGCCCCAGACTTCCATCCACGGAGGTGAAAGAGAGCTCCATAGAATAGGACCTGGCGTGCGTAAAAGCCATAATAGTTTTTCAAACCTTCTGTGTCACTCCAAATCCTTAAATCCTTCAAACTCTTCGTCCGCCGTGTCACTTAGAAACAAAGCCGCTAATGATGCCGGTAGTACGTGGGGTCCTTCGTCATCTTCGTCATCCCGTGATCAATCTTTGTCCTTTATGTAAACAACCGCCGCGCCACGCCGTGTCGCGCTGCTGACGTCACTTGAAATTCAAATTACAGTAATCCCTTGCTACATCGCGGTTCGTTTATCGCGGTTTCACTTTTTTTTGGGGGGGGAAATTTTGGGAAAAAAAACACATGTAAGTCGCTCCTTATTATAAGTCGCCCCCCCCACCCAAACTATGAAAAAAAAACGCGACTTATAGTCCGAAAATTACGGTACTTGTATGATGCTATTGAGTCGGCTGCTTGAAAAGACTTTGCACGGCTTTCAAGGCTTAACACACCCAAGACATTTCACCTCAGTCCACTTGCTCCCCCTGTACGTATTACGCTAGTGTTTTCTGTTGCAGCTTCATCCGCAACTGAGTGTGGTAAAAGGAACCCAGTGAATGATTAGCTTGCATTTGGCTCACGAGAAGCTTTGCAAACCAAAAAACAGCTTGGTAGTTTTCCCTTTGTTCATGAAATCATGAATTGCCTTTTTTGCAGATAAAGTTGAAGAGATGACGCATGCCCAAAAGACATCACCAATTGATATGAAGATCGCAACAATCAAGCCACGGCCATCCAGTCGTTGCTTGATTACACCCACTGAACAAAATGTAAGATACCACAACTGTACTAATCTGTAAGAGTTTTATGAAGTTTAAATTAGAACAGGTACATGTTCATAAAATATTTCTGTTGTATTTGGCATCGCACAAATCTGCTTGGTTCTGGAGCTGGAATGGATGGATTCTTTTTCCATTCATTTTAATAAGGAAAAGTGTGAGAACTGAGGTTCCGATGCAACTGAAGCCTGATTCACGCAGTCGGATCATTAGCCTGTTTTTATCCTGATTTCTCCCCTCTTGACACTCTTAAGGACACTCCAATTGTCGTAATAGCTACAAAGATAATTTTGTTTGGTATTTCTGCCATGTGTTCAGATTGATTTTAATATTCAACATGTTGAATTGTTTTGACCCAACTTCTTGTGATGTGTGCAAGACAAAAAATGTGTCCAAGACAAAAATAAAATTTATTAAAATCATTTCAGGAGATAAGGATTACAGTGTTAAAATTTCAAAATGCTTGTTTTCTCTGTATGTTAGTAACAATTTTCATGTTTGCAGTCCATGTACCATGACCGCCAGGGAGTAGCAGTGGTCCCACCCACTGTGCCAGGGGCCTTTCTGGGGTTACCAGAGAAGGGCGTGCTTAGGAAGCAAAAGTCCATAGGTATGATTACATTTTAGATGTTTATGTATTGTGTAACACTGATGACATGCAACCTGAAAAATTGCAGTAACTTGTGCCCTTGTACATTATCAACTGTACCAAATATCACTTTAATGCTCAGAAGTCTTGTTCTTGCTCTGTGTGCAACAATTATATTAAATCTTATAAATTAGATATGATTATATTATAAATTATATTAGAGTATAAATTAGATATATGAATTAGAATGATGTTGGCTAACTCGGCGAACTCTCCATTGATAATACTGAGTTGTTTTTAAGATGATGAATCGTGGTCAGTGTTTTGACACTGTGTTGCTGTGCAGATGTTTTCCATAACTATGTAATGAACAATATTCATTAGACAGCATAATTAAAGAACAATTTCTTACATTATATTCTTATTATAACAACAGGTATTTTAAATTTGACACTTAAAAACTGGTCTGCTGAAAGAGGTCTCCAAGGTCTTATCTGTCACTAAAAGTGTTTTCGTTGACAAATGCATGCTGACCTTCCATATCTATTAGATGGCTGGATGGTGTATAGATTTTGATTCAAGTTACTTGTTAACATTTTGATCATTTACTTTCTTATTATTGTCCTTTTTTCATTGCAAGTTAAGATAATTTGTAATGATTTTCTGAGTAAGAGTGCCGTGGGCTTTAGCTTTACTTTACATTGATATTCTCTGCTTGTACTATCAAGCATAAAAAAATAGGTTCACCTCATTATTCTATACTAACCCTAATTATTATGTAAAAACAATACCATAATATAAACCCATATTTTAGTAATTGTGTAATTCATTCATTGTAATATCAATTTTGTGACCATCTATTTATTTATTTCCTTGTTTATCTATTTACTTACTTGTTTGTTTACTTAGTTAATTATTGTTTTTTATGTTTATTTTGGGCGGCTCGGTGACGCACTGGGTAGCACGTCCGCCTCACAGTTAGGAGGGTGCGGGTTCGATTCCACCTCCGGCCCTCCCTGTGTGGAGTTTGCATGTTCTCCCCGGGCCCGCGTGGGTTTTCTCCGGGCACTCCGGTTTCCTCCCACCTCCCAAAAACATGCTTGGTAGGCCGATTGAAGACTCCAAATTGTCCCTAGGTGTGAGTGCGAGTGCAAATGGTTGTTTGTCTCTGTGTGCCCTGCGATTGGCTGGCAACCGGTTCAGAGTGTCCCCTGCCTACTGCCCGATGACGGCTGGGATAGGCTCCAGCACACCCCCGTGGGGACTAAGCGGTTCAGAAAATAGATGGATGTTTATTTTGAATGGTGTTACCATATTCTAAATCTGTATTTACTTTCTGCTCACTTTCTTCAAGGTACAACAGAGGAGGAAAAACAGGGTTTCCTTACACCACCTCTTCTTAAGTTCTCCCGTAGCCTCTCCATGCCAGATACTTCAGAGGATATCCCTCCTCCTCCAGCCATTTCTCCCCCCTCACCACCTGCCTACAACTCCCCTGCTGTCTCAACACCCAAGAGTTACGGTACCACAAGACCCAGCTTCACCCAGAACTCACCTAACGCAGTGACAAGTATTAGTAGAACCTCAGATATTGGTACATTGAGGAGAGGTTATCACAGACAGAGTTCAGAGCATTTTGAGAGCCCGCGCACTCGAGGGCGTACACCAGTGCCCGAAAACCCTTACTCTGAGGTAGGCAATAAAAATTTGTATGTGCCAGCAAAACCAGCCCGAAGAAAGGGCATGCTAGTAAAACAGTCAAATGTTGAGGACAGTCCAGAAAAAATATGTCATATGCCAGCAAGCCCATCGGGCCCAGTTTCCATGCCTACTACACCTGTTGAGCGAACATGCTCTTCCATCCCCATTCCGACCATCATTGTCAAGGAACCATCCACCAGCAGCAGTGGCAAGAGCAGCCAGGGTAGCAGTATGGAAATTGAGCCCACCACTCCAGAGCACCCATCTCTAATGCCAGCTGTTGGTGGAAGTGGTGGTTTGCGTCCTGAAGACCCAATGTCTCTAG
Organism: Syngnathus acus; assembly: GCF_901709675.1. Classification (NCBI taxonomy): domain Eukaryota; kingdom Metazoa; phylum Chordata; class Actinopteri; order Syngnathiformes; family Syngnathidae; genus Syngnathus; species Syngnathus acus. The sequence continues at coordinate 20,550,149 of NC_051089.1, read as the reverse complement.
GCAACCCATTTGCGGCAGCTATCGCTGGGGCGGTACGAGACCGTGAGAAAAGACTTGAGGCAAGAAAGAACTCTATTTCCTTCCAGTCAGTAGATATGGGGGATGATGATTTAATTGGCCCTACACCAACACCTCGGCTTCGGCAGTCAAAATCCATTGATGAAGGCATGTTTGGTAGTGACGAGCGACTTAAGAGGATGATGGCTCCAGCAGTGCACCTTGGACCTCCTGTCGGGGGAGGCAGTGGAAACATGACCGATTTCAACACTCCAGAGCCCACAGTTGTTCGGGAGCCTCTAAACACTAAAACAGGACAATGTCCTAACTTGGACAGCCCCGTTAGTCTCCCAGCCACACCACCAAAGAGCCACTACAAGGCCAATGGAACCTACCTTCATCCTGTCACTGGTAAACCTCTTGACCCTAATTCTCCTCTTGCTTTGGCCCTCGCAGCTCGTGACCGAGCAATGAAGGAGCAACAAAATCATCAGCAAAATCTTCCTCAGGTTCCGCAAACTCCCAAACATGAAGCCCATTCCCTCCCCCTGCAGCCAAGCCACAAACCAGATCTTAATCAGCCACTCTTTATTGATACCAAGTTGCGGTCTGGGATCGAGACGAGTTTTGCTGCAATCTCCTCGGCAACCATGGGTCGTCCAGGTCGAGGCGGCTTGCGGAGGCAAATGACTGAGCAGAAATACGAGTCTGACGCAGCCCGGGAAGAGCAACAACATCAGGCAGTTGAAGAGAGGAAAAGTGCACCAGCAGATGTGGCTGACACTCCTAAATCAGCTGGGCTCTTAATGGTTCACACCAGCACAGAGGCAAGCAACAAGTTAAATTGTCAAGAGTTGGAAGGGCAGGATAGCAACAGGCCATCTGAGCTTAAAGACCCCAATCAACCTGATCCTCGCAGTGGCCCATCATTGTCTATTAATCCTCAGTCCTCCTCAACACGAAGACGCAGCATTCCTCTAGGGGAATCCTTAGATGAACCAGTGAAGCTACCCTTCCGGATACCCCCTCCTCCTCTGGCGTCAGTTGACATTGATGAGGATTTTGACTTTGTAGAGCCACTCCCACCTCCCCTAGAGTTTGCAAACAGCATTGACATCCCTGATGACCAGGCGAGTGCCATTGCACAAATGCTTCAACAACAGAGAAGGAATGGGGGGCCTCTGCTCCCCCCATATAATGTCCATGCCCCTCCACTTGTTACTGATCAACACAAACGAGTGACAAACAGTATTCCCCCTTCGTATCCTCCTCCCCCACCAGACCCAGAAGCAGGGATCAGGGACTCTGGAATTGAAGAGGTAGACAGCCGCAGCAGCGGAGATCCTCAGCACATGGAGACCACCAGCACCGTGTCAAGCATCTCCACCCTTTCGTCAGAGGGAGGCTTCTGTGACACCACCCTGGAGAGCCTTTATGCTACTGCAGATGGGCATTCCTTCCTGGTGGATAGACCCCCGGTACCTCCCAAACCCAAAGGAAAATCAGTCATCAACAGAACTTCACTTTACCATGACGCCCTAATTGAAGAACCACCAGAATCTTATGGGTCCCCACCTCAGGCTCTTCCTGCTCGAACTTCATCCTCTGAACCTCCGAGGACGCCCACTCAAAGGACATCAAAGCTGTGGGGTGATCAACCCCCTGAGCTTCATAGCCCCCCATCTACACCAGACACCAAGAACACAGTTATCACAGAGTTGAGCTCCATTCTGCAACACATGAATCGTGATAGGCCACCCAAGTCAGGAGAAAGCCTAGACTCCCCCACAGGAAACCAAGAGGCCTTTGGAACAAGGTATAAAATGACTCACTTATTTATTTATTTTTTACTGCTGTGGCATTGCTTGATATATTTCTCATTTAGTCCTTTGTTAAGTTTTTGCTAGGGCTGACATCTGCTGGTCGGTTGGTTTGATGTTTGGTCGACAAGGACCCTTGTCCGACCAAATTCTTATTGGTTGAGTAATCGTTGATCACGGGACGACAATGACTTCGGATTAAACCATTATTATGGGTGGGACCAGCTATAAAATTTAGTCTAAATTAAAATAATACTGTATTATAATTAAATAAGTCAGATGTATTTTTCTTAATAAATATAACAATCAAAAACTCAGACATGAAATAATTTGCCCTCCATTTTTTACTTCACCATTTTGAACTTTAACCAAGAGAAGAGACTACTGCATTGGCTGGCGCTGGTGGCCATGATTAAAATTGTGACCCGATCATTCTGCGAGTGATAACTTACACCCTAATCGGACTGATATGCGCTACCGGTCAACCGGCACGTGTGCGTTGTCACGCCAGCAGAACCCGGTAACGATGCTTAACTAAATCCCTCTTTTCAGCTTGTCTGATTTAGATCCATTAACCCTGTTGCCACATTTCATTGCTTGGTCTGATTTAGCATTGTGGTAAGGACCAGTCAGGTCAAGAGCATGTAGTGCACTGTAGCTGATTTAAATAATCTATCTGGTTTTGCCTCAGCAACCAGTCCCATGGGTGAAAATTTGGACAAATTTTTTTTTGGATTGACTACCACCCTAGTTTGTGTACCAATTTCAAGGTCTTGAGAGTGGACCTATTTAGGTGATCATTGTTGACAACATCTGTCAACAGTATTTGCCAAAGCTACAACAGACAATACCACCGTTCATTTGTTTATGTTACATGTCAGATCGTGAGGTCTTCCAGGTTGTTTTGGGTTTATGACAGGGTAGTCATGAAGAATATATGCTGATAACAACTACAGCTGCAAAAATATTCTTGTTGGGTTATTTATATATTTGTAAAAGTAGTATTGCAGTACCCCTCCGTGAGTCGTCACCTTATCGTGGTTGAGGGGTTTGCGTGTCCCAATGATTCTAGGAGCCATGTTGTCTGGGGCTTCACGCCCCTGGTAGGGTCACCCATGGCAAACGGGTCCTAGGTGAGGGGCCAGACAAAGCACGGCTCAAAAAACCCCTGATGAAGAAAAATATATATGGACTCAGTTTTCCCTCGCCGGGATGCGGGTCACCGGGGCCCCCCTCTGGAGCCAAGCGTGGAGGTGGGGCTTGAAGGCAAGCATCTGGTGGCCAGGCCTTCGCCCATGGGGCCCGGCCGGGCACAGCCTGAAAAGGAAACGTGGGTCCCCCTTCCCATGGGCTTACCACCTGTGGGAGGGGCCAAAGGGGTCGGGTGCATAGTAAGCTGGACGGCAGCCAAAGGCAGGGACCTTGGCGGTCTGATCCCCGGCTACAGAAGCTGGCTCTTGGGACATGGAATGTCACCTCTCTGGAAAGGAGCCCGAGCTGGTGTGCGAGGCAGAAAAGTTCCGACTAGACATAGTTCGACTTGCCTCCACACACAGTTTGGGTTCCGATACAAGCCCTCTCAAGAGGGGCTGGACTCTCTTCCCCTCTGGAGTTGCCCACGGTGAGAGGCGTCAAGCAGGTGTGGGTATACTTATTGCCCCCCGGCTGGGCACCTGCACATTGGGGTTCACCCCGGTGAGCGAGAGGGTAGCCTCCCTCCGCATTCGGGTGGGAGGACGGGTCCTGACTGTTGTTTGTTTCTATGCACCAAACGGCAGCTCAGAGTACCCACCCTTTTTGGAGTCCTTGGAAGAAGTGCTGGAGGGCGCTCCTTCTGGGGACTCCATCGTTCTACTGGGTGACTTCAATGCTCACATGGGCAATGACTGTGAGATCTGGAAGGGCGTGATTGGGAGGAATGGCACCCCCGATCTGAACCCGAGCGGTGTTCTATTATTGTCGATAGTGAACACCATGTTCAAACATAAGGGTGTCCATGTGTGCACTTGGCACCAGGACACCCTAGGCCGCAGTTCAATGATCTTTGTAGTCGTGTCATCGTATTTGCGGCCGCATGTTTTGGACACTCGGGTGAAGAGAGGGGCGGAGCTGTCAACTGATCACCACCTGGTGGTGGGTTGGCTCCGATGGTGGAGGAAGATGCCGGTCCGACCTGGCAGACCCAAATGTGCTGTGAGGGTCTGCTGGGAACGTCTGGCAGAATCCCCTGTCAGGAAGAGCTTCAACTCCCACCTCCGGCAGAGCTTTTCCCACATCCCGGAGGAGGCGAGGGACATTGAGTCTGAGTGGACCATGTTCCGTGCCTCCATTGTTAAGGCAGCTGACCGGAGCTGTGGTTGTAAGGTGGTCGGTGCCTGTCGTGGCGGCAATCCCCGAACCCGCTGGTGGACAACGGCGGTAAGGGATGCCGTCAAACTGAAGGAGTCCTATCGGGCCGTTTTGGCCTGTGGGACTCCGGAGGCAGCCGACGGGTACCGGATGGCCAAGCAGAACGCGGCATCGGCGGTTGCTGAGGCAAAAACTCGGGCGTGGGAGGAGTTTGGCGAGGCCATAGAGAATGACTTCCGGACGGCTTCGAGGAAATTCTGGTCCACCACCAGTGTCTCAGTCAACACTGTTTACAGTGGAGATTGCGTGCTGCTGACCTCGACTCGGGACGTCGTGAGTCGTTGGGCAGAATACTTCGAAGACCGCCTCAATTCCACCGACACGGCATCCATTCTGGAAGCAGAGCCTGGAGACTCTGAGTTGGACTCTCCAATCTCTGGGATCGAAGTCACTGAGGTAGTTAAAAAACTCCTCGGGGCAAGGCCCCAGGGGTGGATGAGATCTGCCCGGAGTTTTTAAAGGCTCTGGATGTTGTGGGGCTGTCATGGCTGACACGCCTCCACAGCATTGCGTGGACATCGGGGACGGTGCCTCTGGATTGGCAGACTGGGGTGGTGGTTCCCCTCTTTAAGAAGGGGGACCGGAGGGTGTGTTCCAACTACAGAGGAATCTCACTCCTCAGCCTCCCTGGTAAAGTCTATTCAGGGGTGCTGGAGAAGAGGGTCCGTCGGGAGGTCGAATCTCGGATTCAGGAGGAGCAGTGTGGTTTTTCGTCCTGGCCGTGGAACAGTGGACCAGCTCTATACCCTCGGCAGGATCCTCGAGGGTGCATGGGAGTTCACTCAACCAGTCGACATGTGTTTTGTGGACTTGGAGAAGGCGTTCGACCGTGTCCCTCGGGAGGTTCTGTGGAGGATGCTTCGGGAGTACGGGGTGCCGTACCAACTGTATCATTGATGCCAGAGCGGCCAAAATGAGTTTCCTCCGCAGGGTGTCCAGAGAGTACAGCCGCTGCTCCTCCACGTTGAGAGGAGCCGGATGAGGTGGCTTGGGCATGTCACCAGGATGCCTCCTGTACGCCTCCCTGGGGAGGTGTTCCGGGCATGTCCCACCGTTAGGAGACGACCCAGGACGCGCTGGAGAGACTATGTCTCTCAGCTGGCCTGGGAACGCCTTGGGATCCCCCGGGATGAGCTGGATGAAGTGGCTGGGGAGAGGGAAGTCTGGGAGTCATGACCCCGAATAAGCGGAAGAAGATGGATGGATGGATGGATGGATGGATGGATGGATGGATGGTATTGCAGTATTTAAATATTTTTTCATAATTGCACCCATCGCACCACACCTCTGCTTTTTCAAATCTCATGCTTTACTCTCTCAGAATTTCTTTGGGTGTTAGGTAGAAATTCACTGGGCCTGAATTAACAGCACAACGGGAGAGCAAAGGCAAATTTTTATACCTGGGAAATAGCATCGATAATCAGGGATATGTTTAGATTCAATGCCAGAAATGGACTAATGAGATTTGCTGACAGCTTCAAAGTAGTCCTTTTTGCCAATATTTTGAATGAATGTCTCATTTTGCAGGTTTGGAAACGTTAAGATACGTATGTCTGCCTTAACGCCTTGTTGGCTTGAGAGATTCCAATAAATTACCAGAAGTTATCAAATGTTTGTGAAAGCCATCAAGTAGTGATGTCCTGATAAAAAAATTTGGGCTTCCGAACCGATTTCATTAGGATGTGCTCTTTTTGATACCGATCCACACATCCTTTTTTTTTTTTACTTCAGCTCTAAGGTGCGTAAAGAATCATACATGGATCACTTCCGTGTTTTGTGACACGTACAACAAATTGAACAGTCGTGTTTCGCTCTTTTTAAATAAACCTATGAGTCAAGTCAAAATAAAGAACAAAATAATATATTTTAATATTTTGCATCTTACGCCTTAGCAAAACTCAACTTAAACTGTATGATAAGAGCTCAAGCACACCCACAGCTCTTGTTGTATATTACTATTACCGTGATTTCCCATGCATAATGCGCAAAATTTAACTAATTTATTGTCCTAAAATCTGGGGTGCGCATTATGCATGGGTACAACCATTTTTGAAGAAAATCTCCCTCGAAATAAAACTTGAAATCACCTTTCTTCTTGTTTGTTGTCAATCGCGCATCGCATTCAGCCATCCTGCCCAACACTCTTAGTCAGTAAAATTCATAATTGACGACACATCGTTTGATGCGATGGTGCAATCCTTGATGGTGTGTTATTGTCAAATATTGTTTGTTTTTTAATCTCCATCGCAAACCGGATATCATACGGAGGCCGCCATTACAGATGCACAGAACGGATGCGCAAGACACGTCAGCTATATAAAGAGCGAGAGTTCAGTTCTAAATGCGTATTACAGGTAATATTTTATTTCACAACACTTTGCCTTGTTCCTTTCTTCTCTGCTGTTCACTTCAAACACGCTCCATACGAACACAATGCTCTCGTATCAGACGCTTGCTCGATCACCTGCTCGTTTGCTGTCACAATGTACCCTACACAAATCCGAAACATTTCTTCGCTATCGAGTTTGCTAGCGCATGCGCAGTGATACTGACCGGCAGAATAACATCCGGTTGTTCCCGAAGATGATCTTTTTTCTGAAATAATTTTACGTTTACGGACTTAAGTAAGAGTAAAAATTTGGGTGCGTATTATACATGGGTACAGGCTTTTTTCCAGCATCGACATGCCATTTTTAGTATTATGCACGGGGGCGTATTTTACATGGAAAATTACGGTAGTTGCTGCAAATATGACATGTTACTTGATGATATTCTCATCGTATTTTACTAGAGACAGAATCAGTAAGAATCCAGTTGATAAAACTCAAAGAAATGAGAAATTGTTTGTGGAAACAGTACCTGAATTACATCAGCTCATGGTTTTTTTTCAATCTCATAACTCGGCATGAGATGGGAAATAAAAGCCGAATAAATTATTAATTGGTGGCATGCATTTTGCATGGACAGTCCATTGCTCATCTTGGGGGTGTATAAAGCAGTGGGAAAATGGTTGATTGCGTTCGGCAATTCTTTTTTCAGTTCCAATTAACAAAGTAAAACCAAAATGGTTACATCCATTTTTATTCATAACAGTGAGATGCCCAGCAGCTGCATTAGTCTTGCCTTGCATCACTCCATTCACGCTTCATGTCACACGCTACCATGTTATCCTCATTTCCATCATCTGTGCTTGGTCTGTTGACCTTACATTTGTACTCATTTCATTTTCAGCTCATCTCCATTTACTCCACTCACCAGTAGTATCTTCATCTCTTCTTTCTTGATGCTCCCCCAGTCCACCCTCACAGGTAGGGTCCATTGGCATCAAAGTCAAAGTCTGCTTTATTGTGAATTTCTTCACATGCCAAGACACACAAAGAAATCGAAATAACGTTCCCACTATCCCACGGTGACAAGACATAGTACACAATATATACATACAAGTAAACAACACAAAAAAATAAAAACAAGAAGGCACAAACAATGAATAAATAAGAGGGATGAATAAATAATAATAAATAAACAAATAACACAATAAATAAGAGGAGCAAAAATGGAGCAAGTGTGCATACAGCAGACAGTCAGAATATAGCGCAAAAGTACAGGACGCTACGCAGAAGGGGGGAGAGAGTTCAGGATCCTAACAGCCTGGAGAATGAAGCTGTTGGTGAGTCTGGTGGTGCGGGAGCGCAGGCTCCTCAACCTCTTCCCAGAGGGCAGAAGATCGAACAAAGAGTGAGCGGGGTGACTCACATCACTCACAATCGTGGTCGCCTTGCGGGTGAGATGGGAGGTGTAAATGTCCTTCAGGGAGGGGAGTGAAGCACCAATAATCTTACCAGCCATGTTCACTATGCACTGCAGGGCCTTCATGTTGTATTCAGTGCAGCTACCACCCCAGACAGCGATATAACTGGAGAGGACGCTCACAATGGTGCCACGGTAGAATGTAGCCATGACGGCCGGAGGAGCACTTGCTCGCCTGAGTTTCCGCAGGAAGTACAGGAGGCGCTGAGCTTACTTTGCCATATTTGTTTATTCATAATAAGGTTTGGGACATGGATTTTACCATTTAATATGGCCATTTGGTACGCAGTCATATATAGTAAAAAGATTCGGTAGACTGCAAAGTTGTTAGTAAGTTAAAAAGCCAGGAATTTATCAAAGACAAAATGAACATAATTCATTTAGGTTACTTAACACAGTGTTTCTTGAATTTTTCAAATATGCTCCATGCTTGTTAATATTCTGTTTTATTTGAAATAGAACAGTTTAAATACAATACAGTAGCCGCTTTTCCCAGTGTCGTCAGACCCCATCCTTTTGTCTTCTCTTAAAGTGTGTTTACCGTCCGCTAACTGTGTTTGAGCATGTAATAAGACAACGATTTAAATGCCAGAAGTCAATGCTTGAAAATTAGCGGTTAGCGGGTCATAATTAGCATTTTCCTTACTAAAATCAGGGCTGCTCTGATTGATCTGTGGCGATAATTATCAGCCGATATTCGTGAAAAAGTGTGAGATTGGTGAATTTGATTAAAGCGAATAAGCAGTCGAGTCGAGCTTGGTGGTACTTACACCACAACTACCTAGCTAACAACAAGTTTTGCTGACTACTAATGTGGGTCATCACGTTGCAAACTCACTCTAGAGTCAGTAACCATTACCTCCATGGTGGCAAATAAGCTACACATCTAAAAAGTATCATTCCTTTAAAGGGATATCAAGGAATGACTGAAGTTATGCTAATTGCTAAGATAAACTAATTCTTACACAGCTAGCGTGTTTAACACCGGAATTAAGTGCTTTTAGAAGCGTATGTTTGAGCCCGAGTAGGGTGGACGGTTATTAGCCACCTTTTACATTTGTACTTGTATTTTAATGCATCATGGGTGAAAAATGCTACATGTTGAATTGCTGAGATCAGATGTGATGGTAAACACTTTTAATGCCACTCTCCATTAAGATAAGCGTTTTTTAACAGAATGAATCATGAATAATGCAGATGAAGTATCTTTTTTTCATGACTTTGATACCAATGTTCCAACTAAAATAATGATGACAGCTTTCGCCTTGTGGCGCTGGTTGGCGAACACATTGCAATATGGTTTATCGTTCATTTATGCTAACATAGTGTTCATAATGTGACAACTGTCAGTGGATTCATATGTAGTTCTTGTCTAAATTGAGAATTATTAGTGGGTGACTGACTGTCATGAATCTTGAATAGAAGCAAATCCCGTTGAAATCAGATGGTTTTGGAACGTGGTCTGTCTCATTCTTATGATGTGATGCTCAACATGCCTTACTTATATTTTAATTTAATCCCAAGACCATATACTCCATTTGAATGCCAGCAGTTAAAATGTCAGTTTTCCATAGTATATAAATATAATATATATATATATATATATATATATATATATATATATATACATACATATATAGAATAGAATAGATCTTTATTGTATATATATATATATATATATATATATATATAAGACGACCCCGATTCTTGGCTCGGATGGTTATGCTCTTTTCGCCCCCGGGTGTCGGTCAGAACACAGGAGGGAAGACGTGGTTCAGTTTTGATTGCTTTACTGAATTATTGGCAAAAAAGTAACAGGCACTGTGGGCATACAGGCAAATTGGCAAAAGGGTATTGTGTGAAGCGTGTGAAGGGTGTGTGTAGTTTGTGGGGTGTGTGGGTGTGGTTCTGCCACAGACAGAAATACAATGCGTAAGTCACCGCTCAACATCTGACGTCACACAACACTCGTAGACGGCACACATTACATAACTAACTGCGCATAACGGTTCCGCTATACTAAATAACCATAAATGAAATACTCTCGGCAACACACCAAACATAAGTCATCGAGACAACAAAACACATTTGCTGGCGACCATTAGTTGCCGTGCCGCTGCGTAACGGCTACTCATACGATGCGAGGCGAACTTAAAGGAGCGTGCCGGAGCTGTCAATCAAACGGCGCCCACACGAAGCAAACCGCGATCGGACAAACGGCACAACAGTGGACAGTAGTAACAATGAAATGTATATACCGTAATTTTCGGACTATAAGTCGCGGTTTTTTTTCATAGTTTGGGTGGGGGGGCGACTTATACTCAGGAGCGATTTATATACATATATGGTTTTTTTTTCACTTTTTTGGGCATTTTATGGCTGGTGCGACTTATACTCCGGTGCGACTTATAGTCCGAAAATTACGGTACTCACTTTGTGTCAAAGATGCACACGATGACAGCAACATACTCAGTCGATACCTGCAACCTTTAACTTACCGTTGCGCACGAGCTCCAACAATCACGATAAGCTGAGGTAACTCACGCGAGACTTAAGGCGCCGTGACGTAACTTCACTTTAAAGATATCTGGCACCATCTAGTGTTGTGAATGGTTATAATGTCTAGACCCCGAATGTAAGACGACCCCCATTTATTCAGTCTTATTTCAATGCAAAAAACATCGTCTTATATTTGGGCCAAAACGGTATGTCTCCTTAAAGCAGTGCATCTCAAATAGCAAAACAGGCCCACCAGGGGAACATGATAATTAGATACAATGTTATGGAGGTGTACTTATTACAATTTAATAGACAAATTCATAGTAACTGAGGTTAATATTTTCCTCTTTTTTCAAGTCAAGTCAAGTTTATTTGTATAGCCCTAAATCACAAGCAGTCTCAAAGGGCTTCACATAGACAAACAATTGACAATTGACATTTTGCGGAGCGTAACAGAAAAAAACCTAGCACTACCTTAGCACAAACCAATATAGTTGTTGCCCCCACTGTGGCATTTTCAAAGTGTATTATACAGGTCTCTAATTGCACATTCTTATATAGCTCAAAATTTGTGTAGTTTGAGGGCATGTTGTCTGATGTGACTAAACTCAATGAAGTCACCGTTAGGCTGTTCTGATGAACAGGTTGTATTCAGTTGTGAGCCCTAAAGTAGTGGTGCACATCCTGGGAAATTCTACTTATTGCTTGTAATCTGTTGTTTTTGTATGCTGCTGCTCCAAAACTATTGTGTCGTTGTGTAAACCCGCTGATATACAAAGGTTGGGGCTCTTAGTATGGGGAGAGATTTGTGTAAAAATTCCATCCAAGCATTTTCTAAACCGTTTATCATCACGAATGATAAGTCAGCTGGAGCATATCCCAGCTGACTTCGGGCAATAGGCGAGGTACACCTTGAACTTGTTGCCAGTAAAATCACCATTTTGTAAACATTTACTCACACAAATACAGCCGCGATTTTCCTATGTTTTTCAGATCCACAAATATATTGGTGATTTTCACGTGTTATTCCAATCCACAATTATATTCATGATTTTCACGTGGTTTTCAGATCCACAAATACCGTTTTTTCCATGTATAATGCGCAAAACTTAACTAATTTATTGTCCTAAAATCTTGGGTGCGTATTATACATGGGTACAACAATTTTTGAAGAAAATCTCCCTCGAAATAAAACTTGAAATCACCTTTCTTCTTGTTTGTTGTCAATCGCGCATCGCATTCAGCCATCCTACCCAACACACTTAGTCAGTAAAATTCATAATTGACGACACATCGTTTGATGCGATGGTCCAATCCTTGATGGTGTGTTATTGTCAAATATTGTTTGTTTTTTAATCTCCATCGCAAACCGGATATCATACGGAGGCCGCCATTACAGATGCGCAGAACGGATGCGCAAGACACGTCAGCTATATAAAGAGCGAGAGTTCAGTTCTCTACCTAAATGCGTATTACAGGTAATATTTTATTTCACAACACTTTGCCTTGTTCCTTTCTTCTCTGCTGTTCACTTCAAACACGCTCCATACGAACACAATGCTCTCGTATCAGACGCTTGCTCGATCACCTGCTCGTTTGCTGTCACAATGTACCCTACACAAATCCGAAACATTTCTCCGCTATCGAGTTTGCTAGAGCATGCGCAGTGATACTGACCGGCAGAATAACATCCGGTTGTTCCCAAAGATGATCTTTTTTCTGAAATAATTTTACGTTTACGGACTTAAGTAGGAGTCAAAATGTGGGTGCGTATTATACATGGGTACAGGCTTTTTTTCCAGCAGCGACATGCCATTTTTAGGGTGCGTATTATACATGGGGGCGCATTATACATGAAAAAAACGGTACCTTCGTGATATTCACGGTTTTCGGATCCACAAATATATTTGTTATTTTCATGTGTTTTTCCAATCCACAAATATATTCGTTATTTATTTTTTACATATCTCAATGAACGGAAACAAGCCATCTTACGCTTCTTGTTTAAAAATTGAAAAAACGGGAAGCAAGCCTTATATTGTCTTATATCATTCGTTTATGAAATAAAAGTCAGGAAACATAATGCAACTGCAATTGTTTTCCCCTCGAGCTGGCTTTATCTTGAAGCCGGAAGGCGTTCTTCATGTGTTGCTACTTCTTCTATGCCGCTGTAGAAGCATTTGCCAAATGCTTAATATATTGTATACGTCCGCGCATAAGCTGTCCCATAAATGATTTTCTATTGGAATTATTTTTTCAATTATATCAACTGGGAAAATAGTATTGTCAATTCCTAACAATTTCTTCTAACAAATTACCGTATTTTCCGCCCTATAAGGCGCACCTAAAAACCTAAAATTTCTCAAAAGCGACAGTGCGCCTTATAGTCAGTGCGCCTTATATATGGATCAATTGATGAATTTGTTGATCCATACTGGTTGTACACAGTGCTCTGCCAAAATGTTTCAGTACGTTTTAGTACGACTAGTAAATTACAAGGTCGCATCGCTTCCCAACATTACGGCAACTGTAGTCAGTGGGCGTTACCGAATAGCTGTTGTACCCGCGAGGCTATTTCATTTAAAAATAGGCTGCTCCGTTAATGTTTCGAGTAAATTTACGGATTGATATGGAAGGGAAACATAGGTAAGCAGTACCAATGTGTTAGATCGAACTTTAGTCAGTTCCGATCATTTTATAGGAGATCGTTTGAGAAACGCGATTGTTTACACTTTGCTGAGGCTCATGGGAGATTGCGAGCTGAGGCTCGTGGGACTTTGCGGATGGCTAATGCTATAACGATAGCTGCTATACGTACCAGGCTATTTCATGTCAAAATAGGCTGCTCTGTTAATGTTTCGAGTAAATCCACGGATCGATATGGAAGGGAAACATAGGTAAGTAGTACCAATGCGTTAGATCGAACTTTAGTCAGTTCCGATCATTTTATAGGAGATCGTTTGAGAAACGCGATTGTTTACACTTGCTGAGGCTCATGGGAGATTGCGAGCTGAGGCTCGTGGGACTTTGCGGATGGCTAATGCTATAACGATAGCTGCTATACGTACCAGGCTATTTCATGTGAAATAGGCTGCTCTGTTAATGTTTCGAGTAAATCTACGGATCGATATGGAAGGGAAACATAGGTAAGTAGTACCAATGCGTTAGATCGAACTTTAGTCAGTTCCGATCATTTTATAGGAGATCGTTTGAGAAACGCGATTGTTTACACTTTGCTGAGGCTCATGGGAGATTGCGAGCTGAGGCTCGTGGGACTTTTGCGGATGGCTAATGCTATAACGATAGCTGCTATACGTACCAGGCTATTTCATGTCAAAATAGGCTGCTCTGTTAATGTTTCGAGTAAATCTACGGATCGATATGGAAGGGAAACATAGGTAAGTAGTACCAATGCGTTAGATCGAACTTAGTCAGTTCCGATCATTTTATAGGAGATCGTTTGAGAAACGCGATTGTTACAGAGGGCTCGTGGGTTATTGGCTAGTGGATGCATACCGCAACCCTAGTCAACTCAGTTTGTTGCAGTATAGCTTCTATTTTATGCGCCTTATAATCCGGTGCGCCTTATATATGGACAAAGTTTTAAAATGGGCCGTTCATTGAAGGTGCGCCTTATAATCCGGTGCGCCTTTTAGGGCGGAAAATACGGTAAGTAAAAGAAGTGCTCTACAAGTATTTTGTTTTAAAGTGGGAAAATGTGTTATTTTGTTGGATGTATTTTTTATGATAAACTTGCTACTCATTCTAGCTAGATTCCATATCCATAAATGAAAATATAGTAGCTAAAACCCAAACTTTAAACAGTTCATCATTTTCATCATCATCATCAGTTAGAAAAGGAAGAAGGGGGGGGTGTCTATGCAAAGAGCACGGCGAAGAAATTGTTGCAGAATAAGAATGTTTTTCGGGTTAAGGCAAAACAAGCTCTTCGGAAGCACACAAAAAAACCGTTTTTTGTGACGTGTAAAATAATTACCTCATAGAAGATCATATAAGGCTTGTTTTCCATTTTTCAATTGCCAATTTTTAAACGGGAGATTGTTCGCTCCCGTCCATATATTTGTTCATTATGAAATTAAGAATATATTTGTGGATTTGAAAAACACGTGAAAATGGTGGATGCATTTGCATGAATAATTTCAACACAAATTTCTCCTCTTAATTGCGGGGGTGAATTAGCTATCCAAGGTAAGTTAGTTTAGTGTTAAAAGAGCACCAGACAATGCCCTCATGTTAAATGGTCTACAGAAGGTGTAGGTGCGCCTGCCTCCATGGCTGTCAAACAGATGGCAACATAGAAACATAAAATGGCCTAGATTCACACATGGCCGGCCTCTCGCTCTCTTCTTTTACCCTGTCTCGCTTCCTTGACTTGCTTACTATTGTGCTCATTCTTCTTCATCACTGTACTGGAATGAACCTCAGCAGCAGTGGTAACATCCTTTTTTTGTTCCTTTGGATGCTGATAGGGATTTTTTTTCCTCTTTCTATCTTTTTTTTATCCCTGTCTCTTAGCCTCCCAGATTAAAATGTGCGTTGGTTGTGCCTGTGGATGAAATGGTTGCCAAGCAACCAGCTGATGAGAGCAGCCTTGAGGCCTGCAGTGATGTCAGCCTGCGTTGAAAGGGCATGTTTGCACGTGTGTGTGTGTGTGTGTGTGTGTGTGTGCGCGTGTGTGTGTGTGCGTGTGTGCGTGTGTGTCTGTGTGTGTGCGTGCGTGTGTGTGTGAGTGAGTGTGTGAGTGAGTGTGTGAGCATGAGGATGGAAAGCCTAACCCACAGCGGAGTTCAACATAATTTTATTCAGGTCACGTGCCACGCTGCTTTAGTAGACCACCATTATGTAATCGAGCACAGCTGTGTGTGTTTGCGTGTGTGTGAGTGTGCGTGCGTGCATGTGAGAGAGAGGGAGCGCTCTACCTTCTATAAATAAATGCAGCATGTGCAATTTCACCACTAAGTGTGACCCTTTTACGTCAGGAGTGTCAAATGTGGCCAGTCGTGTAATTACATTTGACCCACGAAGACAAATTGGTCAATACTAAAATTGCAAAGTGTCTTCACTTATAAAAAATAGAGATGTTTCTAGACATTTTTATACCACTCATCTTTTAAAAAATGTGAACAGTTCTTACTAGTCTCTGATTTCAAAACTAGTTATTCATCAGTTTGTTGTGTAGCCTATACTGCCTATAACATGAGACATTCATATGTATATTTATCTGGGTTGACAGTCATAATGGCCCTCCGAGGGAAACTATTACTACGATACGGCCCGCGACAAATATGAGTTTGAAAAATGAGTTTTAGCAGAGTATGCTAGAAAGAAGCAAAGAGTCATACGTTTTTTAGGCGTGGTGCAAGCATGGTCTCCCACTTCCATATCACTCTGGCTCTGCATCACTCAAGGCTCAGAACAGGACGTTTTAGAACTCTAGTCTTTTTTTAATTTTTTTATTTTATGTTAACAGCTATTTCTCTGATTTGTCGTGTCATTCCATGTTTCCATCAAATTGCTATGCTTTAAATTCATTTGCTTTAAATCAAAAGCTGTGAAGAGTGCCAAAATTACTACGCAGGGTTGTTATGTTTGAACTAGTGTACGCATTGCTGTAAGAATATGTCATCACGTGGAATAAGAAGGAACAAGAAGGCATGCTCAATTACTGATGTACTTAATCATTTTCAATATGACTGCTTTAGCAGTGTCTAGGGCAGGGGTGGGCAAACTTTTTGACTCGCGGGCCGAACTGGGTTCTAAATTTGGACCGGAGGGCCGAACCAGGAGCAGATGGACGTTGTGTTTGTGAAGTAATATAAGCGACCTGTAAAGGTCATTGCATAAAATATTTTGGCCTTTAGTAGGTAGTAAAGCATGGATATTCCAAACAAGTTTTTTGAAAACAAATGCATTTATTAACAGCATTAAAAAAAAAAAATCACTAAAAAACTGCTATCAGTGATTCTCATAAAATACGACACTGTTATTATGAATAACAGTCTCCAGCACTTCAGTGCCTGCAGGTCAGATTAATGAAAGATGTTTATCTTATGAGATCACATCAAACGGCAAACATTCTGACCAAATATATCATCTTGAAGAATCGGTGAAAGCATACATCCAAATAAAGTAATCAAAACGGCAACACGGTGAGGGGTATCTGAAAATCAGAGCAGAGTTTTAACTCACAAACACCTGGTAACAGAGGTGAGGAAACGGGAAACACTTCCTTAAAGTAAGCCTTAAGAACTTTACAGGTTAAGATTAGTCGCAAACAGGTGGTGCATCAATGTCCTTGAGCATCCTGCATTGTTTGAAAATAAGAATGGTCGCTAGTTTCAATCCCTGGTATGTGTACATATCATATTCAAAATGCATTTTTTTACAACAAACTTGAGAGCCTCCCCTTCATTTTCAGTGGGAACAGTGTTGTTGGTCTCCCTTTTTTGCTAGTGCGTCATAGTCTGGAGTAGAATTTGTTGTGGCAATTCTTAGGAGAGATCCGAGGTGTGACGGGTTGATGTTGATGTTCATGTGGCTGAACGTCACATCGCGTACGTCGAGCCAAATTGGCCACTCTTTTTTAAACACTCGGCACTGTGTCCACTTTGCTTTTCCTTGGGCGACTCATTTTAATAGAAGGATTCCAGGGGAAGGTTTGTGGGTGGCTTTACCGTAAAACTGTATCTGAAAGCTCAGCGCGCGAATTACAAGAATGCTGTCGTCACAGCCCACGCTCTAAATTCGGGACTGATACAAATAGAGCGCGAGTGCGCCATGTCCGTACTACTGAGTACGCACTTGTGAGTGTGCACCGAGCTTTCAGACACGGCTTCCGGTAGTAAATGCGCAGGCGAGCGGTTCCCCATCTACTGGGGAAACGCAGTCATTGCAGGCAAAATGACAAAAAAAAATGTTTAATACAATTTATTCAGGGTTGGCGGGCCGGATTAAACGGTCCCGTGGGCCGGACGTGGCCCGCGGGCCGTAGTTTGCCCACCCCTGGTCTAGGGGCAACATGGCTCAGTGGTAGACCTGTTGTCTCGTAACCTTGATTAACAGCTATTGTGACCATGTCGAAGTATTCTTGAGCAAGATACTGAACAGATGCACACCATTTTGAATAAGGATGGACTTCTGCCGCCGAAGAGTGACGTTGCTCATGTCACAGCTAGTAAACGAAATTGATTGAATAGTTTAATTTGAACCGAGGCCAAACCATGTTGAATTGTGTGCTCTCCAGACCCACTTTCTTAGTTGGTGCGGCTTGCCGGCCTAGGAGTTTTCTTTCTTTTGGTATTTTGATAGACTTTGCGCTGGTAGAATTCAGAGTAACAGAGGTTTGCGCCGTTGTAGGATGGAAATTGACTTTTCCCCACGGGTCCCTCATTTGCATCAAAATCAAGGTGATTGAAACGCAAACCCGAGTCCCCCGGGGCAGACATTGCGCAAACAAAAGAATCACCCTACTTGGGGATCATACCCGTGGCCACAGTGGACTAACTGTTGAGCTAAAATTCCAGGCCACCGGCGCGTCTCATTGCCTTTCATGTTTCTCTGTGCGGGAATGTCCCCGTTGGACCACAAAGTTCAGCAGGCACGCAGTGCAGAAAATCTGGCCCATGCTCAAATGACACGAAATGTCACCGTTCTGACACGTCAAGCATAAACCAAGCTTTGGCAGGATATGCATTTATGGGGGAAAAAAGCAACCTAAACATGCAGCTGTGTCACTTTGAAGCAGTACAGAGTCAATCCAATAGCATGACTAAAACAAAACATCCATCTATCCATCCATTTTCTGAACCGCTTAGTCCCCACGGGGGTCGCGGGTGTGCTGGAGCCTATCCCAGCCGTCATTGGGCAGTAGGCGGGGGACACCCTGAACCGGTTGCCAGCCAATCGCAGGGCACACAGAGACAAACAACCATTTGCACTCGCACTCAAACCTAGGGACAGTTTGGAGTCTTCAATCGGCCTACCAAGCATGTTTTTGGGATGTGGGAGGAAACCGGAGTGCCCGGAGAAAACCCACGCGGGCCCGGGGAGAACAAACTCCACACAGGGAGGGCCGGAGGTGGAATCGAACCCGCACCCTCCTAACTGTGAGGCGGACGTGCTACCCAGTGCGCCACCGAGCCGCCTAAAACAAAACATTTTAATAAAATATGTGACACTCATGAAGAATGCTGATTGAATGCTAATGTAGTTTAAGATACACTGACCAGCACTGCTGATTCAGAAAGCCCTGGGAAATCTTTTGCATGCCAGCGATCTGAAATTTGATTGGACGAAATAAGAAAAACATAGGGTTAGGGTTATTGAAAATTGTTATATTTCTGTTTGTGGACTTGCTTGAACTGAGAGTTTATGTGTGTGTGAGACAGTGCACACAATGTTAACTGTTAAATAACTGTCATTATCTTGGTGTGGGACATATTCAATAAATCTGGCTGAGCAGAGGCCTGTGTGTGTCTGTCTCTCTCTGTCTGCGGGGGGGGGGGGTGATGTGGCTCTTTGCGGGGGGGGGGGGGGGGTGATGTGGCTCTTTGGAATGACACAGTCAAAAATGTGGCTCTTCGCCTCTGACTGGTTGGCCACCCCTGCTCTAGACCCTGCAGACACTTTCTTGGCCCTCGGTGTCGCTAAAAGGGTAGCGTTTTGCGAACGAAGGTTACGAGACGGAACATAAGGAACAACTAGGTCGACGAAATACGAAGGCGCTAAGCCATGCAGTGATTTATAGGTTAATAGAAGAACCTTGAAGTCACATCTTAAATGGACCGGGAGCCAATGTAAGTTGGCTAATATTGGGGTAATGTGATCAAATTTTCTTGTCCGTGAGAGCAGCCTTGCAGCAGCATTTTGTACTAACTGTAGACTTTTGATGCGGGACTTAGGAAGACCAGAGAATAGTACATTACAGTAGTCCAGGCGCGACGTGACGAACGCATGTATAATAGTTTCCGCATCACCGGTCGAGAGGATCGGACGAATCTTTGCAATATTACGAAGGTGATAGAACGCAATTCTGGTTATATTCTTAATGTGCTTTTGAAAGGAGAGAGTTTGGTCAAACATTACCCCGAGATTAGTTACAGTATCGCTCTGAGTGATAGTACGATTATCTATAGTTATAGCGGTTTCCTTGAACAAGTGTTGAAAACGAGTTGGACCAATTATCAACATCTCAGTTTTATCTGGGTTAAGACGAAGGAAGTTGAGAGACATCCATTGCTTGATCTCCGCAAGGCATGCCTCAAGATTACAACAATCCCGCGGATCTGTCATCGATAACGGCATATATAATTGGGTGTCATCCGCGTAGCATTGAAAACTAATATTATATTTACGTATTATGTCCCCAAGCGGAATCATATAAATATTAAATAGAATTGGTCCGAGAACCGATCCCTGTGGGACACCACACGTAACATTATAGAGCTCAGAGGACGCATTGCCATGGACCACTCGGTGCGTCCTATTTGATAGATAGGAATGGAACCAGCCTAGTGCTGACCCTGAAATACCAACACAACTTTTAAGACGCCCTAATAAAATATCAAAGTCTACAGTGTCGAAGGCAGCACTAAGATCGAGTAGTAACAGTACAGATGAAGTGTTTGAATCCATAGCTATGAGGAGATCGTTAGTCACTTTAGCAAGTGCTGTCTCAGTGGAATGATTAGCTCTAAAACCAGACTGAAAAGAGTCATATCGATTATTGGCGACCATGTAATCAATAAGCTGCTGTGCTACTACTTTTTCAAGAAGTTTTGCTATGAATGGGAGGTTTGAAACTGGCCTATAATTACTGAGACAGTCCGGGTCAAGATTTGGTCGCTTAAGTAACGGTTTAATGATAGCGGTTTTAAAGGCTGTTGGCACTATCCCAGAGGAGACAGACAGCTTGATTATATTTAAGACAGACGGTCCTAAAATTTGAAATAATTCTTTAAGTAGTTTGGCTGGAAGAGGGTCGAGCAAACATGTTGTTTGTTTAGCCGCACTAACCATTTGTGTAAGCCTTTCAAGGGACACGCTATTAAGAGTTGAGAGGGTTGTTGCATGATCATCAGCGTTGGTAAACGGCGGGCTCGACCGAGCGATTGGAATGGTATTCTTGATCTCGTCCCTAATGGACTCAATTTTTTGAGCAAAACATTTCATGAACTCGTCAGCTGAGTGGAAGGAATTATCGGGGGTCGGCTGGCGTAGAGTCAGCTTTGCCACTGTATCAAATAGGTGTTTCGGATTGTTTTTATTGAGATTAATAACTTGCGAAAAATACCGAGTTTTTGCTAAGATAAGCGCATCTTTATATTTCAGGAGGCTATCCTGCCATGCCTGATGGAAAACCTCAAGTTTGGTTAGACGCCATCTGCGCTCATGCTTTCTACATAATTGCTTAAGCGTACGCGTTTCGTCTGTGAACCACGGAGTAGGCAATCTACGGCGAGTTTTCAGACATAACGGCGCCACAGAGTCAATGGCATTTAACAATGTCGCATTGAATTCATTTGTAAGATTATCAACAGAGCCGGTGTATGCGGGAAATATAGCGGTTGCCGGCGACAGTAACTCAGATAGCGCAGTTACAGTCATGGAGTTAAAATTACGGCTCCTATAATTCTGATTGCTCTCTTGTCTTTGACAAGAAACTAGAATTTCAAATTTTATTAAGTAATGATCAGACAAAACAGTAGTGTATGGCAGTACTGCTATATTTGAGGTTGCAAGTCCTCGGGATAATACCAGATCTATGGTATTTCCATTCTTATGCGTTGCTGCCTGTACGGCTTGCGTAAAACCAAACATATCAGTTAAAGTCTGAAACGCCAAAGTAAGTGGCTCTGACGGTAAATTCATGTGGATGTTGAAATCGCCCATGATAATTATATTATCCGCATTGGTTACTAGATCAGCCACGAATTCTGAAAATTCATCCAGGAAGCCAGAGTAAGCCCCGGGTGGACGGTAAATACCGTTTTTTTCCGTGTATAATACGCAAAATTTAACTAATTTATTGTCCTAAAATCTGGGGTGCGCATTATACATGGGTACAATTTTTTTTTAATTTTTTTTTTTTTTTTTTTTTTTTTTTTTTTTTTTTTTTTTTAAGAAAATCATGGTACTGGTACGAGTATTGATTTATGTATTGTTCTCTTCTTGTCATGTTGTGAAAGAATGTGGGTTGAATAAATACCGAAAGAACAATAGTGTGTTTGTACTGTGCTCTGGTCATTTCGTCAAAGAAGGGATAATAGTCCTCTTCTCTTCTTGACTGACAATGAATGTGATAGTTTAATACAATCAGCAAATAACAAAATGCGTATTACAGGTAATATTTTATTTCACAACACTTTGCCTTGTTCCTTTCGTCTCTGCTGTTCACTTCAAACACGCTCCATACGAACGCAATGCTCTCGTATCAGACGCTTGCTCGATCACCTGCTCGTTTGCTGTCACAATGTACCCTACACAAATCCGAAACATTTGTTGCGGCTCCGAGTCACGACGAGGGGCAAGTTTTGGTTTCCAAGGGTGTTTTTATTCCTCTTCAACGTCTCTCCCATACAGAGCCGCCTTTTTCACATGTCCGCACGTCACTTTCCTCTCTTTTCATCTGATCGCGGTGGTGCCTTTACGGGCAGTCGGAGAAATCAACGCCAACAAAAAAAATACATCCAGCCTAGTTAAGACCATACCAAAGACTATAAAAATGGGACCCATTGCCTCCCTGCGTGTGTGACGATCATTGGGACTTTAAAAAAAAAAAAAAAAAAAATTAAAAAAAAAAAAAAAAAAAAAAAAAATTGGGTGCGTATTATACATGGGTACAGGCTTTTTTCCAGCATCAACATGCCATTGTTAGGGTGCGTATTATACATGGGGGCGTATTATACACGGAAAAAAACGGTAACAGCAAGATAAAATGACGGTAAAGCGGTGGATCGGACAGTGAGAACTTCAAATGTTTTAAATACGTTGATCGAACGAGGCCTAAGTCTAAGCTCAGAATTCGAGATGAGGGCGACACCCCCACCCTTTTTTCGAGGACGCGCCACATGCGAGCTCACAAAATTTGGAGGCGAGGCCTCGTTAAGCGGCAGCAGTTCATTAGGTTTTAACCAGGTCTCGCAGAGACCAAAAACGTTTAGATTATGTTCTGTGATGAGGTCATTAACGAGAACTGCTTTTGTATGAAGCGATCTAATATTCATAAAACCGAGTTTAAGCGTAATCGGTCGATCAGGGTGCGTATCTATCGAAGGATATTTAAACGAGATGCGAGTAAGATTGTGTTCTCTAGGCCTAACATCACCTCTCGAATGTTTGTTAGCGCGGCGGGACGATACGACCGTGGGAATCTGATAGTAAATATTTGTTACACATGTAAAATTATCTGAAACAGGCACCGTTTCATCAGCAAAACCGGTCGGGGTGGTGTGATTGGATTTGTCTACTACCCCAGTAGAAAGTGTGTTTATGTGTACTGTAGCACTATTCAAACTGTCACGCTCTAGTCTACACGAGGAGCTATGTGCATGCTGGAAGTCTAGCCTAGCGCTAGTTAACTTTAGCTTAACAGACTCCAAACCCATCCTGACAGGTGGTCTAATCACCTGTGCCCCGGCCTGCTCTAAAGTGACCTGTCATGTGTGGCTCAAACAGTAATCTATATTCCTAGAAAGAGTGAAGGCGCCTTCACGGTTAGGGTGAAGGCCGTCCTTCCTCAGCAGGTCGGGGCGGCCCCAGAAGGAGGGCCAGTTATCTATAAAATACAGTCCCTGCTTATTACAGAACCCAGCCATCCATCGATTAAGGGAGACTAATCTACTAAACCTCTCATCAGTGCCTCTCCCAGGCAGGGGGCCAGAGACAAATACTCGATGCCGACTCATCTTTCTGCCGAGATCACAAGTCCTCGCTATGTTTCTCTTTGTGATCTCCGATTGCCTCATCCTAACATCATTGGAGCCGACGTGTATCACTATGTCCGAGTAGCTAGTGTTGTTGGAACTACGCTGTTGACTAGACCTATTGCGAGTCAGCTCCCTAAGATTAGCTTCTATGTCGGGTGCTCTGCCCCCAGGAATACACATTACCGTGGCTGGATTTTTAAGCGTAATATTTCGGGTAATGGAGTCACCTATGACCAAAGTGCGAGGGCCAGTAGACCGAGATGACTTTGGACGGCTATGCGTCTTACCTGGCTCATCGCGATTAGCAAGCCGCTTTGGGCTAATGGTAACTGGGCTAGCGGGCTGACTACAGTCCGCGTCTGTATCCGCCACATCTACGGTTATCGCGCAATTCTGCTCTAACTGGCGGACACGTCCCTCTAGCAGGGACAACTTCTCTAAGAGAAGGGTGCAGTTGGTGCACGAAGCCGTACAAACCTCTTGATCCGCAGCCATACTTTGTGTCCGATGATCGACGGTAGACAAACGGCCACGAAGCCTCCGCTCTCCCAGGCACTCCGGCTACAGAGGTTGCTTGAAACAAAAAGTGCTTGTATAGATTATAGAAATCTCAGTATACGCTGTTTTCATTTTTTGTGCACAAGTCCAATGCAACTGGTTCATGGGAAAAATCAAGGGAGCATGAGAAGAGAAATTCACATTATAGCAGAAGGCAGACAGATGGCAGAGACTTGTCAGTTCATTAATGCATCATGTTCTTCTATGCCTCTTATCTCATGCATGTGTGTGCGTGTGCATGGATGTGTGTTCATACATGATGTTTATCCATGTCTAATGTTGTCTCAAATGTTTTCTGTCTCCATTTCATCCATCCTACATGATTTCCTGTGGAGAATCTAGTGTTGAAAAGTGCCCATCTTCTTCCAGTAAGTGGCCAAGCACCATGCACAAATGGCTAAGTTCCATTTTGGCAGAATGACCCTCGTAGCCCCCTTCATGTTCCCTCAGGCTGTTCCATATGTTCCAAGTGAAGCGACATATCTAGGGTAGAAGTAGCAAGCTGCTGGTTTAAAAAAAAAAAAAGGCCATTTTGACCATGTGAAGGTCAGATGTGGCTCGTTTTCTGCCCTCAGCTTTGCTCTCTCATCAAAGTCCGAGCATAGTAGTACACAGGGCTAATTTGATCAAATTGGAAGTGGAAGACAAACATACAGTAACGCTGAATAACTATCGCCTCGATCATTTTCGTGAATGATGACCATCCTTTTGGACTGTTGCACTTAAAACAAAACAGCACACCTGGAAAACTGATCTGGGAGAAGCCAACAACCAAAATAATTGTACAGAAGTCACTCAGATGCAATGCAATGCTGAGTTGAATTGAGTTTTGTCATAGGTGGCTAGCTCCAAATCAGCCCTTACATGGGTAGGCAAACTCCGGTCCTCGAGGACCTGCATGTTTTCTATGTCTCCCTGTTGCAACACACCTGATTCAAATGATCAGGATTGTTATCCAGTTTCTGCAGACCGGAATTGCCCACCCCTGGTTTAGAGGCTCCTCTGTCCTAATTATCTGCACATGGCTGGACATTTATGGAAAAACATTATAATCATGATTATTTTGATTGAAATCCTGAGTAGGAAATATTATTATTCATTGTGTCAATCATTTTTTGTATTCAACTACCAAAACTCAACTTGAGAAACAATATATATATATATATATATATATATATATATATATATATATATATATATATGTATATATATATGTATGTATATATATATATATATATATATATATGTATATATATATATATATATATACACACACACACACACACACACACACACACACACAGTATGCATGTTTTCTATTTAACCCATGTAAGGGATATATTGCATGTTTACTATGTAACCCATATTTCCTATGTAATCAGTATCTAACATTAATAATAATAATAATAATGATGATGATGATAAATACAAACCAAAAACCGGCCTTATGCATACTTTTTTGAAAGAACAATGGGGTTAAGGGTAATTCTACTTGGATTTATTTGTGATGTTGGGGGAAGTGCTTGCTAATGGGTGTTTTTATCGAATGTGTGCTTGGCAACTAGTCGCATTAATTTTGTGGTTGTAATTTGCTGTGGTATAGAATTGCGTTGCATCCCATTGCGAGCTATTGCTAATATTTTAGTCACCTCATTTAGCTACATGAAATGATCTAAATATTAAGCACAACTCTGTATGATGTATGCAGTCCTACCTGGTTGAAAAGTATCTATCCCTCCATTTTCTATTCTGTTTAATTTTTTCGAAGGGGACACAAGGAATTGTAACTTTTCCAGCTGACTTAGGGCAAAAGGCAGACAACTCTGAATAAGAGGCCACAAAACTTGTCATTGTCCATCATTTACTACAGTGGCAAAATTAATATTGTTAATTTCATATGCCTTTGTCAAGCAAAACTTTGTATTGTCTTCCTGTAATGAGTCATCTACTGTGATAGGATTGGCAATGATTGTGCTTACATCGCCATCTACTGTTAATTTGGTAGCATTGCATTTGGGTGCTGTTAGAATAAATGTGTTGATGATCCTCATAATCCCGCTCATAATCAACCTTGATTACCATATATTTGTTAACATACATGAACCTTGTACTGTACATTCCCAAATGCAGTTTTTATTCCAACATTCACAATAGGGTTTTTATTTATATTTTTTTCATCTACATAGTCGTATGCAAAAGTTTGATGATGATGAAAATGATTTATAAAGGAAAATCTTGAAAATGATCAGGGGTGCCCAAACTTTTGCATACGACTGTACATCAGTTTCTGTTTTCTTCTACAAGGTAGAACATATAACATATCCTTTCAAATTTACTGTCAATAAAGGAATCAGAAACATTTAAATATTTTCTGTAACTTGTGAACGGTGTCCTTTTTGGTTTGATGAAATAAATAAATCGACATAATATATGAATAATCCTAATAAATAAATATTATAAAAATATAAAATAAATAACTAAAATAAATTACAGTGATTCTCATTTTTCACGGGAGATGTGTTCCAGGACCACCTGCGAAAAATGAAAATCCACAAAGTAAATACGGTATATGCATTATTTAGAAATTTAAATACCAATGTATTGAAATTTTCTAAACATAGTGTTTCTCGTTGGCCGCGAGGGGGCATGGGTGTACTGTAAGTCAATTAATAGTATGGTTTACCTTCCAAGCAATGCAAAATGTCCAACCTCAGAATTACCACACTACACTACCCGGGGGACGTCATGCATAGCATAACCAAAGTGAGTCCACGGTGCGCATGAATCATCTGTTGCATTGTGGTCCAGTACACGATATTAAGCTTTTGTTAACACTCCCCAATACTTTTACGCGCCATAAACCTTTCTTTATTCCCGTAATAACCATTCCCACACTGTTCTGTGCATGTATTGTACCTTTACAGTAAATAAAAGAACAACACGTGGATATTGTCAGGTGTCCCGACTCCTGCACAGGTTGGTGCGCGTGGTCTGCTGCTGCCTCCTGCACTTGAACTCAGTCAGTCCGCCGCAGTGACGCACATTGCTCAGAGACAAGCCCCGCGCTATCAGCAAGTATTTAAACGCAGTTCTCCCGTCACTTATAAAAGTAGCGCATTGGCGAAAGATGAAGTGGCGAGGGATCACTCTAAAGGAAAAAAATACAATTATTGAATGCAGCATGGTTGGTCTGCGGTCATTTACTTTATTATGATTTTCACCACAAGTGCCACCATAGTAACTTGTCACCTCCGCTCTGCTCCCCCAGGCCCCCTTCAGACGACTCAGGAATGCGTAACAACGCTGCTGCTGCTGCCGCCCTCACCTCCACGCCTCCGAGCAGCCTCCCTTCTCAGACACACCCCTGCAGTCCTTCAGACTCTGCCTCCTCCCTCACCCCGTGCTCTTCACTCCCGCCTTCAGTGTCGCCCACCCTCACAGATGTCTTCGGTCTGCCCACCCCGCCCATGGGTAGCGGCGGAGGCTACAGTCTGAGCTCGTCGTGCGGCGGGAGCTCGCGTTCGCCGTCGCCGCTGACGCTCATGCAGGCGGTGGCAGCGTCAGGCAAACCCTTCGTCTCCAAGCCTGTGGAGCTTTGGAGCAAGTACGACGTGGCCGACTGGCTGGAGAGCCTCCACCTGGGAGAGCACAGAAACGCTTTCCTGGATAATGAAATCGAAGGTGCCCATCTGCCCTCCTTGCAGAAAGAGGACCTGATAGACTTGGGCGTCACAAGGGTGGGTCACCGCATGAACATCGAGAGGGCCCTCAAGCTGCTGCAGGACAGATAAGCCCAGAGGACAGAGGAGAGCGGGTCGCAGTTGACGGAGGTCCCACTTTGACCGATCTCTTCATGGGACGTCCAATCCAGCCATGGAAGCGTTGATACTGCCTCTTGCCTTTTTTTGTCTTCTTTCATTCTCACCTGAGCACTCCAGTCCAGTCAGCCTCCCTCCTGCAGCCCCTGGTATCAGGGGATCGTGGGACGTGGAGAGGAGAGGACAGTGCTGGGTGACATCAAGGGGAACAAGAGAGAGGCTAGGATGAGGGACTATCTCTGGAGCAGTGGGTCCTCAAACTGTAGAAGTCGTTTATTTCACATGAACACTTGCGCTCATCCAACTGCAGCTTTGGAATACTACAGACCTTTTCCATGTGCCCCACGTGTGGGTGGGTGCATGAAAACCAGCTGAGCTGGTCTTTTTCTTTCCTTTATGATCTTTTTCTATCTTTGCTAGAGAATATTATGAGACTATTTCTTCACTAGAGTCCTACCAGAGTTATATTTCTGGGTGCGTTTAAGGTTGTAGAGAAAAACGTTTGGTTTTCACCTGTTTTTGTCGAGTAATTAACAAAATTTTGGATTCACCGTATTTATTCTAATTATCGCCCATATTCTAATAATCGCCCAGTGTGTGTTAGCGATGACATAAATAAAAAACATTTATACCTCTAATTATCACCCATGCTGCTAAAATTGCTGCAATTGGCCATTGCGCGCGGCCGTTCCGATCGGCCATTGCACGCAATCGTTCTGATCGACCTTTGCGCGCGGTCGTTGCGCGCCGCCGTTCCGATCGGCCATTGCGCTCGGTCATTGCGCACTGTTGGAGCGTCGCTGTCGGAATGTCGCCCTCCGGCCTAAGCTCAAAAGTAAATGAATGTGAATTTGCACTTTGTGCAATTTCAACCGAGAGGAAGTGTGCTGCTTTGGAGCGGCCATTGCGAGTGGCCGTTCCGATCGGCCATTGCGCGCAGTCGTTGCGCGTTTGAAGTATGCTGCGTTCCTTAAGAACACCAGTGAGATGCAGGTATTGCATACTACATAAGGAAAATATACATATTATCGCCCATTTCAGTGGCCCTTGGCGATCGGACATAAAGTGTTCTCTATTAATCGCCCACCCCTCTGTTGGACATAAACCTTCTCTAATTATCGCCCTGGGCGATAATTAGAATAAAAACGGCATATCTGGTGCCCACAAGAAGCACACACAAACTTACTGCACACCAATCCGGGAGTAAGAAGATGCTGTCGTCACAGATGTGAAGCATAAATCCACACAGTCACTGAAATCGCCTTCTCCTGAGAGAGTAGAATGTGGATGGAGGTGGTCATTGGAGGCCTAGCTCCTGCAATGCGACACCAAGCCAGGCTTTGCATTGCCAAAGGCCAACACAGTTAGAGATGCCATTCAAGAATGCTTACCATATTGGGTCCATCAGCTTGTGTGATGACAAAGAGCACCTTGTCATATTTTGGTGTGTATGCAGTGTGTTTGATACACATTAAGGGCATTCCCTGTTGCGAAACCAGAGCTTCACTTATACTAATTCCTTCCACTGAGCAGCATTGCAGTGTTGACCGCCCTCAAAGTTGAGTTCGTTAGATATCTTCAAGGAACACTTTGACTGATTATCTTAAGGCTAGAGGAGTAGATGCATGTTAAAGAGAAAGTAAAATGGAAAGCAGCTCTGAAGGAAAAGAAATATTACATTTCAAATTCACATAGGTCCAGAAGTATTTCAATGACAACTGAGAAGTCAACCCCCAAATTTTCTTTGAAATAATGTTCTGTGCAGCCCAACTGGTAGTAACACGGCTTAATGTTTCGTTTTGGAATATGAATTAAACAGGGAAAATCCACCTGGTTTTATCCATCACTCAGGGTGGCCATTTTGCCACTTGCCGTCGACTGAAAATGACACCACAGTTGCTAGGTCTCAGGACACAACCAATCCCTGCTCGCCAGTTTTCTGAAGCTGAGCCGTGAATGGTTTTGACTTGAGACCTGGCGACTGTGGTGTAATTTAAGTCGACAGCAAGTGGCAAAATAGCTGTTGATGGATAAAAACAACAGGTGAATTTTGCTGCTTAACTCATATTCCACAAACTCAATATTCATCAGAATTCCATGTTTAGACTAGTGGAGGACATTTGGGGATTGATTTTCCCTTTACTACTCAAGTTGAGTTTTGTATTAGACTTAAATAAATCATGACATTTGGTTTCCTTGAACCATTTGCGTTGAACTAACTCCAGGAAGTTGGATAGGCATTTTTCACGGTTCCCTGGAGCTTCTTTGGACCTCCAGCTGGAACTCCGGGGGACTTCCAGAGCTCTAGCTGGAGGTCCGGATGACCTCCAGCGCCACGGGCTTCAACCGAGAATGCTTCCTAGGGGGTGCGAGGATACCCTGGGGGAAATTTACAATTTTCCGGGGATAATGGTCGGGTAACCGAAAAAAGTGAAAAATTCTGGAAATCGAGAAGTCATTGTGTTAATTGGCATTAGGGATAATGCTAATTAAGCCAATTAAGCCTTACTTTATAGCTGTAAAGTAAACCAATTATTATAATTATTTAGGGTTAGGGGTGCGAGAACTGGTTGGTGAATTGAATGGGGTGCGAACAAGGAAAAAGGTTAAGAACCACTGCTCTACACACTATTGAATATCAACCCTTCCAAGTTCTGTACTGCTTGTCTATCCAAGTTGACTTTTTTTTTTGTCAAACTAAAAAAATGATAAAAATGGCTGATTTTACATTTTTCTAGTTCAGATCAAAATATGACATGGAAAAATGAGCCACGGGATTTCATTTGTTTTCTCAGGTTTATGTAATCCCGAAATTTCGTAACAAGCAAATCAGGTCGGGAGGCACGACCACAGAAAATGAGTAGCTACAGTTTGTGTGCAGAAGGAAAAGTAAGTGTTCCCAAACTGATTCAGAGTCACTGCACTTAAACATATCTTTTGTCCGCCATAATGCATGCAAGTTAAAAACAACACAAATATTTTACTATATCACTTTTCATAGGGCTGAAAATTGATTGACCACTTTATGGATAATGGTTGTGGTCCGGACTGATTGTGATGGCTAACAAGCTAATGTAGCTGCGCTAATAGTTAATAATAAATAGTTTTGATCTGAGCCCAAAATAAAAAAGAAGGATTTTTTTCCTCCATTATATTCAAAATGAACTGAATAATCACTTTTGCATTTGGATTTTTGAATGCCAATTGAAAATAGAAAAAACAAATGATAAACTGGAAGTGCCATATTGGTACACTTAGTTTTTTTCTCAAATCTATTGTGGTAGTGTATAAAGGCAAAAGAAAAATGGGTCATTGACCAAATACTTCTGGACCTATTGGTTAAAAGATTGTGTACTATTCCTTACAATGACACTATAGCCACAGTATATATTTAATAGTTAGCCTTCTTCAACACGGTGGACACTTCATGTGATGTCAAACCACTTCTTCTCAAATACTTCCATGGTGTGTATTTACTCCCACTACCTGCGTTTTCCAATTGAACTAAACAATTCACTAATGAGGTAACATGGTAATTATTTTTATTTTTGAAAGTGCGTAATCATAGACAAGTGAAGATTCAAGCAGCAAAAGCTCAGTTTAACAGATTGAAAGCAGGCAGATGCAGAAAAAGACTATGAACAGACGGGACTGATCGGGGAGTCGCTAGCCGACTTGCTTTATTAATGTGCGGCTCTGTCAGAGCTGGCCACAACCATTTATCAAGGGAGGGGGGACTACTGTTCTTCCTTCACAAGTCTTGTTCACAAGCACTGTTGTGAAACATTTTTCACTGATATGCCAGCCACTCTCATTTTCTCAGCGGTGTACGCAGTTTACTGTTGATGTTCACATTGCTATATTTCTCACAAATGTCACTTCAAGTTTTATTCGTATTTCTAGGAAACAACCAATACGTCTGATGGTTGAGTACACTAACATAGCTGCATTGCAAGCTGTTCACTTGTCCCGTGTGCTTTACGGTTCCGTTTCCGCTATCTTTGTCATGGAACAGAGACAGGGCGACGAAGTGCCGCACGATCCTTTATTGAAAAAGGGGGAAAGGGTAAGTGGAACGCTGGACTTGCGGTCTGGCAGGCGTGGCTGAGCAGCAGAGCACAGCACGTAGTCGTAGTCGGAGGCAGGCAGGTTGTCGAGGCAGGCGGCGATCAGAAGCGTGGTCAAAGGACGAGCAAGTAGTCGGGGCAGGCGGCGATCAAAGCGTGGTCGGTCAGTTTACAGAAGCAGTTGGCAACAGAGATCGTTCAGGGGACAAAAAGGCAGTGGTGTCACGGGCAGGGTAAGTAGACGAACTGACAACCACTGGCAGAATACACAGAGGTTAAGTAGGGGACCTAACTAGCTGTAGCAGGTGCTGGCAATTCCTTGATTGGGGCTTGGCTGGAAGTCAGGTGACGCAGGAACGTGACAATCTTCAGTCTGTCCAGTACAGGGGTCTCAAACTCCAGTCCTCGGGGGGCCGCATTCCTACATGTTTTCTAAGTTTCCCTCGTTAAACACAGCTGATTCAAATGATCAGTTCATCCTCACGTTCTGCAGGAGCCTGATAATTGAATCAGGTGTGTTTAACGAGGGAAACTTGGAAAACATGTAGGAATGCGGCCCCTGAGGACTGGAGTTTGAGACCCCTGGTCCAGTAGAACCTTTGTGTTTTACCTCATTGAACAAATACTGGGAGCGGAAGTGAATAGATAACCCGAAGTATTTGAGTGGTCTGATCATATCACTATGAAGAGTTATTTCCAATGAGGCGTATTAGAATACTTTTTAGTGGACATTTTGTCTCACGGAGACAGATGGTGAGCCATTTTTTAAGCAAAAAAAATGAAGATCAGGAGGAGCCAAATACCAGTCTGGCCCATAGGAATTTTTAAAGAAGAGATGCTAACATCATCAAAAGTATTTCTGATTTCATTGTACACAGAGAAAAAGCAGCTTTGTGTAATCCCCTTCTTAGCCTATGTCCTTGAAAACTGTCTTGTTTCATGACTGTAAAACAGTCACATGGAAGAGTATTTTATTAATCTGAATCCAGAATTTAATCCTCCTATAATTATGTTCTTTAAATCAATATTATTAGTGTTGGTTTCATTTCTATCCAAAAGCTCTATTTAGATGAAACAACA
Organism: Syngnathus acus; assembly: GCF_901709675.1. Classification (NCBI taxonomy): domain Eukaryota; kingdom Metazoa; phylum Chordata; class Actinopteri; order Syngnathiformes; family Syngnathidae; genus Syngnathus; species Syngnathus acus. Next base: position 20,517,147 of record NC_051089.1, on the reverse strand, counting down.
TCCTTTTGAGGAATCAAGACGGTAGTATAGTAAATACATAAAAAATGATTATCCATTGAAAATGATGCTGCAATAAGATACATTTCAATAAAGCAAAACAGTAGGTTGCACACAGTAGAGGTTTGTCTTCCGAGAGAAATTGTGTCATGGTTTCTCTCTTAGGCAGATTCGTGACTTGAGACTAGCCTAGAGTGCTTGAGTTTCACAAAGTATCACTTGTCGGCTTCAGGGTTTTATGGTGAAAGAGTGTCAACACGCACATATAGCACATACACTCACTCGCCCCGCCCTTCAAACCACTGTAAGAAACAAGGTGTGATTTCATGTATTGTAACTGGATCGCTTTTGGAACTGCCATGGTTACTGGCTGAGATGTACAAGTCCAGTACATGATTGAGATGTGTATATAAGAGTGTTTTAACAAGAGTAGATAGTATGTCTAAGTGAGTGCATGGATAGAATTATTTCAAGGCTTTGAGCAGAAACAATCTTGGGAAAGATTCCTCTCTGGCCTAACGGCCAAAGCAGCGCCCCATCAATCCAGTGAGGATCCCTGAAATAAAATCTCGGGTCCCTTTGGTTCACCATTCCGTTCGCTACCGAGCCAATTCTTTCAGTGTGTACTTCTTGTGTTATTTGATACGTCGGAAACCCCAGTGTCTGCAAAGAGATATACTTAAAAATTTAAAAATTGCTTTTATCACGCTCGGCTGCAAGGGCCAAGGCGCAGCCTTGGAGGAGTTGGATGAAACCGACAAACGCTCTGTGTTCTGTGAACATTAGCGGCAGACAGGCACCTGGCACGGGACAATGCTGCTATAAAGCTGCAACTTATTTTCAAATAAACAGTAATGTGTCAGCAGGGGTCGAAAAGCACAGTATTTTTAAACATTTGTATAGAGTTCTATGACATTTTATAGAGATTATCTTAAAAAATATGTTGGACACTGGTGTATGGATTTGCCAAATACATCAATATTTAACAGAAATAGATACAACCGCGGATATTATCATTAGACTTATGGGTTTTGTAAGAAGCAATATTTATTCTCAATGAATCTCCTTTGTTGTGTTTTTTTTCCCATTTTCAAGTGACATATCACATTATGCTTACTTGTCTGTATTGCAATGAACTGTTGCCTCGATGCAGTCTACTAATGTTGTAGATTTCACATGTTGGCCAATCAAGTGACCACAAAAAGCAGGTATCTTCTGACCGCCACTTGCCTATCTGTCATTCTCTAAAAATCCCTGACTCAAGAGAGTGCAACTTGTGTATTTCAAAAGAGATATAAATCTGTACATTTTTAATATGTCTGCAAGCCACCTTAGTAGAGAACTATGTGCACATACATAAATCCACCCCCCAAAAAATTTGTTGGGGCTGTTGTTTATTCTCAGTGGGTGAACAAGTCACTAAACAGTGTTCTGTGTGAAAATGTAGAGCTGAGTAGATGTAGTAAGAATCTTCTAAGAGTGTCACCAACCATGTTTAGAAACATGGCTCACTAAACCCACTTCCACTCCCCGCTTTTAACGCTGCTCCCACTATTCTCAATGTTCCACATTTGGCTAACCCGTTGTCTTTTTCTTAACTTCATTTTGGTTTCATTACTAGATTTTATTCTTTGATTAAGTCTTGACATAGACTAAGCTGTTTTCAGTAATTTGTGAAAAGACTTGTGTTTGTTTTTCTATGTTGCTGTAATTTTGTGCTTCAAAAATCATCATAGAATCAACAAACTACGAAAATGAATAGAGAGAATTGTCCTGTAAGTGCACTCTTCATTCCATCCCGGCCCGTCAAATCCTCAAGAATTCTTGTATGGCAACCAAAAGTCACTGTAAGAAATAAATATAACGTTGCACTAGTCTTTTTGTCCTCTCACTGCTTACTTTTTTGTATGGGCATGTGATGTCACTGTGGGCCAGCCTGCAGGGAACACAACAGATCGAGATAAATTCAAGATGGCGGCGCCCCAGTCGGCTGCGGCTGCCACGGCTCTCGACAACCGACGAGCATTTTCACAAAATATGTCACCTAGGACACTACAAACAACACTAAGTTTAGTTTATCCATCCAGTAGGTTAGTATATGATCGCCAGCGCCTGCTGGAGGTACGGTCATCAAGTGTTTTCGGACTCGTAGCCACAACTACCCTAGTCTGTTTACGTAGCCTCGGAGTGCTTCGGGCACTAGCCCCAGAAGCTCACGATGCAGCGGGCTCGCCGGGCAGCACACGCCGGAGGAGGAGTAAGCGTAGGCGGTGTGACCGGCGGCGGAAGTGCGGCTGTCGAGGTGGGCTAACGGCTAAGCTAAAAGCTAACCCCTACAAACCGCCGCTTCCATCCATCTTCCTCTCCAACGTCCGCTCACTGGACAATAAAATCGACCATCTACAACTGGAACTCTCCTCAAAGAGGGAGGTTAGAAACTGCTGCGCTCTCATCCTGACGGAGACATGGCTGAACTCATCAATACCGGACAACGCCGTTAGCCTGGAGGGGCTCGCTACATTCCGCGCCGACAGAAACAGCGAACTAAGCGGTAAATCCCGAGGAGGTGGGCTGTGTGTCTACATCAAAAACAACTGGTGCAAAAATGCTAGATCTGTCGCCAGCTTCTGCTCTTCGGACATCGAGCTATTGACTGTTAACTGCAGACCCTTCTACCTGCCCAGGGAGTTTAGTGTTGTTAGCATCACGGCTGTGTATGTGCCTCCTAGCGCTAATACTAAAGAGGCCATGAGCGTTCTCTATCGGACAATCGGTGAGCTGCAATCCACGCACACAGAGGGTGTTTTCATCATTGCTGGGGACTTCAACCAGGCTAACATGAAGACTATTCTCCCTCATTTTTACCAACACGTGGATTTCCAACTCGGGGAGAGAACACTCTGGACTTGGTTTACACCAATATAAAGGATGCATTCAGAGCAGCCCCCCGCCCCCACCTCGGCTCTTCAGACCACCTATCTGTTATGCTAATCCCTGCATACAGGCGCCTGCTGATCAGAGCAAAACCCACAGTGAAGCAGGTGAGGGTGTGGTCTGAGGGGGCCATGGAGGCACTCCAGGACTGCTTTGAGTGCTCTGACTGGGACATGTTCAAATCAGCAGCAACATATGACAATCAGATCGACGTTGATGAGTACGCCATGACTGTGTCAGCCTACATCAACAAATGCACCGAGGACGTCAGCACCACTAAGAACATCATCACCCGAGCCAACCAACGACCCTGGATGACTGAGGAGGTACGTCATACGCTACGAGCACGGAACTCAGCCTTCAAGTCTGGCGACAAGGAGGCACTGAGGACAGCGAGAGCCAACTTGAACCGTGCCATCAGGTTAGCGAAGCGAAGCCACAGTCGAAAAATTCAGGATTTTTTCCACGACGCCAATAACACCAGGAGTATGTGGCAAGGCATACGGGCGATCACGGACTACAACTTACCCTCCCCCCCGGTGGGTGAGGTTGATGCTGACTTCCTAAATGGTCTAAATAACTTCTTTGGGCGGTTTGAGGCACTAAACAGCACTCCTGCAGTTAAATCTGTTCCCCTTCAGGAAGAGGAGGCACTCTGCCTTGACTCAGCCGACGTGTGGAAGACTCTGAGAAGAGTCAACCCACGTAAGGCCCCAGGCCCCGACAACATACCTGGGCGGGTGTTCAAGGAATGTGCAGGTCAGCTGGCTGGTGTCATCACAGACATTTTTAACATCTCGCTGGGCCAAGCCACAGTGCCAGTATGCTTCAAGGCTGCCTCCATCATTCCGGTGCCGAAGAAACCTCAAATCACCTCACTGAATGACTACAGACCTGTGGCACTGACTCCCATCATGATGAAGTGCTTCGAAAGGCTGCTCAAAGAACACATCGTCTCCAGACTCCCCCCAACATTCGACCCGTTCCAGTTTGCCTACCGGCAGAACCGCTCTACTGAGGATGCCATCTCCTCCGTTCTTCACCTGAGCCTGGCTCACCTGGAGAAGAGGAACACCCACGTGCGGTTGCTGTTCCTGGACTTCAGCTCAGCGTTTAACACCATCATTCCACAGCATCTGGTGGAAAAACTGGAACACCTGGGCTTCAGCACCCTCCTTCGAAACTGGCTGCTAGACTTCCTCACCAACAGACCTCAGTCAGTCCGGGTCGGACAGAACACCTCAGATGTCATCACCCTCAGCACAGGCTCCCTTCAGGGCTGCGTCCTAAGCCCCCTGCTGTTCACCCTGATGACACACGACTGCGCCCCCAGGTTCACCACCAATCACATCGTGAAGTTTGCAGACGACACAACGGTGGTGGGCCTTATCAGTGACAACAACGACCTGGACTACAGAGAGGAGGTGGAGCAGTTGGTGGGCTGGTGCAGAGACAATAGCCTGATCCTGAATGTAGAGAAGACGAAGGGGATCATCGTCGACTTCAGGAAGAACCAGCCTCACCACGCTCCACTGATCATCGACAGCTCAGCTGTGGAGGTGGTCAGCAGCACTAAATTCCTGGGGGTCCACATCACAGACGACCTCACCTGGACTGTGAACACCACAACACTGGTCAAGAGGGCACAGAAGCGCTTGTACTTCCTGCGGAGGATGAGGAGAGCCCACCTGCCCCCACCCATCATGAGGACGTTCTACCGAAGCACCATAGAGAGCATTCTGACAAGCTGTCTCTCAGTGTGGTGTGGAGGTTGCAGCGCCTCCGATTGGAAGAACCTGAAGAGAGTGGTGAGGACAGCAGAGAGGATCATCGGGGCTCCTCTCCCCTCCATTCAGGACTTGTCATCCCAGCGCTGCGTGTCCCGAGCCCGTAATATTATCAGTGACCCATCACACCCCCACCATGGACTGTTCTCCCTGCTGCCCTCTGGGAAGAGGTTTCGCAGCATCCGCTGCAGGTCCACCAGGTTCTGCGATAGTTTTTTCCCTGCTGTCGTCAGACTGTTGAACATTCAAACTTAGCATTCCTCTGCACACTTGTAAATACCGTTTTTGTCTCCTGCACTGTTTACATACTTTATCACTGCTGCACTTTGTACTTTATACTTATCTTATTTCATATTTTTATATAGAATGTCACTTTTTAACCAGCCGCAATATCACTACTTTGTTGAAAGCCGTATGCAACGAAATTTCGTTTTGTGTACACCCAGTGTTGACAAAATGACAAAGTTTGTCTAAGTCTAAGTCTAAGTCTAAATGAGTTGACATAAAATGTACTATGTGGACCTGATCATTGCGCCGACCCAAAGGGAAAGTGGAAGAAAATATAAAGTGTCTCATCTTTGCAGCTTGAAAAGCTTCATCTCTCCTAGGAGGACTTTCAACATATTCCTAGAGTGAATTGTGAGACTTCTCTTATGCAGTTAATTCCAAACGTTTGTAATGTGAAAAATTTAAATTCTGGACATTCTTTTGTGCGATAATTATGCAGACACAGAAAAAGGCCTTCTAATAAAATGCATAGAATTATTTCATTTCTAGAAAAAAAAAAAAATCAAATGTTCTAATTTCTATCAGTTAATATTAGCTAAATTGTCAATGTACTGTAGTGAAATTTGGATTCTATGCGTCTCTGTATGTCACCTTAGATGGAGACCTAGCAGCAGTGAGAAGACCCTAAGCTATTTTTGCGGTACAGAGAAGCTCTAGTTTCAGTAATGTGTAGGTACTTAGAATATGGAAGGGCCATTCGTCCGTGACCAGGAAGACCTTTGTCCATGCCCTTTTAAGGGCATCGGAAGTAACCAGTAGGGTGAGACTCGAACCGCAGCTGTTGGCTTACGAAGTACAAATGATGGGGGAGAACAGATAGAAGGAGAGAGAGAGAGAGAGAGAGAACGGGGCGAACATCTTTGCTTTTGGGAGCTGAAACATCTTTGCTTTTGGGGCCACTCGAATTTTTGGAGAGACATCACTCTGACATCGGTTGAATAAAATCTTTTCCCAATCAGCCGTGTGTCACTGGAGTGCTTCCTTCCCTGGGCCAGCCATCGTCCACCGAGTGTTTTTTGGAGACCAGCTAAGCAACAAAGATCATTCACCACATTTTTGGCGTCACGAATAGGATTCGTGTTCCCCCGGGGAATTCCCGCCCGCTTTCTGAGCGAGAATCCAGCGGCCGGCCAGCGGGCTGTAATTGAGGTGAGATGCTTTGCTCACAGTTGCCGCGGCATGCTCGTTCTTGGAAAGGGGGGGGGGTCTGGCCCCCAAGGGGGGCAGTTACAAACGAATCTGATGGCCTGTTCCGGGGGGAAGTTGTCTCTCCTAGTCAAAAGTCGTCATAATTCGACTTTTGAAGGGGGAGTGGCCCCCAAATAGAAACAGCAAAAGAAAAGTAAAATAAAAATAGGAAAAAATAAATAAAAAATAAAAAATAAAAAGTGAACAGTAACTTAAAACTTAATGGGGAATGTGCACAGCGGAGTGAGTGACATGTCTGGTGAGAATGATGAATGAGGAAAAAGAAATGCCCCAAGGAAGTGGCACGTGACGGGACAGGATGTCTGGGACATCGCTGAATTGGCCGTCACAAGAAAAGAATAGCAGAAAGTCCCATAAAACGTGCACTTGAGTTTGGCGACAGATCCGATGGAGGATAGAAATTTTAGCTGTGTGATTGAGGCGAAAACACAGATACGATTGAACACTGTTGCGACAGGAGACGACCTGCCCCCAGATGAAGTTCCTGGGAAAAGCCGAGACACTGCAGTCGCACCCAATGGCCGTACGGGCCAAGTGCGAATTGTCGAGATGTTCGGTGGCCGGGTTAGTCTCCGTCAAGGCCGAACGAAAAAGGGAGGCTTGCGCTGACCGCGTTTGGCAAATAGGAAAAGTGCGCAGCCTTGGCATCCGTAACTGTGAGAATGAATGTGGAAAGAGATCCGGCCAGACCCTCTAAGGGTGCCGAAGAGAAGGAAGCGCGCGAGCCACGTCGTTTGGGCACTGATCGGATTAGAAGTGTTTGTGGGTTACAAGGCTCCTCGATTTAAACGCTGGTGCAAGAGCCCCACAGGTAAACTCGAAGGGCTGTCGGTCTCGAATATCCAGGTAGCTAGTTCGATTTCTCGACACGGTTCGATTCCGTCTTGTCGAGGCGTACTGTAATAGCATGCACGTCTGTCAAAGTTCGATCAATTGGAGCCTGCGGCAGACCGCTATTGGACGAAGGTGCTGCGCGGCTCTTGTGTAGAATGGAAAACGTGGAAAAGAGGCCTCTGGGGGGTTTAATATTGGTATACCATGTGAGAAAAGTAATTTGTGTGCACACTTAAGTTAAATTCTGCAGAATAAAAGGGAAAATATACAGCGCTATTAGAAACGAAATGAAACAGAAGTTAAGTAAGACGTGCGCGTGGAGAGACGTTTGAGATCCCATGTGTGTGTGTGTGTGTGTGGTTGCGTGATCCTATGGGTATGTGTCCGTGAGTGAGTGTGTGTGTGTGTGTACGTGCTCGGTAGTACGTGCGTGTGTGTGTGTGTGTGTGTGCGTGTCCGTGAGTGAGTGTGTGTGTACGTGCTCGTGAGTACGTGCGTGTGTGTGGTTGTGCTCATAAGTGCGCATGGGTGTGAGCATGTTTGCTTGTAGAAGCAGCAAAAGGAACGGATAGGATGGTGTGCTCTTGTTGCTTTGGGGCGCATGCCCGCCTGCGCTGCACGCGCGGGGAGGGGGATCCGGCCCCCTGGGCGGCAGGGTGGCCAACCTGTACCTGCCCACTGTGTTTCAAGGCTGGACCCTCCCCGCTCGGGTGACGTCGGGGCCGCGCGCAGGGCCGGAGTTATGCCCATTTTAGGGGCCTGCGCGGCCAGCAGCGAGAGGAACTATGACAAAATGATGGAAGACGGAATGCTGAAGGAGCAAAAGAATGCATAACCAACAAGGAGGGTACACGGGTATAACTGTAACCCAGGAGAATTAATGTTCCACAGCTGTCTAACAGGAGCATGCGTGTGTTACCCAATACGACACCAATATAGATGTATCTGAAGAAAAATTGGCTGGGACGACAACAAGCGGTGGCAGAAGAGTGTGGCCCCCTCGTAAATAATGAGGGACCCTACTAGGGCCAACTGGCGCTCCCTTTTAGCATTCTGAGAGGAACGGGAAATTGGATCTGAAGAAAAGCTCAACTTGTTAATTTAAACTGCTGAAAGGATGACAAAATTGAAAACAAATTATTGATACTCGTTTCTTTGGGGCTCTCCTCAATACTTCTGATTTTCTGTTACATAAAAAACCTGAGACGGCGGATACATCCGTTGTCTCCAGGAGGACATAGAGACACAGAATGAACTTAGAATTAATGTTTAACAGCCGTCTAACAGGTGGAGTAGGAGCATGCGAGGGCTAACCACTACAACACAAATATAGGTGATTTGAGTGTCTAAAGAAAACTAGACCGGTCAACACTAATTTATGAGAGCAAGAGAGGTATCAAGTGAGGGCCACAGCGGCAGCTGGAGCTCTGACGTTACACGAGAGAGAGAGAGAGAGACGGAGCCTAACAGGAGCATGGGAAAAGTGAACAGCTGAGAAATGGCCTTCGATGTAGTGGCAGAGAATTAAAAATTCAAGATAGTCCAGTAATATAGGTAAGTGAGCATAATACCAATAGTACTGAGGTCAAAAAAGAGATGATGCTATGTTTGGAATATGAGTTAATTATGAATAATGTACATTCCGTACGCAAAATTTGGAAACTTTATCTGAAATTGAAGGCTCAAATCAGGAAAGGAGGAAAGGTGATGGAGAGGATTGCATAAAATCAAAGGCAGGAAAACAAACGATAGAATGTAGCCTGAAAATAGGATGAGCTTCTGGAAATTACAGTATAAGTGAGAGAAATCACAGTAAGACTTGCAATTTTAAGTTTGGGGTAATCTGCCACTTTAAAATGGTTCAAATAAGGTCCATCACAAGAGAGCTCATGAAGGAAAGGCGCCGTTTTTCTCAAATATATTAAATTGTTGTTAATAGTAGAATTTGAAGTTTGATTAACAAAAGGTATTATGAAATTAATGGCTAATTGGAAGACGATATTTTAAGTTTGGTTTCCCAGTCTGTCTTTTCCAGTATCCATCAGTGACCCTGAAACTCGATCCCGAGACTCCACCGACAGCTGAGAACAACAAGAAAACGGTGCATGGCTCTGAGGCACCTTTGACCTTTTGCAAGAGCAAAGAAGGACTATATTTGTGCTTGGGGGGAGCACAACGCTCCGGAGGAAAACGACATCCTCTGAGGCGAGTACAAAGAGTGAAGGAACTTACAAGATGAGAATGGACTCAGTTGAAAATGGACTCATCCGAGAGTGAGGAATGAGTTGGCTCTGAGGCTACAACTAAAGACAACAACTTGACAATGAGGTGCTGCGAAAGACACATGAAACATGAAATGTGCATCAAGCAAACCGGACTCCTTGCCGAGGCTTTATCAAACTTGGTGGAGCTTAGGTCAAAGTGGATGGAAGCTTGCTTGGGCACTGAGCTTGACACAACTGAGGAGTCTTGATAAAAGATAGATAAATAAATAAATAAATAAGGAGCAAAATGTGTAGTGTTACAGAGAAAGGGAAAAGCATCATAATCAGAGGATAAATTTGGATAAAACAGATAGGCTAAACTGTACGAAATAAGAGTAGGATCACATTTAGCCCATCCAGCTTAACAATTAGACATTTAGACATTGACAACTTGGAGATGAAAATAGGACATTAGGACCCAATAGGATGCGGTCAAGAGGTGGCTAGATTGTTCAATGGACCTAATTAATAAATTAGAAGTTAATTACACCTCACTGGGAATTCTGGTGTCAGAAAGTCCGATAAGTTCAAGGAATAACAGCCATGGAAACTTTTGACAGTTAAGAATAATGCTGCATAAGAGTCACACAAAGTGACAGGTTAACGAGATGACAAATGTGATAGGACTCGAATAACAAATGCATTGACATGGCAAAGTGAAAACTACATAGTGGAGTAGACTGTCGGAGGGAGCCTTTTGAGTATCTTTACCCAGCTGTTCAATCAGACTGATTGATTAGGATAAAATTATTTAAGGACCATCTGAGGCTGCTTCTTTCCCCATGCTCACCCTTGAACAGGCTCAGCAGTAGAAATAACTGAATTTTTTAGGCAGTTAATTGACAGTTTTACAGTAAAGGTGCGGTACGGTTGTGACATATTTAATTGAGAAGAACATCCAGAAATGAAGGGTTACCTTCAGTATTCACTGATTACCTGCTCACTTACATACTAAATTTGTTTGTTGTGGAATGAGAGCTGAGCGATGAAGGCGAATGTATTGGCACTTGTGTGGTTAGGAATGTGTATGTGTGTCGGGGGCAGTGTGAAAGGCCAAAGTATTTTGGAGTTGGTATGAAAGGGTCACAGTTGAGGGTAAGATTCCTCTCACATGAGACTGGAATACCCAAGATTGATGAGTGACGAGTTTTAACCTTAACTAACAGCTGATGGTTAATCAAAGGCACCATGAACAACAAAATAGTTCATGGAGAAGGCCAATTTCAGTAACACGGATGGACAAAACAGGACTAATATCAAACACGAGGACGATGGACGATATGACATGACAAACTTGGACTCACGGGATGACTGACTATGTGGATGACAACCAAACATTTGAAACTTAAGCTTGCTTGTGGCAAGTGCAAGCTTTGCTTTGTTTCTGTGCGTCACTTGACTTATTGCAGCATCAACCGCCAGCCAAGGAGCAGATTGCTGGTTGTTTTATAACTTGTATTAATTTTGCAGGTTGTCGATTGCAGTCTTGGAGAGTTTATGTTGAATTCGTGTGAAAATGTTAACCCTAACCCTTTTGATTTTTTTGATGATTGATGATTTTCAGGAAAGAATCCCCGGGCGCCATGATTCATTGTGTGTCTATTTTTATGTTTTGATACTCGATGCCTGTGTAGTTTAGGTGAGCACAAGTGTCCGCTGTCAGCAGGGCTGTATGCTCACTGGCAGGGGTGCGATGATTTTTGTTTCGGTTGCCGAGTGTGGGGTGGACAGTCAATTTTCAGGAACTTGGGGATGACGGTCCTGGATGAGTGAAAGGTTCGACAAACTGGCTGCAAGGCATATGATGATGCGGTAGGACATTTTGCCAGTTCCTCTTTGAATGCCTAATGACACATTGGGTGAATGTGTCAAGGGGGGTGGGGTTACATTTAAATGAGTAAGTAGATATAAAAGCTATTTGTGACATTCAATGTTTTTTCGGATTCAATTATTTTTGAGGCTTTAACAGGACGTGCCAGAATTCAACAGGCAGTGATGGAAGGAGCAGAAGAAGCATCTCGAAAGGAAAGGAGTTAATGGGAGACAACAATCTGGAATGGATGCAAAGCGTGGTAACAATCTAGCGACAGTAACGGTTAAAGTGGGTCAAAGGAAAAGCACAAATGATGACAAATCATACATCTAATAGGGTTTAGACTGCAGCGCAATAGACAACAAATGTTTGGAAGGTAATTAAATAAAATAGGAAACTGGACCAGAAACAAGGAATAGGGAGAAGTGACATATACACATATTTACATAAACATATGAATGCATTAAAGCTGCCATTGAAGGGAAAGTATTTAAGAACACATTTTAAGAGGGTTAATTTGCATAACAAATACTGAAAAGAGTTGAATAGTTAAATCATTTTGGGAAAATTACAGGTCCACTGCTTCAAAAGGGTGACTGATTTGAACAGTGAGGTGACTTGAAGGGGAGACAAAGATAATGTACATAAACAAATTGGGTGAACAAAACTGACGGGACTGATACTCATTTGAGAATACTGAGAAAAATTTGAATCAAAGAGGAAAGTTGGAGTGAAAAATTAATATTTGGACTGGGAAAGAGCGATGGCAAAGACTGATTGACAGGACTTCAGACAGTGACAGCTGCAGCAGGAAAGGCTAACTTGAACAGGTAGAAGTTACTCTGCTACAGGAGGGATCTTGCGAGACTGACAGCACGACGAGAAATATGGGGGATAATTCATAACTCCTGGGGGGGAGTGTTTGTTTGTTTGTTTGTTTGTTTGTTTGTTTGTTTGTTTGTTTGTTTGTTTGTTTGTTTGTTTCAGGGATCACGTGGGCCTCTGGATCATAGGAGTAGATGCCGAGAACGCTCGGAGGTTCTACTGAGCACTTCGATGAGACGACGACCACCAATCGTCCCCGTGCCCCAATCAACCCCAAAAGAGAAGATTTTGTTTGCTGACGACTGGTTATGGAGATGTCGTTTACAAGGGGTGACCGAAGGGGGCCTACGCTGGGCATTGCTGCTTTTTTCATTGCAACTCAAGGTTCTGTGCTGTAGTCATCGTTAAATACTGGCAGTGGCTCTCAATTATTGCAGAACCCGTGGACGCTGACCGGGGCCTGGAAAGAGACTCTGAGGACGGTGAAGTGGACATAAAGATTTTGGATGGACGGCAGGCCCTGGGCAGTGATCCCGGCGCAATTCACTACTGAGCATTCAGTGGACTGGACTTTGCATCGACAGGCACTTACAGTGCCTTGCGAAAGTATTCGGCCCCCTTGAACCTTTCAACATTTCGCGACATTTCAGGCTTCAAACATAAAGATATAAAATTTTAATTTTTTGTCAAGAATCAACAACAAGTGGGACACAATCGTGAAGTGGAACAAAATTTATTGGATAATTTAAACTTTTATAACAAATAAAAAACTGAAAAGTGGGGCGTGCAATATTATTCGGCCCCTTTACTTTCAGTGCAGCAAACTCACTCCAGAAGTTCAGTGAGGATCTTTGAATGATCCAATGTTGTCCTAAATGACTGATGATGATAAATAGAATGCACCTGTGTGTAATCAAGTCTCCGTATAAATGCACCTGCTCTTTGATAGTCTCAGGGTTCTGTTTAAAGCGCAGAGAGAACCATGAAGACAAAGGAACACACCAGGCAGGTCCGAGATACTGTTGTGGAGAAGTTTAAAGCCGGATTTGGTTACAAAAAGATTTCCCAAGCTTTAAACATCTCAAGGAGCACTGTGCAAGCAATTATATTGAAATGGAAGGAGTATCAGACCACTGCAAATCTACCAAGACCCGGCCGTCCCTCCAAATCTACAATGGAATGGTTCACAAATAGACGTATCCAGGTGTTAGTATGGCCAAGTCAAAGTCCAGACCTGAATCCAATCGAGAATCTGTGGAAAGAGCTGAAGACTGCTGTTCACAAACGCTCTCCATCCAACCTCACTGAGCTCGAGCTGTTTTGCAAGGAAGAATGGGCAAGAGTTCCAGTCTCTCGATGTGCAAAACTGATAGAGACATACCCCAAGCGACTTGCAGCTGTAATTGCAGCAAAAGGTGGCGCTACAAAGCGCAAGGGGGCCGAATAATATTGCACGCCCCACTTTTCAGTTTTTTATTTGTTAAAAAAGTTTAAATTATCCAATAAATTTCGTTCCACTTCACGATTGTGTCCCACTTGTTGATTCTTGGCAAAAAATTAAACTTTTATATCTTTATGTTTGAAGCCTGAAATGTCGCGAAATGTTGAAAGGTTCAAGGGGGCCGAATACTTTCGCAAGGCACTGTACATATGCAAGGGGGGCAACACTGAGGGCGCTTCAACGTTGCAGTATGCTGTGATGTTGCGTCAATATTATATCATTCATTACTTTATCTGATGACTACATGCTGCATTACTTTATCTTATTCGTTTACCTTGTCACATATTAACATTATGACAATGCACTTTGACTGTTTAGCGGTCGGTGAACCTGTCATTTCTTTTCCTTACTGGTTTGTGAGCTCATACTGTTTTGTGGATTGTGATATGTGCCAGGACTCCTTGTACCTGGCTGACGCCAGGTGGAGGGAATCACTGAGGATGTTAGAAAGGGCCTCCCTCTTTTTCCATGTCATTAGACTGGCAGGGTTTTTTCTCGAGGGAGGGCCGGCAACCTTTTGAGGTTTCTAATGGACCACGCCAAATTCATTACTTCGCAAATTATCGACGGTGTTGAGGTATTACCTAAGGGGGGTGGTTATCGTCATTTGGATAATGTGGACTTCAATTTTCTTTATTTGTGGTTCCTGAGAGGCCTCAGATTGCTGTCAGGGAGCAATTGGATACCAAAGTAGTTTGAGCTTTTCTAGTTAAAATAACCTTAAGTAGCATGCCTCGAGCGTGATATAGGCTGTGCAGGTATAGGCCAAATTGTAGACGTGACCAGAAAATTTGGTTGGGTGAAGATTTTTGGATGTTTACCGATGTCATCTCTTGTTAGACCGTTTTTGGGACATTTATAAAGTCCCGGAGGGGAGAATGTAGTGAAATTTGGATTCTATGCGTCTCTGTATGTCACCTTAGATGGCGACCTAGCAGCAGTGAGAAGACCCTAAGCTATTTTTGCGGTACAGAGAAGCTCTAGTTTCAGTAATGTGTAGGTACTTAGAATATGAAAGGGCCATTCGTCCGTGACCAGGAAGACCTTTGTCCATGCCCTTTTAAGGGAATCGGAAGTAACCAGTAGGGTGAGACTCGAACCGCAGCTGTTGTCTTACGAGGTACAAATGATGGGGGAGAACAGATAGAAGGAGAGAGAGAGAGAGAGAGAGAGAGAGAGAGAGAGAGAGAGAGAGAGAGAGAGAGAGAGAGAGAGAGAGAGAGAGAGAGAGAGAGAGAGAGAGAGAGAGAGAGAGAGAGAGAGCGAGAGCGAGAGAGAGAGAGAGAAAACGGGGCGAACATCTTTGCTTTTGGGAGCTGAAACATCACCAAAATGTTTCAGTACGTTTTATTACGACTTAGAATTAGAAGGTCACATCGCTTCCCAGCATTACGCCAACCGTGGTCAGGGGGCATCACTGAATAGCTGTTGTACCCGCGAGGCTATTTCATTTCAAAATAGGCTGTTCCGTTAATGTTTTCGAGTACGTTTACGGATCAATATCCAACGGAATCATAAATAAGCAGCACCAATGTGTTAAATCAGTCTTTAGTTGGTTCCGATCACTTTTATGGGAGAGAGTTTGAGAAACATGATTGTTTATAGAGGACTGCCACTACACTTTACTGAGGCTCATGGGAGTCTGCGAGCTGAGGCTCATGGGAGTTTGCGGGTGGCTGCTACACGCACGAGGCTATTTCATTTCAAAATAGGCTGCTCCGTTAATGTTTCGAGTAAATTTACGGATCGATATGGAAGGGGCGGCTCGGTGGCGCACTGGGTAGCACGTCCGCCTCACAGTTAGGAGGGTGCGGGTTCGATTCCACCTCCGGCCCTCCCTGTGTGGAGTTTGCATGTTCTCCCCGGGCCCGCGTGGGTTTTCTCCGGGCACTCCGGTTTCCTCCCACATCCCAAAAACATGCTTGGTAGGCTGATTGAGCGCTCCAAATTGTCCCTAGGTGTGAGTGCGAGTGCGAATGGTTGTTTGTCTCTGTGTGCCCTGCGATTGGCTGGCAACCGGTTCAGGGTGTCCCCCGCCTACTGCCCGATGACGCTGGGATAGGCTCCAGCACGCCCGCGACCCCCGTGGGGACTAAGCGGTACAGAAGATGGATGGATGGATGGATATGGAAGGGAAGCATAGGTAAGCAGTACCAATGTGTTAGAGCGAACTTTAGTCAGTTCCGATCATTTTAAAGGAGATAGTTTGAGAAACGCGATTGTTTACAGGGGGCTGCCACGGAAACGCGGTTGTTTACCGGGGGCTGCCACGACACTTTGCTGAGGCTCATGGGAGTCTGCGAGCTGAGGCTCATGGGAGTTTGCGGGTGGCTAGTGCTATAATATAGCTGCTATACGCACGAGGTTATTTCATTTCAAAATAGGCTGCTCTGTTAATGTTTCGAGTAAATTTACGGATCGATATGGAAGGCAAACATAGATAAGCAGTACCAATGTGTTAGATCAAACTTCAGTCAATGCCGATCATTTTATAGGAGATAGTTTGAGAAACGCGATTGTTTACAGAGGGCTCATTGGTTATTGGCTAGTGGATGCATACCGCAACCCTAGTCAACCTCAGTTTGTTGCAGTATAGCTTCTATTTTATGCGCCTTTTAATCCGGTGCGCCCTATATATGAAATAATTTCTGAAATAAAAAATTCAATGAGGGTGCGCCTTATAATCCAGTGCACCTTTTGGTGCGAAAAATACAGTACCAATCTACTTAAATGGGATTAGATGAGGGCAAAAAAGTTGACAAGAGTACAGAGAAACTTTGGATGTTGTCACAAAGAAATAGCACAATGCAGACTGCCTGTCATGAACAATTACAATCCTTCCACAATTCAAACATCACTCAGTGCCAAACTGTACGAAGGCAAGCAGGAATAAAATTTAGACTGTTTCATTTAAAGCAGGGGTCCCCAAACCTTTTCCAATGAGGGCCACATAACTTTTCCCTTCTCTGATGGGGGGCCAGGGTCAGTTTCGAACAGAAAAAGTGTGACAATCACAGGTGTCCCTAAATGTAATCAATTAGTGTTTTCCAGAAAACATGCTGACACTCCAGCGCACCACACATATCCAAATATTAATAACCCTTTCTGAGATCAAATAGCCCACTCTGGGTTCTTCACAGAATAAAATAACGCGGAAAATATATAGGCCAATAACACTATTTATGAACTCGATAAAAAATCAAATAACCCTCAGTGGGTTCTTAACAGAAAGAAAGTTATGCTGTGCCGTGCACAATCCTAGGTAAAAGTTCAACTTCGCTTGAGACCCCATTCTTCCATCTACCAGCTCATGCGTCCTATTAAACCCCGAGACGCGCCCACCGTACTTGGGGCCCTGTCAGTCGTGATGCTGGCAACCTTTGCCCAGTCCAGATCCAACCGTTGCATGGTTTTACATACTTTGTCGAAAATATCCTCCCCAGTCGTAGTGCCTTTCAGGCTTTGTAGGGATGCCAGCACCTCGCACTTCTCAAAGTTTGCGGTAACTCCACGAATAAAAATAAGAAGCTCCGCGGTGTCAAGTCAAGTTTATTTGTATAGCCCTAAATCACAAGCAGTCTCAAAGGGCTTCACATAGACAAACAATTGACAATTATTCTCAAAGCATCCCCTGATCTTAAGCTCCCAAAAGGGCAAGGAAAAACCTACCGGGAGAAAAATGAGAAACCTTGAGAAGGGACCACAGATGGAAGGATCCCCCTTTCAGGATCCCCCTTTCAGGACTTTTCTGCTCGCATTTGGCCTTGCAAGCTGGCGTACTTGTCTTTGTGACGGGATTCATATTGTCGGCGCAGGTTGTATTCCTTGAATACCGCCACCATCTCTTGACAGACGAGACAAGCAGTCTTTTCTTTGAATTGAAAAAAAAAAAAAGTGTGTCCACTGCGGGTTAAATACCCTGCATTCGGAATCAATTTTTCTCTTACCCAACCTTTTTGCCATTATTCCGTTCTTTCACGTTCTGTGACTGGGTTATGGGTGGCCATAAGGGTAAAAACGTGCTGGGGCAAAGTGAGGTCGTAGTAGTTTTTTCTCCGTCTCTGGTATTGTTTAGCATTTTTTTTCCCGTCTCTGGTATTGTTCAGGGGGTCTGGTATTGTTTAGCATTTTTTTCCGTCTCTGGTATTGTTCAGGGGGCCGGGTCTAATGCAGAGGGGGGCCGTATACGGCCCGCGGGCCGTAGTTTGGGGACCACTGATTTAAAGACTCAAAACAGTCTACATACGTTTTAGCTAAAAAAGCTTTGGCTGTCTCAAGGCTGGATAGCGGTTAGCCTGGTGGGAATCAGCCGCAATCAAAGCATCACATTTCTGACGTTTATGTGCATTTAATATAATAGCACTACAACAATCAATCAATAACATAAGTACAGAACTGTGGCTTAGAATTTGCTTCATGACCCAGACAGATGTAGTCATATCACTTTTTTTTAACTCCCCTAGATGGCACTGTTGATTTAAATAAAGGGTTTCCAGAATAGGTAAATCAGCCCAATGTTGCCATCTTGGAGTCAAAAAATACAACTAGTTAATGAGGCGATTTTGAAGCTTCATTTTCCTATCACTAACTGTAAAACATTTGATGATTTGCATCATATTTGTTATGCTACTGTATTCGCGCAGCACTGCCTCTTCCAGTCAGTAGACTTGAATGGCACCCTTTGCAACAACCGCTGGCAATTATTACCATCGACAACAATTACATGAGTGACTGCAATCTCCTGACATATTAAACTAATATGCACGGTGACGCGCAGATTGGCATGTCACCTCACAGTTCAGAACTGTTTATTTACACCTCTGGCCTTCCTGTTGTTGAGTTCTCCCCGTGTCTGCGTACTTCGGTTTCTTCCCAGGTTCCCAAAAAATGCATGGTAGCCCAATTGACTACTCCAAATTGTCTGTAGCTGTGATGGTGAGTGCGAATGTTTGTTTGTCTATGTGTGCCCTACAATTGGCTGGCACCCAGTTCAGAGTTCGTCCAAAGACTATAATGCACACTCCCACGAACCCTGTGATGATAAGCGGCTCAGAAGATGAAAGAATGAATAAATAACGCAACCAATCATCTCACTTGTTATTATATGTATTAGTAACCCTCACCCTTACTTCCACATTCCAAAAACACGCATGGTAGTGTGAATAGTTGTCTGTCTATAAGTACCCTGCGATTGGCTGGCAACCACCTCAGGATGTACCCCACTTACTGCTTGAATTCGGCTGGGATGGGCTTCAGCAAGTGGTTCGGATAATGGATGGATGCAGGTAATTCAAGCAAATTCATATCTGTATTTTGAACAGAATGTTCAACATTGTATTTGATGGAACTCTGAAGTTCCCCGCGGCCAAAGGAGATCAAACTGCGACGTGCCACCTGCTGGTGATTTTAAGTACTGGCAGGCAACACTATAATGCACTGTGCACAGTGGACCTGAAGAGCTGAGTAAAATGCATTTCTACGAGCATCACACATTTTTCGACTATTAAATAACAAAAAACGACTCATTGTTAAATATAGCTCTAAGACATTTTTTTTAAATGTGTCAAGTAGGTAGAAAATTAACATGTTGAGGATGCAAATGCATTGTACATACACTGCTCAAAAAAATGAAAGGAACAATTTTTTATCAGGGTATGGCATGAATTCAATTAGACTTTTCTGATAAGGTTTTGGTCAGGTACGGGGCAGAGGGGGTTGTTAATCAGTTTCAGCTGCATTTGGTGTTGATGGAATTAACAACAGGTGCACTAGAGGGGCAACGAGATGGTCCCCAAAACAGGACTGATTTTGCAGGTGGAGGCCATTTCAAGTTCCTCCCTCTTGATCTTTTTTAACTGTTTTTCCACAAGTGTTGGCTTTAGCTAGAGTCATTATCACGACTGGGAGCATGAGGCGATTTCTTAACCCTTCTGAAGTTGCGCAGATTGTCCAACTCCTCCAGGATGGCACATCCATGTGTGCTGTTGCAAGAAGATTTAATGTGTATCCCAGTACAATCTCCAGAGCATGGAGGAGATTCTAGCAGACAGGCAGTTACTATTGGAGAGCTGGACAGGGCCGTAGACGGTCCTCATTCCATCAGCAGGACCGATAGCTGCTGCTTTGTGCAAGGAGGAACAGGTTGAGCACTGCCCGAGCCCTACAGAATGACCTCCAGCAGGCTACTGGTGTGAATGTCTCTGCCCAAACAGTCAGAAACAGACTTCACGAGGGTGCCTCAGGGTACGACGTCCTGTAGTGTTTCCTGTGCTCATTGCTCAGCACCGTGTAGCTCGATTGGCATTTGCCATAGAACACCAGAATTGGCAAGTCCGCCACTGGCGCCCCGTGCTTTTCACAGATGAGAGCAGGTTTACCCTGAGCACCTGTGATAGACGTGAAAGGGTCTGGAGAAGCCAAGGAGAGCGCTATGCTGCCTGCAACATCATTCAGCATGAACGGTTCAGTGGTGGGTCAGTGATGGTCTGGGGAGGCATTTCCATGGAGGGACGAACAGACCTCTACAGGCTAGAGAATGGCAGTCTGCAGTTAGGTATCGGGATGAAATATTGTACCCATGGTCAGACCCTACGCTGGTGCAGTAGGTCCTGGGTTCCTCCTGATCCACAACAATGCCCGGCCTATTGTGGCAAGAGTATGCAGACATTATCTGGAGGATGAAGGAATTGACACAATTGAATGGCCCTCACGATCACCTGATCTAAACCCGATAGAACACCTCTGGGACATAATGTTTCGGTCCATCATAAGCCGCCAGGTTGTTCCTCAGACTTTACAGGAGCTCACTGATGCCCTTAGACAGATAAAGGAGGACATTTCACAAGACACCATCCGTCGTCTCTTTAGGAGCATGCCGCGACGTTGTCAAGCATGCATACAAGCTCGTGGGGGCCACACAAGATATTGAAAATAATTTTGAGTTGCAGAAATTGAATTTAGGCAAAAAGGACGAGCCTGCTGTATCATTTTTTCACTTAGATTTTTGGGCTGTCTGTATACTGAGCCCTCTGTAGGCTGAAAACTTTTATTTCCATCAGAAGATGTGGCATCCTTTTGTTCCTGAGACATTAAACTGTCCATATCAGTCTAGATATCCCCAAAAAAAAATCACCATTGAAATCTGTGTTTTCAAAGTGTTCCTTTAATTTTTTGAGCAGTGTATTTGTGTCCATAATATGAATAAAAACATTTTGCTTCTTTCTTTTGTTCGAGCTGCTTATTGCACAAATAAAATGGATATAAACTTAAAATGTGTCATGAGGATGGATTTAGATGAGCTATTGCTGAACTATTTTTACAACAAGCCTGTAGGGTTACTCATGCACATGGCGCAATAGAAAATATAGATACCGTAATTTTCGGACTACAAGTCGCGTTTCTTTTCATAGTTTGGGTGGGGGGGCGACTTATACTGAGGAGCGACTTATGTGAATTTTTTCAAAAACTTTCAAAACAAAAAGAAAGTGAAACCGCGATAAACGAACCGCGTCAAGTGACGTCAGCAGCGCGGCGCGGCGCGGCGGTTGTTTACATATAGGACAAAGATTCAATCACGGGATGACGAAGATGACGAAGGGCCCCACGTACTACCGGCATCATTAGCGGCTTTGTTTGTAAGTGACACGGAGGACGAAGAGTTTGAAGGATTTAATGATTTCGAGTGACACAGAAGGTTTGAAAAACTATTATGGCTTTTACGCACGCCCGGTCCTACTCTACGGAGCTCTCTTTAACCTCCGTGGATGGAAGTCTGGGGCCGGCGCTCAGTCGGGTGGCTGTCCGGGGACGGTGGATGGGGCTCGGATATGGCTTTTACGCACGCCCGGTCCTACTCTACGGAGCTCTCTTTCACCTCCGTGGATGGAAGTCGGGGGCCGGTGCTCGGCCGGGTGGCTGTCCGGGGACGGTGGATGGGGCTCGGACCTGGCTTTTACGCACGCCCAGTCCTATTCTATGGAGCCCTCCGTGGCTGGAAGTGCCACCTCCGGGAATGGAAGTCGACGCCGGTGCTTGGGGCCGTGTGGCGGTTAACTATTTATGTTATAGTTATTTGATATATTTTATTTCGTGTAGCAACTTGTATATGTTTTTATCGTTACAGTTCAGTAGTTGTTGGCTCGTCGAACTCTTGTTTTGTTAAATAAAGAGCCGTTTACCAAACCCACGTCTTTCCTTGTACTTTGATAACGCTACAATATAGTTATATACTAGATCTGTGGAATAACGACGAGGCTGACATCAGGGCGCACGCGCGGCGTTGTTGACAAAGGATGAGGAATTTGATCAATGGATTTAATGATTTAGAGTGACACAGATGGTTTGATAATATTATTGCTTATATACCGTTTTTTTCCATGTATAATGCGCAAAATTTAACTAATTTATTGTCCTAAAATCTGGGGTGCGCATTATACATGGGTACAATTTTTTTTTTTTTTTTTTTTTAATCCGGATATCATACGGAGGCCGCCATTACAGATGCGCTTTCTTCTCTGCTGTTCACTTCAAACACGCTCCATACGAACACAATGCTCTCGTATCAGACGCTTGCTCGAGCACCTGCTCGTTTGCTGTCACAATGTACCCTACACGGCAGAATAACATCCGGTTGTTCCCAAAGATGATCTTTTTTCTTAAATAATTTTACGTTTACGGACTTAAGTAGGAGTCAAAATTTGGGTGCGTATTATACATGGGTACAGGCTTTTTTCCAGCATCAACATGCCATTTTTAGGGTGCGTATTATACATGGGGGCGCATTATACATGGAAAAAAACGGTAATAGTTATTTGATATATAATTTAAATATCGTTATATGGGCCTGTGGAATATTTTGAAGTCCAAGCGCCGTCAGCGGCGCGCACCCATTGTTGACAAAGGACGATCGATGGATTTAATGAATTGGAGTGACACAGATGGTTTTATAAACGTGTTATTTATGTAATAGTTTTTTGAATAACTCTGAATGTTACGTCAGGCCCGTTCTCAGCTCTTCGTTTGTGTTTGTCATGTTAGCATACCTATCGTTTAGCCTGTTGTTGCTCGTTCATGTCTGTTCTTGGTGTTGGATTTTGTCGAATAAATTTCGCCCAAAATGAGACTTATACTCCGGAGCGACTTATGTTTTTTTTCACGTTATTGTGTATTTTATGGCTAATGCGACCTATACTCCGGAGCGACCTTTAGTCCGAAAAATACGGTACTTGGAATACATGAGTGTCAAAATTTTCTTTAGCAATCTTGAAACGGTCCTAATTTGTAACCAAAGTAATACTATTAAGCCCAGTGTACAATTCATACATTTTATTTATTGAAAAAAAAAATACAGGTGACATGACTCAAGTTGACAGAAGTACACATAAAAAATAATTCATTTGAAAGGTCACTTTATTAATATAAAACCCCAAAAGATGGAAAATAATTAAATCGCTCGCAAACGCGCGCACACGCGCACACGCGCGCGCGCACACGCGCGCGCACGCGCACGCACACGCACGCACGCACGCACGCACGCACGCACGCACACACACACACACACACACACACACACACACACACACACACACACACACACACACACACACACACACACACACACACACACACACACACACACACACACACACACACACACACACACACACACACACACACACACACACACACACACACACACACACACAAAAATAACAATTTGATAATACCTCCACTACTGCAATTCCTAAAGGTTGAGGTGGACACGTCAAGTCACCATGATGGATGTTAATGATTCTCCTGAACAGTGCAACACCACCACCTCATGCCAAGTCAGACAAGAATTTGGACACACAAATCCACAATCCACACTCAAAGAGGAAAAAAAAAAAAAAAAAAGACCAAAAATATAATGAAAATATTATGGAGTAAAAAATATGTTTTTAACACTTAAGTCTCCTAAAGCACAACTCTCGAACCCTCTTTGCACAGTTCAGCCCAAATGTACATCTACATCAATGACCCCTAAAATCCATCAACAGCTGAAAGATGAAAACTTGTACAACTGTGTCCAACAATAGTGGACTAAAGTGAATTTGCATTCATTTCTAAACAAGCCTCTAGATTTTTATGCAATATCTAAAATGGGGGCAATGAAGGTAACAATGTAAGACAGCAAGCAAAGATAAGGGCTCATCATCATTATGCTTTGGTCCCTGGTGAGAGTATCAGATATGCAGTGACCACCTTAAATAGTAATTACCCCACGCTCATTTGAAACATTTTGTATTTACGTCGATCTTTGGTAAAACTAAACTTTAATCTTGATATAAAATATATGGAAAATGCATTCAGGCTGGTTGGAAACTGCATTCAGGTTGCTTGGATGTTTGAGGCCATTGCAGACAAAGCTTTTTTAGGCCACATTTTTTACTTGTACGTTCTCTACACGCAAAGGAATCAAGTCATTGTTAAAAAAAAAATAATAATAAAATGCTTGAGGTGTGATTGAAAAAGGAATGCTGATTTAGAAGATCTAAGATGTCTTGCACAGTGTTGGAGCACTCAAGAAATTAAGAGAAAATTGACCAAAGTATGAGTAGGAAAGAAGTTGACAACCTCTCCTTTTTTGGCAGCGTGACATCATTGCCGAAGTTCAACGTAATTGGCAGGGAAAAGACCGTAAGCCCCTCTGCAAACGCCACGCCACCAGCCTTCATCGATCATCTCAATATTGGTGATGATTTCATCAGGGTCAAAGGAGATCTCATCTTCGCCAGCTGAAATGGAAATTGTAATTGATCTTAAATGTAGAGACAAATCAACTTTAGCTGAGATGCCAAAACAAAGACCAAGTAATGATTTTCAGACATTACTCTTAGACCAAGCTTACAACAACAAAAGGTTCACAGGAAATTCATTCATCAATCTTGGTTAGAATATACTGATTGCATTCAGTCAGTGATTGTGTCCCAGCGCCAACCTTGGGAGCCATTTACAGCTTTTTCATAGCCTCACCTGCTTGGTAGTCATATAGGGCAACCGCGGTCACGCCAGCATCCTCACCGATCTCGTACTGCTGCTCGTCTGCAATAAAACGGCCATTCATCAAGATCACCAAGTGAGTACCACGTGGCTATTGACAAATGTGAGGAGCCACCACTTTGCGCAAATTTGCTATGGCTTAAGGGTGTATCAAAGAACCTTGACATATTCAAATGTTATTACTTTTAATTCAACTTAATCCACAACATAGTTTATGTACTACATTGTAAAAAGAGGCTTACCTTCAGCAGGGGCGTCATAAAGCGGCTCTGGCTGTTTGTATTGATCCTGTGATTCGATCTCATACAGCTGCTCTCCATTTTGATCAACGGCGTCACTGCTAACATCTACATTCTAATGACGATAATATATATTCTGTTAAAAGTGTGCCAATTGAACTTTGACATCTGCTTAAAATGCTTGAATTTACTAATAACTAACCAATCAGATAAGGACCAAAGATACACAACACATTTATTTGCATCATTTAAATGACTCAACAGCAACTGTGACTTCAAGTCTAAATGCCAAGGAGAAGTTTCTTTGCCATTATTTATGGTGTCATAAACAATATCGTCACATGCACAATGGCTGTTGCTGTGTCCATTGCCGTCTCTGCACAATCTTCAAAGTGCCTTCAGATAATTAATGTTGTGAATAGGTGAAATGATGATGGTACGCTTGTTTGTAAGATCTTTTTGTGTGTGTGTGTGTGTGTGTGTGTGTGTGCGCGTGTGTTTGCAATGCATCCCATTCGTATACCACTTTTTAGTACTCAACAACAAATGTTTATCTTCTCTCTTTGTTTCAAACAATTTGATAATACCTCCACCACTGCAATTCCTAAAGGAGTCTCATTGAGGTAGACGCGTCAATTCACCAAGATGGATGTTAATGCACAACTCTCTTTGTTTCAAACAAAGAGAGAAGATAAAAAGTCTTCTATGTCTGGAAGCCCACCTCGTATGCTGAAGAAAAGGCAGACTGGACAGGTGGAGTCGGGCTGGGAGTGGGACTGGGGCTCGCCGCAACAGGAACTGGAGAGGGAACTTTGGCCCGCTCTTCATTTCTACGTCGTGCCTCCTCTTGCTCCTGTCTCTCCTTGGCCTGTCGACGTGCTCGCTCATCTTCAGCTCGCTTTCTGTCCTCTTCCTCCTTCTGCCTGGCAATATTCTCAAACTGAGCCTTAATATTTCCTGTGCTGCTGCCAGCTTGATGGAGAATTGGAGAAGTGATATTAGGAATCAAGTTTTTATAGCACCTATTTGACTGCACATCACGCGTCTTCTTTTCTCATGATAGCGACACATGATCTATTAACTGTTGTGACGCATACTCGTTTTACACCATATAAACCAGGCATGTCCAGAGTCAGGCTCGGGGGGCCAGGTGCGGCCCATGTTCAACTTTCAACTGGCCCGCAGCCTGGGCACTGTTGACCACAGTAGAAAAAAAATGTCCAAAAAAAGCTAGTCTAACTTTTGCCAGAAGATGGCAGCAGACTTGTGGCTGCGCTCTCAAGTGTGCTCTGCCTTTCCTAACACCACACTCTGTCGCATGTTACGTGTCGGAGTGAACCCTCGCTGCATGACCCTTGTGTAGCCCTTTCAAGCCTATTTCTAAATTAGAGACTGTAGCAAAGAAAAGGAAAGTTGACAGAGGGCTTCCAGGACAAGTGAAAATTGGCATATTTTTTCACTGCCTAGTTTGATAAGAGACTGCCCGGAATTCAATATCAAGAGACACTAACAGACGAAACATGCAAACTACGACAAGGCGACTGGTAACAAACGCCGTGAAATAGTAAACTCAGTTTCACCTCACCAAATCTGGCCCTCTTGGCAAAATGTTTGGACAACGCCGATATACACTATTCAAGTTCGAGGTTGCTAAAGTTGTCCGACTTCAAAAGTGTTGACATTTCTCTCTCTCATAATCGACATGACATGACGAAATTTACCCCCTATTTGGATACAGAGTCCTGGTACTAAACAGGCCCTTGGGCTGGATGTTTATAAACGGGAGTATCGATAAGCTCCGTCTTCAACTACCTTGTTAACTATCTTGGGGAAATTACTCCAATTAATTGTGGATTTGCACCTTCTAGCTCTCCACTTGCGTTTCTATCTAGCAGTAAAATGAATATATTTTATTTGCCATTATATGACAATCATCATGCCGTAAAACCCAGTGTGTTTTATTATACTGCTATTTGGCTGTGTGGTTTCAGTGTTACTGTCACTGTGTGGCGTCAACAAACAACAAATACTGGTCGATGCTTACCAGCCTCCACAGGTCTAGTTTTCTGGTAAGTTGATTTGGGCTTCTCAACATCCTCAAAGGTGCCTGCGCTCTGTCAAGCACAGCCAAAGAAACATGTTTAACAGTAATCTACATGAAGAGTGACATGAGGATGCAAACATACCGTATTTTACGGACTATAAGGTGCACCTAAAAACCTTATATTTTCTCAAAAGCCGACAGTGCGCCTTATAGTCAGGTGCGCCTTATATATGGACCAAATTCCAGCCCGCGGGCCAATTGCGGCTCGCGTCTAAATTTAAACTGGCCCGAAGCATTGTGTCATAAAATCAATCATAAGTGGCCGGCTGAAGACTATGAATCATGAAACAAAAACACTGTGGATCATTATTTTGTGATTATAAAGTAATTTGTTGCGTCTGAAGTTGAAATAAAAAAGATAAAACGGAGAATGATTTGATTTGGATTAAAACTCTGACATGATGCAACCTGGCCTGTTTACTGCAGTCACAAACACCTTCTTATTCATACAACAATAATTTGCTATTATTTTAGTCTTTAGCGTTTAAAATTTACTGATCTATCTGACTGTTTTGTTTTGTACTTATTAAGGTAAGCTTTACATGTTTACTTTGTGTGTTGTGTGATATTAACATTATTGATATATTGTTATAGTTTTCACTATTTCAAGTTATTATATTGTGATTGCATTAATGGTACGCCTTATAGTCTGGTGCGCCTTATATATGGACAAAGTTTTAAAATGGGCCATTTATTGAAGGTGCGCCTTATAGTCCGGCACGCCTTATAGTCCGGAAAATACGGTAAATGTACCTTATCCATCCGGTCATTCTGGACACCAAATTTTCCTCCAAAGCCTTTAGAATAATCTAGGGTAGGAGAGGAGGGTTAGAAATTTGAGTGTCTAGTGTTTACATCAGTTATTTCAACCCCAGTCAGTATCTGAACTTGTTTTTTGAATAGCTATACATCTAACCCAGGGGTGTCCAAACTACGGCCCGCGGGCCAACTGCGGCCCGCGGTCCAGTTTTTATTGGCCCGCAGCAAAGAAGAAGTACTGGGCAGGCTAACGAGTTAGCGGAAATATGCTAATTCGCGATCGTGCTAACACGCGCAAACGGACCTCTAAAGGAAATTAAACGAACATTTGGAGCAATACTACATTGTCCTAAAGGTTAGTTTGTAAAGAGACGGTTGCCTTGTTTAAGGATTTCAACTTAAAGAGACACTATCAGACTAAACATGCGAACACAAACGACCAGCTAACAGGGAGTGACCGCGCTGATAAAGTGAAGCAGCTCCAAGCTGAACTGGCATCACAACAGCGATTCTTCACACGGGACTGTGAGTCAAAAATAAATATTACTAAAGCAAGCTACGAAGTGGCCATGTTAAGACTGTTGATGTTATGGACCTGTAGACCTGACACTAACTATTATTTTCTGAAAGATAATGTAAATGACAAGAGCAAAACAGACAACTTTGCATTACTTATAACTCCCGTTTAAAATGTTCATGAGGCAAAAGTAATTTTAAACTCATGTATATTTAAGGTATTTCATACAGTTTGTTCAATGTTATCTGACTCTTCGTCAGATAACATTGAACAAACTGTATGAAATACCTTAAATATACATGAAGATATGAATGAAAGGCAGAATTTGTGTTTTTAGAGTTGTTCACATCTGCCTGAGTGACTCATATTTGGTTATTTTGTCACTTGAAAAATAAAGACAATTGTGACAATGAAATTTGTTTTATAACAGTGTGTATTTGCATGACATTTTTGTAGTTAAAAAATGTCCGAAAAAACTATTGGCCCCCGGGCCCCTTCACTTTATCAAATCTGGACCTCCTTGCAAAAAGTTTGGACACCCCTGATCTAACCCTTCTCTTCAGTTTAGCCTCATTTGTGCATTTGTCATTTGATGACTGATTATCTTCTAATTCATTAAAGAAACTAAAAGTGTATTTGTATGAAACCTTGTAAGAGTTCAGATGAAGCAGACTGTGGTTGAATTATTTCACACAACAGTAAAACTGCAGGATTCAAAAAGATAGGTTGATGGACTCATGCAA
Source organism: Syngnathus acus (assembly GCF_901709675.1). Lineage (NCBI taxonomy): Eukaryota > Metazoa > Chordata > Actinopteri > Syngnathiformes > Syngnathidae > Syngnathus > Syngnathus acus. The sequence continues at coordinate 20,488,293 of NC_051089.1, read as the reverse complement.
ACCTGTATAAGGAAGGAACAGAAAAATGCACAGCTGACGTACAATCTTAAAAGCCAGGCGCTTGTTGAGTCAAGCAGCCATTTCGCCTTTGCTTCAAACTAAAGATCAGACATGTCTGCTTGGTCTCGTCAGGAGGAATTGATAAAAATGAAATGATCGTAGCAACTATCATGCAACAAAATGCACTGAGCCAAAGTAACAAAAAACAAAAGAATAGGCATCAAAGCAATGCGAGAAACCGCAGGTGGAGGTGAGAATTGAGGCACAATATATCCATCCATCCTCAGTCTTGTTTGTCCTCACAAGGATCGGTCGGAGGTGAGGTGAGCTGAAGCTGATTTTAGGTGAGAGGAAGGGTGCACCCTGAACTGACTGCCAGTCAAGTGCAGGGCACAAAAAAAAAACATTCCCACTCACATTCACACCGACACACAATTTAGAGTCTTCAATTACAATTCTTTTTGGAAAGAAGTCCAAGTGCCCAGAAAAAACTCCAAAGTTGTTCCCAATGGATATTCAAAGATGCACGTCCTGAGAGTGCGGCGGAAACTATTTTGCCATACTACAAAAAAGACAGATGTTATATCATAATCACAATTGATTTGCCTTAATTTTAAACTAAAGCTAACTTATAAGACCAAAACATGTATGTATAATGTTTGATCCTATTCATAGTAATAAAGACTATTTTTTGGTTGTGTTTGTTTAAAATTTAAAATAATATATGTGAAGACCCTTAGCAAAAAAATTTAAGAAAAAAATGCATTTCGATTTTTTCATAAGGCTCAGGACTGGTTTTTGCTTTGGAGTTAAGAAGCCACATTGCAACAGACTACCGTAATTTTCGGACTATAAGTCGCGTTTTTTTCATAGTTTGGGTGGGGGGGCGACTTATAATAAGGAGCGACTTGTGTTTTTTTCCCAAAAATTTCAAAAACTAAAATAAAAAAAGTGAAACCGCGATAAACGAACCCTGATGTAGCAAGGGATTACTGTAATTTGAATTTCAAGTGACGTCAGCAGCGCGGCGCGGCGGTTGTTTACATATAGGACAAAGATTCAATCACGGGATGACGAAGATGACGAAGGGCCCCACGTACTACCGGCATCATTAGCGGCTTTGTTTCTAAGTGACACGGAGGACGAAGAGTTTGAAGGATTTAAGGATTTGGAGTGACACAGATGGTTTGAAAAACTATTATGGCTTTTACGCACGCCCGGTCCTACTCTACGGAGCTCTCTTTCACCTCCGTGGATAGAAGTCGGGGGCCGGCGCTCGGTCGGGTGGCTGTCCGGTGACGGTGGACGGGGCTCGGTCATGGCTTTTACGCACGCCCAGTCCTATTCTATGGATCTCTCTTCCACCTCTGTGGCTGGAAGTCCACGCCGCCACACGCCTGGAAGTTTGTTTTGTTAAATAAAGAGCCGTTTACCTAACCCACATCTTTCCTTGTACTTTGTTAACGCTACAATATAGTTATATACTAGATCTGTGGAATAACGACGAGGCTGACGTCAGGGCGCACGCGCGGCGTTGTTGACAAAGGACGAGGAATTTGATCGATGGATTTAATGATTTAGAGTGCACAGATGGTTTGATAATATTATTGCTTATATAATAGTTATTTGATATCTAATTTATATGTATATCGTTATATGGGCCTGTGGAATATTTTGAAGTGCAAGCACCGTCAGCGGCGCGCACCCATTGTTGACAAAGGACGATCGATGGATTTAATGAATTGGAGTGACACAGATGGTTTTATAAACGTGTTATTTATGTAATAGTTTTTTTTAATAACTCTGAATGTTACGTCAGGCCCGTTCTCAGCTCTTCGTTTGTGTTTGTCACGTTAGCATACCTATCGTTTAGCCTGTTGTTGCTCGTTCATGTCTGTTCTTGGTGTTGGATTTTGTCGAATAAATTTCCCCCCAAAATGCGACTTATGCTCCGGAGCGACTTATATATGTTTTTTTTCACGTTATTGTGCATTTTATGGCTAATGCGATCTATATTCCGGAGCGACTTTTAGTCCGAAAATTACGGTAATCTTTTTTGTTCAAACAGTAGTGCTTTCCTGGAGAATTCTGCAACTCTTAGAAAACTGTTATCTGATTAATATGAGCATTTACTCGGTAGTACAGTCATCCCTCGCTATATTACGGGTCACCTTTCACAGCCTCGCTGCTTCACGGATTTCTTTTCGCAGTGCGTTGTGTTATGGCTTCAGAAGAAAAAAAAACTACAGAGCGGAGTCAGGCCGCAGCGGCAGTCAGAAATACGCGTGAGTCAATTTGTCAATTTGTCCTACTAGTACGTACTTTGTATTGATGATTAAAATCATTATTTTACTGTAGGTATTTGTAAGAAAGTGTTTACTTCTCTGTCAAACAAATGCATGGACCTGAAAACAGGTTTTGTTCTTTAGTTTCAATGTTATATATGTATAATAATGGTAAAAAAAAATAAAGGTTTCTAATTCACGGATTTCGCCTATCATGGGTTCTTTTCGGAACATAACCCCAGCAAAAAATGAGGGAAGACCGTATAGTAATAGAGGGTGGTAGAAGGCCAAAATGGCAGCCCTCTAAAATTGATTAAACCTGCTTAATACTTATCCCAACAATGCAATGATAACCAAAATACTGTGTTTAGACTACTGAGGGCAAAGAAGGTAATATGGCAAAGAAAATAATTACTTTAGTTGACACTAAAGGCCAATTGAGCATAGCAGCCTTAAAACATTGAAAAAAAAAAACAATATTATGTGCAAAGTTGACATTGTATAAGACAGTGGAGTGCAGCCCAGGGTTGGTGGAGGTTAACTGAAAGAGGAAGCCAGTACTCCAGCAAAATAGGGGATGGCCTTATACTGAAAAGAAAGGGAAATAAATAATTCTGTAAGGTGGGGGTAGAGGGGGGGGGATCAATGGCTATGAAGCTGGTGGCATGTATTTTGTGAAGGAAAGGCAAGACAAGGACCAGGTGGGGGTTTTGAAATGAGAAGCAAGAGGTGACAGCATTGCAGAAATTATTTGTGCCTTTCTGTGACTCATGCTTGGCCAGGTTCTCCTTGTACTCATAGCCCAGGGCACTCTTGTCCTGCCTCTCCACCTCTACCCCATACTGCCCTCCAAACCCACGCTTATAGTCTGCAACATAACACACAAATACATACAGTATGGACAAACACAGACAATACAATACAACACAAACATAGATACACAAGGAAAGACCACTAAAGGCTGAGACAGGTCTCGACAGTGCTTATACACATCGACCCCTTTGGCATTTTCTACCGACCATATTCAAAGTCACAATGCATCGGCACTGAATTTGCTCAAATCTGCTTTGCGTGAGAGTATCTACTAAATAAATGCCCCACATTTAATGCTAAGTTTGAGCCGAGCCATGTATTGACTTTCTTTCTTTGTTCCTCTTTTGGTTTGACTCACATTGAGGAAGTAATCAAGCTTTGAAATACTACACATCAAATATCAAAGAGAAGCCACAATGGAAAAGAGGAAGTCAGGTCAAAGCCTAAAAAGAGCTATTGGACATTGTACTATTCATTTTCTTAATAAAACTATTGTGAACATAATGTTGAATCAAGCAAATCCTGAGTAAAAAATAAAATACAGGAAGAAAAATGTAAATACAGTACAGCAACATGATAGCAAGCCAACAGTTTATCACTGTTGTTCAAATGTAGTATTTTTTTAATCTTGTCAAAATTCACCCTCAGCAGAGGATGTTTTTGACAATTTGTGAAATTATAATTGTTCCTGACAAAACACATTTGGAAATCTGTGGAGCCTATTTTTTCTTCCAATTTACTGTATTAGTGATTTTTCTGTCTAACGTGATTACTTATCAATACACTTAAGGGAATTATTATTGTTATTTTAATCGTTTTATCCATCCATCGTGCCCCACTATAGATGTGCATGCATATGCTGCAGTCCCGAAACTTCATGTTTCCATCTACAAACCTAAAATATGTCTTAAACAGACAAATACCTTTTTGGGATTCGTGGAGCTGTAGTTTCTCCTGATGATCCCACCCCAGAGCAGATTTATCTTGCCGGTCCGTCTGCACACCAAATTTGCCTCCAAAACCTTTTACATAATCTGTAGACAACACAAAGAGCTGTTGTTCGCATGTTGAACAAGAAAAAAGTATGCTGAAATGACTGATTTAAATTTTATTTATAACTACAGTAGTATTAAGTTTAATAAATCAAAGGGGAGGGTTCATTTTACACACAGTTGTATATTTCTGATGTATACAACCAGTGGAAGGAGATCACGCAGCGAGATGCTAGAGAGCTGGTGTTGCCGTGGTTCAAAACTAGTTGCAAATTGTAAAATTCTAAGGTACATTCTTGGCATCTCTTACTTTCAAACAGATATCTGCAGTCTACAGTTAGCCAAACAAGTAGTAAAACTCAAATATGTTAGACAAGCAGCGACAGGAGAGTTTCTGTGGTGCTGTGCTTTTGAGTCCAGACAGGTCGAGACAGACCGCAACGTGATTTTCTGAGCTTCTGGGCACACAAAAACAACACTTTAGCAATTTGATTTGGAGTAGCGGGTGAAGGGAATAGATAGGAGAAATCCTAATTTTACAGCGAGAATAAATATGTCTATAATTAGAAGACCGTCAATGTTAAGCATTATTTTACGTGCCACCTATTTTCCTGTCATGTTTCAGTAATCCACATGAATGAGTAAACTCCAACAGATTTTGTTAGAAAACCTTGTATGATCTTTGAGAATCAATGCTTTATGGCATGCTACACTGCAAATTATTCCCGCAAATGTGGGCCATTGACACGAAAAATGAGACTTAATGTCCACACAGAAAATTGAAATTCATTTAAAGTTCTGGCGTTGTAAAAATTAGTATACATGCCAATAAAAGCCTTAGAAGTCTAATTGACAAAAATCCAATTACCAGTGTGTCTAATCATCATCCAAAAATCTGACAATTGTTCTTGTGCTTACAGAGCGCTAACTCATTTATATTGAGCACAGTGTACATCAGGGGTGTCAAACTCATTTTTTTCACGGGCCGCATTGTAGTCATGGCTTCTTTCGGAGGGCCATTATGACTGTCAGCCCAAATAAATGTATGAGCACCTCATATTATATATACCGTAATTTTCGGACTATAAGTCGCGGTTTTTTTCATAGTTTGGGTGGGGGGGCGACTTGTACTCAGGAGCGACTTATATATGTTTTTTTTCACAAGTTTTTACTTGATCATTAACACATCACTTACAAGTATAGTTGACCACTTCACATGTTATTTTTAGTATAGTTGATCACTTCACATGCTTTGATATCTTTATCTTGAACATATTCAAAACATGAAAAATAGAGAGAAAAAAATCAAATAAGGTAATTAACACTTTAAAGCGCCATATCCTCTAGACATGTCCTCTGTCACCAGGATGACATAAAGGACGAGAAATTTGATCGATGGATTTAATGATTTGGAGTGACACAAATGGTTTGATAATATTGTTGTTTATGTGATAGTTATTTAAAATATAGTTTATATATCGTTGTATGGGCCTGTGGAATAATTTGAACTGCGGCGCGGCACACGGCATTGTTGACAAAGGACGATCGATAAAAGACGAGAAATTTGATCGATGGATTTAATGATTTGGAGTGACACAAATGGCTTGATAATATTGTTGTTTATGTGATAGTTATTTAAATTATAGTTTATATATCGTTGTATGGGCCTGTGGAATAATTTGAACTGCGGCGCGGCACACGGCATTGTTGACAAAGGACGATCGATGGATTTAATGAATTGGAGTGACACAGACGGTTTTATAAACGTGTTATTTATGTAATAGTTTTTTTTAAATAACTGAATGTTACGTCAGGCCCGTTCTCAGCTCCTCGTTTGTGTTTGTCACGTTAGCATACCGTATCGTTTAGCCTGTTGTTGCTCGTTCATGTCTGTTCTTGGTGTTGGATTTTGTCGAATAAATTGCCCCCCAAAATGCGACTTATACTCCGGAGCGACTTATATATGTTTTTTTTCACATTTTTGGGCATTTTATGGCTGGTGCGACATACTCCGGAGCGACTTATAGTCCGAAAATTATGGTACAGTAAAAGCTACAAAACAAACTGACAAATAACTCGTTTTCATATCAGACGAGTAAAAACTGGTCAAATATTTAAAAAAAAAGATATTAAAAGTGAAGACAATTTGCAATTCTAGTAATGACACACGAATTTGATGCGCGATTTGTCTTTGCGGGCCACATAAAATGATGTGGCGGGCCGTATCTGGCCCCCAGGCCTTGAGTTTGACACCTGCGTTGTACATGTTTAAATCAAGTCATACAATGATTAGACAGATAACGTACGTGTCTGGATATGTGGCTATGTAAAAACACTTTAACCTGCTCCCTTTGTTTTTAGGGAGGGAGCAACAATGAATTGATAACTGTGGTAAATGCTACACTCTTTACAATGACCACTGAATGCATTTCTAGACATTTTAAATCACAGAAAATATATTAAATTATCTGCATTGTTGTATGCATACAATATGAGATTAGCTTGTGTCAAAAGTCAGCTTGTTAATATCTCCGCAATGTTACCAACCTTTCTGAGACTCATGCCTCTCGGTTTTGCCCTGGTACTCAAAGCCCACAGCACTCTTGTCCACTTTGTCAATCTCCACGCCGAACTTCCCACCGAAACCTTTAGTATAATCTGCCCAATGCCCACAGCAAATGGTAGTGTAGGAGGGATTGAAATGAAGAAGAAAAAGAGAAAGCCTGTTAAAACATTGGTACTTGTATGGAGAAGGCAATGTGGCTGCCAAAGACTGCCGCTACAGCAGCCGTGAAAGTGTGCACATCACTCAAAAAGGAACAAGAGACCTTGCACTTACACTACTTTCTCACAGCATGTAGGGTATGACCTACTGAGATGTTTTCTTAAATCCCATCTTTTTATTGACTCGTTCACATTACAAAAAAAAATCTGACATGGGCAGAATGCGATCATGAAGTCCAACTGTTCATGCACAAAAAATTAAAGTAAATATGGTCTTGCATATACGGGTTCATTTCATTTCTCTACTTGCAACTTAGTCTGTACATCCTTTATATACCGTAAATTCCGGACTATAAGCCGTGGCTTTTTTCCAAAATTTTGAACCCTGCGGCTTATAGTCAGGTGCGGCTTATATAAGGATTTTTTTCGTGATTTTTGTGATGACTTGATCACTTTTATACACTGCGGTATCTTGAAGAAAAAAACAACAACAAAAATACTATTTTGAAACACTAATATGGCTGCTGCTTATTCTGGCTGTGTTGCTTGTGACTATTATGAGCTTTAGTAGGAATGCACGCTAGGTGACCTGCGTCAAAGGGCTCTAAACCCTTTCTCTTACTCTGCCATGTGACTCAGAGATTACACAAAGCAGTGGCGCTGTTTGGACCATCTGCATTGTATTAAAACCCAATCAATCAGCATTTAAATTCAATTCTTCTGACATTTTGCTCACCAAAAACAAGTTGTAATGAACGTGAACTTTTAATGCATTTTATTCAGAAGGTTACTTTGAACCCCGAGGCTTAAATGGCGGCGCGGCGTATTTATGGATTTTTACGGCCTCCAGGGGGCGCTCTAGCAGGAAGCAAGAGCGAGACAGACGAAGAAGAGAATGCGCCGAAGAAGACGTGCTAGTTTGTGTTTTGAACATTTCGCACATCACGCACACACCCTCATCATGGAAAACACACGAAGAAATGCATTTGATGCAGCTTTTAAGTTAAAAGCAATCGATTTGGCTGTCAAAGAGGGAAATAGAGCTTAAATGGCGGCGCGGCGTATTTATGGATTTTTACGGCCTCCGGGGCGCTCTAGCAGGAAGCAAGAGTGAGACAGACGAAGAAGAGATAATGCGCCGAAGAAGACGTGCTAGTTTGTGTTTTGATAGGCGTATAATTCACACGAAGAAGAGACAGAACGAGATCAAGACGGACATTACTGAAAGGGAGCTTTTATACACAAACCGTCATTATGGGGGACAAAAGAAATGCATATGATGCCGCTTTTAAACTAAAGGCAGTCGATGTTGATGACATTGTGTTACGTCACCCTTTTCTTTATTTCGTGGTCACGTCTACTCTGGAGCTATACGTGTCGCTCGCTAGTTTAATGTAATTTAGCGCTTCGTGCATGAATTAAATTAGCATGAACAGACCCTCATCACACTCGAAGAAATGCATAAAAGCGACGACGAAAGAGAGACTGAGAAAGTGTGACGCGAAGGATATCTAACGCTATTCCAATCGGACGCTGAGGAGGAAGACTTGGATGGTTTCAGTGCACAGGAGGAAGATGAAGACGATGAAGCTCTTTTTTTACTTTTACTGGTATGTTTTTTAACGAGCCCTGTTGGTGCTGTACTACCGTGTTGCTGCTGTGTTACCGCCGCGTCTCAGTGACTTTTACCGGGTATGTTTTTTTTTTAATCCAGCCCTATTAGTCTTGTGTTACTTCCGTGTTGCTGCGGTATTACTGCCGCGTCACGGGCAGTGTTTGGAAAGAAATGTTAAGGTATGTTATTAAAACTTTAAAAAAGCTTTCTGTGTCCAGTCTTTCTTTGTTAATAACTCGCGTGCACACTTCCGTGTTGCTGCGGTACTACTGCTGCGTCACAGGCAATGTTTAGAAAGACATGTTAAAGTATGTTATTAAAACTTTAAAAAGGCTTTCTGTGAACGGTCTTTCTTTGTAAAAAACGCGTGTGCACGTGCGGCTTATAGTCCGGTGCGGCTTATATAAGAAAAAACTAAAATATCCCCCAATTTTAGCTGGTGCGGCTTATAGTCCGGTGCGGCTTATAGTCCGGAATTTACGGTAGTTGATTAATCCATGAATCTGGCAAATTTAAAAACATAACTTCAATCTTATCTTTAAAAACTTGACATTATTTCAAATTGACGGACAAAAAAAAAAAAAAAAAACTGTTTAAGATTCAGTTACTTGGTTGGTCACTAACATCCAACAATCAGCAAAAAAAATTGTTTTCCAACATAAAAGCACATGTCTGCAAATGTCTTATTTTGATTCAGCATAAAGATAAACTGTATTCATTGAGGGTGACAATATTAAAATATTTATAGATGCGAGACTGAAAATTTGAATATTTGGACAATGTTAAGGATTAATGGATTACAATTATCGATTAATTTGCTCATCGATTCATTGCTCACTGATCAATTAATCGTTGCACCGTCATGTGGTTGGTCAGGCGTAATAACCATAAGCCAGTGTAGTTGCGTCATTTTTGTATCAACAGACATTTTGTATAATCAAACTAAAATGATCAGGGAATGACAAAAACACGATTTGATGTCCATTTCCAACTCCTGCGTGGTTTACTGTACAGCTGGTACAGGGCCATTTGCCCCTGCATGCAGTTGCCTCGGAAAAATATAATACTGGGTTGAATTGGGGGGGGGAGGAGAAAAAAAAATGAAAGTACACTTCACATTGACCAAGTATTTCTTTATGGTGCATTTCTAGTACGGTTTCTTCATTAGGCGTGTTGTGAATGTGTTAATGTTTAAATTGAATACATGAAATGAAAACAAACCTTTCTGGGACTCATGTTTCTCGGTTTTGCCTTGGTAATCGAAGCCCACTGCGCTCCGGTCAACACGATCTGCCTGTACACCGTACTTCCCGCCAAACCCAGTGTTATAGTCTACACAACGGGCAAAATGGAGATGGTTAGTGGTCAGGGTGAGGCGGAATAGCAAAAGTGGTCACAGTTTAATGTCAAATCCCCAAAAGAAACATCCTGGCAATGCTCAGTAATGTACGGTAGATTCAACATATGTGAAATAATCATAGCAGTGATTATATTATCACACTTGATTTGCGAAATACACCTAAACCTCGGTAGAACGTGTTTCGATTCCACGCAACTTTTTGTCTAACGCAGTTTGGTCACGGACACTGCATTCAGAACAAAAATGTGTTGTTTAGCGGACACTGCAATCGACCTTCACAGATTTTGAAGTAGTATCTTAAATGGACAATATAAAGACCGTACAAAGCTAAATGGCTAGCGCATAAAAATTTGTGATTTAACTTCCATGACTAATTTAAAGGCGTTTGATAAAAAGAAGTTGGAACAGCACTCCATTGTGCGACCAAAGAGACTGCGAGCGGTAAGTGCTGTTTGATCTTTATGACTGCTTATGCTTATAGGATAGGACGCCCCTACATGATCGCTAACCCGATTGGTAATATAATAATTTTTAAAATTATATCATATTAATTTTCACCCAGAACAATGATGTTATTCCCCAAATGCAACCACGTGTATCAGTAGGCATTTCCCTACTGCAATTTCCTGCTACACTCATATGCATGGCTCTGATTTTATTACACTTGCAAGACCTATAACACGCTTTCGGGGTTAACGTGATTCCCAAATTCTGAACTCCAATGTCCACGTAAAATCAAGGTTCCGCTGTATTCACAAAACTGGAAAAAATGGTATCAGATTCACCATAAATTCCAGTCTTTTGTTATTTATTTAGATCTAAAAGAACAAAAGTTTAGTACAGCACAATTATTGTGGAAGGGCTTCATTTCATAAGCATTGCTTATGACCCTTTATTTTGAAAGTTTACACATTTTTTGTTTGTAATTCTAAATCTCCCTGTGTATGATGGCTGGAAAAAAAATCCAGAAGCTTTAAATGCTGCTCTTTGGCTTTGAACTAAAGGACAAATTCAAACAAAAGGGACAGTTTATAATTCAAGATCATCTAATGATTAGAATCAAATCAGGTTAGTCGTGAGGATCATTTTAAGTTGTCAGCTGCAGCATCTCTTTCATAAACAATTGATGTACCAAAATGCACTGACAGAACAGAGAGACAACACTGGAATTGCTTGTTGCCTGCCAAATGCTCCAAATTCTTGGGGACAGAAACCACATGCTGCAGGTTGATGGTGCAGCTCACACAATTGACAGTCTCATCAAGTGTAAATACACTGCTCAAAAAAAGGAACAGTTTTTTATCAGGGTATGGCATGAATTCAATTAGACTTTTCTGATAAGGTTTTGGTCAGGTACGTGGCAGAGGGGGTTGTTAATCAGTTTCAGCTGCATTGGTGTTGATGGAATTAACAGGTGCACTAGAGGGGCAACAACGAGATGGTCCCCAAAACAGGACTGATTTTGCAGGTGGAGGCCATTTCAAGTTCCTCCCGCTTGATCTTTTTTAACTGTTTTCCACAAGTGTTGGCTTTAGCTAGAGTCATTATCACGACTGGGAGCATGAGGCAGTTTCTTAACCCTCCTGAAGTTGCGCAGATTGTCCAACTCCTCCAGGATGACACATCCATGCGTGCTGATGCAAGAAGATTTGATGTGTCTCCCAGTACAATCTCCAGAGCATGGAGGAGATTCCAGGAGACAGGCAGTTACTCTAGGAGAGATGGACAGGGTCGTAGACGGTCCTCATTCCATCAGCAGGACCGATATCTGCTGCTTTGTGCAAGGAGGAACAGGTTGAGCACTGCCCGAGCCCTACAAAATGACCTCCAGCAGGCTACTGGTGTGAATGTCTCTGCCCAAACAGTCAGAAACAGACTTCACGAGGGTGGCCTCAGGGTACGACATCCTGTAGTGTTTCCTGTCCTCATTGCTCAGCACCGTGGAGCTCGATTAGCATTTGACATAGAACACCAGAATTGGCAAGTCCGCCACTGGCGCCCTGTGCTTTTCACAGATGAGAGCAGGTTTACCCTGAGCACCTGTGATAGACGTGAGAGGGTCTGGAGAAGCCAAGGAGAGCGCTATGCTGCCTGCAACATCATTCAGCATGACCGGTTTGGTGGTGGGTCAGTGATGGTCTGGGGAGGCATTTCCATGGAGGGACGAACAGACCTCTACAGGCTAGAGAATGGCAGTCTGCAGTTAGGTATCGGGATGAAATCCTTGCACCCATGGTCAGACCCTACGCTGGTGCAGTCGGTCCTAGGTTCCTCCTGATCCACAACAATGCCCGGCCTATTGTGGCAAGAGTATGCAGACAGTATCTGGAGGATGAAGGAATTGACACAATTGAATGGCCCTCACGATCACCTGATCTAAACCCGATAGAACACCTCTGGGACATAATGTTTCGGTCCATCATACGCCACCAGGTTGCTCCTCAGACTTTGCAGGAGCTCACTGATGCCTTCGAGGACATCTCACAAAACACCACCCGTCGTCTCATTAGGAGCATGCCACGACGTTGTCAACCATGCATACAAGCTCGTGGGGGCCACACAAGATATTGAAAAGAATTTTGAGTTGCAGAAATTGAATTTAGGCAAAAAGGACGAGCCTGCCATATCATTATTTCACTTTGATTTTTGGGGTGTCTGTATACTGAGCCCTCTGTAAGCTGAAAACTTTTATTTCCATCAAAAGATGTGGCATCCTTTTGTTCCTGAGACATTAAACTGTCCATATCAGTATAGATATCCCCCCAAAAAAATTCATCATCGAAATCTGATGCGTTTTCAAAGTGTTCCTTTAATTTTTTTGAGCAGTGTATGTTGAAAGATAGAAGACGGCTGCAGAAGATTTAAGTAACCAGATGAAGCAGGCAAATGCATGCCCCTGCAAATTTCAAACTGTGATCTGAGGTTAAAGTTCAGTTTAGTTGCAACATCACCTTTCTGTGAGGCGTGTTTCTCTGTTTTCCCGGCATACTCAAACCCAACTGCAGACTACAATTAGAGGAGAAAAAGGAAGGCAATATTTAGATGAATCAGGTCAACAAAATGCAAGTAATGATGATAAATGTACAAACATTAAAATCCCTTTAACCTGAGTTTATTGCATATTTATCTTTATTTAATAACAACTACTTCTACTAAAATGCATCAAGAAAATATAGTTTGTGATGTTTTCAATAAGTGGTCAGAAACAGGAAATACCTGATCCACACGGTCAGCTTGAACGCCATACTTCCCTCCGAAGCCCTTGGAGTTATCGGTCTGGGAGCAGTGCTTGGATAACATGCTTTGGTATTCATGGCCAACAGCAGACTGTTTAACACAGGCCAAGATATTGTTAGGGCACTAAAAGATAGCATAATACATCAGAATACATTTCGTTGTTGGTAGTGATTAAAATAGATTAATAAAAGAGAGCAGGAGAAAACTAAAAACGAGAAGAGCAACTGGAAACAGTTAGCAGTGGTAACATCTGACTCACCAGAGATCTATGCACACAAAGAATCAAGCATTGCTCACTCATCAAATTCATGATGCAGTAGCTATACAGACCAAAGAGGAAAGACTGAATGGATGGAGCTGCTTGCCAGGGAAGAGTGTGAAAGGACAACTGCGTTGTCAGTCAAGTAATGTGTTGAAAGCAAGAATACATAACTACTATACTGTAGAATAATCTAGTAGATCTGGACTTTAGATTGTAGGGTTCAAACACATTGAGTCCGAAAAAAGTAGATTTGCTAAGGCTGATGAACAACTCGTCGATTGCCAATTGTGTTATTTCTGAGAATAGATTACTTTTTCTTATTTTAAAATGGTCCACATGCACAGAATTTCTGTTTCAACGTGAAATATTATACAATTACCGTATTTTCCGGGGTATAAGTCGCAAATTTTTTCATAGTTTGGCCGGGGTGCAGCATATACTCAGGAGCGACTTATGTGTGAAATTAACACATTATTAGATCATTTCACATGTTATGTTCAAACTAAGCTGCAAGAGGGCGCTCTTCGCCTGTGTGTCAGGATTCAGAAAGGCTGGAATAACTGGAACTGCAACTGACGATGAGTCTGACGCAAGCGACGTAGAAGAGGAAGTGCCGCGTCTTCGACTTCCAGAGTTGTTTAAAAGCGACACAGAGGAAGAATATTTCGTTGGATTTAGTGATTTGGAGTGACAGGGATGGTTTGGTAAACTTGTTAGCATGTTATTTATGCTATAGTTATTTGAATAACTCTTAATATGTTAACATACATGGCACGTTCTCAGTTCGTTGTTTGTCATGTAACGTTAGCATACCGTACAATTATTCAGCCTGTTGTTGCCTCTATTCTATTTTCATTTTAAATTGTCTTTCAAGGTGACATGTCTGTTCTCTGTGTTGGATTTTATCAAATACATTTCCCCCAAAAATGTGACATACTCCAGTGTGACTTATATGCGTCTTTTCATTCTTTATTATGCGTTTTATGGCTGGTGCGACTTGGACTCCGGAGCGACTTATAGTCCGGAAAATACAGTATTGTAGTCCTTCCTGAAAGCAGATTGATTATCTATGTGCTGAATGAGAATTAAATATTTGCTTTTACTTTGGAAAAGAGATAATGTTTGCTAATTTCTGATATGTTACAGACCAAACCAGTACCTGAATCATGTTTGGCATTTTCTGCATTGTCAATTTGAAAAAATAAATAAATATACGTTTTTCAATAAAAGGGATGGAAGTTAACATTATTTATAGTCTGTTTAGTCAATAAAATAATTGAGAGATTTATCAACTATTAAAATAATGATTGGTTGCAGCCTTAATAAAAACAAAAGCAGATTTTGCGTTCCTGTACCTTGTCCATGCGGTCCTGTTGCACCCCAAATTTTCCTCCATATCCATGCGAGGCCTTGGGCATATTATCCAATTCCTGCTGTTTCAAGCTAGTATGCTCTGTTGACACTGTTTCACGCAGCTGATGGATACTATTTCAACGAGACAAATCATTTATGGACACATTTGTAGTAGGTCCTATAAAGAGACCAAAGAAAAAAACATCTGCACTCTTACTTAATGTGCTCTTGATGTCCTGAACCAGCCACTGTCTTGGCACCCCAGCGCTGCTCCTTCTCGGACACATCATTCTGAAAATGCAGGGGGAAAATAAGGTATTTTAACACAGCAAAATGGTGTCTAAAACAATGACAATGTGCAGCATGAAAGCAGAAATGGCTGAAGATGATGTGCAAAGCTACCTCAAAGTCTGGGTCAGTCTCCCAGTCGTCACCTCCATCAGCTACAGTCACCTTAATTGACTGTCCTGCTGCTGCCTTCCACATCTTAGTGAGCCCTTGTCAAACACACTTCAAACACAAAAACACCTTCAATGGATTCAATTATGTAAAAAAGGAGAGTGCATAATATATGTAAATCATTTTCAATTTAACTAATCATACAGAATACATTTGTTTAGCTCTATATACTGCATATGGAAATCCCGTTGGAACGACAACTTGCTTTCTTATTTAGTTTGTTTTAAGATCTCTCAATTAAAATGAGGAAAAATAATGGAAATTCAGTGGCTCTGGAAGAAAAAAAATACACACGCACACGCTCCTGAAGATGAAGTCACACAGACCAGGAAGCAATTGTGTGTTGCCCATATGACATGCCTGTCTCCCACAACACAACCACACCCTTCTACGAATCGCGTAAAAACCCTGAATAGCTGTCATTTTCCTGACTGTGTCGGGATTAGGATTGATTTAAGAAAAGTTAATCAAGTGTGATTGAGAGAGGGTAGACGTTCGAATCGGGTAATCTCCCAAAAATAATAACTCTTATTTCGATTGAAGTTGACGACTCAAGTTAGGTGGGTCACTGCGACGTAAGTAATCAATGTCGGCCAGGTAGATTAGATTCACGGAGCTAAATCCCAGCACACATAAGAGTATTTGTTTTAAATTGAAACTGGACAAATGTAACGTGTTTTTCCATTTGGGCAGTAAATGGCATTTAAAAAGTAGCTTGCAGTTTATTTAAAGGTGCGTAAAGGCAACAGAGGAAAAGGGTGAACACCTTCGTTGTGTCGACATATGTTGGCACCAGCGGTGTAATGTGAATTCATGTGCTGGGCTTGCGGAATTGTGTGCGACTATCTGTCTGCGGCATTTCCTGCTCCAGTTTTCCACTGTGCTAGCTGTTTATGCTAACATGTCAACGATTACGGAGTCGGCGTAAACTCGGCGAGGCCAAGACATTTTCGAAAGGAATCAACATTTCTAAGCCTCACCTTCCACGACAGAAGGAGCTGCGTCAAGAATCCAGTCAGTCAGACCTTCAAGTGATTATAACGCGTGTGTTCACAACCCGATCGAGATGGAGAGGAATGCTCAACGCTGTTGGGATCTTCCTGTTCTCCCTGTATCCCGTAGTCAATTGTGATGACGTCATGGAATGGGCGTGGTACCCTTGTTAAGGCACTTTGATTTGTCGACCGTCTCTTTTTGTGGTAAAAACGTATGTGTCATTTATTTTAAAAAATAAAAATTAAAATCCAGTAAATATGCAAACATGAAGCGGTATAAAGCACGACCATTTACCGCCGTGATTCTGTTTTTCATTTATCAGGCCAGCTCAGTGGCCTAGTGGTAGAGTGTCCGCCCTGAGACTGGAAGGTTGTGGGTTCAAACCCCGGCCGGGTCATACCAAAGACTATAAAAATGGGACCCATTGCCTCCCTGCTTGGCACTCAGCATTAAGGGTTGGAATTGGGGGGTTAGATCACCAACTGATTCCCGAGCGCGGCACCGCTGCTGCTCACTGCTCCCCTCTCCCCCAGGGGATGGATTAAAATCACATGGGGATGGGTTAAATGCAGAGGACAAATTTCACCACACCCAGGTGTGTGTGTGACGATCATTGGGACTTTAACTTTTTTTAACTTTTTAACTTCAAACTTTGTGGTTTAGAAGTGTTTTCAAACATGTTTTCACTATAATCTCGACATTACAACTGCATTGGTTCAGGTTACAGTGGATTATCAGTCTACCGTTTTTTTCCGTGTATAATACGCAAAATTTAACTAATTTATTGTCCTAAAATCTGGGGTGCGCATTATACATGGGTACAAATTTTTTTAAATTTATTTTTTTTTAAATTCTTTTTTTTTTTTTTTTTTTTTTTTTTAAGAAAATCATGGTACAACAAAACCAACAACAGGACTGACCGACAAAGACGTGGAACAAAAAGACAGGGTGACATTACCAAAGACAGGAACAGACACCAAACAGACATCATGACAGTAACACATGCAATGATCCGACGGTGAGCGAGGGGCAGACAGGACTTAAATACAAAACACGTTACAAGAACAATAGTGTGTTTGTACTGTGCTCTGGTCATTTCGTCAAAGAAGGGATAATAGTCCTCTTCTCTTCTTGACTGACAATGAATGTGATAGTTTAATACAATCAGCAAATAACAAAATGCGTATTACAGGTAATATTTTATTTCACAACACTTTGCCTTGTTCCTTTCGTCTCTGCTGTTCACTTCAAACACGCTCCATACGAACGCAATGCTCTCGTATCAGACGCTTGCTCGATCACCTGCTCGTTTGCTGTCACAATGTACCCTACACAAATCCGAAACATTTGTTGCGGCTCCGAGTCACGACGAGGGGCAAGTTTTGGTTTCCAAGGGTGTTTTTATTCCTCTTCAACGTCTCTCCCATACAGAGCCGCCTTTTTCACATGTCCGCACGTCACTTTCCTCTCTTTTCATCTGATCGCGGTGGTGCCTTTACGGGCAGTCGGAGAAATCAACGCCAACAAAAAAAAAATACATCCAGCCTAGTTAAGACCATACCAAAGACTATAAAAATGGGACCCATTGCCTCCCTGCGTGTGTGACGATCATTGGGACTTAAAAAAAATAATAATTAAAAAAAAAAATTAAAAAAAAAAAAAAAATTGGGTGCGTATTATACATTGGTACAGGCTTTTTTCCAGCATCAACATGCCATTTTTAGGGTGCGTATTATACATGGGGGCGCATTATACACGGAAAAAAGCTGTAATTATTTTTCTATTGTGGACAAAGTAGGCATAGATTTTGTAACTTTTATTGGTTGTATTAAATACTCAAAGGCAACTTCCATGTAGTTCTGCTTTATTGTCAATTTCTTCACATGTCAAGACACACAAAGAGATCGAAATTACGTTCCCACTAGCCCACGGTGACAAGACAGTACACAATATAAATACAAGTAAACAACACAAAAAGTAAAAACAAGAAGGCACAAACAATGAATAAATAAGAGTGATGAATAAATAATAAATAAACAAATAACATAATAAATAAGAGGAGCAAAAATGGAGCAAGTGTGCATACAACAGACAGTCAGAATATAGCGCAAAAGTACAGGACGCTACGCAGAAGGGGGGAGATAAAACGTATCCTACAAACATTTCCAATAACCTCGGAGGAAGAATTCCATTATGGATACATTGTTCCTGGCAAAGCTGCAGGTAAATTCTCAATTGCAGGCCATCTCTGCTAAGGCAACGGATGACAGGTGAGCAGCTTGTGGCCACCTGGCAGTCCCACTGGAGGGAGCTTGAATTACCGTAATTTTCGGACTATAAATCGCGTTTTTTTTCATAGTTTGGGTGGGGTGGCGATTTATACTGAGGAGCGACTTATATGTGAATTTTTTCCAAAATTTTCAACAAAAAAAAAAAAAAGTGAAACCGCAATAAACGAACCGCGATGTAGCAAGGGATTACTGTAATTTGAATTTCAAGTGACGTCAGCAGCGCGGCGTGGCGTGGCGGTTGTTTACAAAAAGGACAAAGATTGATCATGGGATGACGAAGATGACGAAGGGCCCCTCGTACTACCGGCATCATTAGCGGCTTTGTTTGTAAGTGACACGGAGGACGAAGGGTTTGAAGGATTTAATGATTTGGAGTGACACAGAAGGTTTGAAAAACTATTATGGCTTTTACGCATGCCCGGTCCTACTCTACGGAGCTCTCTTTAACCTCCGTGGATGGAAGTCTGGGGCCGGCGCTCGGCCGGGTGGTTGTCCGGGGACGGTGGATGGGGCTCGGACATGGCTTTTACGCACGCCCGGTCCTACTCTACGGAGCTCTCTTTCAGCTCCGTGGATGGAAGTCGGGGGCCGGTGCTCGGCCGGGTGGCTGTCCGGGGACGGTGGATGGGGCTCGGACATGGCTTTTACGCACGCCCAGTCCTATTCTATGGAGCTCTCTTCCACCTCCGTGGCTGGAAGTGCCACCTCCGGGGATGGAAATCCACGCCGCCACACGCCTGGAAGTCAACGCCGGTGCTTGGGGCCGTGTGGCGGTTAACTATTTATCATCATCATCATCATCGGTTTAAAGTCCGCTTTCCAGGCGCCGCTGGGTTGGACTGGGTTCTCGATATGGCCTTCTTCCACCGGGAACGGTCCATGGCCATCTCGTGGTTGATGCCAAGTGCCTTCATGTCGGCTGCCACGGTCATCTGCCAGGTCTTTTTAGGTCGGCCACTGGGTCTTGTTCCCTCTACGTTATACGACATAACTTTCTTCACCCAGTCGTTCTCGTCCTTCCTCACTACATGTCCGTACCATCGCAGTCTGCCTCTCCTCACCACATCCACTATGGCCTCCACTCCCATCTTCTTTCTCAGCTCTGCACTGGTCTTTTCCTCCCTCATTGACACACCACACATCCATCTGATCATCCTCATTTCTGCTCTGTTTAGTTTGTCTTCGTGTTCTGTTTTCAGGGCCCATGCCTCACTTCCGTACGTCATACTACTTCTGACACAGGCTGAGTACACTTGGCCTCTCATCTTCAGGGATGGGGCCTTAGATGTTAAGAAGGGCATGAGTTCCCTGAATTTCTTCCACCCGCTTCTCACCCTTGTGGTCACTGCTAGGTCCACCCCCCCATCAGCGTTAAGCATGTCTCCAAGGTAGCAGAAGCTGTCCACCACCTCGTACATCTCCCCATCTACCACGAGCCCCTCTTGCTCAGCTGGGTCTGCTTGGGCGACTTCTCCCCTACACCGCTTGCATTGGAAGGTCTCACTTGCAGCTAGTAGGCTGCCTTTTACTCCGCTGCATCTTCGGTGTACCCATCTCTGACAACCCTTGCACCGGATAGAGTTAGCTTGCACTCCCTTCCCGCAAACTCCACATGGCCATGCTCCTGACTGCGATATCCCTCCCAGGCCAGCACCACCGACCATGACCTTTGATTTTGCCGCATTCACCTTCATTCCTTTCACTTCCAGGCATGTCTTCCAGGCCGCTAGCTTCCTAGCTAGGTCTTCTCGACTGTGAGCCATCAATACCAGGTCATCCGCGTAGAGCAGCTCCCATGGTAGTCCACCCCTCACTTCCCTCGATACCACATCCATCACGATAGCAAACAGTAATGGGCTGAGCACTGATCCCTGGTACACCCCTACCCTTACTTCAAACCCATTACTGTCGCCAACTCTTGTTCTAACAGCTGTGCAGGCTCTGCAGTAGAGAGCCATCACAGCCTTAACCAGTCCCTCTTCCACGCCCGACTTCCTTAGGGCCCACCTCACCACCTCCCTTGGCACCCTGTCGAACGCTTTTCCCAGGTCAACAAAAGCGAAGTACAACCTCTTCCTCTTCTCCTGGTGTTTCTCTTGCATCTGTCGGATGACAAAAATTGCGTCTGTTGTACCTTTACCAGGCATGAAGCCATACTGCATCTTGTCCACCTTTACCCGTGACTTCACCCTCCTTTCCAACACCCTCTCTAATAGCTTCATTCCATGCTCCAGCAGCTTTATGGCCCTGTATGACCCGCAGGCGAGTGGGTCCCCCTTCCCTTTGAATAGAGGCACCAGGACGCTTCTCGTCCAGTCCTCCGGAATGTGCCCCTCAGCGATGACAGTTACACAGGTCGGTCATCCACTGCACACCGACGTCTCCCGCTGCCTTTAGCATCTCTGCCACCACTCCAGATGGTCCAGCTGCCTTTCCATCCTTCATGGCCTTCATGGCTTTTCCCACTTCTGTCCGTGTGATCGGGCCACATTCACCCTCCACTTCGTCGCATCCCGCCTCTCCATCCCAGTCATGTACCTTTGCCATACTTCCTTCACTCCTCTGTTGTCTGTCACGATGTTGCCATCCTCATCCTTCACACAGTTTGCACCGGTCACATCACGCCTCTCCTTAACCATTTGCTTCGCTATCTTGAAGAAGCTCTTTTGTCCTCTCTCACTCTCCAATTCACTTGCAAATTCTTTCCTCTTGGTCTCTTGGGCCTCCCACACTGCTGTCCGTGACGCCCTCCTTGCCTCTACATACCGCGCTCGGTCTGCCTCCCTTTTAGATTTCTTCCATACTTTATGGCACCTCCTCTTCTCATTCACCGCTCTTTCGACGCTGTCATTCCACCACCATGTCTCTCTTTGTCTTGCTTTACCCTTTGACCATCCGCACACCTCCTCTGTGGCTTCAAGCAGAGCCTTCTTCATTGCCTGCCACTTGCCATCCACACCACCCGACTCCATCATCTCCTCCACTTCTTCTGCTATATGCTCAATCTTCTCCCTAAACTCGTTTTTATTCCCTCCGCTATGTAGCTTCCACACCTTCAACTTGGGAGGATGCTTCTTAGCCCCCACCTTCTTGATTCGCAGAGTTAGGTCTCCGATGACTAGGCGATGCTGAGACACACACTCTTCTCCGGGGATTGCCTTGGCATCCCTGACCAGGACGCGGTCCTCCTTTCTGACCATGATGTAATCTATTGTGCTCTTGCAGCCACCCGAACTGTATGTTACTAATTTGGCTTCGTCCTTCTTGAAAAGCGTGTTGCACAGCACCAGCGCGTCGCCGAACTCCAGGATCCTCTCTCCCTCTGCGTTCCGCATGCCGTACCCCTGTCCCCCATGTGCCCCCTCAAAGCCATCTGACTCCCTCCCCACGTGTCCATTCAGATCACCTCCCAGAATTATAACCTCATTCTGGGGGATCCCTGACAGCACCATGATGGCCTTGTCCCAGAACGCATCCTTCTCGTCCTGACTTCTGCCAACTTGAGGGGCATAGATTGAAATTACGTTTGTCAGGCGCTTCCCAACGATCAACTTCACAAAGATGATCCGCTCATTTACCCTGCTAATGCTTAGCACTTGATCTATCCACTTTTCAGCAATAAGTACTCCAACACCACCAGTCCCTTCGTTGCAGCCTTGCCAGAAGAACTTGTACCTTCTGCCGATTGCACCCAGCATCCTTGCACTTCCACCCTTCCATCTCGACTCCTGGACACAGCAGACATCCACCCTTCTCCTGTGTAGAGCCTCAACCACCTCCCCCGATCGGTGCGACATGCTGCCGATGTTCCATGTAGCCACCCTAACACGTGCCTCCTGCCCCTCTCTGTTACGGTTCAGGCCTCCCCGCAGTCCATTGGGCTGAGGGCCGTCATATAATCTACCTGCAGTTTGGCCTCCTTTTCCATCATTCTTTTTGTCGTAGGCTGATGAAAATGCCCACGGAGTACTTAAGGCTGTACCCCGCCTCTCCTGTGTTTGTCTAGCCATACTGAGAATATTTGGAGCAAAACCTTTTACAGTCGGATGCCCTTCCTGACACCAACCCAAGGGGGAAATTGATTTTCTGTAGGGGTTGACTCCCTTAGCCCATTCCTCTCCCGAGGAGCCCACTGGGCAGTGGTACTATTTAACCCATAGTTGGGGGCTGGTTCGTGGGCACCAGGGCGTGTCCACACACCGGTGGGCCTGCGTGCCGCACGTCTAGGGGCCAAACCTCCTCCGAGTCCCTTGTAGTTTAGCCTGGGTCCGTGTTGTACCCAGTTACCATGTGTCACCGCGTGGAGGCACTACATAGGGCTTGCTGTTAGAGAGGCTATGTACTGGCAGGGAGAGACTTACGCACTCGGCTCTCCCGTTCGCATACTGCTAGCCAGCGGTGAGGGTTGACAGTGAGAAGTGACATGCACTGGGCACTCCACCAACACACTAGACCAGGGGTGGGCAAACTTTTTGACTCGCGGGCCGAACTGGGTTCTAAATTTGGACCGGAGGGCCGAACCAGGAGCAGATGGACGTAGTGTTTGTGTGAAGTAATATAAGCGACCTGTAAAGGTCATTGCATAAAAGATTTTGGCCTTTAGTAGGTAGTAAAGCATGGATATTCCAAACAAGTTTTTTGAAAACAAATGCATTTATTAACAGCATTAAAAAAAAAAAATCACTAAAAAACTGCTATCAGTGATTCTCATAAAATACGACACTATTATTATGAATAACAGTCTCCATCACTTCAGTGCCTGCAGGTCAGATTAATGAAAAATGTTTATCTTATGAGATCACATCAAACTCTTAGGAGAGATCCGTTTACCTCGATCTGTGACGGGTTGATGTGGCTGAACGTCACGTCGCGTACGTCGAGCCAAATTGGCCACTCTTTTAACATTCGGCACTCACTTCTTTTCTTCGGGCCACTCATTTTAATGGAAGGATTCCAGGGGAAGGTTTGTGGGTGGCTTTAGCGTCAAACTGTATCTGAAAGCTCAGCGAGCGAATTACAAGAATGCTGTCGTCACAGCCCACGCTCTAAATTCGGGACTGATACAAATAGAGCGCGAGTGCGCCATGTCCGTACTACTGAGTACGTACGTACACGCACTTGTGAGTGTGCACCGAGCTTTCTGACACGGCTTCCGGTAGTAAATGCGCAGGCGAGCGGTTCCCCATCTACTGGGGAAACGCAGTCATTGCAGGCAAAATGACAAAAAAAAAAAAGTTTAATAATACAATTAATTCAGGGTTGGCGGGCCGGATTAAACGGTCCCGTGGGCCGGATGTGGCCCGCGGGCCGTAGTTTGCCCACCCCTGCACTAGACGCATCACAACAACCCGACTTGGTCTTATGAAGTCAAACACCTTTAACTATTATGTTATAGTTATTTGATATATTTTATTTCGTGTAGCAACTTGTATATGTTTTTATCGTTACAGTTCAGTAGTTGTTGGCTCGTTGAACTCTTGTTTTGTTAAGTAAAGAGCCGTTTACCAAACCCACGTCTTTCCTTGTACTTTGTTAACGCTACAATATAGTTATATACTAGATCTGTGGAACGACGACGAGGCTGACGTCAGGGCGCACGCGCGGCGTTGTTGACAAAGGACGAGGAATTTGATCGATGGATTTAATGATTTAGAGTGACACAGATGGTTTGATAATATTATTGCTTATATAATAGTTATTTGATATATAATTTATATATCGTTATATAGGACTGTGGGATATTTTGAAGTGCAAGCGCCGTCAGCTGCGCGCACCCATTGTTGACAAAGGACGATCGATGGATTTAATGAATTGGAGTGACACAGATGGTCTTATAAACGTGTTATTTATGTAATAGTTTTTTGAATAACTCTAAATGTTACGTCAGGCCCGTTCTCAGCTCTTCGTTTGTGTTTGTCATGTTAGCATACCTGTTAGCGTTTACAGATTATCTTGATCGTATGATTATGTTGGAATGTAACCTGTAATAATTAACCTAGCTTGTCCTGTCTTAACAAAAGTAGTAGAACAAAGTGCTAAGATCTTTTGAACTGATTGACTGGCTGCAGAGGAAGCAGTCAAAGTTGCTTTGTTTACACAATGTCGTAAAAGACCCCCTGCTATGCTTTGATCAGCAGGCCAGGGGCTTCAACCCCATCCTGTCCACTCTCACCCCCACTCTCACCCCCACTCTGTTTCTCTCAATAAAAACGCTCCTGCAAGAGGCCTGGGTCAGACCTCATTTGATCATCGCTGTACGCACAGCGACGAATGACTCTCCACCTGCAGGTGTTTAAAAGGGCATACTGTCTCCCGTGTGGTTCTTGCAAAAATAAGTTAGAGTGAGCACCACCCTAACATTTTGGTGCCGTGACCCGGATCCCTCATACCCGCCATCTGGCTGACGGAGGAGGACGTGCTGTATTGTCGACAAGCCAGCGTCCTTTCGGAGGACCTGGAAAAGAAAGTCCTGGGAAGAGAATTTCTTCGCTGGGCCAGCATCTTAGGTCTGCCTTCGTCTGACAGAGGTGGATTGACGGGATCCGGCAGTGCAACGAACCAGGGGACAAGTAAGTTAAAGTCCTAAAGTTACGCGTAAAAAATTAAAGGTGCACGAGATATACGGCTTTGGTTTGTCCGAGCTATGAAACGCGTAAAAAATTAAAGGTGCACGAGATATACGGCTTTGGTTTGTCCGAGCTATGAAACGCGTAAAAAAATTAAAGGTGCACGAGATATACGGCTTTGGTTTTTCCAAGCTAAGAAACAGCTGGGATTCTAGTCCCAGTGGAAGGAACGGGCTAAGAAAAAACAGAGCTTCTTTTTCTTAATTGAAGAAGGGCGTAGATTCTTTTTTTGTCCGTTTTTCCAAGCTGTTTGCATGAAAGTTGTGTGGTTGAGAGTGTGACTGGTAGGATAAATTGACTAAATAGCAGTTCTAGCATTGGTCCACGGCAATAACACAGGCTAGTAATTTGTTGAAAGGTCAATTTAAACCTGCATTGAGGATTCTCAAAGAAAGAAAAAATCAAAAAAAATTGAGAAAAAAGAAAAATTGTATAAACCTAAAAAAGAAATACCAAATTAAGATGGGAAATAAAAACGGTAAATCCCTAGCTCTTGATGGAGATGAGAAGTACATGGCGAGTAGATTTCTTAATTGTATGCAATACATGCCGAAGTGGAAGAAAAAGTATGGAGTAGAAGGGAAGTTGAAAGTTGAAGTGTGGAAGATAGTGGTTGATGTTTTGGAGGAGAGTGTAGATAGGACGACAAAAGGACTGAAAAAGAAAAGAAAAGAGAGAGAGTTGAATTGTGCTAGAATGTGGTTGAAAGCTTCACAAGAGAGAAGAGAACAAATTCAAAAGACGAAAAATAGAAAGATAAAAAGTGATGAGGCCCCCATTCAATTAAGATTTGAAAAAGAATTCTGGGTGCACAGTGGCATCCCATTCGATGATCCAGCTGAGAGTGCCTATCAGGAACATCTTAAAAATGCGCTCATCACTGGTTTCCCCCCTGACTTAGGCAACTGGGTGAGGAAACACTTGGTAGAAGTGGATACTGCTACTGTTACAACAGCTATGCAGTGGGCCAGAAATGCTGAAAAAGTGATCCAAAAAGGCAAAAGTTCTGATGTATTTCATCTAGATCAGGGGTCTCAAACTCCAGTCCTCGGGGGCCGCATTCCTACATGTTTTCCAAGTTTCCCTCGTTAAACACACCTGATTCAATTATCAGGCTCCTGCAGAACGTGAGGATGAACTGATCATTTGAATCAGGTGTGTTTAACGAAGGAAACTTGGAAAACATGTAGGAATGCGGCCCCCGAGGACTGGAGTTTGAGACCCCTGATCTAGATGATGATGGTAATGATCTAGATCAGGGGTCACCAAACTACGGCCCGCGGGCCGGATACGGCCCACGGGACCGTTTAATCCGGCCCGCCAACCCTGAACAAATTGTATTATTAAACTTTTTTTTGTGGTCATTTTGCCTGCAATGACTGCGTTTCCCCAGTAGATGGGGAAGCGCTCGCCTGCGCATTTACTACCGGAAGCCGTGTCAGAAAGCTCGGTGCACACTCACAAGCGCGTGTACGTACTCAGTAGTACGGACATGGCGCACTCGCGCTCTATTTGTATCAGTCCCGAATTTAGAGCGTGGGCTGTGACGACAGCATTCTTGTAATTCGCGCGCTGAGCTTTCAGATGCAGTTTTGCGCTAAAGCCACCCACAAACCTTCCCCTGGAATCCTTCCATTAAAATGAGTCGCCCAAGGAAAAGCAAGGTGGACACAGTGCCGAGCGTTTAAAAGAGAGTGGCCAATTTGGCTCGACGTACGCGACGTGACGTTCAGCCACATGAACGTCAACATCAAACCGTCACAGATCGAGGTAAACTGACCAACACCTCGGATCTCGCCTAAGAATTGCCACAACAAATTTTACTCCAGACTATGACGCACTAGCAAACTTTAACAAAAAAGACAGCGGTGTCTACAAGCCTACTGGAACCTACAAAAGGATTATAAGAAAGGAACACAAGAACTTTAAGAGACTGCTCATATGTGTCAGAGAGATTCTGCTCTGACAACTGAGCTGAACTTTTATCTGTTAAGATTGTGCATGGCACAACAGAAAGTTAATGTTCCATGGCTTTTTTTTCTATGAGGAACCCAGAGAGAGTTATTTAGTTATTATTAATTTCCAGTTTTTTCTGTGAAGAACTCAGAGAGGGTTATTTAGTTATTATTTATTTCATTAATAGTGTTATTATTTGTTTCCTGACTTTTTTTCTGTAAAGAACCTGGAAAGGGTTATTACCGTTTTTTTCCGTGTATAATACGCAAAATTTAACTAATTTATTGTCCTAAAATCTGGGGTGCGCATTATACATGGGTACAATTTTTTTTTAATTTTTTTTTTTTAATTTAATTTTTTTTTTTTTTTTTTTTTAAGAAAATCATGGTACTGGTACGAGTATTGATTTATGTATTGTTCTCTTCTTGTCATGTTGTGAAAGAATGTGGGTTGAATAAATACCGAAAGAACAATAGTGTGTTTGTACTGTGCTCTGGTCATTTCGTCAAAGAAGGGATAATAGTCCTCTTCTCTTCTTGACTGACAATGAATGTGATAGTTTAATACAATCAGCAAATAACAAAATGCGTATTACAGGTAATATTTTATTTCACAACACTTTGCCTTGTTCCTTTCGTCTCTGCTGTTCACTTCAAACACGCTCCATACGAACGCAATGCTCTCGTATCAGACGCTTGCTCGATCACCTGCTCGTTTGCTGTCACAATGTACCCTACACAAATCCGAAACATTTGTTGCGGCTCCGAGTCACGACGAGGGGCAAGTTTTGGTTTCCAAGGGTGTTTTTATTCCTCTTCAACGTCTCTCCCATACAGAGCCGCCTTTTTCACATGTCCGCACGTCACTTTCCTCTCTTTTCATCTGATCGCGGTGGTGCCTTTACGGGCAGTCGGAGAAATCAACGCCAACAAAAAAAATACATCCAGCCTAGTTAAGACCATACCAAAGACTATAAAAATGGGACCCATTGCCTCCCTGCGTGTGTGACGATCATTGGGACTTTAAAAAAAAAAAAAAAAAAAAAATTTAAAAAAAAAAAAAAAAAAAAAAAAAATTGGGTGCGTATTATACATGGGTACAGGCTTTTTTCCAGCATCAACATGCCATTGTTAGGGTGCGTATTATACATGGGGGCGTATTATACACGGAAAAAAACGGTAAATAACCGTTATTTGGTTATATGTGGCTTTCTGGAAAACAATACATTTTTTAAGCTCCCCTACGATCGTCACACTTTTTCTGTTACAAACTGACACCGGCCCCCCATCAGAGAAGGGAAAGGTTATGTGGCCCTCACAGGAAAAAGTTTGGGGACCCCTGATCTAGATGAAGATACAACGGTCTTCTTGCAAAGTTCCCAAAGGGGCAGAGGAAGCGTTAGAGACCAACAAGGCCGCAGGCCGCCATTCAATTCAATCTCCACATCAAATTTGGACGGTTGGAACTGTGGGAAACGGGGACACTTGGCAAGAGTGTGTCGTCGTGTAAAACAAAACCAATCAAAGGGCGGAGGAAGAGGCAGAGGAAAAGTCACATTTCAGCATGACAAGCTTCCTCCCCTTTGACCGCTCATGCTAATACAGAGACATTGTAATGCTACATTTAATAGAAATAATTGATTGGTTGTGTTATAAGATTATACAAACTTCTATATGCGAGCTAAATCTGAGAGATTGAGTTCTTTAAATTTAAAAACAAAGAAAAAATTCTGATTAATTTGCCAGCAGTTTTTTTTGTGTTGAGTTTTTTTAGATTGGTGTTGTTCTATCGGGAACCTTGAGTTGAAAATGGTCTATGAATGTTGTGTGGGGGGCTTGGATAAATTGGGACCAATGTGATGGAAAGACTCCTTTTTGGAGACTGTGTGAGATGCAAATGAGCATTGATGACTGATTGCCTGAATGAAAGGAAAATACAGGTTGAATGGTTGAAGTTGTTGGAGACTACTATGGAAAATTAGCAGAGCGACTGAAGAAAGAGTGATTTTGAGTAAGTTAAATGCTAAGGAAAAAAAAAAGGTTGCTTTTGGAGTGATAATTAACTAGAGAAAAAACTGGGGAACCAGTAACACATGCAGAAGATGTGTGAACTGGGAAATTGAGAAGCGTTTTGGAAAGAAAGTCAAATTAAATGATGATAGAATTACATGTAGTAAAGGACACATCTTCCAAAAAAGTTTGCCAAGGTGTGAAGCATGGGCGTTGCCAAGCCTCAGAAGGAGGGAGTGAGTAGGACAGATAGTGAAAGATAGTAAAAATACAACACTTTACGACATATGGATTCTCTAATACATTTGGCGTCATACTGAAGGAATAGGGTCAAAAGAAACAAAACCCGCCTAGCCACAATAACAGATACGCTGATATAAGATAATAACAGAGGTGGCTACAACTTCACGATTCAATATGTATTTCTGTGCACTGCAAAATAAATGTCTTTTGATATGTTGCTTAAATAGCTTAATGACCCTTAAGGAACTGTGTAATGCATGCCTGATGTTTGTTCTCTAAATCATGGACACGGCCAGAGTCGTCTTGACCGTTCAGCACTTGATTATATCTTGTGTTTTGACTAAACGTCATATGTCGCCTAAATGTGAGACGCCAGCTTTTCGATTACTACTGAACGCTCTGCACAGAGGGAAATATTTTGCTTAACAAAGAAGAGATACGTGCGGAAGCATGATTAAACTAAGAATGTAATGATGTAAGCAAAGACATGGAGTATCAAAAGAACAAACTTTGCATCGTCAGGGAACATTAATAAATTGATGATGTCACAGCCAAAAGCTCACATAATTTCGTACAAAATGACAAAATTGAAAGAATGACGAATGGATGAGGTGCGACAGTGTAGGAATGGAGCAGAATGTTTACAGGAAGGTCACTTGGAGATAAAACCAGCTGGTGCCAGAAGGAGACAGCCAAGGACTCGGCCAAAGATGATCCCCAAGGCCGAAAGACAGGATGGAAGACGGCAGCCCCCACACACACACCGAATCGTCCATACCAGCACCCACTCCCATGGAATCAAACTCTACTGAACTCGCCCCACCCCAACGACTCATCACCCATCAAACTCGCCCCACACCGGCCTGTGCAACTGAATATAAGCTAACCAAAGAACCTTGAACGTTGCCTTTTCTGAATGGAGACTTTCTGCTCTTGAAGGGCCCAGCGCTGTATTGTACTTTCCTGAAAACAGAGCTTTCTTAACAAGAATTATGATTGAACTCAACCAACCTGTGTAAGTCTAATTTCTGCTTCAGTGTCTTTGCATTTTCCTAAATCTGAAGAAATTAAACGAGCACGCAGTGAGTGAATTGGATAACAGGTGATTGGCAATGGCTGTTGCCGTGAGGCGCAGATAGCGCGCTCCCTAAATTGTGGACCAAATCCAACAATACCATTAAGTTACAATTTTCTCAAGTTTTTCAAACTTTTGCTGTAAACAATTGGAAGATGATTGAAAATGACTAAAGAAGCTATGAGGAAGTGGTGTATGTGTTTGGAAGGACACGCGCTTATGCGCTTCCCTGGCTAATCAACATTTGTTTGACTGATGAAGGAATAGGGTCAAAAGACACAAAACCCGCCTAGCCACAATAACAGATACGCTCACATCTCTTTGGATAAAGTATATAAGCAGACAAGTATATTCATGGAATCAACCAATAAAGCAGACATAACTAGACATTCTTTGATGTAAGATAATAACAGAGGTTGCTACAACTTCACGATTCAATATGTATTTCTGTGCACTGCAATATAAATGTCTTTTGATATGTTGCTTAAATAGCTTAATGACCCTTAAGGAACTGTGTAATGCATGCCTGATGTTTGTTCTCTAAATCATGGACACGGCCAGAGTCGTCTTGACCGTTCAGTACTTGATTATATCTTGTGTTTTGACTAAACGTCATATGTCGCCTAAATGTGAGACGCCAGCTTTTCGATTACTACTGAACGCTCTGCACAGAGGGAAATGTTTTGCCTAACAGAAAAGATATGGTGGGAAGCATGATTAAACTAAGAATATAATGATGTGAGCAAAGACATGGAGTATCAAAAGAACTAACTTTGCATAGTCAGGGAACAGTAATAGATTGATGATGTCACAGCCAAAAGCTCACATAATTTCGTACAAAATGACAAAATTGAAAGAATGACGAATGGATGAGGTGCGACAGTGTAGGAATGGAGCAGAATGTTTACAGGAAGGTCACTTGGAGAAAAAACCAGCTGGTGCCAGAAGGAGACAGCCAAGGACTCGGCCAAAGATGATCACCAAGGCCGAAAGACGGGATGGAAGACGGCAGCCCCCACACACACACACCGAATCGTCCATACCAGCACCCACTCCCATGGAATCAAACTCTACTGCGAACTCGCCCCACCCCAACGACTCATCACCCATCAAACTCGCCCCACACCGGCATGAGCAACTGAATATAAGCAGACCAAAGAACCTTGAACGTTGCCTTTTCTGAATGGAGACTTTCTGCTCTTGAAAGGCCCAGCGCTGTATTGTACTTTCCTGAAAACAGAGCTTTCTTAACAAGAATTATGATTGAACTCAACCAACCTGTGTAAGTCTAATTTCTGCTTCAGTGTCTTTGCATTTTCCTAAATCTGAAGAAATTAAACGAGCACGCAGTGAGTGAATTGGATAACAGGTGATTGGCAATGGCTTTTGCCGTGAGGCGCAGATAGCGCGCTCCCTAAATTGTGGATTAAATCCAACACTGATCAAAGGAACCATTTGCTACAGGACTTAACATCCATTCCCCCAGCCCAGATCCGACCAAGACCAGAGAATCTCCTTTAAAACAGGAGGCAATAAATGGGATAGCCCCTGTCATAAATGGTCTTTGGTTAGGAGGAATCATTAGGAAGTGCTCAAACTCTTCTCGCAAACACTCCTATCTGCCCAGTTCAAAAGGGCAATAAAATTGACTACAAGAGTTGCAAAGAACAGACGAAGAACAGTCCTTGACCCGGCATTTGCGTTTGGCGGTCGTCGATGTGGTTCCAAGACCTGCGTCTTGTGGTTTGTCATTTGTAAAATTTTGGCCGTAGCGAATCTCCCGGCATTTTTTGAATGTGTATGTGATCAGTTGGCCGTTGTGAACCTCCCGGCAGACATAAGTGATTTGGGCTTTTGTTGTTTGTTATTTTTTAAATATTTTTTCCCTCTCTTGTTGCCTCTGTGCGGGCGTGGCACTGGCCCCGGAGTCGGCCTGGTGTGATGGAAGGGGGGCTGTGTGTTGGGCCTCACCTGTGCCTTTCTGTCTTCCATTGTCTCCATTGCTGCTGGACCGTGAGGGGGAGAGGAGAGCGATTGTTGTAATTGGCTTGTGAAAGGACTGCAGGAGCTTGCTCCTCCAGTGTCTCACCTGTGCCTTTCTGCCTTCCATTGTCTCCACTGAGACTGGACTGTGGAAGGGGGAGTGTGGTATTGTGGTAATTTTCTTGTGAAAAGGCTGTAAGAGCCGGCTCCTGTGGTGTTGCACATGGACCGTTCTGTTCCATTGTCTCCACGGATGTTGGAATGTGAGTGGGGTGATTGATATTGTAATTTGATTGTGGGGGAGACTGATGTAGGTGCGGGGCTCTGGACTCTGCGAGTAGCTATTTGCTGGGTTGGCGCGGGTGGGGGACGACAGCATTGATTGTCCCAGTACTGGCCAGGCTGGGATAAGTCAGTATGGAAATGCCGGGCTCCCCCTCTTGCTTCCCTTGCTGTGGCTGCGCGCGGAGTGGAGTCGTACCCACTCCAGGTGTGTGCTGAGGGCGTGGTAGCAAGTGAGATTAAGGCAGGATGATGGAAGAATGAATGAGGACAGGCAGGGAATGCATGTACGACATGGGATGTGCACGACTGTAACTGAGGCCCGGTGGACTTCAACGTCTGCCTGCTCACGGCCATCATGAAGTTAAATGTTGTGGGACAGGGGTTGAGCTGTGATGGTGAATGAATGGGTGCCTTTGTGTCTGTTAGTTTGTACGTGTGTGCGCGCATATGAATGGCCTAGGTAGGTTCATGTGGAGGTGACGTGATCACAATTGAAGATAAAATTCCTCTCGCCTGTAAGTATAGTACAAATTGAGATGAATAGGATTTGATGATTACTCAGGGGCACCATTGACGTCAAATGGTTCAATGGAGAAGGCCCGTTTCCTGTGGCTGGACAAGACAGGACCATCTAGTTCAGCCGGGATGGGTATGATAATGTGTCCGGGACACCTTGCTGGTCCCTTTCGCTCCCCAACGACGCTATTGACACATTACGTGAATGTGTCAAAAGGGTGGGGGAGTAGAATAATTTAATAATAATTGTGGTTCCCAGGAACTTGAAGGTGTCTCTCCACGGACACCTTCAAGTTCCTGGGAACCACAATCTCTCGGACCTGAAATGGACCGGCCACATAGACTCTGTCCGGAAGAAGGCCCAGCAGAAGCTGTACTTCCTGAGACAGCTCAAGAAGTTCAACCTGCCGCGAGAGCTTCTGAAGACCTTCTACACTGCCATCATCCAGTCTGTCCTCTGCACCTCCATCACTGTCTGGTTTGGATCGGCCTCCAAACAAGACAAGCACAGACTGCAACGGACAATCAGGACTGCAGAAAAGATAATTGGAATCAACCTCCCATCTATCCAAGACTTGTACCTCTCCAGGACCAGGAAACATGCAAGGAACATCTCTACAGACCCTTCTCACCCAGGTTGCAGTCTGTTTGAACTACTCCCCTCCGGACGGCGTTACAGAGCTCGGTACGCCAAAACCAGCTTCTTCCCCCAGGCTGTTGCTCTGATGAACTCACACCACTCTTAGAGTCTCAGAGTCATTACTGTGCAATAACATCCTGCTCTCCACACCTTTTTTGAATTTGTCTACACTGTTTGTACTTTGTGTCCTCTCTGCATCCATTGCAGCCTGGTCATCCTGGATAAGGGACCTTCCCATCTGTGGTCTCTTCTCAAGGTTTCTCAGTTCCCCTAGCTGGAGTTTTGAGTTCTTCCTTGCCCTCTTGGGAGTTTAAGATCAGGGGATGTTTGAGAATATTTGCCATTTTTCACATGTCCTGAGTGTTGTTAGTCACCTAAATGTTGAACAGAGGCTGTGATTTACCGAAGTCAAATTCCTTGTTTGGCACGCTCAAACATGGCGAATAAAAAAACTCTTGAATCTCTCTTGAATAATTTAGTCTACTGTAAGATTCAATGTTTTGTCAAATGTAATTGTTTTTGGAGTCTTAACAGGACATGTAAGAATTCAACACACAGTGATGAGAGGAGCAGAAGAAACATTTCAAATGACTAATGCAAAGGTTGCAGAAAAGATGCTGTTTTTGCTGGTTTTCCGGACGTGCTGCTGCTCTTTCGGTGGCAGATCCAGATAGGGATTTGCTCAGCAAACTACTGCAGATACGGAAGCAAAGACCGAGGTCCAGATCACCCCAACGTTCTGGCTGAAGGTCCCAAGAAGGAGGGGGACGGAGCCTGCGTGGACTGGACCCTATAAATTGGTGGAGCGCATCTCACATGCCGTCCGGCTGGCCGGCAAAGGAGATACGTAGTATCATCTGTCCCAGTGCGCCCCAGTGAAGGGTTCCTGCAAGGAACCAGATCCGCCATCAACAGTGTTCCCGCCCCCAGTTCAAACAGAGGCAGAATAATCCTCTTCCCCCTTGGTGGCCAGGTAGTCCACCCTGAGCCACTGAAGACAACGACCACGCGGCAGATATTTCCAAGTTCTCCCCGGACGGAGCAGAGCTGCGAAGGGGGTGAGAATTGTGCTCACCCTCCACCAGTGGGCGTGCCAAGCCCCCAACGGCTGAACAATCACGAGCAATTTTTATCTTGAACTGTTGTTATTGATAACATTCTGGTCGCCTAAGGCAGAGGGACCGTGTGACTCTTTTCGTGCATTAATCATGCCGCAGGTTTTTCACTCACACACTAAATTTGGACTGGAGTATTGAGGGAAAACCTCATCTTCACTGGAAATTATTGCTGTCATTGTATTTTCTTACTTATGTTTGATTGATCGGGGTTGGCATAATCATATGATAAAACAGGAGGGATATGTTAGGGTTTACAGATGATCTTGATCGTATGATTATGTTGGAATGTAACCTGTAATAATTAACCTAGCTTGTCCTGTCTTAACAAAAGTAGTAGAACAAAGTGCTAAGATCTTTTGAACTGATTGACTAGCTGCAGAGGAAGCAATCAAAGTTGCTTTGTTTACACAACGTCGTAAAAGACCCCCTGCTATGCTTTGATCAGCAGGCCAGGGGTTTCAACCCCATCCTGTCCACTCTCACCCCCACTCTCACCCCCACTCTGTTTCTCTCAATAAAAACACTCCTGCAAGAGGCCTGGGTCAGACCTCATTTGATCATCGCTGTACGCACAGCGACGAATGACTCTCCACCTGCAGGTGTTTAAAAGGGCATACTGGCTCCCATGTGGTTCTTGCAAAAATAAGTTAGAGTGAGCACCACCCTAACAATACCTATCATTTAGCCTGTTGTTGCTCGTTCATGTCTCTTCTTGGTGTTGGATTTTGTCGAATAAATTTCCCCCAAAATGCGGAGCAACTTATATATGTTTTTTTTCACGTTATTGTGCATTTTACGGCTAATGCGACCTATATTCCGGAGCGACTTTTAGTCCGAAAAATACGGTAGCTTTCTTGTGTAAACAGCATTTTCAGATGTGTTTCATTCATAATTACATTATAGCCTATCAGCTAAGTTCCTTTGTTAGAATCAGAATCAGCTTTATTGGCCAAGTTTGTGCATGCCAAACAAGGAATTTGACTCCGGTTGATCTCAGCCTCTGTACAACATTAAGGTGACTAATAACATTCAGGTGACTAACAACATTTAAGTAGCAAGAGCAGGATGTTATTGCCCAGTGATGTCTCTGAGACTCTATGAGTGGTGTGAGTTCATCAGAGCGACAGCCTGGGGGAAGAAGCTGTGTTAGTTTACTACTGGGCATTTGAAAATTTGTTCCTACAAAGTCTGCACATGAGGAATGAAATGTCTGTTGCGGCGACCTGGGAGGTGCGCACCTGTCTGTGGGCGCATGTGACCACAAGAGGTCACTGCAGGTGTACGACGTGAACGCGCAGCACGCAGTGGAGCTCCTCAGAGCGCCTCAACAGCTGAGCGCAATTTATGCTGATTGGGAGCACGCACACACCAGGGTTCATAAGCAGCAAACAACCCAATCCTCTTGTCCAGTGAGCAGCAGCAGCAGCAGCAGCAGCAGCAGCAGCAGCAGCAGCAGCAGCAGCAGCAGCAGCAGCAGCAGCAGCAGCAGCAGCAGCAGCAGCAGCAGCAGCAGCAGCAGCAGCAGCAGCAGCAGCAGCAGCAGCAGCAGCAGCAGCAGCAAACACAATCTTTTCGATCAGCGAGCAACACAGCAGTAGCAGCGAAGCGCACTGAGCTCCACGGAGAAAGGAAA
This sequence comes from Syngnathus acus, assembly GCF_901709675.1. Lineage (NCBI taxonomy): Eukaryota > Metazoa > Chordata > Actinopteri > Syngnathiformes > Syngnathidae > Syngnathus > Syngnathus acus. The sequence continues at coordinate 20,451,822 of NC_051089.1, read as the reverse complement.
AAACTCATGGGAAGAGGAGACCAAAGGGACTACCGGTGAGCTCACAGTTCTCAACTGGACTCATTTAGTTAACCATTTAGAGCACTGACTGCATTACAGTTAGTCTGGAGAATGTATTGTCTTTATGACAAGCATTAAGTTGTATATTAACTTTTGTTTGAAAGGATAACTTTATTGAAGACCTTTTCTTTCTTTCAGTAAAAAGAACTGAACTTTATCTACATTGTTTATTGGTTTATGTGTTAAAGAACACTAAGCTGCATTGTCTTATTTGGAAGAAAATTGTACCTTTTGTTTAAACTCATCCATTTTTTGTATGTGTTTTAATGGTTTTTCACCTTGATTGTTTCACTCATTAAAAACCCGAACAAAGAATGAAATCCCAGTCAAGTCCTACCTTTTCAAGTGTGCAAACCCATGACATTAAACTACACTTGCCATATAGGCTTCTTTTGTTTATTGTGTTGCTGGAAAACAAAATAGAACAGAGGCGTAGCCAGGAATTTTTCCAGTAGGGGCGCACGCCCACAGGAAAAAAAATCGAACATCACCCACGCCGTTCGCTGATCGCTAAAACGTCCGGGAGGCAAACGGTGAATGGATAACATCGCGCACATAGAATAGCGCAAGCACACTCGCGCAAGACCGAAAGAAAAAAACGGCATGAAAATGAAGAATCGAAAAAGCTCGATTTTTTTTTTTTTTTTTTTTTTTTTTTTTTTTTTTTTTTCCAACCGGGGCGCAGGGAGTCCTAACCGGGGCGCCGCCCCGGCTCGCCCCGGCTTGGCTACGCCTCTGAAATAGAATATTAATAAAATACCGTATTGGCCCGAATATAATATATATTTTCAAGATTCAAGTTTGAAAAAAAACTTTTTGAACACCAAATTTAATTTTTATACAAAAAATAATTACAGTACATCTGAAACAAATGATTATAACAATATATTCGAGAGAAAAAGCATGTTATTTTGCCTCATTCAAATCACGCAAAAACTGTCTATCACATCATAATATCTGAACATTTAAATATGTAAACTAAAGTGCAATCACATTTGTAAATGAATGGCTTCTGGTCTTTGAAATGTAAATAAACCATCTACCGTATTTTTCGGACTATAAGTCGCTCCGGAATATACGTCGCATCAGCCATAAAATGCACAATAAAGTAAAAAAAAAAACATACAAGTCGCACCGGAGTATAAGTCGCATTTTGGGGGAAATTTACTCGACAAAATCAAACACCAAGAACAGACCTGGACGAGCAACAACAGGCTAAACCAGGGGTGGGCAAACTTTTTGACTCGCGGGCCGAACTGGGTTCTAAATTTGGGCCGAACCAGGAGCAGATGGACGTAATGTTTGTGTGATGTAAAATAGAATAGATAGATAGATTAGATCTTTATTGTCATTGTCACATGTACAACGAGATTTAAAAAGTGCCAACCGATCCGCGCATGCGATAAAAAATATATAGAATAAATAGAATAAAAAGATAAAAAAACAAGCTAAAAACCCACAGAAGAACATACACAGACATAATCATTTACGTTTAGCTGCATTCAATGTGACTACCGCTGTAGGGTAAAAACTGTTGGCGAATCTGCTAGTCCTCGACCTAATTAATCTGTAGCGTCTGCCTGATGGCAACAGTTCGAAAAGGGAGTGGCCAGGGTGGGAAGTGTCCTTCAGAATGTTCTGTGTTTTTTAAGCGACCTGTTAAGGTCATTGCATAAAAGATTTTGGCCTTTAGTAGGTAGTAAAGCATGGATATTCCAAACAAGTTTTTTGAAAACAAATGCATTTATTAACAGCATTAAAAAAAAAAAATTCACTAAAAAACTGTTATCAGTGATTCTCATAAAATACGACACTGTTATTATGAATAACAGTCTCCATCACTTCAGTGCCTGCAGGTCAGATTAATGAAAGGTGTTTATCTTATGAGATCACATCAAACGGTAAACATTCTGACCAAATATATCATCTTGAAGAATCGGTGAAAGCATACATCCAAATAAAGTAATCAAAATGGCAACACGGGGAGGGGTATCTGAAAATCAGAGCAGTTTTAACTCACAAACACCTGATAACAGAGGTGAGGAAACGGGAAACACTTCCTTAAAGTAAGCCTTAAGAACTTTACAGGTTAAGATTAGTCGCAAACAGGTGGTGCATCAATGTCCTTGAGCATCCTGCATTGTTTGAAAATGAGAATGGTCGCTAGTTTCAATCCCTGCTATGTGTACAAATCATATTCAAAATGCATTTTTTTACAACGAACTTGAGAGCCTCCCCTTCATTTTCAGTGGGAACAGTGTTGTTGGTCTCCCTTTTTTGCTAGTGCGTCATAGTCTGGAGTAAAATTTGTTGTGGCAATTCTTAGGAGAGATCCGAGGTGTTGGTCCGTTTACCTCGATCTGTGATGGGTTGATGTTGACGTTCATGTGGCTGAACGTCACGTCGCGTACGTCGAGCCAAATTGGCCACTCTTTTTTAAACACTCGGCACTGTGTCCACCTTGCTTTTCCTTGGGCGACTCATTTTAATAGAAGGATTCCAGGGGAAGGTTTGTGGGTGGCTTTAGCGTAAAACTGTATCTGAAAGCTCAGCGCGCGAATTACAAGAATGGTGTCGTCACAGCCCACGCTCTAAATTCGGGACTGATACAAATAGAGCGCGAGGGCGCCATGTCCGTACTACTGAGTACGTACACGCACTTGTGAGTGTGCACCGAGCTTTCTGACACGGCTTCCGGTAGTAAATGCGCAGGCGAGCGGTTCCCCATCTACTGGGGAAACGCAGTCATTGCAGGCAAAATGACAAAAAAAAAAGTTTAATAATACAATTAATTCAGGGTTGGCGGGCCGGATTAAACGGTCCCGTGGGCCGGATGTGGCCCGCGGGCCGTAGTTTGCCCATCCCTGGGCTAAACGATAGGTATGCTAACGTGACAAACACAAACGAAGAGCTGAGAACGGGCCTGACGTAACATTCAGAGTTATTAAAAAAAACTATTACATAAATAACACGTTTATAAAACCATCTGTGTCAGTCGAAATCATTAAATCCATCGATCGTCCTTTATGCCGCATGTGCGCCGCGCCGCCGGAGTCGTCGGCAGTTGCAGTTCAAATTATTCCACATGCCCATATAACGCTATATAAAGTATATATCGAATTCCTATTATATAAACAACAATATTATCAAACCATCGGTGTCACTGCAAATCATTAAATCCAGCGATCGTCCTTTATGGAATCAATGCGTGTGCGCCGCTGACGTCGGAGCAGTTCAAATTATTCCACAGGCCCATATAACGATATATAAAGTCCATCCATTTTCTGTACCGCTATGTCCCCACGGGGGTCGCGGGCGTGCTGGAGCCTCTCCCAGCGGTCATCGGGCACTAGGCGGGGGACACCCTGAACCGGTTGCTAGCCAATCGCAGGGCACACAGAGACAAACAACCATCCACACTCACACCCACACCTAGGGGCAATTTGGAGTGCCCAATTGGCCTGTCAAGCATGTTTTTGGGATGTGGGAGGAAACCGGAGTGCCCGGAGGAAACCCATGCGGGCTCAGGGAGAACACATAAACTCCACACAGGGAGGGTCGGAGGTGGAATCGAACCGGCACCCTCCTAACTGTGAGGCGGACGTGCTACCCAGTGTGCCACCGAGCCGCCTATACATATAAAGTATATATCAGATTCCTATTATTTAAACAACAATATTATCAAACCATCGGTGTCACTGCAAATCATTAAATCCATTGATGGTCCTTTATGGAATCAACGCCGCTCACGTCGGAACAGTTCAATTTATTCCGCAGGCCCATATAACGATATATAAAGTATATATCAAATTCCCATTATATAAACAACAATATTATCGAACCATCGGTGTCACTGCAAATCATTAAATCCATCGATCGTCATTTATGGAATCAACGCCGTGTGTGCGCCGCGCCGCTGACGTCGGAGCAGTTCAAATTATTCCACAGGCCCATATAATTATAAACAACAATTTTATCAAACAATCTCTGTCACTCCAAGTCATTAAATCCCGTGATTGAATCCTTTGTCCTTTATGCAAACAACCGCCGCGTGTGCGCCGCTGACGTCAGTTGAATAATTTCACATATAATTCGCTCCTGAGTATAAGTCGCCCCCCCACCCAAACTATGAAAAAAACGCGACTTATAGTCCGAAAAATACGGTACTGTGATAAAACAACTAAATTGCAATAACTGCATTAACCATCAAAGTGAAGTCTAACTGTAACTGCAGTCTTGAAACAAATCTGAATAAAGAAAAATGTTGCAATTAAATAACGCAAACTGGTTTAAACTTGAGAGTAGCTGAGATTTGTCATTTCAGAACATTACTCCTCACAAACATCCTCAGCCTCGCTGTGCTCAGTGTCACTGTCCTCACATTTTCTGTTCTCTTCTCTTATTTTCTTCTCTTTTCTTTCTTACCGCTATTTTTTATTTTTCTTCTTCGTGCTACCACTATTTTTATTTTTATTCTTCGTGGCAGGGGTTCACTTTGGCCTGGGGAGTTAAGTTCAGCATTTGCTTTAAAGATATCTGGCGCCATCTAGCGTTGTGAATTTGTATAATGTCTAGACCCCGAATGTAAGACAACCCCCACTTTTTCAGTCTTATTTCAATGCAAAAAACACCGTCTTATATTCGGGCCAATACGGTATGAACGCAGATATGTTGAATATTTCCAGAGGTTTTTTTTTTTCCAGACAGAATTTTTATTTATTTTATGTGGTCTTCAAATATGAAAGACATGGTGATTTTGGTTGAAACTTTAGATTTGTGAGCTGTGTGAAGGTATGCCATTTGCTATAAACATTTAATAGAATAATTCATTTGCATTTAACATTAATGGTTCAAAGAACGTCAGGCTGAATGGCCAGCCCCCACACATTTTCACCTCACCAAATCTGCCCCTTTGCAAAACGTTTGGACACCGCTGCCATAGGCCATGCACTTTTCAGGAGATCAACCACAGGCTTAAATTAAAGACATTCGTACAATATCTGGGTCATTCCAGCGCCCGGGACCAGCTGAGGGGACAATGACGTCCTGGTGAGTAGCAGTCCAATCCAAGATGGACTTGATTCTGCTCCACGAATCATAGACATTTGCGAAGTTGCGCCACTGGTTGCGCGTTTCTGCAACGGTGGTGTAATTTGGCTGAAATAAGGGGTCACAAAAAGGCTACAACTTTAACCATATCTGGGGAATTCAGAATTAAAACAATAGGGATCAATTGTTACCTTTTGGAGAGGCCACTCATACAAAGGACACTCAGGAATATAGGTTGGGTCTTCCTTTTCTGTTTAGCGCTTTGGACAAGTTTATGTACCTTGAAGAAAAATAAATGTGTTAAAGCGCTTTCACTCCATTGTGGAGTGGGGGCGTTCTGACTCTAAGAGGCTCTCAGCGCCATCAAGTCAGACAACCAAGGGAATTAAGGCACAGGGAAATAAATGCCATTTCTGCTACGCTCTCTAATTTAGCCACCACAAATCACAATCCTAGAGAAAACAATGCTTTCAAATTGTAGCCTGAATGATCACACAGTGGACATGCTCGCCTTCCTCAAGCAAAGTAGCGTCCATGGAGCAGCCGTCAAACTTGAGCAGGTCAACTTCCCACTCAGCGAAGGTCTGGTCATCCGTGTCGTACTGGTCCAAACTGCCAGAGTACCCAGCGCAGGTGGTTGTGCCAACATGGGCATAAATGTCCAATTTAAGACCCTTGGAGTGCACCTGGAACCTTGACTATGTGCCAACACACCAATTGGGACTCATGTTTTAAGTATTAACATCTGTAATTCTAAATTTTTTTTTTTTTTTTTCGGGGGGCACTCATGGCAGTGGTCAGTTCCTTTCCTTTGCAAACTGTTATTACGTAGTCTAATCATTTGTGGGTTGCGTTTTTGGGGCTGTTCTTGCGATTCTTCTTTTCACCTGTAGTCGGTGCTTCCAGATGGTCCAGCCAACAACAGCAACACTTGCACATCTGCTGTGATTAAGTCATTCACAGTATTGGTAATCCCATTAATATCATATCATTATTATTCCGAATCCAATTCATACATTATCCACTATCTTCTTATTCCCTCCATCCAATGTCTTCCTCTCCGCCTCTTTCCTCCATCAAAGACAACCTCAACCCGACCAGTCGAGGCAAATGGCCACCCCACACTGAGTCTCGAGTCTGTTTGAGGTTATGTCCGTAAATTAGTTTTTTCTCGCCTCCTTCACCTCATGCGTGGTTCACTTTTGATGTATAAGAAGCGCGGTTGTATATTTGCTCCATATGTTAAGTGTCTTGAGATAACCTCTCATGTGAATTGGCAGTCTAAATTAAATTTGGCTTGGCTTGATTGACTATATGGCACACGGGCCATTGCTTGCCCACCTCAGCTTTGTTATTTGTTTACTTTTGTTATTACCGTTTTTTTCATGTATAATGCGCAAAATTTAACTAATTTATTGTCCTAAAATCTGGGGTGCACATTATACATGGGTACAATTTTTAAAAAAAATGTTTTTTTCTTTTTTAAATTTTTTTTTTTTTTTTTGTGAAGAAAATCATGGTACAACAATTTTTTAAGAAAATCTTGTCACGGACGGTTCTTTACAACGTCACTTTCCTCTCTTTTCATTTTAACCTAACTGATCGCAGTGGTGCCTTTCTGGGCAGTCGGAGAAATCAACGCCAACAAGAAAAATACATCCAGCCTAGTTAAGAAATCACCAGAAAGATCACCATGACAATTGTGAATAATAAATAAATAATTATTATATATATTATATATATTATTATTATAATAATAAATAATTGTGATAAATAACTGGAACATCACTCAAATATTGGTGATCCTGTTGAGAGTCTCACATATTTCTTCGCTATCGAGTTTGCTACTGCATGCGCAGTGATACTGACCGGCAGAATAACATCCGGTTGTTCCCAAAGATGATATTTTTTCTGAAATAATTTTATGTTTACGGACTTAAGTAACCCGGCCGGGTCATACCAAAGACTATAAAAATGGGACCCATTGCCTCCCTGCTTGGCACTCAGCATTAAGGGTTGGAATTGGGGGGTTAGATCACCAAATGATTCCCGAGCGCGGCGGCGCTGCTGCTCACTGCTCCCCTCTCCCCCAGGGGATGGATCAAAATCACACGGGGATGGGTCAAATGCAGAGGACAAATTTCACCACACCCAGACGCGTGTGTGACGATCATTGGGACTTTAAAAAAAAAAAAAAAAATTTAAAAAAAAAAAAAAAAAAAAAAAAGTCAAAATTTGGGTGCATATTATACATGGGTACAGGCTTTTTTCCAGCATCAACATGCCATTTTTAGGGTGCGTATTATACATGGGGGCGCATTGTACATGGAAAAAAACGGTATTTGTTTACTTTTACACTCGCATACAGTATAGTCAAGATTTAAAAAGAATACTAATTGCTGATAAATGTAATTTTATAGCATGTCAATGTATAAACATGCATACAATTTCCATCCATCCATCCATTTTCTATACCGCTTGTCCCCACGGGGGTCGCGGGCGTGCTGGAGCCTATCCCAGCAGTCATCATATTTTATTCAATTAATGTTGTCACTTTTGTTATTATTTGTTTACTTTTACACTCGCATACAGTATAGTCAAGATTTAAAAAGAATACTAATTGCTGATAAATGTAATTTTATAGCATCTCAATGTATAAACATGCATACAATTTCCATCCATCCATCCATTTTCTATACCGCTTGTCCCCACGGGGGTCGCGGGCGTGCTGGATCCTATCCCAGCAGTCATCATATTTCATTCAATTAATGTTGTCACTTTTCTCTTTAAGATGTTATTTAACATCCGAGAAGTTAAAAAGTTAAAAGCACTTGGATTCGTCCAGTTTGTTATTGAAACAGGTTCAAACCTTGTGGAAGCTTTGACTTTAGTCCAGAGTTGTCAAATATACGGCCCGCAGGCAGGAATCGGCCCACAAGGAGGTTCGATCAGGCCCTCGTTCGATCAGGCCCGCAGGATAATTTAAAAGTGAAAGAATGCATAAAATACTCAGAATTCATATTTTAATAATATGCAATTCATGGATTATCCGCTATGAGCACACTGTTTTGATCAGAGTAAGAGACAACATTGTTTTGATCAGAGAAGACAGACCCAACACAGCAGACGGTAACAATGCGCCAATTGCTGCTTGTTACGACGTTGTTTCTACCCTGGTTTCTATCCCTCCCCTACACCCTCATTCGTCAAAATGTCATTATCCAAATGGAGAAAAGTAGATACGGAGTGTAGAATTTTCAATGAAAAATGGACCACGTTCTATTTATTTATAGATAAGCACGGAAAACCTTTGTGCTTGGTGTGCTTGCAACAAGTTTCGGTATTGAAGGAATATAATATTCGACGCCACTACGAGATTTCACAGCGAAAAATATGACGGCTTGCAAGGACAACTGAGAAGAGATAAGATCAACGAATTGCAGGCGGGTCTGAGGAAACAGTCAACTTTCATCCAGAGCCGACAAGTCAGTGAAGCAGCGGTAAAAGCCAGCTACCTGACTGCAAGCGAAATAGCATTAGCATCAAAGCCATATTCTGTTACAATGTGTGGTGCATGATAAGGAAGACACGAGTCCAGCTATGTCTCAGTACTGTGTATTCATGCTGCAGGTAGGAAATACAACTGGAGCAACCACACGTGACACAGGCATATTATAGGTGAGGGCTCTGTGGCTGCCACAGGGTGGCGCAGTATGTCGATACAATCATCCTGTAACCTCTCCCTTCCTTTAGTAAAGTATCCACACTGGAACAATGCTGCCTGTAAATCAACTGTAGACCAACAACATATTAGTAACACCAGATTCAACTTCAGATAGCAATACCTGGTTCAACATCAAATATCAAATATATGGCCATAGAACGTGACACTACATAGTAGCAGGATAAGAACACACCTGTCATCAAAATCACAATAAATCAGAACATCACTTTTTTTGTTTGTTATATCACTCACTTCCTTTTTTATTTTTTAATTCAACAGAATTAACAGTCCACGTGTGTTTGAGAGTGCACCCAGTCCTTGCATGTCGTATTCGAGTGTATGTCAGTGTGTGTGTGTCACAGTCCATGTGTGACCTAGAGGTCAAGTCTGTCAGGAGGCTTAATCAGCATCCCACTCCGGGAGAAGGCCCGGCCCTGTAGCACGCGGCGTGGTGTGTCTCTGGCCTGTGGAGAAGACGGCGGTGACCTTGGGGTAGGTGAAGACAGTGGAGACTCCCCGGCACCGCCAAAGCTGCCTCCGTTGCCGTCTCTATTCACAGGCTGCTCTGGACTCAATTCTGGTCGAGCTGGCGGTTGGGCAGGGGTCGCCTCGGCCGGTCGAAGATCAATTCTGCTGCGTCGATATGTTGTCCCCCCCACATCGACCAAATAGGACCGGAGTCCCAACTGCTGCAGGCACACCCCTCGCCTCCATCTGCCTGTCCTGTCTCCCGGGAGCGGCTTCATCCTGATGGGCTGCCCGACGCTCAGCTCCGGCAGATCCCTCGCCGATTTGTCATACACTAACTTCGCCGCCTGATGCTTCCCCCTCAGCTTGTCGGGAACCCCTGTGATGACCTGAGGTGCAAGGAGCTGGTCGACCACCGGAAGAAGGGTTCTCAGCCTTCGTGACATGAGCTGGTGGGCTGCATTGCATGCCCTCAGTGGGCATGTTTCGTCAATGAAGAATGGCCTTCCAGGGATCCTCCTTGGCACGGTCAGCCTTTTTGCACAGGCCTTTCACAATCTTTACTGCTGACTCCACTTTGCCGTTAGCTTTTGGGTGCCGCGGTGAGGACATGACGTGTTCGAAGCCCAACTCCCTCGCAAATGCCCGGAACTCACTGCACACAAACTGGCTCCCCCCATCCGAAATGGCTCTGTCCAGGACGCCATAACGTGCAAACTGTGCCTTGATTAGTCGGATTGTGGTGTCAAGTCAGGGAGCAGGTTGATCTCCCAGAAGTCGGAGAAGTGGTCCACCACAAGCAAAAGGTTTTGTGCTGCGTAGCTGTACAAGTCCATGCTTACAAGCTGCCATGGACGCGTGGGGAGCGGGTGTGACATCATGGTCTCTTTCTGTTGCTCGTGCGCGTACTCGTTACACACAGAGCACTGCTATACATAGTCCTTGACTTCCCCTTGCATGTAGGGCCAGTACAATGTATCGCGGGCATGTCTGTAGCATGCTTCGGCACCCAATGTAGTGGATCCTCCTCAGCATTTCCGGACGCATAGCTTTCGGAATGATGACGCGCTGGCTCCTGAAGAGCACGCCATCCTGTGCGCTTATTTTAACTCTGATGGCTCAGCAGTCCCTGATGAGTACGGTGGCCTACTCTTTGTGTTCTGGCCATCCCTGCAGTACGACTGCCTTGAGCATTTGGAGACACACATCTTCCTCTGTGTGTGCTTGGATCTGTGCCAGGCGCTGGCAGCTGACATTGAGGTAATCTGCCTGCTGAATGGCTGCTGCGTCACACTGCAATTTTTTCATGCTCAGCCTGAGCTTAACTTTCCTGCATCTGTCCATCAGGGCAATGAGGTTTGTATCATGGTCGCGGTTGGCCTCATCGTCCGCATCCCCGCAGCCAACTATGAGGAGCCGCTATGGGCTCAATCTCTGTTAATCTAGCTAGGAGCTCATGTTGCTTTCTCTGGTACAGTTCCGGAGCAACTGACACACCAAAGGGGAGCTTCAGCCACCGTTTTCTGCCCCATGGTGTCCAGAATGTTGTCATCCGGCTGCTCTCCTCATCCAGTCGGCACTGCAGGAATGCATCACGCGCATCCACTAGCGTGAATATACGTGCCTTGTACAGCACGTCATCGAAAGTGGGCATAAGGTAGTGGGACCGTTTCAGGGCTCGGTTGAGTGGCTTTGGGTCAATGCAGTCTCAACTTTTCCGGCTTTTTCACTATGACCAGATTGCTGATCTGTCTGTGGGCTGTGTGACTGTGGTCAAATGTCCGTCCTTTTCGTATTGATCGAGCTGTGCTTTAACAGCTGCCTTGAGGGCCACTGGAACATTCCTGGGGGCACACTGCACACTGCTGTCCATCTCAAAGTGAACATCACCAGGCAGGGTGATGACCAAATATATAATCTTGAAGTGGAATCGAACTCGCACCCTCCCAACTGTGAGGCGGAGGCGCCTTAGAAAACATTTCTTAGCACAAAGTATAGATTAAATACATCTGTTTTAAGTACAATTCTAACATCATGAAAACAATTCTGAGGGCAGAACACAAATTATGAATGTTTTCTTGTTCTTTGGGAGAACAAGTTAAGAAATAATACAGTCACTAAAAATGTTTAAAGTTGGTTGAAGCAAATATAATGTTACTTTAAATATCTTGGACTTCATTTGTACATCCTTTGTTTCCTACCTCAGTCTGGCACCTATAGCAAATTGTTTGTGTTTGCACATTCTGGACCACAGTCATGTTTTTCTTTCAATTCATTAAAGAAAAAGACTATTCTAGCATTTTTATGCTGTATTTCAGACTGTGGGGTGATAGAAGCACCTGGATACTAGTGTGAATGGAATGAGAAAAAACAATGAGAAAATGCCAATACGCTGGAGGGTAACAGCAACCTTTTTTTTATTCGGGGGAAGAAAATAACAATTAACTTTTCATTTTTGGAACAATGAACTTAGTTAATAAATTTTCAATTATGAACTATGAACGGAACTAGTGCATTTTAAAAGTTGTGAACTGAACTTTGAACTAGTTCATGTGAAAATGAACTTTCTGAACACTGCTTACCAAATACTGCACTTTGCCACATCAAATATGGCGGTGACATCGCCGTACGATTCTGCACTCTGCGGGTGCGTTCAAAAATAAGCACAACACAAGGAAGAGAACATGTGTTAGTGCGTACCCGTGAACCAGTGCTCGCACATAAATTTTCCTAACGCGCCCAGAATTACGTTGGGAGTGTACTACAATGACGCAGGTTTACAGGCGCGTTCGAAAATAAACTCAGAGCGCACCGGTTCAACAAAAACTTGCTCAAATTTGCAGTTTGGTTATTCATGGTACTCAAAAACTGGGGTGTGGTAGTCGCTGATGGTGTAGGGGTACACTCGCTTGTCGTGTGTGTGTGTGTGTGTGTGTGTGTGTGTGTGTGTGTGTGTGTGTGTGTGTGTGTGTGTGTGTGTGTGTGTGTGTGTGTGCGCCAGTGCAGGCAGTGTTCAGAAATATATGGCAGTCGAGTCCTATCCGATCATATCTACTTTCAGAGTAAAAACGTCCGAACGCGCCCTATGATGCACGCAACAACGCGGAAGTTACATTTACGCTTTTTTTCTTTTCTTTTTTTTCCCGTAAAGTGACTATTACAATTCAGGATTATTGCAATTTATCTTTAGCTTTCATTTTTTTTCATCTGCCTCTATCATTAAAATCAAACGCGTTTGGAAACTCAGAACTAAACATGAAACAGCCTGTATCTTTTTCAACCCAAATAATAAATTTTTCACTGTCGAGCAAATAATGTGAAATCGTTCTTGCGGACGTTTTCTTATATATATTTCACATATATAACTATTTTCACGTGAAGGAGGTAAAAGTGCTTAGTCATTCCCCAAACTGGTTTAAATTAGCTTCTGAGGGCCAAAGTTAGGGTGGATCCGACCGGCTTTTTGTGATTGGATGTGCTACAGCAGGCGAACCCGTACAAAGGCTGCAACACTTATAAACGTTCACAGATGCTGCCTGCGCAGTCAGTAACTCAACGAGGTTGAACTTTGAACACTACCTCTGGAGAGAAAATGTCTTTTATAAAAGTAGATCCGGCATGTGATTTCTCTTTCCACAACCTACCATATGGTGTATTCTCCACATTAGATCATGTAAGTAATTTTGGTTTTTGTTCTCTGAATTTGCATAGAACAAGAAAAGTGTAGCTTTTAACGCAATCATTTATTTTTTGCCTGAGTACTTTTTGTTACAGAAGCATGCTAAAGTAAATGTAAGAATAAACCCTGAAGGAATCACAGAGATCATTTGAAAAGTTGTATTTCCTCAGCCCAAACGTCGCATTGGGGTCGCCATTGGAGACCAGATACTGGACCTGAGTGTGATACTCTCACTGTTTCAAGGACCTGTGATGGCCAAACATCAGGATGTCTTCCAACAGGTATTTTCTTTACACAGTGAAGCATTGTACAGTATTTTCCTCAATAAGGCTCTAGGATTGACAAAATTAAACATCCATCCATCACGAGGGTCGCAGGCGTGCTAGAGCCTATCCCAGTTGACTTCAGGCAATAGGTGGGGGACATCCTGAACAGGTTGCCAGCCAATTGCAGGGCACGCAAAGACGAACAACCATTCACACTCACACCTACGGACGATTTGGAGTTGTCAATCGGCCAACCATGTTCTTGGGGTGTGGGAGGAAACTGGAGTACCCTGAGAAAACCCACGCAGGCAAACACCACAGGAAGGCCGGAGCCGGAATCAAACCCACCACCTCTGCATTGTGAGGCGGACGTGCTAACCAGTGCCCCACTGTGCTGCCCCAAAATTAAACAGTATTACTATTTTACTTTTGCTAATTTAACAGTGGTATGACAAACTTTTTTTCAAAACCAATATTGGAAACAATATAATTACCACTGACGTCTTTCAGACATTCTAAAACCCTGGAATGGGTTCCATCACATAATTGGTGCTAGCCATATTTTAGCAAATATTTATTATACACTGTGACAGCAATCCATTTTACACATACTGCTTGTCAAATCGTTACATGCTTATCCACAATGTTGGGTTTTTCTATGCATATGATCTTGTGTCCTATATTCCAGCCTACACTAAATGCTTTAATGGGTCTGGGATATGAAGCATGGAAGGAGACCAGAAGTACTTTGCAGTTTTTGCTCTCAGCCAATGAGAGCACTCTCAGAGACGACTGGACTCTACGCAGTAGGTGAGTCTCTAAAGTATAGTTCATCATTTTCACCAAGTTACTGTTTTGTATGTTTGTATTCTGGTCATGTTATGAGTGAAGTCACACAAGTTTTTTTTTTAACATGATCACATGATAGCACGATTATTCTTCAAGGCATTAAGAGGAGTAAAATCAGCACCATGCTTGACAGTGCCTAAACAAGTTAGCATGTCCATCAAGCAAGTACCGTATGGACAATTTAAGAAAAGTGTCACATACCTTCAAAATGTGTATTATGATTAATATGAAGCCAGACATCTTATGAAATCACAGCTGCCAGAATCACAATACATTGATTAGCTACGTATAACATTAACTGTAGTCCTCTTTCGGAGCTGATGTTGAGAAAAGGTAGGTTCGATGATGAGCACCAGCAAGTTTTATTACCTGGACTTCTCTTCTTACCGTAACTCACTGTGAGTCACTCATGTTCTTATATGACCAGTTAGTAGTTTCTTTAGCTTTATTTTAATAAACTGTTATCAAATGGGAAAAAGCATCAATGTCAGAGTCAGAGTCAGCTTTATTGTCAATTCCTTCATGCTAAGACACACAAAGAAACCGAAATTTCGTTTCCCCTATCCCACGGTGACGAGACACAGTACACGATTAACATACAAGTAAAACAACGGGGGAGAGAGTTCAGGACCCCAACAGCCTGGAGATCACAAACTTCGCCAGTGGCGAGCAGTGCTAGCATTCCACAACAGAGTCCCGGCACCATTCGTCACGGATGTAGACGCACAGCCCACCTCCTCGCGATGTTCCCCCTCGTACAATGGCCCGGTCCGCCCGATAGCACGCCATCCGCTCCAGATGCACAGCAGTTACGCACTGTCCGGTCCGTAGAACTCAGCAGGCATGTTGATGTCCAGCGATCGAACGTTCGCCAGAAGAATGGAAGGCACGGCCGGGCGAGCTGGGTTGGCCACCTGCCTGGCCCGGACGCCCAACCGGGGGAGGAATAGCAGGCGAGTCCGGCGACGCTCCAGGACGGAGCAGACCGAGCGCCTTTAATGTCCCCGCTTCAAAGTCCAGATCGCCACAAAACTCGCTTTCGCCGATGTCGAGCAGAACCAGCCCGCCGCACTTGTAGCACAACCCGGTACGACGAGACGAACACACAAAACTGTCGGACAAACCCACATTAACCGACAAAACAAAACACTGTGTCTTGGATCATGCTGATTTTAAGGTTGACTTGATTTAGATTCAGGGAACTACTTGTTTAGTTTATATTTACGACTGTCTTATGCTTGTTAATTTGCTTTTCTTCAACATCAGCTTTTCCCTTCACCTCGTCTTCTGCATTTTTTTGCATTTAACCTCCTGTTTTACTGTCCTTGTCAGGTCTGTATCATACTTTAAGTTCCCTGTGGTTGGCTTCCCTGTTTTTATTCCTTTTATTTTTTAATGTGTTTGGTCTTTTAATACTCTAATTAGCAACAATTTCCACTGGGTTTTATGTTTGGGAGTTTTCCTGACCACACGTGTGGCTGCTTAATCTGCTACATTTGGGTCTCCTCCCATTCTGTCTTTCCTCCTCTGGCACAGTAGTTTATACAAAGAGAAGCTTCAAGTATTATCTCTTAACATTAATTTATTTGTTTGTTTTTTGTCTTCAAACGTGTAATTACTTTGTTGTTGCTTAATGTATTGCACTCTTGTTTTCATCTAACGTGTTTTTCTTTTGGTGTTGCAGAGCTTTTGTCCCACAGAGCGCAGCCATAATGCATCTTCCCGCAGATATCGGTAGGTTGACACACAAATGCACAACATCATCACAGACATAAAAATATTCTATTTGGACAAATACAAATTTATCTGTGTGAATTACTCCAATACAGATCGATTTGAAATTAAACAAGGAAAAGATAAAATGAGACATTCTCATTATTTAAAGTTAAAGTTAAAGTCCCAATGATCGTCACACACACATCTGGGTGTGGTGAAACTTGTCCTCTGCATTTAACCCATCCCCGTGTGATTTTGATCCATCCCCTGGGGGAGAGGGGAGCAGTGAGCAGCAGCGGTGCCACGCTTGGGAATCATTTGGTGATCTAATCCCCCAATTCCAACCCTTAATGCTGAGTGCCAAGCAGGGAGGCAATGGGTTCCATTCTTATAGTCTTTGGTATGACCCGGCCGGGGTTTGACCCCACAACCTTCCAGTCTCAGGGCGGACACTCTACCACAGGGGTCTCAAACTCCAGTCCTCGGGGGCCGCATTCCTACATGTTTTCCAAGTTTCCCTCGTTAAACACACCTGATTCAAATGATCAGTTCATCCTCACGTTCTGCAGGAGCCTGATAATTGAATCAGGTGTGTTTAACGAGGGAAACTTGGAAAACATGTAGGAATGCGGCCCCCGAGGACTGGAGTTTGAGACCCCTGCTCTACCACTAGGCCACTGAGCTGGTAAACAATTCCAGTGTCTCCTGATGCAGTGTATCAGATTTTATTTGGTCAATTTACACAAAGAATAAAGAATTCCAAACATAAATTTGAATTTGATTGTTTCTATGTAAGTTTATAATCCAAATAGCTGTTGATGAGATTGAAGGAGAATATTATAAAATAGATAGCAAAAGGTTATTAAGCGTAGAAATCTAAGATCTTATGAGCCAAAGGATCAGACCCTGAGTCAAACGTGACAAATGCAGTATAATGACAGAGATGCCAAAGTAACAGGGCAGGGCTGTTGGCTGATCAAGGATTTTCTGAAAGGCTCATGCAGTAACACTTCTTAGCTCTAGGTGGAAGTGTCTCCTTATAATGTACCAGGAATGTACAGTATGTACTGTACTAATCAATTCAGGGTTATGCTAGTTGAATTCAAACAGATAGTTCTTGCTTTTTTAAGATTAAAGTCCCAATGATCGTCACACACACACCTGGGTGTGGTGAAATTTGTCCTCTGCATTTAACCCATCCCCGTGTGATTTTAATCCATCCCCTGGGGGAGAGGGGAGCAGTGAGCAGCAGCGGTGCCGCGCTCGGGAATCAGTTGGTGATCTAACCCCCCAATTCCAACCCTTAATGCTGAGTGCCAAGCAGGGAGGCAATGGGTCCCATTTTTATAGTCTTTGGTATGACCCGGCCGGGGTTTGAACCCACAACCTTCCAGTCTCAGGGCGGACACTCTACCACTAGGCCACTTAGCTTGCTTTTAAATATTACATTTCATAGCATATTACTCACCAAGTACATTTTACAGGTGATTTATTTGACTTTGGGTCATTGTTTGAAATGTATTTGTTTATTTACAGGTGATTACACTGACTTTTATTCATCCAGGGATCATGCAACTAATGTTGGCACTATGTTTCGAGGGAAGGAAAACGCCCTAATGCCAAACTGGTAAACTAACATTAATACTTGAATGGTACACCATCTGCAGGCAAGTGCTCTTGGAGAGAGAGGACTGTGTGAGACCAACTGCCCCGCGCTCTTGGCGTTATGATGTGAACAGTCACAGTTCAACGTTCATTTTATTGATGAAGGTGATGCTCATATTATATTAGTACAAGGGCATTCCAGCACAGCAGCATAAGCGTGACCTCTGGCCACCTCTGCCTCGAAGCACAAACATAATTTATTTCCAGGTCTTTGTTGTAGGAATGCCAAGTCATCTTGCTTTGTTGGGTTAGACACTGCACTGCCTAGAAGATGATAGGCAAAATAGTATTCTCATCCGCTATATCAGGGGTGGGCAATTCCGGTCCTCGAGGGCCGGTGTCCTGCATGTTTTCTATGTCACCCTGTTGCAACACACCTGATTCAAATGGTCAGATAATTAGCAAGGTCTGCAGAAGCTGGATAACTATCCTGATCATTTGAATCAGGTGTGTTGCAGCAAGGAGACCTATAAAACATGCAGGACACCGGCCCTCGAGGACCGGAATTGCCCACCCCTGCGCGATATCCTCATGGTGATTTTGTCACCTCTTTCAGTTGAATTTGGGTTGGAGATTATGTAGTTATACAAGAGTACTGTTGTACACTATGTGTATGACAAGGCTGAGTTCTCCTTTTATAAACAGCCCAAGCCTGAGAGGCCAGACATTGTTGCTTCACGAAAGAAGCTGGCTTGAGTCTCTCTTTCCAAAAAATTGGAAGCCTCAAATCATCCAGATTATTTTAGAGAGGAAAAGTTGTAGCCCAACTAATACAATTTTGATAAGTTGGAGTTTCGCATAGTACAGTTTTTTCCATGTATAATGCGCCCCAGGTATAATACGCGCCGTAAAAATGGCATGTCGGTGCTGGAAAAAAGCCTGTACCCAAGTATAATACGCACCCAAATTTTGACTCCTACTTAAGTCCGTAAACGTAAAATTATTTCAGAAAAAAGATCATCTTTGGGAACAACCGGATGTTATTCTGCCGGTCAGTATCACTGCGCATGCGGTAGCAAACTCGATAGCGAAGAAATATGTGAGACTCTCAACGGGATCACCAATATTTGAGTGATGTTCCAGTTATTTATTATCTTTCTGTGTGTTCACAATTGTCATGGTGATCTTTCTGGTGATTTCTTAACTAGGCTGGATGTATTTTTTTTGTTGGCGTTGATTTCTCCGACTGCCCAGAAAGGCACCACCGCGATCAGTTAGGTTAAAATGAAAAGTCAAAGTCAGCTTTATTGTCAATCTCTCCACATGTCAAGACACACAAAGAAAACGAAATTACGTTTCCACTATCCCACGGTGACAAGACATAGTACACGACATACATACATACAAGCAAACAACACAAAATAAAAACAAGAAGGCACAAACAATGAATAATAAGAGCGATGAATAAATAATAAATAAACAAATAACACAATGAATAAGAGGAGCAAAACGGAGCAAGTGTGCATACAGCAGACAGTCAGAATATAGCGCAAAAGTACAGGACGCTACGCAGAAGGGGGGAGAGAGTTCAGGATCCTAACAGCCTGGAGTATGAAGCTGTTGGTGAGTCTGGTGGTGCGAGAGCGCAGGCTCCTGTACCTCTTCCCAGAGGGCAGAAGATCGAACAAAGAGTGAGCGGGGTGACTCACATCACTCACAATCGTGGTCGCCTTGCGGGTGAGATGGGAGGTGTAAATGTCCTTCAAGGAGGGGAGTGAAGCACCAATAATCTTACCAGCCGTGTTCACTATGCGCTGGAGGGCCTTCATGTTGTAGTCAGTGCAGCTACCACCCCAAACAGCAATACAACTGGAGAGGACGCTCTCAATTGTGCCACGGTAAAATGTAGTCATGACGGCCGGAGGAGCACACGCTCGCCTGAGCTTCCGCAGTAAGTACAGGCGGCGCTGGGCCTTCTTCGCCAGTGATGCGGTGTTGGTGGACCAGGAGAGATCCTCACTGATGTGCACCCCCAGGAACCTGGTGCCGCTCACTCTCTCCACCACAGCACCGTCGATGGTCAGCGGCAGGTGTTGGGCGTGACCCTTCCGGAAGTCAACAACAATCTCCTTGGTCTTGTTGACGTTCAGCAGGAGGTTGTTGTCCTTGCACCACGTGGCCAGAAGGTCAACCTCCAACCTGTATAGAGTCTTGTCGCCCTTGGTGATGAGACCCACCAGAGTCGTGTCGTCAGCAAATTTCACCATGCGGTTGGTGCTGTAGATTGCAGCGCAGTCATGCGTCAGCAGGGTGAAGAGCAGCGGACTGAGCACGCAGCCTTGGAGGGCCCCCGTGCTCAGCGTGATGCTGGCGGAGATCTTGTCGCCAACACGTACCACCTGAGGTCTCTGACTGAGGAAGTCTAGTAGCCAGTTGCAGAGGTAGGTACAGAGGAAAGTGACGTGCGGCCATGTGAAAAAGGCGGCTCTGTATGGGAGAGAAGTTGAAGAGGAATAAAAACACCCTTGGAAACCAAAACCTGCCCCTCGTCGTGACTCGGAGCCGCAACAAATGTTTCGGATTTGTGTAGGGTACATTGTGACAGCAAACGAGCAGGTGATCGAGCAAGCGTCTGATACGAGAGCATTGTGTTCGTATGGAGCGTGTTTGAAGTGAACAGCAGAGAGGAAAGGAACAAGGCAAAGTGTTGTGAAATAAAATATTACCTGTAATACGCATTTAGGTAGAGAACTGAAGTCTCGCTCTTTATATAGCTGACGTGTCTTGCGCATCCGTTCTGCGCATCTGTAATGGCGGCCTCCGTATGATATCCGGTTTGCGATGGAGATTAAAAAACAAACAATATTTGACAATAACACACCATCAAGGATTGGACCATCGCATCAAACGATGTGTCGTCAATTATGAATTTTACTGACTGTGTTGGGCAGGATGGCTGAATGCGATGCGCGATTGACAACAAACAAGAAGAAAGGTGATTTCAAGTTTTATTTCGAGGGAGATTTTCTTCAAAAATTGTTGTACCCATGTATAATACGCACCCAAGATTTTAGGACAATAAATAAGTTAAATTTTGCGCATTATACATGGAAAAAACAGTAATTACTTTTGTCTTGCTTCAATTTTCCACCAAATAAAAATAAAACCTGTACTATTGCGTTCTTCATATTCTGTATTTCAGAAGCAATGTCCCTCAGATAATTATGGTACCTAAAAAACAGTTAAAACAATTTGATTCGTATTTTTTATTGTCTTTGTTAATTGGCACTTTATCTTGTGCAGGTTAAGACTTCCTGTGGGATATCATGGTAGAGCATCATCTGTGGTTGTTTCTGGTACGCCCATTCGTCGGCCGTTGGGCCAGATGAGACCCGACCAGAGTAAGTTCACAATGGCACAACTCTAAGTTTGGACTATGCTGATTATTGTTGACCAAACGTACCAGTAAATGAAGCGCATGCATAAAAAGTTCCAACAATATGAGTATAAATGTTATATTTTATCCATCCATCCATCCATCCATCCATCTTCTTCCGCTTATCCGGGGTCGGGTCGCGGGGGCAGCAGCTTCAGGAGGGACTCCCAGACTTCCCTCTCCCCAGCCACTTCATCTAGCTCATCCCGGGGGATCCCAAGGCGTTCCCAGGCCAGCTGAGAGACATAGTCTCTCCAGCGCGTCCTGGGTCGTCCCCGGGGTCTCCTACCGGTGGGACATGCCCGGAACACCTCCCCAGGGAGGCGTCCAGGAGGCATCCTGATGAGATGCCCGAGCCACCTCATCTGGCTCCTCTCAACGTGGAGGAGTAGCGACTCTACTCCGAGTCTCTCCCGGATGACCGAACTTCTCACCCTATCTCTAAGGGAGAGCCCGGACATCCTGTGGAGAAAACTCATTTCGGCCGCTTGTATCCGGGATCTCGTTCTTTCGGTCACGACCCATAGCTCGTGACCATAGGTGAGGGTAGGAGCGTAAATCGACCGGTAAATTGAGAGCTTTGCCTTTTGGCTCAGCTCTCTCTTTACCACGACGGACCGGTACAGAGTCCGCATTACTGCCGACGCTGCACCGATCCGCCTGTCGATCTCGCGCTCTATCCTCCCCTCACTCGTGAACAAGACCTCAAGATACTTAAACTCCTCCACTTGGGGCAGGATCTCATCCCCGATCCGGAGAGGGCATTCCACCCTTTTCCGATCGAGGACCATGGACTCGGATTTGGAGGTGCTGACCCTCATCCCGACCGCTTCACACTCGGCTGCGAACCGCTCCAGTGAGAGCTGGAGATCACGGCCTGAAGAAGCCAACAGCACCACGTCGTCTGCAAAAAGCAGAGACGCGATGCTGAGGTCCCCAAACCGGACACCCTCAACGCCTCGGCTGCGCCTAGAAATTCTGTCCATAAAAATTATGAACAGAATCGGTGACAAAGGGCGGCCTTGGCGGAGTCCAACCCTCACTGGGGACGAATCCGACTTACTGCCGGAAATGCGGACCAAACTCTGGCATCGGTGATACAGGGACCGAACCGCCCTTATCAGTTGGCTCGGTACCCCGTACTCCCGCAGCACCCCCCACAGAACCTCCCGAGGGACACGGTCGAACGCCTTCTCAAAGTCCACAAAACACATGTGGACTGGTTGGGCGAACTCCCATGCACCCTCGAGGATCCTGCTGAGGGTAAAGAGCTGGTCCACTGTTCCACGGCCAGGACGAAAGCCACACTGTTCCTCCTGAATCCGAGGTCCGACCTCCCGACGTAACCTCCTCTCCAGCACCCCTGAAGAGACCTTACCAGGGAGGCTGAGGAGTGTAATTCCCCTGTAATTGGAACACACCCTCCGGTCCCCCTTCTTAAAGAGGGGAACCACCACCCCAGTCTGCCAATCCAGAGGCACTGTCCCCGATGTCCACGCGATGTTGTAGAGACGTGTCAGCCATGACAGCCCCACAACATCCAGAGCCCTTAAGAAATCCGGGCGGATCTCATCCACCCCCGGGGCCTTGCCACCGAGGAGTTTTTTAACTACCTCAGTGACTTCGACCCCAGAGATTGGAGAGTCCGCCTCAGAGTCCCCAGGCCCTGCTTCCACAATGGAAGGCGTGTAGGTGGAATTGAGGAGGTCTTCGAAGTATCCTCCCCACCGACACACGACGTCCCGAGTCGAGGTCAGCAGCACGCCATCTCCACTTAAACAGTGTTGACGTTGCACTGTGTCAAACGCGCACTTTTTATTAAAGTGCCACTGGCTTCCCATCAAAGGGTTCGACAAGCCGGGGTGAAGGGACTCGTCCGTATCTAACCACCTGAATTAAATTAATTCTACCGGAATCAATCTAATTTCTTTACGACGCCAATCCCTTTCAAGTCATCCAACGCGCGAGCCGAGTAACTCAATTCAAGGCAAGTCGTCGAAATGACCGCGCCATAATGATGGCTCCCTTCGGTTGTTTGATGCTTTTGTTATGTTACGGATATTTTTAGATGTCTTTGTTAAGACCTCAAGGATTTGTTAATTTACTAGAGCGCCCTCGCCCTAGCTGAGCTCTAGATAACTACTCCGAACCAGATCTGACAATTCCTGATGTTAAGGATTAAAGCTGTCTTCACTTTAAAAAGAATTGAACGGATTTAAAGAATGACTATGATAGGGAAATAAAGACATTTTAAAGTTGTAATTACCGCATATAAAACCATGCTCAACATAGTTAATATGAAATAATCGATACCGAATTAAGGCTTAAGAAGAGATTTAATGAATAAGCAAGAAAAAGAATTACAAGTCGAAAAAACAAAATAACAAGACTCACCCACTCAGAACAAAAGAGGAGACTAAAGGTCTAAAATCCTATTTGGTTGAACAAGTCGAGTGATCGGCTCTCCTTTGTTCCAAAATCCGAATTCTGTTTAAAAAAGAGGAAAGGTCTGGCCGTGAGGAGCATAGCCAAAAAAGTAAAATTGGCGTCTTCCCCTTTCTGCCCGGAGCGGCTGTCTCCTCTGCCTTCCTCGAAGCTTAAAATTTGACAAAATCCAGTAGATTTTGGTTCAATCTCAAAAAGAATGAAAAATCCATCTTCGTTCTTTTACTCCGGGCAGCGTCACGGCCATCGCCCTGACCAGGAAGAAGCGCGCCCGCTCTGTGTCCGGGCAACATATTTATAGGCTTCTGGCATTACCTCATCGTAATACGTAGGTGCACCACGGTTGTCTTGGCAACCTTGCTTCAAGCAGCAACCACTGTGCCTGACCACAGTCCGTCACCGGATGCAGATGTTTCCTGTTTTGCTCGTTCTTTCTTTTACTTTTAGCCCTTAATGTCTCCTCTCAACTTAATACATTCAGGTATGGATGGAACACCAATGTTAAATACAGGATGGACAAAACATTGCAACATGAATCACATATATCTTGTCTAATAAAGATCAATCTCAACACATAATAGTACTTAACACAATAATGGGTTCCTCCAACTTAAACACATATTGATATTGCTCAAGCTGTTACATCTTAAAATTATGGCATAGCAAACTCTTATTCCAAAATTGTGCGTTGCTACGTGTTTGAACAGGTCGTGTCCTCCCAATTGCTAACAATTTAATTTATTAGATTTGTTAATTTCCATCAGGTCACCCCTATGTCAAGCTTTAACACCATCTCCTGGTGAAATTCTGAACTACTACATGTTTTGGGATAGCCAATGTGCCTGGGCCAAATTCAATACCTAATTTTACACCATCTCGTACCGCCATGCCACTTGACAACTGCTTCCCCCTCCTGAGACGCCGGATGGTGGACCAGAATTTCCTCGAAGCCGTCCGGAAGTCATTCTCCATGGCCTCGCCAAACTCCTCCCACGCCCGGGTTTTTGCCTCAGCAACCGCCGAAGCCGCGTTCCACTTGGCCATCCAGTACCTGTCAGCTGCCTCCGGAGTCCCGCAGGCCAAAACGGCCCGATAGGACTCCTTCTTCAGCTTGACGGCATCCCTTACCGCCGGTGTCCACCAGCGGGTTCGGGGATTGCCGCCACGACAGGCACCAATGACCTTACGGCCACAGCTCCGGTCGGTCGCCTCAACAATGGAGGCGCGGAACAAGGTCCACTCGGACTCAATGTCCCCCGCCTCCCCCGGGACGTGGGAAAAGCTCTGCCGGAGGTGGGAGTTGAAGCTCTTCCTGACAGGGGATTCCGCCAGACGTTCCCAGCAGACCCTCACAGAGCGTTTGGGTCTGCCAGGTCGGACCGGCATCTTCCCCCACCATCGGAGCCAACCCACCACCAGGTGGTGATCAGTTGACAGCTCCGCCCCTCTCTTCGCCCGAGTGTCCAAAACATGCGGCCGCAAATCCGATGACACGACTACAAAGTCGATCATCGAACTGCGGCCTAGGGTGTCCTGATGCCAAGTGCACACATGGACACCCTTATGTTTGAACATGGTGTTCATTATTGACAATCCGTGTCGAGCACAGAAGTCCAATAATAGAACACCGCTCGGGTTCAGAACGGGGGGGCCGTTCCTCCCAATCACACCCTTCCAGGTCTCACTGTCATTGCCCACGTGAGCATTGAAGTCACCCAGTAGAACGATGGAGTCCCCAGAAGGAGCGCTCTCCAACACTTCCTCCAGGGACTCCAAGAAGGGTGGGTACTCTGAGCTGCCGTTTGGTGCATAGACACAAACAACAGTCAGGACCCGTCCCCCCACCCGAAGGCGGAGGGAGGCTACCCTCTCGTTCACCGGGGTGAACCCCAATGTGCAGGCGCCCAGCCGGGGGGCAATAAGTATACCCACACCTGCTCGACGCCTCTCACCGTGGGCAACTCCAGAGTGGAAGAGAGTCCAGCCCCTCTCGAGAGGGCTTGTACCGGAACCCAAACTGTGCGTGGAGGCAAGTCCGACTATATCTAGTCGGAACTTTTCTGCCTCGCACACCAGCTCGGGCTCCTTTCCAGCCAGAGAGGTGACATTCCATGTCCCAAGAGTTAAAGTTAAAGTTAAAGTTAAAGTCCCAATGATTGTCACACACACATCTGGGTGTGGTGAAATTTGTCCTCTGCATTTAACCCATCCCCATGTGATTTTTTAATCCATCCCCTGGGGGAGAGGGGAGCAGTGAGCAGCAGCGGTGCCGCGCTCGGGAATCATTTGGTGATCTAACCCCCCAATTCCAACCCTTAATGCTGAGTGCCAAGCAGGGAGGCAATGGGTCCCATTTTTATAGTCTTTGGTATGACCCAGCCGGGGTTTGAACCCACAACCTTCCAGTCTCAGGGCGGACACTCTACCACTAGGCCACTGAGCCAGCTTCTGCAGCCGGGGATCAGACCGCCAAGGTCCCTGCCTTTGGCCGCCGCCCAGCTTGCACTGCACCCGACCCCTTTGGCCCCTCCCACAGGTGGTGAGCCCATGGGAAGGGGGACCCACATTTCCTTTTCGGGCTGTGCCCGGCCGGGCCCCATGGGCGAAGGCCCGGCCACCAGACGCTCGCCTTCGAGCCCCGCCTCCAGGCCTGGCTCCAGAGGGGGGCCCCGGTGACCCGCGTCCGGGCGAGGGAAAACGAGATCCATATTATGTTATATTTTAGCTAAAGAAAAAGCCTTTATGTCTTACTATATTATTAAATGATAAATTGTTACACAGTACATTCTACACATTATGAATATTTCAGAACAGAGAACAGTACAAGTGATCATAAATGATGAAAGTTACAGCAATGTTACTTTCCTTTGTTGCAGCAAAACCTCCTGTGTTTGGTCCGTCAAAGCAATTGGACATTGAATTGGAAATGGTGATTATATTTTTCTCTCATCTTATCACATGCATATTTGTAAATGTAACTCTATAAAAAAAAAAGCTATTTAATTGAAATATATATTTTTTTTAATATCTAAAAATATACATATGTTTTATTCTCTGTTTAGGCTTTCTTTGTTGGCGGGGGGAATTTGCTTGGGGAGCCACTCCCCATTGAGAAAGCCCATGAACATATCTTCGGCATGGTACTTATGAACGATTGGAGTGGTAAGAACATCTGCACATCATCACTTGCCCTACATTAAATTCACAAAAATAAATTGGTGAGGCCAGTGCAGTAAGTGAATTGTGTTGGATTTAATAAACACTAACCAACAGTGAAAACATTCCACCCCATTACCCGCAATAGGATCAGCATGGGAGAAAGATGGATGGATCAATAGTGCGCTACCATGCGCCTTGTGTGTCTATGCATATGACATTTTTTACATCAAGATGTGAAGTACTGTAAATGTTCAGGCCTTGTCGCGTAAAAAAATCAAACAAATAATAATAATAATTACTTAGCCATAGAAGCTTGGGTAAAGATATGGGTATCATGCATTATTTAGAATTTAAATGTCCTCAAAATGCCTTGGGCATAGCTTTGTGATCAATAATCATGTTGGAATTTTCGCATCTTCTTTTTTTATTTTTGAAATTAGCAAGGGAGCAGCCATGCTTCATGAAAGTGAGTCATATCAACACCCCTTCCCATTTACAGCTGGGCCAATTATTAATATGGATTTCATTATCATTACGACCAGTGTTAGCGCAATTACTTCCAAAATGTAATTACCGTATTTTCCGCACTATAAGGCGCACCTAAAAACCTTCAATTTTCTCAAAAGCCGACAGTGCGCCTTATAATCAGGTGCGCCTTATATATGGACCATTATTGAGCCACTACAGCAGGTGTGTCCAAAGTCCGCCCCGCGGGCCAAATGTATATATCTTATATATGGACAAAGTTTTAAAATGGGCCATTCATTGAAGGTGCGCCTTATAATCCGGTGCGTCTTATATATGGACAACATTTTAAACTGGGCCATTCATTGAAGGTGCCTTATAATCCGGTGCACCTTATAGTGCAGAAAATACCGTAGTTACAGTTATTAGTTATCTTTCTAGAAAAGTAATTGAATTAATAATTGCATCACACCATCATAAATGTAATTAGTTACTAAGAAAAGTAATGATTGCATTACCTTTTCAAAAACGTTCAATTATGTAAAAGAATTCAGATTTTTGAGCAGGTTAGGGAGGAGAGCATCATAGACCAGTACTTCATTTAACTTAATATTTACTGAACAACTATGTAAAATAAGCATAAAATAAATAATACATTGTCACACAACCTTCGCACAATTGTTCACATCAGCCGGACGTGCACACTTTTCCATTTTTTTTTTACCTTCATTTGCCCATACAAGCTGTGTTGGCATATTTGAAACATTACCAACAGACAAATATTTAATGTATTTTAAGGCCCCTATTTAGGTATAATAAAAGACACAATTTCTGAATTTTAAACGTAATGCAGGTTGCCAGGGTAAGGGGGGGAGAGACAGTGTATAAGCAAGACGGTTCAAATGGGCAATGTTAATTTGCAGACATTTAACTTTGAAAGCATACTTGTACTTTGATTTTATCCTGCATTATAGATGTAAATGCCGTCCCTTCATATTTTGTCAGACAGACATAGTAGATGAAGATTACATGGTAAAGTCAACTCCCATCAATTCGATAATGTTCCAAGTCTCTAAAGAATGATGATTTTGCTCAAAAATCCCTTAAAATAGTATAATCTATAGTATTGTTTCATCCTCTCATGTATTCCTGTATGGATGTATGATTACTCCTTAATTTAGGAAGCCTTTGTACCTCAAAATATTTTTAACATTAGTTTACTGGAACTTATATATTTTAGTACGGAGGCTACGTTTATATGATGACAATCTGAACAAGACGCAAAAGTGGCGTCTCGTCACCAGTTTTTATTTTGCATTTTATGAGCATTTATCAGACAGAATGTGCGTGCATATGGTGGCACGTGAGTGTGTGGGATTTTATTCTGTAGGTGGTGCTGTAATGTCCAGGCGTACAACCTCCCTTCGTCGCTCATATGCATTCTACGTCAATGATCTGCTACGAAAGCCAAAAAATTAACAGACACACCATCTCGTTCCCCTCTCCACTCAGTCTAAGTAATTAGTAAGTGAAGTTAGAATATAAAGACTAAATAACCTGTGCCTGTCTGTGTACAGCGACAAAAGACCTCATGTTCATGAACATAGAATCTCTTTCAGCTCGGGACATTCAAGCTTGGGAGTATGTCCCTCTGGGTCCATTCTTGGGGAAGAACTTCGGAACAACAATCTCACCCTGGGTGGTCTCCATGGAGGCCTTGTTACCTTTTGCAGAGCCTAATCCCATTCAGGTTTGACCATAGATGCAAACACTATAAATTCGTGTGCTATCAAACTGTGAATGAGCTGGCAACGTAAAGTGTTGGTATTTTCATAGATGCACACTTGGCATATTTACGTAGAAACAAGACGTTTGCGCCATCGTGAGTGTGAACATCTGACTTCCTTTGCAGCCACTTGAAGCGTCTCTTATAATTGTCTTTAAATTCCGTGTGTGTGTGAGAGGCACACAGTCCTTGGCATGACAGAAGCAGAAACTCATTTGCTGGAGTACATGCAGGAGCTTGAGGTTTACAAAGTATGTTAATATGGAACTGCGGTCAGACCTGTATGGGCAATCACAGATAACTGCTGTGAAGTTGGAACTTGGCGACTGACTTCCACCCTGACAGTACGTGTTTGTTTGTGACATGATGTAAAGGCTTAAAGGCATTACAGACGATAGGGCTGTGGACTCGGTCGGATTTTTGCACCGAGTCCGAGTCCGAGTCTGAGTCCGTCCTCTTGACCATGAGTCTGAGTCCGAGTCCGGCTGTCCATTTTTTCTGTTAATTCATGTGACTGCTTAGTCTTTATTCAAGGCTAATTTAGATCAAAATCTAAATAATTACAACAGTTTTGTGATGGCTTTGTCTTTATTAAACATATAAACGAATACAATAAACAGATACTTTCAAGTTTTAATCATTAATTACACCATTATAGCTCAGACATTTATCTAACCCTTATTTGGAAAGCGAAAAACCCATGTCGTACGGCGTCAGCACTATGTTGTTTTCAATAAAAACATGAAGAACTCACGTTTGCGTCAGTCAATTTTAATTTTTATAAAGGATTATTCTCATTTGATGTCTTTAAATTCATCCGCGTTCTGCCATTGAAGCGGGGTGCATTCAAAGACCAGTCGTACAGACGGAAACGTTTTGTGATCAAATCTTTCATAACGAGAATGATTTGAGTGAATTGATTTGAATGAAATTGAGAAGAAATTTCAGTTCTGAAGGCTCCTTTTGTCCCAAGCAAAGTGACAGATGGTGGGGAGGGGGGATAAAAATTGTAAAATCAATTCACTCAAATCATTCTCATTATGAAAGATTTGATCACAAAACGTGAATATCAACAAGGAAATAAAACACAAAAAACAGATTGATTGACAAGTTAACTGATCAAATTTGCCATCATTAACGCCTGCACAATGATTGGTTGAGGTTGTACCTCACAGAGCGCGCGATTTATAGATATTAATATACATATTTTAAGACGGGCTATTTAACAGTCCGTCAGTGGTAAGTGGAGAGAAATTCGAGAAATATTACAAAATAAATTCTAAATAAGTACCTCTCTAATACCTTTAAAATTGCATTATGTGTATACACTGTCACGGAATGAGTAGAGCTGGGCGACCAAATGCAGCTTGGACCAGGGTTTATTGAGGCAAAAGGTCGTTGGAAGGGAGGATGAGGGGAACAAACCAACAAAACTAACATAACTTAACGGAGACAGAGTGACAGGAAACCGACAGACCAACTTGGAGAGAAACTAACCGAACCGAAAGACGAGACAAACCGACATGACTACAGACGAGAGACGAGAACAATCCGACAGGGGAGTGAGGGGCAGACAGGACTTAAATACACGACGGGTAAAAAGAGGCAAGTGACTGTGATTACATTGATTGTGAGGTAACACAGGAGGGGAGGGGCGACGCGAACAGAAACCATGGTAACATATACACATAATAAAACAACCGGGGACGAGTCGTGACACACAGCCGAACTCACTAATCATTGCCTTCACGGAAGTCGAAATTTGGTTCATAAGGGGATGCAAAAGATTGAGAGAAAAGTTCATAAGTATAGACGTTCATAGGTAGAGGCACCACTGCATATAATTCACATATTCAGGTACGATTTATTCGTTAAATTCTTGTTAATTAAACATATTTAATTTTAATTAATTAAATTTGATATTGTGGGCTATACTGTTATTGTGAAGGGATGCAATTGATTCAGTGATCTGAATTTTGAATTATATTGCTCAGTACTAAAAGTAAGAAATATCTGATAACAGTAACAAAAAATCTAATGAAGGCTATACCGTATTTTTCGGACTAAAAGTCGCTCCGGAATATAGGTCGTATTAGCCATAAAATGCACAATAACGTGGAAAATAACATATATAAGTCGCTCCGGAGTATAAGTCGCATTTTGGGGGAAATGTATTCGACAAAATCCAACACCAAGAACAGACATGAACGAGCAACAACAGGCTAAACGATAGGTATGCTAACGTGACATAAACACAAACGAAGAGCTGAGAACGGGCCTAACGTAACATTCAGAGTTATTCAAATAACTATTACATAAATGACACGTTTATAAAACCATCTGTGTCACCCCAATTCATTAAATCTATCGATCGTCCTTTATGTTAACAATGCCGGCCGGCCGCGCGCCGCTGACGGCGCTTGCACTTCAAAATATTCAACAGGCCCATATGACGACATATAAATTATATATCAAATAACTATTATATAAGCAATAATATTATCAAACCATCTGTGTCACTCCAAATCATTAAATCCATCGATCAAATTCCTCGTCCTTTGTCAACAACGCCGCGTGCGCCCTGACGTCAGCCTCGTCGTTATACCACAGATCTAGTATATAACTATATTGTAGCGTTAACAAAGTACAAGGAAAGACGTGGGTTTGGTAAACGGCTCTTTATTTAACAAAACAAGAGTTCAACGAGCCAACAACTACTGAACTGTAACGATAAAAACATATACAAGTTGCTACACGAAATAAAATATATCAAATAACTATAAATAGTTCACCGTCACACGGCCCCAAGCCGTTGAAGTGTTGACTTCCAGGCGTGTGGCGGCGTGGACTTCCATCCCCGGAGGTGGCACTTCCAGCCACGGTGGTGGAAGAGAGCTCCATAGAATAGGACCGGGCGTGCGTAAAAGCCATGTCCGAGCCCCATCCACCGTCCCCGGACAGCTACCCGGCCGAGCGCCGGCCCCCAACTTCCATCCACGGAGGTGAAAGAGAGCTCCGTAGAGTAGGACCGGGCGTGCGTAAAAGCCATGTCCGAGCCCCATCCACCGTCCCCGGACAGCCACCCGGCCGAGCGCCGGCCCCCGACTTCCATCCACGGAGGTGAATGAGAGCCCCGTAGAGTAGGACCGGGCGTGCGTAAAAGCCATAATAGTTTTTCAAACCTTCTGTGTCACTCCAAATCATTAAATCCTTCAAACTCTTCGTCCTCCGTGTCACTTACAAACAAAGCCGCTAATGATGCCGGTAGTGCGTGGGGCCCTTCGTCATCTTCGTCATCCCGTGATCGAATCTTTGTCCTTTATGTAAACAACCGCCGCGCGCTGACGTCACTTGAAATTCAAATTACAGTAATTCCTTGCTACTGCGCGGTTCGTTTATCGCGGCTTCACTTAATTTTGAAAATTTGTGAAAAAATTCACATATAAGTCACTCCTCTGTATAAGTCGCCCCCCCCACCCAAAATATGAAAAGAAAACGCGACTTAGAGTCCAAAAATTACGGTAATTACAATTAGGCACTTGGACCTGCATTGTAAATCTAGCCTCAAGAATGAATGAATCAGTCATTTCGCCATTTAGAATTGTACTTTATTCCTTATTTCAGCCTATGGCAACATGTATTAACTTCTAAGTTTCTTAATTACCTCTAGAATATACTTCATGTCATTCAGTTTTTGCATATTTCTGACTCCTTTGCATAGAATGATGAGGTCAATATAGCATAGGCCATAATTTTAATATTGGGGAAGATTGTGTGTTTTCATCATTATATATTTGTTTTATTATTTAATAGACTACTTCTATGAGTGTTATAAAATGTAGTTTCTTTGCCCCACCCCCGTCCCCGACCTCTTCTTACAGGATCCACAGCCACTCCCCTACCTCCAACATGAAGATGCATACACATTCAACATCAATCTATTTGTATCACTAAAAGGTATGGAGGAAACGAACTTTTTCTAACTATGTAAATTTGTCTAACAACCCCCACACACACTGACTCAAGTGCTGTGTGTGTACGCCATGGGTTACACAATTCTTCCTGTCTCTCACCCACTTGGTTTCCCATTATAACATGAGCTTCCACCTATTCTTAACCAAACATTATGTAACCCTTCCTGCTCACATAATTCTCTATCACAGGTGCACATGCTCTGAATTGAAAAGCACTTTTACATAGAAAACAAACACAATTCTCAGTTGTCAGCTATGTTGTCTAAATGTAAATAAAAACAAAATATGTACAGTTATTTGAAGACAAGATGTTTATTGTTAAATATTCACTCGTTTTGAATTTGAAGCCTGAAACACATTCCAAAATAGCTGGGACAGGCACACTACATTTTACTACATCTCCTTTCCTTTTAATAACACCCAATAAGCAGTTGTGAAATGAGGACAGCAATTGTTAAAACTTGGTTGGAGGAATTCTTGCTTGCTGTCAGTTGCTCAAAAGTCCAAGATCTTCATTGTCATGTTACGTTTAATAATGCACCAAAAGTTTTCAATGGGACACTCATCTGGACTGCTGGCATGCCAGTCAAGGTTTCAGACTTTTTTACTACAAAGCTATACTGTTGTAACTTGCAGAATGCGTCTAGGTGTTGTCTTGATGGAAAAAAAGCAAGAACATGTCTGAAAAAGACATTGCTTGGATGGCAGTGTATGTTAGTCCAAAACCTGGAGGAACCTTTTAGAATCACTGCTGCCATCAGAGATGTGCACGTTACCCAACACAGATAATGTCTTTTGAACTTTGTGCGAATAAAAATCTAGCCGCTCCTTTTTCATTAGGCCTCGAGCACACGACTAATTGCGCACACAGTTTTTCACAAAGTGGTCAAAATCGTCCATCTTTGGTTGTGAACAACTATCTGAGCTTGTTGGGGCTTTTTTTTTTTCATACCCCAACATGACACTCACCTGTTTCCAATTAACATGTTCCAAACTGGTGTTTTTTGTTGTGCCAGTTTCCAGTTTTGGGAATATGTTAAAGGGATCAAATTCAACATGTTTAAAAATATTTAAAAAAACAATAACGTTCATCAGTTTGAACATAAAATACCTTATCTTTGTGTATTCAGTTGAGTATAGGTTGGACATTTTTAATGTGTTCATTTCATTTACATTTTACACAAAGGTTTGATTTCACCTGCCCTCCCTGTGTGGAGTTTGCATGTTCTCCCCATGGCTGCGTGGGTTTTCCTGGTGGACTCCATTTTCCTCCCACATCCCACAAACATGCTTGATGGGCCGATTGAGCACTCCAAATTGCCCATAAGTATGAGTGCGGATAGTTGTTCGTCTCTGTGTGCCCTGCAATTGGCTGGCAACCAGTTCAGGGTGCCCGCCACCTACTGCCCGGTGACTGCTGGGATAGGCTCCAGCATGCCCGCGACCCCCGTGGGGACGAACGGTACTGTTAATGATTTAGTCATATTTTTTTTTTCTCCTTCAGGGCATCTTATGAAAAAATCTTCTAACATCTGCACTTCAAACTTCAAGGTAATACGCTGCATCTTTAACTATTACATAGTTACATGTGACATATGACAAACTATGCTCGTTTTTTCCCCAAATAAAATGAGTACAGTACTAGTTTTGTGTGAGAGAGAGCGACAGAGACAGAGAAAGCGAACACAGTGTCTGATGCTCATTGCTTAAATATGGCCTGTTCGTCACTTTGCATTACAGGCCAGTCAGATAAACAAGTACAAAGGCACGACTGATTGATTATTTGACAAGTAGTCCATGTCTCCTATCAAAGACAGGCAAAAGAGTTCTAAATACATGCTTTGCATCCACAATCAATAAACACTCCTCTTACAGTATGATGAAACTGCTAGGGCAATGCTCATTAATGCTCATCTCTTCTATGTCTTTAGTACATGTACTGGACAATGAAGCAACAGCTTGCTCATCATACAGTCAATGGCTGCAACATCAGACCTGGAGATCTGCTGGCATCTGGTACCATTAGTGGACCTGTGAGTGTCTGACAACAAAGTATCAATTTTACTTTTATTTTCTTAATATAGGAGCTGTCGACTTTGTAACGGAGTATTTCGAACGTTTGTGACCCCATGAGGCTAAACCTTCCTTAAGTCTTAAGTTTTATAAACAGTGTCGGGACACAAGACAGTCAAGTGTACCCCTACACCATCAGCGATTCCCGTCTCAGCTGAGCAGTTCACAACCTTCTATGTCCGCAAAGAATTTGAGAATGCGCTGTGGTTTCTCTCTGGACTTCTCTGGACTTGTTGACATTCACATTTGATCGCTGCAGTCATCTCAAGAGTCAGTCTCATATAGTATTTATTAACATATTTACAGTGTAACCGAACACCATTACATGACTCGTCATATTTCTTCACGTTTATGTGGGTGCCACCAAAGTGTTCAGTCGAGAAGCTACACTTAACCGGTGTTAACTTGAAAAACTCTTATTTTCCACCCAACATCCCACATACCCACCCCTTTGAACCCAAATGAAATTCCATTCTGATTTGCCATGTGATGCATATTTTCATTCCATTTACCAATCAGCGGCTTTTACTTTGGGACAATAATGAGCCACATTTCCCCCTATTTTCAGACATGTTACAGACCAAAATAGTAGCTGAATTCGTGCATTTTCTGTCTACTTTTCTACTTGACACAAAGTCCTGTTTTTGAATAAGAGATAAAAATTTAACAAATGTTTTAAAAAAAAATCTGATTATTAATCAAACAGAATCATTGATTATTTAAGAAAAATTAGTAGTTGTAGCTTTAAATTTGAAAATTTTAGACTGCATCTACGTTATCGTTATAAGCATCTTAAAACACTTATTGGAACATCCCTAGTCTCTCGTACTCAAAGCTACTGTCTTACCTGTTAGCTCATTAATAAGTTGTTAGTGTAGTTCTAGCCATCCTAATTGGTGATTCTCTCTTTGGTGCATGGGGTCACCTCCTGTACAAATACTGTCAATGCAGTCTACACAAGCAAACCTGTTACATAACAAACACACAAGACATTTGGGGTATGTTTCCATCAGTGACAGACTGGTAATCCACTTCTGTTAGTGCTTAGTCCATCACTTTTGTAAACGTTGCCATCAGACGACTATTGGCGGCAAAATGGGGGAGAAATCATTTATGTATCGCAACTCCTCCAGGATGTAGTCTCCGCCTTTCACCCAACTGGAATAGCTTCAGCTCACCCGTGATCCTAATGAGAACAACTGGTATATATGGATGAAGAGATAGTGTCCTATAAGTACTGTATACCATTAACTGCTCTTGAAGTAAATCTGTGGTACCAATTTAATCAGTACAATCTATCCCAAAAGAATCTAGAGAGTTTTGGCTCCATGCTGGAACTATCATGGAGGGGATCCAAGAGCATTGATCTTGGTGGAGGAGAAACCAGAACCTTCCTCCGGGATGGAGATGAAGTCACCATTACAGGTTAGTAAAAATCAGCGCACTGTTTAGGAAACAACAAATTGATACACTATGAGATGGTCAAAATAAAGACACCGTTGCGTTTGGTCAGCTATATCCTGTTCTACAAAGTAAGATCTATAAACCTTTAAATTACATTTAATTACACCCACGTATGTATATATTACAGCTAGTGCATTTTTGAGTCACTGGATAGATTCCATTTCATATACTGCATCCAGTATAGGACATAATAATTTAACATTTATTGCACCTGAACATGACTGGAGGGAAACATGAAGCAGCTTCATCATACCGTACATGTATTTTCTCTGTCTAGGTCATTGTGAAAGAGATGGTTACAGGGTGGGCTTTGGGTCCTGCACTGGGGTCATACTCCCTGCCCTGCAACACTGAAACCTACAGAATGTTGTGTGTAAGAACTCATTCCTTTGTGGAGAATAAATATTCACCACACACATGCACACATTTACAATATGACACATTCACATGCTGCTCAAATGATGTGATATGAGCTTCAGTTAATTATTCATTAATTTCTCTGAGATCCATAGACAGATATATCCATCCATACATAGACAATGTTACTGAAATCCTCTGCAATATTTATTCAACAGAGGAATTATTTCACCTCATGTCTAGTGTTACTACCGTACCAGAATCAGTATTATTGATATTTTTAGCCTGGCATTTCTGGAATACTAATAAAAGCATCCATTTTATATTGATTGTGTTTTTGCTTCCTTTTTACCTTTTTCATGTTTCCATAAGATTTGAAGCTCTCTTAAATCACTGTCACATTCTAAATGGCCACTTCAACTATATTGCTTATGAAATGATTATATGATTAGAAATAAATACCGTTTTTTCCCTGTATAATGCGCCCCCATGTATAATACGCACTAAAAATGGCATGTCGATGCTGGAAAAAAGCCTGTACCCATGTATAATACGCACCCAAATTTTGACTCTTACTTAAGTCCGTAAACGTAAAATTATTTCAGAAAAAAGATCATCTTTGGGAACAACCGGATGTTATTCTGCCGGTCAGTATCACTGCGCATGCGCTAGCAAACTCGATAGCGAAGAAATGTTTCGGATTTGTGTAGGGTCCATTGTGACAGCAAACGAGCAGGTGATCGAGCAAGCGTCTGATACGAGAGCATTGTGTTCGTATGGAGCGTGTTTGAAGTGAACAGCAGAGAAGAAAGGAACAAGGCAAAGTGTTGTGAAATAAAATATTACCTGTAATACGCATTTAGGTAGAGAACTGAACTCTCGCTCTTTATATAGCTGACGTGTCTTGCGCATCCGTTCTGCGCATCTGTCATGGCGGCCTCCGTATGATATCCGGTTTGCGATGGAGATTAAAAAAACAAACAATATTTGACAATAACACACCATCAAGGATTGCACCATCGCATCAAACGATGTGTCGTCAATTATGAATTTTACTGACTAAGTGTGTTGGGCAGGATGGCTGAATGCGATGCGCGATTGACAACAAACATGCTACATTTTGCGCATTATACACGGAAAAAAACGGTCGTTTTTTTATAGGCTACTATGAATTCAGTTAATAACTGACATGAGGTTTGCTTCATGATTGATTTGAAAATATAGAGAATTTTTTTTCAGCAGCATATTGGCAACAAGGTTGCTTTTCTTGGTTTTCAAGTTTTTTGTTTTATATTTACCACAAGGAAAATTATGCATAAAATCAGATTCTCTGATATTGAATAAATTGCTCTGTTTACCTTTGAGGACAATAGATAAATGATCGGTTTTATGTTATAAAATGAGTATAAATAATGAGGTATCACTGCAATGCATTTATTAAGCATTGTGTGGCCCTATTCCTCATTAAAATCGGGCGTTTTTAAAGGCATTTGTTGTTTCATTATTTCTCCAAAATTGATCAAATAAAAATGCTAACTTTTCCTGATAAAAAATACATAAACTGGGTTTGTTAGTGAAAAATGAACCATCCTCGCTTTATCGTCCCTTTAAGTAGTGATTCCTACATTGAGTTAACCATAGCCAACACAAAGATCTTCATTCAGTTGTTCAAATTTGTAGAAAAAGCAGATCACAGACACAGCACAAAACTTTTAAGTCATTTCAAATAAGAACTTTCTGGTTTTAGTAATAACAAAAAGAAACCAAGAAAAAAAAGTGGTAATCAGTAGCAGTTTTCAAACAAGCAAAGGTTGATGGATTCGCTCAATTCTAAGGGAAAAAAACATTGAATCATGGGGGGGGAAATGCAAAAAAGCACACCACTAGTACTTTGTTGCACTTCCTCTGGGCTTAATGAGTGATAAACAGTACTCTTCACCAACTTTCTCTAGTTGATAATACCAGATCAGTTTTGTGACACACGATCCTTGTGAGAATTAAGGAAACAGTAATTCCTTAATTTCGTCTTCAGACAGTCTCTGCCACAACTCTTATTTTGTTTGTCGTGACCGATGTTTATACTGTCTATCTGTTTATGTATCTATTAATTCATAATATTGTGCATGTTTTTACATTTTATGTAACTCCTGCGTATCTGTTCTTTGACCGCTCATGTGCCCACTCTTGGGTGTGGATACTGCTGGCAACTGAATTTCCCCCCGGTGAGCAATAAAGTACCTATCTATCTATCTATCTATCTATCTATCTATCTATCTATCTATCTATCTATCTATCTATCTATCTATCTATCTATCTATCTATCTATCTATCTATCTATCTATCTCTACCACCAGCAACCTCTGTTGTATTTCATATTACAGTAATCCCTCGCTACATCTTGGTTCGTTTATCGCGGTTTCATACATCGCGGATTTTTTTCCAAATTAAAAGAAAATTTAAAAGTCAAAATAAAACTTCTAAATTGAGGAATTATGGCACAAAACTTGCCCACACGCCAGCAGAAGGCAAGGAGTGCCCACACAATTGCAATGCGTACACTTGTACCTTTTTATAAAAAAATTGTTATAATAAGAGTTCTAAAAACATATTTGTTGTACAATCCGTTCCAGAAGGCTGTTCGAGAAGTGAATCGTTCGAATTCCGCATCATGTTTTCCCATTACAAATAATAGAAATAAATTTAATCCATTCCAAACAAAACAAAAACCGCCTTTTTTAAGCATTTTTTCATTGGCGCATTTTTGTCCGATCGCGCAACTGCAGCGCACCGCCGAACGCGCAATCGTAGCGCACCGCCGACTGTGCAACTGCACCGCGCTGGTCGCATTATTGTGACATAGCGGTCGCTAAAATTTTGAAAATATTTTTAAAGTCCTAATGGACTTTCCAAAATTTAAGTGGACCTCAGTGCGCAGGGAGCTTAATTTGATCCGATCTCGCGAGGTTCGACAACCGAATTTCGTCCGACATCCGAAGCAAAAAAATCTCGAATTTTTTGTTCAAATACCGATTTGTTCGAGAACCGGGACGTTCGAAAACCGAGGCTCCACTGTATATTGGATTGTAAACTAATTAAAATATTGTACAGCAACAGCAAATAATAATTATAATTATGACAAATACATAAAAAAAAACACAAATCTCACATTACACAGAAATAGAACCTCATTAGATTTTCTTCATCCAGCAAAATAACAATTTTACAAAAAGTGTCACATAATAATCTTTCTTTTTATGAGAGGTTCATGAGACGGAGTATGACAACGGCAAGATGGAATTCAAGCTTGCCCAAATAAATAACCACAGTCAGTAGCAGTGACAGTGTTCATTTCACTCTGTTGGGAATAGGAATTGATTTATTTTTTTCAAAAATAATTTTGGTGTTTGATATAACCTATACAAGCCCAAAGCGTCATTAGGTTTTGCGACCAGCTCTGCTGCCCACTACTCCATCACCATAACAGCCCCCCCTATAAAAAATAAGTCCCTCCTGTGCAAACTGTACACATATGACTGCTTCCCCTATCCCTCCAACACCTACATAAAATTAACTGATGGCACCATGCTAGTTTGACTCAAGTCAAACAGAGATGAGTTAGCAGACAAAAATGAGGTACGGAGTCTGTCGGCATATTATACAGTGAACAACCCCACACTGAACATCACAGAAAAAAATAGCTCATCTTGGACTTTAGCAGAGTTGCTGCTGAGTCAACCCTAATGTGTCATTATGGTATTCTGGATGCGCGACTGCTGACATGAAAGCACTGCAGAGAGTTATAAAGACAGCCCAGAAGATCATGGGCTGCTCTCTGCCCAATTTAGAGGCTATTGCCAGCCCTTGCTACCTCAGCAGAGCAACAAACATTGTCATGGACAACTCTCACCCCAGCAGTAACCTGTTTAAACTGTTGCCTTCTGGTCAGCCCTACAGAGCACAGAAAAGCCACACAAGTGCATCTACTGCTCATTTGCACACTGCTACTGTTTGTGTCTACCTTCTCGAGTGTTGTATCACACGCAAGGAATCGTATTTCCATTTTGTTGTGTACTTCTGAAGCAATGGGAATTCCAGTTTTCATAACCATGATGACGTATACACTTATGCTGAGTGTATATTGAATCTGCCCCTTTTTGAACTGATTTGTTTTTAGCCACTGACACTGGGTATTATGCTATTCTTATTCTTTTAGACTTTGCAGCTTCTTTCGACACAGGGAATCACAAAATCCTCATCTCACCTTGAATCTTGTATGGGCATCAGCTGCAATTCTCTTCAGTGGTTTCTGTCTGATAGATGTTTAGCTGTTAGTCTCGTTGAACATCATTTGTCTTCTGCACCTCTTTCAGTCACCCAAAGTTCCATTCTTAGGCCTATCCTTTTCGCCTTCTTTCTGCTCCCCTTGAAGGTCCTTATTGGAGAGGTGGAATATATCCATTTTGAGTTGAAAAGCATACAGTTTATGTCAAAGGACAATTCACCTAAAGTGAAACTGCACTGTGAATCTATAGCACTGCTTTGAGATCACTAACAGTGCTGCAAACAATATGAGTTATTGAATGTCAGTTACAATGCCTTGCGAAAGTATTCGGCCCCCTTGAACCTTTCAACATTTCGCGACATTTCAGGCTTCAAACATAAAGATACTATAAAAGTTTAATTTTTTGTCAAGAATCAACAAGTGGGACACAATCGTGAAGTGGAACGAAATTTATTGGATAATTTAAACTTTTTTAACAAATAAAAAACTGAAAAGTGGGGCGTGCAATATTATTCGGCCCCCTTGCGCTAATACTTTGTAGCGCCACCTTTTGCTGCAATTACAGCTGCAAGTCGCTTGGGGTATGTCTCTATCAGTTTTGCACATCGAGAGACTGAAATTTTTGCCCATTCTTCCTTGCAAAACAGCTCGAGCTCAGTGAGGTTGGATGGAGAGCGTTTGTGAACAGCAGTCTTCAGCTCTTTCCACGGATCCTCGATTGGATTCAGGTCTGGACTTTGACTTGGCCATTCTAACACCTGGATACGTCTATTTGTGAACCATTCCATTGTAGATTTGGCTTTATGTTTTGGATCATTGTCCTGTTGGAAGATAAATCTCCGTCCCAGTCTCAGGTCTTTTGCAGACTCCAACAGGTTTTCTTCCAGAATGGTCCTGTATTTGGCTCCATCCATCTTCCCATCAATTTTAGCCATCTTCCCTGTCCCTGCTGAAGAAAAGCAGGCCCAGACCATGATGCTGCCACCACCATGTTTGACAGTGGGGATGGTGTGTTCAGGGTGATGAGCTGTGTTGCTTTTACGCCAAACATATCGTTTTGCATTGTGGCCAAAAAGTTCGATTTTGGTTTCATCTGACCAGAGCACCTTCTTCCACATGTTTGGTGTGTCTCCCAGGTGGCTTGTGGCAAACTTTAAACGAGACTTTTTATGAATATCTTTGAGAAATGGCTTTCTTCTTGCCACTCTTCCATAAAGGCCAGATTTGTGCAGTGCACGACTGATTGTTGTCCTATGGACAGACTCTCCCACCTCAGCTGTAGTTATCTGCAGTTCATCCAGAGTGATCATGGGCCTCTTGGCTGCATCTCTGATCAGTCTTCTCCTTGTTTGAGATGAAAGTTTGGAGGGACGGCCGGGTCTTGGTAGATTTGCAGTGGTCTGATACTCCTTCCATTTCAATATAACTGCTTGCACAGTGCTCCTTGAGATGTTTAAAGCTTGGGAAATCTTTTTGTATCCAAATCCGGCTTTAAACCTCTCCACAACAGTATCTCGGACCTGCCTGGTGTGTTCCTTTGTCTTCATGGTTCTCTCTGCGCTTTAAACAGAACCCTGAGACTATCAAAGAGCAGGTGCATTTATACGGAGACTTGATTACACACAGGTGCATTCTATTTATCATCATCAGTCATTTAGGACAACATTGGATCATTCAAAGATCCTCACTGAACTTCTGGAGTGAGTTTGCTGCACTGAAAGTAAAGGGGCCGAATAATATTGCACGCCCCACTTTTCAGTTTTTTATTTGTTAAAAAAGTTTAAATTATCCAATAAATTTCGTTCTACTTCACGATTGTGTCCCACTTGTTGTTGATTCTTGACAAAAAATTAAAATTGTATATCTTTATGTTTGAAGCCTGAAATGTGGCGAAATGTTGAAAGGTTCAAGGGGGCCGAATACTTTCGCAAGGCACTGTATGTCTTGCATTGCTATAAATATGCAGTAATGGGGTTTTGACTGCTGTCCTTGTAAATGTGCTGATGCAAGAAGAACCCAGGCTGAGTTAAGTCAATTTGCTAGCGAGACAGCGAAAGGAAGGTAGAGAGAGATGTTTAATATTGTGGCCTGATAAATCTAATGTGAGTTATCAGTGAGGCTATAATATATTGAAATAGAGTGAGCCATTAACAAGCTGATAACTATCAAGATCAGTATACAAGAATAGTGTAATGTGTTTAATTAAAGAACAAAGAGGGTGCAATTGAATCTCTCAGACAGGCAATGATGGTTATTGATGCTGATTTAGAATCGTGAACTGTCCACTTCCATTTACACCAAACGAAATACTGTATATCAACATAAAACAACCCAAACTGTGTACAGTATAACGTTTTTTTTTTTCCCCAAACATGTTTGAGTTAACATCTTGTAGGTATTAGTGCTGTATCGTGCTAGAATGCATGCAGGGAAGGGATTTTACTGAACGTGACTTGTGAGTCGTTGACTGCAAATGAACCACATGAATCACAACCACTTCCACTGATTCTTCACGAGTGATTAATTCACTGCGAATGAACGATATTTATCACTCAGTGAACGATTCTGCCCAGAGGGATTCTAACCGCTTAGTCTTCATGGTGATATGCTTTCATTTGCATACATTTCTCAAAGCTAACGGCTACTGTTGAGTCATGTCACATGAAAACACACAGACTTCCAGATAGATAAAGATTTGAAATACATTTAAATAAAAGAGGACAAGTGATGCATAAAATGGATGATGAAGAAGCCCGCAGCCTTCTAAAAAGATAATGATCTCCCCGAAGGGCCTGTTTGGGAACCATGCTTAAGGAGTCACACGGATGTTCACGGCAGCGGCACAACTGAAGCCAGAAGTCAATGTGTGACTTCCGCTATGGTTGAGCAGCGACCTGACTACAAATGATGGAGCTAGCTGAGAGCGTTAGTTGCGAACTGTGCTGTTGTTAGTTTTAAATCTCTCTGCCTTACTGATTTTAAAATATTAGATAAAATAAAAATAAAGAAGACTCACATTTACAGTGAAGTCATTTTAATACATGTGGACCACTCTATGTACATCTGCATCCATTGCAAGTGACTGTGCACTATGCATTGTGAAAAGACCATTCTTCGTTACAGAGTGAATGTAAACCTCAAGGCAGAATTATGAACTGAATGACAAGGCAAAAATTTGAAGATTCAAGGAATATTAGTTACCAAGACACATCTCCATATAACATGGCAGAAAATATGATATCAGAGGCCCCAGGTTAGCCCATTAAGCCTTAAGACTCGTTCATCCATCCATTTTCTGTACCGCTCTGTCCCCACGGGGGCCGCGGGCGTGCTGGGGCCTATCCCAGCCGTCATCGGGCAGTAGGCGGGGGACACCCTGAACTGGTTGCCAGCCAATCGCAGGGCACACAGAGACGAACAACCATCCGCACTCGTACTCACACCTAGGGGCAATTTGGAGTGCTCAATTGGCCTACCAAGCATGTTTTTGGGATGTGGGAGGAAACCGGAGTGCCCGGAGAAAACCCAGGCGGACACGGGGAGAACATGCAAACTCCACACAGGGAGGGCCGGAGGTGGAATCCAACTCACACCCTCCTAACTGTGAGGCGGACGTGCTACCCAGTGCCCCACCGAGCCGCCCGCCTTAAGACTCGTGAAAATGAAAATTGTCCAACAAAATAAGTTGAAATAAATATCATAAAGAGATAAGAGAGACACTTTTTGACGGTTGAACTTGCAAAAATGCCATGCATCAAAGGATCCAGGAGAATGAAAATGCAAGAAGCTTGAAAAAAGCGCATGATATTTACAAGGTAACTCTGTATTTGACAAAAAGAAAACAGGGATCAAGAAAATAGTGTTCAACATACAGAGGCGAATAATCATTGAGGGTGGGGTCTGATGTCGGTTCTGCAGAGCAGTG
Source organism: Syngnathus acus (assembly GCF_901709675.1). NCBI lineage: Eukaryota > Metazoa > Chordata > Actinopteri > Syngnathiformes > Syngnathidae > Syngnathus > Syngnathus acus. Next base: position 20,407,040 of record NC_051089.1, on the reverse strand, counting down.
TTTGACTTTAACAGTCTTACAGCTTGTGGAAAAAAAATTCTCAGCGTGGTGGTAGCAAAGTGAATGCTCCAGCCTGAGGAGAGGAGATGGAGGCAAGTTTGTTGAGCATATTGTGATGGAGAACATCCTCTCTTAGGCCTTTTTAATGAGGGAACCAATGGTCACTCGAGGTCCCGTGTGATGATGGGGCCCAGGAATGGAAGGACTCCACAATGGAGAGAAAGGAGTCTGTGAGGGTGGGGAAGCGCGATGGAGCTATGCTAGTCCACGATTATTATTTTTGCTTACTGGGTGTTAAGATCCAAGTCTTTGCAGTTGCACCTGGGCACCAGTCGGTGCACCTCCTTCCTCTTGTCCTGTAATCTACAGGAAGGAGGTACAGTAAAGCCAACAAAATCACCGTCTGAGATACGCCTGATGAGGGTGGTGTTGTCCGCAAACTTGACCAATTTTATGGATTGATGCCTGGAGGTGAAGTACAAGACGTTTGAGCATTTCACCCAAAAATATTAAAGAGGAATGTTTTGTAAAACCTACGAGACAGACTTGCTTTTCTTGGCAGCACGACTGTGATACACATACATGTAAAAAGTAAGCATCCATCTACCTGTCTGCCCGCCTGTCCGTTTGCCCGTCCATCCATCCATCCATCCATCCATCCATCCATCCATCCATCCATCCATCCATCCATCCATCCATCCATCCATCCATCCTTTTCTGAACTGCTTATTCTTATAAAGTCTTGCAGGCATGCTGGAACCTATCCCAGCACACTGTCGCTGATTCAGGAGTGACAGACAGGGACAGCCATCTTGGCTATATGACGAATTAGCAACATGCCTACATGGCAGCCACATTGGTGGGGGCATGGGCGAGGGCAAAGGGAATGCATGTAAATTAAAAATAATCACGTGCACGCTGGAATCACACTGGAGTCAGCTGTGATCGGCCCACTTTAATTTATCAGCTGTGTGTCAATTATTCAATTGTTTATTCATTAACAGCTGAGAGAAATGGCCTTTGAACTGATGTAATTGCAGAAGCAGAGGTTTTGATACTGTATCTAAGGTTTGGAATATTGTTTTTACTATCGTGGGTTGTTGTGAGTTATTCACATTCGTAATAATACAACAATCAATCAATAATTTTGTTGGGGGTATAGCTTGTCTGTTAGGGAAACGTGTTTGACTGCATATTGTGCGGAAACAACATGAAATGTGTGAATGGTATGGCTACAAAATACAGATGCTGTGCTAACTGTGTTTAGAGTTTTGACAAATGCTTGTTAGCAACTGAAAAAAACTGTAAATGTTAACACACTTAAACATTTTTTAAAACTGTCCATTTCACATTGTAGACATGTTTGTGTGAGTGTGGGTGAGTGTGGGTACGTGTGTTCGTGTGTGTGATTGTGTGGTTGTGAGTTGATTAGTGTTCATTTCAGGTGTGATCCTGATATCAAACGTATTCAAAAACATCAAAAATCACACACCAACTTAATTTCACGCTCAAGTCTAATTTAGTCAATATATTATGGCATTCCTACGACATTTTGTGGTGTCTTATCTGAAAATGAATTTTGTTTTGTTTGTTTGCAATCAATGTGCAAAAAGTACATGGGATCAATTTTTGTTTAATATTTAAAGTAAAACTCAGTGCATGCATTCTTGATTTCCCTTTATAGATTATTTTAGCAATGACGTTATAATACTGATAATTGTGAGCACGGAATCTTCATCCTGTTTATTCTGAGAGTCTGACTTTAGCCGCTGTCACACTCTTTCTTCTCACTGTGAGATTCATTGCAAGTGCCTGATAACTGAGTTTAACAGCGCTTAGTGTTATGACAGTGGTTCTTAACCTGGGTTCGATCGAACCCTAGGGGTTCGGTGAGTCTTGGCAGGGGTTCGACAGAGCCTCCACTGAGGAGGTCCGAACAAACCTGATTTATCGTGTAAATTCTGATTTGCCAGTATGTAATTTGTTGTGAGTTCATGCATTGTGTTGGTTTTGTTCTTTGAACAAGGTGATTTTCATGCACAGCTCATTTTGTGCACCAGTAAAAAACATCTATGTCTTGAATTAAAAAAAAAAAAAAAATCACTAGCAAGGGGTCCGGTGCATGCGCATATGAAACTGGTGGGGTTCGGTATCCCAACAAGGTTAAGAACCACTGCGTTATGATCAGGGGATGTCTTTAATTGTCAACTGTGGGCATGTGAAGCACTTGTAGACGTTTCTGTGATTAAGGGCTGTATAAATAAATTTGATTTGACTTGACTTATATAATTGACCCGATCTCTGCTACATGACTGAATTGTATAAGACAAGTTCACAATTTTCATTAACAGTTCAACCTTCAGTACTGGTTTTTTTTTTTAATCTGTTCATTTTGTTGGGAACTTGTCACAAAACTATACTCCCCCCAACTTTCCAATATGCCACTTATCTTTTGCAGTTCAGAACCTGACTCACATTCATTTCCATTTGCAAATATGCTCCCCAAGCCTTTACATCTATTGCAGCCCTGCTTTCCCTGCTTTTACTCAACTCAGTAAAACCAACATAGCTCATTTTTAAACGATTGAACAAACCTTTAAATAATCAGACTCATTAAATTTAAAGAACTCTTAATCCAACTGAAATAATAGAAAAGATCGATTGTCGTTCATTGTATACAGATGCTATCATCCTTTGTTGAACATGTTCAGATTGAATCAGTTATTTTAACAGAATAAATAAATGTGTGTAACATGCCTAAATAAATAAATAAAGAAATAAATAAATAAATAAATAAATAATATTGGAAACTTAGATACCTTTGGCTTTAAAAGATCGATTGTCATTCACTGTATACAGATGCTATCATCTTTTGTTGAACATGTGCAGATTGAGTCAGTGATTTTAACAGAATAAATACATGTGTGTAAAATGTGCCTAAATAAATAAATAAATAATATTGGAAACTTAGATACCTTGGCTTTACATATGCTTGTGTAGTCCGGCCAGCAAATACTGTACCTCTCTTGTTACCATTCTTCTTATCAGCTCTAAAATTTTGTCTCTTTAGCAATCTATGATACCCCAATAGAAACTGTCTGAATGTTAAAAATTATACTCACAGCAATGCAAAACCTCAGAAGCCAATTTACCTTGCAAATGTACTGTGAATGCTGACACATCACTAATGTGCAGCCTATTGTATAGCATGACCTTACAGTAAGAGAAATATTGCTGGCGCAGTATAAGAGAAAGTGATACTGAAAGAGCTTCTTACCTGTCTCCCTCACATCTTCCACAGCTTCTGAAGTTAGGACCAATGGTCCAGTCTCTATGCGAAAGAAGAAGGGAGGGGAGAAGTTGAGGCATGCTGGCAAGTTAAGTCGAAAGGCTGCGAATGGGGAGTGCAGATAGGAGGAAAGGGGAAGATGGATGGAGAGCAATGGGAAACAATCTCTGATAACTGCTGCATTCCCTCTGCCTACTGAAATCCAAGCGCTGCACAGCACGCGTTGTTGCTCCAGGTCCAAACTCATTGTCTTCCTGTGCACAAGTAACACACTATGAGATTGCATGTTTTACATATGCAAATTATGGAGTGCTCCAAACTCTACCTAGGAATGAGTGTGTTTGTACTAAACTATTGAGTGTGAAGTATTACAAAATCAAGAAGTAAATTCTTATGCATGGGCCCAATTTTAGCCTACTAAATTAGTTTTTCAAGTATGAATAGGATGCACTAAAGTTCTGCTCCTTACACCGTAAAAACATTTCTGTAGAGAGTCAAAAATCTCAATGAATATCAGTGAAATTCGACAGTAATATTTGCAAGATCTTTTGGGTTAGTCTTTAATGCAAAAATGAATAGGTAAATCTGACACACCATAGAGAATCGTGTTGTCAATGACTCCCAAATTTGAATGAGTAAAAAAAAATCACCAAGTACAGTAGATAAAATGAGGCTTCAGAACGAGCAAAACAAGGCAACCTCATTAAAATATAGGTGGCTTGAAAGTACAGGGATTAGGGTCGCTACTAGTAGCTTTTTTGATAAATGTAATAGAAATACAAACTAGGAATTAATCAAGGAATCGATAAAGTCACTCAATTGGCAAGATTGACCATGCATTGGTAAACTAGCCCCTTGATGTACATAGTAGCTGTTGTTTGCAAGCAGAACAACAGAAAATCACCCAAAGCAGGAAACTCAAATTGTTGCTCAGCCCTACATATGACAATGTACCATATGTACATGTGTATATGTACTTGGACATATGTATAGGGGTGGGCCAAAAGTCACCGAGGGGAGTTAATTTTTGATAACTTAAAAATTTTACAGATAGATACATTGCATAACATTTTAATACAACTCCATCCGTCCATCCCTCCGTCAGTCCCTCCCTTCGTCGGTCCGTCCGTCCGTCCGTCCGTCCATCCATCCATCCATCCATCCATCCATCCATCCATCCATCCATCCATCCATCCATCCATCCATCCATCCATTCATCCATCTTCCACAGTAAATCAAAGAGAACATCAGGGAAGTGGGACCTGACGTCCACTGTGAGGGGCTGTTAGGATTATAATTCAGGATTACCATTCACATATGAAAGAAAAAACATTCACACACCCTAGTAAGAACCTCACACACAAGTGAAATGCTTACATACTCACAACTGAAATGTTGTGTTCTTGCACACACAACTGAAATTCAAGATTCAAGAGTTTTTATTCGCCATGTTTGAGTGTGCCAAACAAGGAATTTGACTTCGGTAAATCACAGCCTCTGTTCAACATTTAGGTGACTAACAACACTCAGGACATGTGAAAAATGGCAAATATTCTCAAACATCCCCTGATCTTAAACTTAAATGCTTCTACACACAACAGTGAAATGTTCTCACACACACAATTAAAATGCTTTCACACACACACACACACACACACACGCACACACACGCTCACACACACAAGTGAAATGCGTTCACACACACAGCTGAAATGCTTTAACTTTCATTGCATGAGTTAGCAGAGGGGAATTGTTTTGGATTTGACAAATCAATTACCGATGTAGTTTTGTTTTATTTAACTGGAAGTGGATGGTTCTGTGTTAAGCCCCAACAGAAACAGAAGATAGAAGATGTCAGAGACTATTGCTGACCAATTTATAACAGTTGACTGAGTTGAGTTGTTGAGCGTTATGCTTGAACAGATACAGAAGATAGAAGGCGTCAGGGACTATTGCTGAACTAGTATTTATTACAGTTGACTCAGTTGATGACTTTTAAGGGCTACAAGTCAACTTTTATTGGATCAGACATTAGTTTAATTTGTGGACATATCGAATTCACGGACATGTGAGACTTTCGTAATTGAATTAGCAACAGTGGGAATAAATACCATTTTGTGAAAGCATTAATTTTTAAGCATGCTGTCAGGGTCCGGGGTGGCATACTTCTTTTGTTCTGTCAATCGTGCACTTATCGGATGTACGTGACCGGCTCTCCGTTTAAAGGGTAAAATTCTGTACTTTAGCCCCTCTGCAGTAACGCAGTCTGTAGGGGAGACAAGAATTGATTTAAGCCGGGACGGAAAGAAGATTCGTTCCAAGTCTAACCGCTGTTCAGGTAACTAATCTATTGTTAGATTAATTCCGTCATTTCCGGACGTCAGTCCCGCTGAAATCAAAGAAACCAAAGGGTTGAGTAACTACTTTGTCGAGACCCAGGATCTCCTCGATTGCGGACATTTCAGCGGCTCTTCTTTCCTATAATGATTGGGGCTTTTGTTAACCGCTCGGAATAGATTTAGCTGTCTTTGTTAAGACTGCAGGAACTCGTTTATTTACAGTAGCGTGCACCCACACTAGCTGAGCTCAAGTTAACGGTTTCGAACCAGATTCTGACACTCCCTGATGTCAAGGATTAAAGCTGTCTTCATTTAAAAAAGAACTGAACGGTTTAAAGTTTGACTAGAGAATAGAGAAACAAAAGAGATTTAAAGCATAAAATATCAAAATAATCATTAATCGAATTTAAATGATTATAAAGTAGAAATTTAATGAATAAGCAAGAAAGAGAATTACAAGTTTCAATTGTTCGAACAACTAACAATAATTTCCACTCACCATTCTCAATAGAGAAAAATTATTGAGTCTCGAAGTTCTCTCGATTGAAAACTCCAAAATATAGTAAAAAAGGGTAAGAGGCTTGAGGTCTAAAATGCTGTTGGGTGGAAAAGTTGAGTGATCAGTTCTCCTTGTTCCAAAATCCAAATTCTGTTTAAAAGAACAGGCTGGCCTAAAGAATGGAGATGACGACGCCCTAAAAATGGCTCCTCTCTCCTGCACCGAGGTCTGCATCTCCTAGCCTGTCTTTAAGCTTAAAATTTGACTAAATCCAATTTGAAGATAGTATAAATCCATCCTAAGAGACCTTAGGTTAATCTCAGAAAGGATGAAAACTATCTTTTTCTCATTGGCGTCCTCGACCCACGGGCAGAAGCCCGCGAGAGAGAGAGAGAGCTCTGCTCTTTGTCCCAACGAAGCTTTTATACCAGTCCAGTTCGTGGGTACTATGCCTGCTTGGTCACGTTTTTTCCATGAAGTCATACATTGGCCTCAGATGACCCAAATGCTTCCAGAATAGACTGCACCTGCATCTCGGCCGGTCTCAACCGGATTCAACCAGATGAGGTGACCATGTTCTCACGGAAGTAACAATTTTCTCAGGGATGCTTCAGCCTGTTTCCCACTTCCAAATCTTGTCAACTGTCTGTCAACGTGACATTTGCAAATGTTTTTTCTCTGACTTGTGTTCCGTCAAACAGCATTTTGTTTAGGCTTCAACTGGATGAACGTGACCAAGGTCACGCTCATGTGTGGGATCTCAGTCTTCCACCACTTAGTATCACCATTAACCCTTTCCGCCTCCTTATCTTCGCTCACATTTATACATTCGTGTGTATATGGAACATCAATATTACATACATGTTTGATACTGATTAAACATTGTGACAGTAACACATACTTTCACCATAGTCAATTTAACACATAATCATAACTATGATCGTGGATTCTCCTAGTTAGCATCTTCAAAACGTATTTTGACAAGCTGGTGACCTCTAGGTCAAGCTCAAGCGTGGGATTGCAGTCTTCCACCCACGGTATCACTGTCAACCCCTTGTCCTTACTCAACTCTTAATACATTCATGTGTAAATGAAACATCAGTGCTATGATGCTGCTCAAGTTGCTACTAACTATACAATATTGCAAAGCAGAATAAAATAAAGTATATTGCAGCTTACTCTAACTGTGATTAACATGTCTCATTCTCATTTCCTAACGATGAGCATGGGCTTCCCCAGTTAGCAAATTAAAATATTCAAGCAGTTTCAAAGTATATTATAGCAAAACAAAATAATAGAACATAATCCAAAATTGTGTGTTGCTGTGCTTCAGAACAAGTCTTCATCTAATCGATGACTTTTTAAACTATTAATTTACTATGTTAGGTCAATCTGACATTGGCACCATCTTCTGGTGAAATTTGGAACGGGAATGGAGGTTTACTGGTTCAACCAACAAATTCCCCTTTACCAATTTAACAATAGTTTATTTTGAAGAACTAACTTTTAAGTAACCCCTACTCAGGTCCCCTTCTTCAGGTCTTCCATGTCAAGCTTTGAAATTAGGAATTTCATCTTCGCCAACCGTAAGCAGAGTTGCAGAGTGCTGAAGGCCCAGGTGCGGCTCATCAGGCTCGTTAAAGGAGGGCTCTTAAGGAGCATGCTGTCAACTGCTCGTCACCTGAGTGTCCCTTCAGTGTGATCACCTCCACGGTTGTGCCTCTAGCTCCTTGATCTCGCTCATAGCTCTCTTCCTGCTCATCAACGCCACGTTCTTCAGTTCCTCCGGTCTGCAGTAAGATCTCCGCCACAGCCACGTTGAATTCTCTGACCAAGTCTTGTGTATCCCGCTCATAGGTTCCCTCCACCGATCACCGCCAAGATCCACCCCGTTCCGGCTGAACTCCTCACGCTCCGCCACTGCTGCCCCGCTCCGTGCTCCTGGCTCCGATCATCCCACTCTACCTCCACCGCAGCTCCTCCAATAAACACTCCTCACTCATTCTGGACGTCTGAGTTGGTTTTTCTGCATGTGGGTCAAATCAATCGCTAAAACGATGACACATGCAGGTTTTTTTTCTTTTTAGTTCTTTCTTTCTCTTTTTATTGTGATTTTGAAAATGGGAGGGAAAGTCAAAAATTTTGCAGGAGTCTATTTTCTGTGAAGCCGTGGAGCTGTGTTTGGGAATTTAATATTTCAATGTTTTAGAATGATAGGTTTGAACTGATAAATTATCTATCTAGTGAGGGGTTTACCAAAATAATAAAATAAAAAGCATTTCAGTATTATAGAGATAAATATTGATGTATTTACCAATATATATAACTGTAGCTAGCTCGAATGTAATACATTTTGTGAATTGACATCTTGAACCTAACTGTGACTTCTACAGATACCATTTTATAAAATGCCAGATTGCTAACAAGATAATCTCTGGTCTTTTTGACGTCACAGATCCATCATTGTCAGCCGTGTCCAGGAGGAATTAGAGAAACTACATCACAGAGACTGGAAGGGAAAACTCCATTAGCAATGGTGATAAAGTTTGGCAGATGCCAGTTGAATTAAACATCTGCTACCACCAATCTCAGTGCATATAAGGCGGACGCGCCACGAGAGGGGTTGCAGTGTGGAATTGGCCACACCCATATGAGCGTGTGAATATTGATGTAATTGGTGTGAATGTGTAAGGGACGGGCCCCAGGAATGAAACTTAATTGGGGGGGACCGACAAGCCCTTTTATGCCCTTAGGATGCAATGAGACCTGATCAACCTGAGCTCTCATTGCACTCATGGGGACTGATTTCATATTTTCCTGTTTGGAAATGCAATTGACCGACTAAATCATCCATTCTGAGAATGAACATTTATTATTATACCCAAAAGTGAGTGTTTTGGAGGGAAGGTCATTTACTCCAGTGGTCCCCAACCTTTTTTGCACCATGGACCGGTTACGTGTCAGAAATATTTTCGCGGACCGGGCTTTATATAAATGAATAATACCTTTATATAAATAAATAATACATTTATAATTCACTCCGGTGAACATCCAGGGATCGGACATTGAGGTAGTGGAGAACTACAAATTCCTGGGTGTTCGCCTTAACAACAAACTGGACTGGACTGATCACACCCACGCCCTGTACAAGAAGGGCCAGAGTCGCCTCCACCTGCTGAGGAGTCTGAGGTCTTTTGGTGTGTGCAGGGCTCTCCTCCGGACCTACTATGACTCTGTGGTGGCCTCAGCCATGCTCTACGCTGTGGTCTGCTGGGGTGGGGGCAGTACGGACCGGGACAGGGGGAGACTAAATAAGATGGTCAGGAGAGCGAGCTCTGTCCTGGGCTGTCTTCTGCACTCCATAGAGGTTGGGTGAGTGGAGGACGTTAATTAAGCTGAAATCCATCATGGACAACGCCTCTCACCCCCTCCATGACATTGTGCGGTCTATGAGCAGCTCCTTCAGCAACAGACTATTACACCCACGGTGTAGGAAGGAGAGATTCCGCAGGTCCTTCATTCCCACTGCTGTCAGACTCTACAACATGCGTGGCACCTGACCATGTGTTTCATCTCTACCGCTACTAGTGGCACTTGTCTTTGTCCTCGTCTGTTATTTATCCATTTTTACATTTGGCACTTGTCTTTTGTATTCTTGCACTCTTGTACGCTGCTGTGACAAATAAATTTCCCCGCTGTGGGATAAATAAAGTTCTATCATCATCATCATCATGTTCACAGGCTACTTCCCCAACAGTGAATAGAGATAATGAGTATTTGGGAAATCACAACGGCTGTTGCCATTATTTGGAGCTCGCTCTTGTGGGAATCAAACGGGAAGGTCATTTCATCCAATTATTGTTGACATCAATGTTTGCATCAGGTTCAAACCGTTTTTTGAGAAGAATAAAAAGGGCCTTCAGTGTAGACCCGTATTATGGTAGTCCAATGAATTAAAAGCATACTCGGGTATATCTATTTATGTCTGGGTTGAGAAGTGGGTTTGGCAAGTGGAAAGGGGTAGTCAATAGTGTAATTTTTCAGGTGGGGTGGTATTGGGAGTGTTTGTGTTTTGTGGTTGTTGTGTTCCTTGCATTAGGGTCTTGACCATCAGGACTGTTGAGCATGCCGGCGGTTCCTAGGTTGGACAACGATGTTAAATAAGTCAGATTTAGGGTCCACGAAGACTGATTGGTATATACCGTTTTTTTCCATGTATAATGCGCCCCCATGTATAATACGCACCCTAAAAATGGCATGTCGATGCTGGAAAAAAAGCCTGTACCCATGTATAATACGCACCCAAATTTTGACTTTTTTTTTTTTTTTAAAGTCCCAATGATCGTCACACACGCATCTGGGTGTGGTGAAATTTGTCCTCTGCATTTGACCCATCCCCGTGTGATTTTGATCCATCCCCTGGGGGAGAGGGGAGCAGTGAGCAGCAGCGGCGCCGCGCTCGGGAATCATTTGGTGATCTAACCCCCCAATTCCAACCCTTAATGCTGAGTGCCAAGCAGGGAGGCAATGGGTCCCATTTTTATAGTCTTTGGTATGACCCGGCCGGGTTACTTAAGTCCGTAAACGTAAAATTATTTCAGAAAAAAGATCATCTTTGGGAACAACCGGATGTTATTCTGCCGGTCAGTATCACTACGCATGCAGTAGCAAACTCGATAGCGAAGAAATATGTGAGACTCTCAACGGGATCACCAATATTTGAGTGATGTTCCAGTTATTTATCACAATTATTTATTATTATTATAATAATAATATATATAATAATTATTTATTTATTATTCACAATTGTCATGGTGATCTTTCTGGTGATTTCTTAACTAGGCTGGATGTATTTTTTTTTGTTGGCATTGACTTCTCCGACTGCCCAGAAAGGCACCACCGCGATCAGTTAGGTTAAAATGAAAAGAGAGGAAAGTGACGTTGTAAAGAACCATCCGTGACAAGATTTTCTTAAAAAATTGTTGTACCATGATTTTCTTAAAAAAAAAAAAAAAAAAAATTGTACCCATGTATAATGCGCACCCCAGATTTTAGGACAATAAATTAGTTAAATTTTGCGCATTATACCTGGAAAAAAATGGTAGTTGTTTTGCTGGCTCATGTGCTTCACAGGTTTCATCGTTCACACCGGGTACACCAATAAATAACACACACACACACTACATTATAGGAACATTTTTGTTGTACGTATTAGATTTTTCCATTCTGTACTGCACCATAAAATTCGTTCTTTCTGGCATTTACCAATACTCACACAATATTAACCTACTACAGTAGACTTAATACATTTTAGATTGAATAAATTTCAAACCACAAATCACAATCCTTGTACAGTCAAACCTCGATTTGCGAACGTCCCGATTCTCGAACAAATCGGAATTCGAACGAAAAATTCGAGATTTTTTTGCTTCGGTTGTCGAACAAATTTCGGAGGTCGAACCTCGCGAGATGAGCCGAGAGGACCCGAGAAAACCCGACCGCGCGGCCCGGATGCCGACTGACTCCGTTATTATTGTATTTTCGTTACTTTGAGGATTTTATTAACACCTAATCATGCCTCCAAAGAAAGCAAGTGGGAGCAGTAAAGCCATCCTAAAACACAAAGACGCTCTTAAAGCAATGCGACAGTGAGCGCCCGGCGCGCTGCGGTTGCGCGATCGGACCAAATTAAGCCCCCTGCGCACTGAGGTCCACTTAAACTTTGGAAAGTACATCAGGACTTTAAAAATATTTTCTAAATTTCAGCGACGGCTCTGTCACCATAATGCGACCAGCACGGTGCAGTTGGCGGCGCTCTACGGTTACGCGTTCGGCGGTGCGCTGCAGTTGTGCGATCGGACAAAAATGCGCAAATGAAAAAATGCTTAAAAAAGGCGGGGTATTTCTTGGAACGGATTTTTTTTCCCATTATTTGTAATGGGGAAAAAAGATTTGAAATTCGAACGATTCACTTCTCGAACCGCCTTCTGGAACGGATTGTGGTCGAAAACCGAGGTTTGACTAGACTCACAAATTTCAACAATCTACCCCCAGCGACAGCATCATGTCTGGACACTGTCGCTTGAAGAGCAGATATAGTTCTTGTGTAGTCATCAAGCACTCGATAAAGACTTTCCTGGTCAAAATTATTGGGCTCATTTTTCTGAAGCGAGTCAATACACTGCAAAGCGCTGGTGAACATTTTTATATATTATATATTTATTTAAATGATATAAATATATTTATTAAATCCCCTTCATTACCTTGCACATCATCAAATAATGTTTGCATTAATAAACAAAAAAGAACCAATGAAGATTCATTTTAAGCACTGTTACTCTAGTGTTCCCCCTGGCGATTATCCACCATGTGCTCCATGTGCATCCTTAGAATGCTCCAAAGAAAAGATTCAAGGGTCAAAATTCATGAGTTTTTATTCGCCATGTTTGAGCGTGCCAAACACGGAATTTGCTTCGGTAAATCACACCCTCTGTTCAACATTTAGGTGACTAACAACACTCAGGACATGTGAAAAATGGCAAATATTCTCAAACATCCCCTGATCTTAAACTCCCAAGAGGGCAAGGAAAAACTCAAAACTCCAGCTCGGGGAAATGAGAAACCTTGAGAAGAGACCACAGATGGGAAGATCCCTTATCCAGGACGACCAGGCTGCAATGGATTCAGAGGACACATAGTACAAACAGTGTAGACAAATTCAAAAAAGGTGTGGAGAGCAGGATGTTATTGCACAGTAATGACTCTGAGACTCTAAGAGTGGTGTGAGTTCATCAGAGCAACAGCCTGGGGGAAGAAGCTGTCTCTGTGTCTGCTGGTTTTGGCGTACCGAGCTCTATAACGCCGTCCGGAGGGAAGTAGTTCAAACAGACTGCAACCTGGGTGAGAAGGGTCTGTAAGTCAAGTCAAGTCAAGTTTATTTGTATAGCCCTAAATCACAAGCAGTCTCAAAGGGCTTCACATAGACAAAAATTGACAATTATTCTCAAAGCATCCCCTGATCTTAAGCTCCCAAAAGGGCAAGGAAAAACTCAAAACCCCTGCCCGGGGAAAATGAGAAACCTTGAGAAGGGACCACAGATGGAAGGATCCCCCTTTCAGGATCACCAGGTTGTAATGGATGCAGAGAGGGCACAAATAATACATAATATGAAAATCAAAAGTAGATGTCCAAGTCAGAGTGAAGGGCTGCCAGAGGAGCCCTCTGCTATCCTGGCTGTGGAGGTTGAGCTGCAGTTCCCCCAACCTGAATTAGCCCACAAGAATCCAGATAGCCGCTGTCAGCTTGGGTGCCACCTAACCACCTCCCCGGCCGGGGAGGGGGGGGGGGGGAGAGAAAACAAAAACAAACTCCGGCCGAATCGGCCACTCCAAGTTAGTTAAAGGCCATGTCATAGAAATGTGTCTTTAAACGTGTCTTAAATGTTTCTACTGAGGTAGCAGTCCTAATATCCATTGGGAGGGCATTCCAAAGCTCTGGAGCCCGGATAGAAAATGCTCTAGACCCTGCAGACACTTTCTTGGCCCTCGGTGTCGCTAAAAGGGTAGCGTTTTGCGAACGAAGGTTACGAGACGGAGCATAAGGAACAACTAGGTCGACGAGATACGAAGGCGCTAAGCCATGCAATGATTTATAGGTTAATAGAAGACCCTTGAAGTCACATCTTAAATGGACCGGGAGCCAATGTAAGTTGGCTAATATTGGGGTAATGTGATCAAATTTTCTTGTCCGTGAGAGCAGCCTTGCAGCAGCATTTTGTACTAACTGTAGACTTTTGATGCGGGACTTAGGAAGACCAGAGAATAGTACATTACAGTAGTCCAGGCGCGACGTGACGAACGCATGTATAATAGTTTCCGCATCACCGGTCGAGAGGATCGGACGAATCTTTGCAATATTACGAAGGTGAAAGAACGCAATTCTGGTTATATTCTTAATGTGCTTTTGAAAGGAGAGAGTTTGGTCAAACATTACCCCGAGATTAGTTACAGTATCGCTCTGAGTGATAGTACGGTTATCTATAGTTATAGCGGTTTCCTTGAACAAGTGTTGAAAACGAGTTGGACCAATTCTCTCTCATCTGTAGAGATGTTCCTTGCACGTTTCCTGGTCCTGGACAGGTACAAGTCTTGGATAGATGGGAGGTTGATTCCAATTATCTTTTCTGCAGTCCTGATTGTCCGTTGCAGTCTGTGCTTGTCTTGTTTGGAGGCCGATCCAAACCAGACAGTGATGGAGGTGCAGAGGACAGACTGGATGATGGCAGTGTAGAAGGTCTTCAGGAGCTCTCGCGGCAGGTTGAACTTCTCGAGCTGTCTCAGGAAGTACAGCCTCTGCTGGGCCTTCTTCCAGACAGAGTCTATGTGGCCAGTCCATTTCAGGTCCCGAGAGATTGTGGTTCCCAGGAACTTGAAGGTGTCTGTGGAGAGAATAGTATTACTGCGGATAGTAATAATAATTCATTAAATTTGTATAGCGCTTTTCAAACACCCAAAGACGCTTACAGGGAACAAGGCAAAGACATACATGAGGGGAGGGGGACGGGGAGGAAACAATCGGGTAAACTTAAGAAGAGGAAACCAGTTATGGGTAGGGGAGGTCATGCGCTTGGAAGAAGAGGTAAGTTTTTAGACGGGACTTAAATATGGGGAGTGTGGGTGAGTCACAGACAGACTGGGGGAGAGAGTTCCAGAGTCGGGGTGATGTGCAGGAAAAGGCTCTGTCACCGAAGGATTTGAGTTTGGATTTTGGGACTGTCAGACGTGAAGTATTGGAGGATCGGAGGGGACGGTTGGGGCAGTAGGGGACAAGGAGGTCGGATAGGTAAGTGGGAGCCAGGTGGTGAAGGGCTTTGAAGGTGAGGAGGAGTATCTTGAAGATGATACGCTCCTTCATGGGGAGCCAGTGAATAGAGTGGAGAACAGGAGTGATGTGTTCACGGGACCGGGTGTGGGTAAGGAGGCGGGCAGCAGAGTTTTGGACTAGTTGAAGTCGATGGAGTGAGTGAGCAGTGATTCCAGTGAGAAGGGAGTTGCAGTAATCAAGCCGGGATGAGATGAAGGCGTGGATGAGAGATTCTGCGGCAGGGAGAGAAAGGCAGTGCCGGATTTTAGCGATGCGTCGGAGGTGGAAGTTGGAGGTCTTGACAACTGAGCTAACATGAGGTTGAAAGGACAGTGTGGGGTCAAAAATAACGCCAAGATTGCGTGCCAGAGGGGAGGGAGTGATGTTTGAGGAGTCGATGGTGAGTGTGATGGATCCAGTTTTGTTAAGGGAGGATTTAGTGCCTATGAGGAGGAGCTCTGTTTTGTCACTGTTGAGTTTGAGAAAGTTGTGGGTCAGCCATGCTTTTATTGTAGAGATGCAGGTTTCAAAATGAGTGAGGGAAGGGTTACGGGTTGGTGTCGTACGTATGTAGATCTGGGTGTCATCAGCGTAGCAGTGGAAGTCCAGATTGAGTTTGCGGATGACAGTACCAAGGGGAAAGAGGTGAGGGGTAAAAGTGGTGAAGGGTCTCGCCTGAAGTCCACTGTCATCTCCACGGTCTTGAGCGGGTTCAGCTCCAGGTGGTTTTGGCTGCACCAGTGGACCAGCCGCTCCACCTCCTGTCTGTACGCAGTCTCATCACCGTCCTGGATCAGTCCGATGAGAGTGGTGTCGTCTGCATACTTCAGGAGCTTCACAGGAGAGTCACCTGAGGAGAAATCGTTGGTGTAGAGAGAGAAGAGCAGTCGGGAGAGGACGCACCCCTGAGGGGCTCCAGTATTGGTGGTCCGGGTGTCAGATGTGGTGCCCCCCAGCCTCACACACTGTCTCCTGTTGGTCAGGAAGCTGGTGATCCACTGACAGGTGGAGGCAGGCACCGCAAGCTGGATGAGCTTCTGTTGGAGGATGTCAGGAGCGATGGTGTTGAACGCCGAGCTGAAGTCCACGAACAGGATCCTGGCGTACGTTCCTGGGGTGTCCAGGTGGTGCAGGATGTAGTGCAGTCCCATGTTGACCGCATCATCCACCGACCTGTTTGCCCGGTAGGCAAACTGGAGGGGGTCAAGCAGGGGGCCCGTGACATCCTTCAGGTGGTTCAGCACTAACCTCTCGAAAGATTTCATGACCACAGATGTCAGTGCGACAGGTCTATAGTCATTCAAACCTGTGATGTCGGGCTTCTTGGCCACTGGAACGATGGTGGAGCTCTTGAAGCAAGAGGGCACCTCACACAGCTCCAGAGAACGGTTGAAGATCCGTGCAAAGGTGGGCGCCAGCTGCTCAGCACAGACTTTCAAGCAGGAAGGTGACACGCCGTCTGGGCCCGGTGCCTTCCTGGTCTTTTGTCCCCGGAACATCTGGCGCACTTCCTCCTCGCGGATCTGGAGTGCGGGCGCGGCCTCTGCAAGAGAGAGAGTGGGTGACAACGTTGATAGAGGTGTGGACGGAGCAGTTGTGGGGAGAGGTGAGTATGTAGATTGTGCTGCAGGAAGTCCCGTTGTGTGGGAGGACCGATCAAACCTGCAGTAGAACCTGTTTAGCTGGTTAGCCAGCCTTGGGCTTTCCACAGGACGGGGGGTTCGTTTCTTGAAGCCCGTGATGCTCTGCAGACCTTTCCACACTGTTGAGGGATCAGGATTGGCAGAGAGGTGTCTCATCAGGCTCTCCCCGTAGCACCTCCTGGCTTTCTTGACCTCTCGGTTCAGTGTGTTTCTGGTCTGCTTGAACAGGTCGCGGTCGCCGCTCCTGTAGGCCTCCTCCTTGACTTTGCGCAGCCTCCTGAGGTTCGGTGTAAACCAAAGTTTGTCGTTGTTGTACGTGCAGGTCTTAGTCTGCACACACAGATCCTCACAAAAACTGATGTATGATGTGACAGTGTCAGTGAGTTCATGCAGGTCTGAAGTTGCAGCTTCGAAAACTCCCCAATCGGTGCAGTCAAAGCAGGCTTGGAGGTCCTGCCTTGACTCCACTGTCCACTTCCTCACAGTCCTCACCACAGGCTTAGAAGTTTTTAGTTTCTGCCTGTAGGCCGGGATCAGATGAACTAGACAGTGGTCCGAGAGTCCTAAAGCTGCACGAGCCGCAGAGTGGTATGCATCCTTAATCACGGTGTAGCAGTGGTCCAGAGTCTGTGCCCCTCTGGTGGGACACGTTACGTGCTGTCTGTATCTGGGGAGTTCGTGTACGAAGTTCTCCCTGTTAAGATCACCCAGAACAATGATTAGTGAGTTTGGTAGAAGTTTCTCCATGTCTGTTACCTGGTCAGCCAGCATCTGCGTGGCTTCACTCGCACGTGCGTGTGGTGGAATGTAAACAGCCGCCATGACGATCGATAGCCCACACTGCCTCATTTTAGCTGCTTTCCTGTTAAACTGAAACGCCTTCCTGTTCAATTAAAATCTCAGTAGTATTATTAAGAGGGTTTCAGCAGTGTGTGTGAAATTATTTTACTTGTGTGTAAAAGCATACATGTAATTTTTATCATATCCAGTGCAGTGTTGAACAGGGGCGCAGATATGAAAGGAGCAACTGTCAGAACAAATCAAAATTTTGGAATGGACACACTTTCCCAAACGATTTTCATCTAATTTCTATTCGTCACTGTGCCCTTTGCTGGGTGTAACAATAATTTATTCAAGGAGCCCAAAGATCTCGCGGTGTTACCATCCAGACATCTTGCGTTCAATTTAGTCTGCTTTCACACAATCTGTTCTTTAACAATAGACAGAATCGATTAATTCAAGTGCCTCTGATCACCCAGAGCAGATTTTCGACGACAGGCGGCTTGAGGGAGCCTCGCGTGCCAAGCCTGCAGAAAACCGCTATTTTTACCAATGTGGATGACATTAAACTAAAAAGGAATTCTCTCTCTCTCTCTCTCTCTCTCTCTCTCTCTCTCTCTCTCTCTCTCTCTCTCTCTCTCTCTCTCTCTCTCTCTCTCTCTCTGCCCTGGGCTCTCTTGACGTATTGTGCGTCATCCCCACCGCTGCCGTTTTGTTATTTTTCTCCGTGGAGGAAACATGGCAACTCCCGCCGCGGTCAATCCGTCCGGTAAGTCAGCACCTTCTATTCACATCTCGGACGAACCCAACGTGTTAAGCCCTCGTTTGGAAACGAGAATTCAATATTATGCAGTTTGCCGAGCCTGTGAAATAAAAAGAGGGCTAAACCCGCCGCCAGGCCGCCACAGCCTAGCTCCAGCATCCATCCCCTTCCCCCATACTGTGCGGTCGTTCGCAGCAGTGCTGTTCTGTACAGCTTTGCTAACTTCTCTTTGTCAGAATGAGTTGACCGATGTGTAAAAAAGGCTTCAATATTGAAGTACGGTGTCCTTTTGTTAATCCCTCGCATTATTTTTGCTGGCGCTTTGCTTTCTTCACTCTCAGTGACACAAAGATAATTTTGCATATTGTCCTACTGCACTGCACTTGTTCTGCGTATCATCCACGATTTACAGAAATGTAAACTAGTAGCCTACTGGCCTAGCCCTATTTATTAACCTTCTCGCCTGTTAATTCCAAAATTCGTAGAGTGAAGAATGATTCAATCGCTCATACCGCTCCCCAGAGCAGTCGGTATGTATATAAAACCGTATTTAAGAAATGAAATACTGTAATCGCTTTGTTAAAACTAACACGCACGATAGGACTATTCACACCACAGAATATTTTTAGCCATTCTTAAAATCTGTGAATAGTAACCAATAGTAACCCTTTTACCAAACCACAATATGAATAATTAGTAAACTTACTGCTTTGTTAGTATCTGATGGTTAAAGTAAAGAAGGCATTGTAAAGAATATAAACACTACAGCGAGCATTAGTTCTATTTATCTAGCAACCGAAAAAAATATTACATTGTCACTATTTTGATTTTGTAGTATTCTCTAAAATAAGATATGTGGTTGAATTCGCCATTGTGGTAAAAATTCAACAATTGTAAGGAAAAAAAATTAGTCAACAATATAAAAAAATCCCTAATTCCAAATCTGCCGTTTTCTTAATAACAGTATAAGAACAAGATAAAATATTTAGTCATGTTTATGAATTAAAGGTTAGGGTCAGCAACAGGTATATATTTCTTTTTAAAATGAAAGATACGTATAAATTATACTGCACGATGAAATTTGGATTAAGCTTTTATTGTTCTTTTAGAAATATATTAATGCTTATGGTGCAATGGTGCACCAAAAATCATTGTCTGATACATACCTTTTATTAAGGCCGTACTTCTTTTCCATGGTAAGGATACAGTAAGGAAACGAAATGCGCAATTGCTTATGTTTTGTGTATACAGTAAAATATTGTATGACAAATGTAAAACAAAAACAGATGAAATATATTATTTTTATGAATCTGCAACAGCAATTGTTTGCCTTTGTTTTAGGAAGAATGCAGACAAGTGTAACAATTTGAGTTTTCCTTAATCATTTTAAGGCATTTGCTTTTCTTCCTTTGGCTCAATCTGAAGATCCCAGGAGATGCTGCTTGAAGTTGTCTATGTACATGCTATGTTTTTTCCTTTTCCATGACGTCTGCTAGTCAGTGGCTGAGCTGCACTGTGTTTGTTTACATGTGGCAAGAGCCTGCAGGTTCACATGTAATCTCCCTTACCTTCTGCTTTCACATGTTTCATGCAGTGGCATGCCGTGATATATCCGGGCTGTGGGCCTTGAGTCTGACCTTTGTGGTACATTTACACGAGGGTTGGATTTGAAATCAAATTCAAGTTGACCTTGCAATGTAGTAAAAAGGAATTTTCAAAGGCTGCAATTTGGAGAAGAAAAATTGGGTCAGTATTGGGTCAGTAAATTGGGTCATTTGGGACAGTATTGGTTACATATCTTGTTTCTTGGAACACGAAAAATTGAGTGAAAACCAGAGATTAGTTTGTATTATTGTAATCTGATTCATGAGTTACTGATTTATACCTACCTACCGTAATTTTCGGACTATAAATCGCTCCGGAGTATAAGTCGCATCAGCCATAAAATGCCCAAAAAAGTGAAAAAAAACATATATAAGTCGCTCCGGAGTATAAGTCGCATTTTGGGGGGCAATTTATTCGACAAAATCCAACACCAAGAACAGTCATGAACGAGCAACAACAGGCTAAACGATAGGTATGCTAACGTGACATAAACACAAACTAAGAGCTGAGAACGGCCCTGACGTAAAATTCAGAGTTATTCAAAAAACTATTACATAAATAACACGTTAATAAAACCATCTGTGTCACTCCAATTCATTAAATCCATCAATCGTCCTTTGTCAACAATGTGTGCGCGCCTCTGACTCTTGCACTTCAAAATATTCCACAGGCCCATATAACGATATATAAATTATATATCAAATAACTATTATATAAGCAATAATGTTATCAAACCATCTGTGCATTCTAAATCATTAAATCCATCGATCAAATTCCTCGTCCTTTGTCAACAACGCCGCGCGTGCGCCCTGACGTCAGCCTCACGGATCTACTATATAACTATATTGTAGCGTTAACAAAGTTCAAGGAAAGACGTGGGTTTGGTAAACGGCTCTTTATTTAACAAAACAAACTTCCAGGCGTGTGGCGGCGTGGACTTCCAGCCACGGAAGTGGGGAGAGAGCTCCATAGAATAGGACCGGGCGTGCATAAAAGCCATGACCGAGCCCCATCCACCATCCCCGGACAGCCACCCGGCCGAGCGACGGCCCTCGACTTCCATCCACGGAGGTGAAAGACAGCTCGGTAGAGTAGGACCGGGCGTGCGTAAAAGCATTGTCCGAGCCCCATCCACCGTCCCTGGACAGCTACCCGGCCGAGCGCCGGCCCCCGACTTCAATCCACGGAAGTGAAAGAGAGCTCCGTCGAGTCAATCTTTGTCCTTTATGTAAACAACGCCGCGTCGCGCTGCTGACCGCGACGTCGCGCTGCTGACGTCACTTGAAAATTCAAATTACAGTAATCCCTTGCTACATTGCGGTTCGTTTATCGCGGTTTCACTATTTTATTTTTTTGAAAATTTTTGAAAAAAAACACAAGTCGCTCCTTATTATAAGTCGCCCCCCCACCCAAACTATGAAAAAAACCGCGACTTATAGTCCGAAAATTACGGTACTTACAATAGATATTATACACTTGTATTTGTTAAAAATCATTCAGCCCTAATCAAGGTTCAAAATAATAATACTGTGATCCCTCGCTTTTCGCAGGAGATGCATTCCAGAACCTTAACCATTCCAGAAAATTAAAACCTACAAAATAGAAACAGTTTTCGTGAATCGTGTAAATCCGTTGAGAATTTCTTTTTTTTAATATATATTGGGGGGGGGGGGGGTTGTTATGGAAGCGGCCGGGCAATGTTAGCCTCGGCGACTCGTGAGCATTCGCCCCCCCCCCCCGCCGCGACGGCATCTTTTGGCACATCTCAAGGCAAAATTAGTTAAGCTGTGAGTACGGAAATCGGCTTGCCTCTATAAACCTAACTCACTGGCAGCAGTGATGCGACAACATCCGCCGTTTTGTGTATTTTCTGTCAAGATTTGATCAGCTATGGAGGTCGCGGCGCTAGGAACATTAAGGAGCACATCGAAACAAAAAAACTCAAAGGTACTTTTTTACTTTTACAAGCATATGGGTAACATAGTGTTACATGTAAGCTAATGTTACGCTACGGTCATGATATTGTCATATCGTTAAAGAATAAATCTTCAATGATATACGTATACTATATATATATACGTATATATATATACCGTATTTTCCGCACTATTAGGCACACTTAAAAACTTAAAATTTACTCAAAAAAACACAGTGCGCCTTATAATGCAGAGCGCCTTATATATGGATCAATTGATGAATTTGTTGATCAATACTGGTTGTACACAGCGCTCTGCCAAAATGTTTCAGTACGTTTTAGTACGACTAGTAAATTACAAGGTCGCATTGCTTCCCAGCATTACGGCAAGCGTGGTCAGGGGGCGTCACTGAATAGTTGCTGTAACCGCGAGGCTATTTCATTTCAAAATAGGATGTTCCGTTAATGTTTTCGAGTACGTTTACGGATCAATATCCAACGGAATCATAAATAAGCAGCACCAATGTGTTAAATCAGTCTTTATTCGGTTCCGATCACTTTTATGGGAGAGAGTTTGAGAAACGTGATTGTTTACAGGGGGCTGCCACGACACTTTGCTGAGGCTCATGGGAGTCTGCGAGCTGAGGCTCATGGGAGTTTGCGGGTGGCTAATGCTATAATGATAGCTGCTATACGCACGAGGCTATTTCATCTCAAAATAGGCTGCTCCGTTAATGTTTTGAGTGAATTTACAGATCGATATAGAAGGGAAACATAAGTACTGTAATTTTTTAACTTTAAGTTCTTTTAAGTTGCGGGTTTTTTCATAGTTTGTGTGGGGGGGTGACTTATACAGAGGAGCGACTTATATATGAATTTTTTCACAAATTTTCAAAATAAAAAAAAATAAATAAAAAAGTTAAACCGCGATGAACGAACCGCGATGTAGCAAGGGATTACTGTAATTTGAATTTCAAGTGACAGCAGCGCGGCGCGGCGGTTGTTTACATAACGGACAAAGATTCGACCACGGGATGACGATGGGCGATGTACTACCGGCATCATTAGCGGCTTTGTTTGTAAGTGACACAAAGGGCGAAGAGTTTGAAGGATTTAATGGTTTGGAGTGCAGAGGCGTAGCCAAGGCGAGGCGAGCCGGGGCGGCCCGGTTAGGACTCCCTGCGCCCCGGTTGAAAAAAAAAAAAAAAAAAAGAAAAAAAAAAAATCGAGCTTTTTCGATTCTTCATTTTCATGCCGTTTTTTTCTTTCGGTCTTGCGCGAGTGTGCTTGCGCTATTCTATGTGCGCGATGTTATCCATTCACCGTTTGCCTCCCGGACGTTTTAGCGATCAGCGAACGGCGTGGGTGATGTTCGATTTTTTTTCCTGTGGGTGTGCGCCCCTACTGGAAAAATTCCTGGCTACGCCTCTGTTGGAGTGACAGAAGGTTTGAAAAACTATTATGGCTTTTACGCACGCCCGGTCCTACTCTACGGAGCTCTCTTTCACCTCCGTGGATGGAAGTCGGGGGCCGGCGCTCGGCCGGGTAGCTGTCCGGGGACGGTGGATGGGGCTCGGACATGGCTTTTACGCACGCCCGGTCCTATTCTATGGAGCTCTCTTCCACCTCCGTGGCTGGAAGTGGCACCTCCGGGGATGGAAGTCCACGCCGCCACACGCCTGGAAGTCAACGCCGGTGCTTGGGGCCGTGTGATGGTGAACTATTTATGTTATAGTTATTTGATATATTTTATTTCGTGTAGCAACTTGTCTATGTTTTTATCGTTACAGTTCAGTAGTTGTTGGCTTGTTGAACTCTTGTTTTGTTAAATAAAGAGCCGTTTACCAAACCCACGTCTTTCCTTGTACTTTGTTAATGCTACAATATAGTTACCGTAATTTTCAGACTATAAATCGCGCCGGAGTAAAAGTCGCACCAGCCATAAAATGCCCAAAAAAGTGAAAAAAACATAATTGTCGCTCCGGAGTATAAGTCGCATATTGGGCGGCAATTTATTCGACAAAATCCAACACCAAGAACAGACATGTACGAGCAACAACAGGCTAAACAATACGGTATGCTAACGTGACAAACACAAACGAGGAGCTGAGAACGGGCCTGACGTAACATTCAGAGTTATTTAAAAAAACTATTACATAAATAACACGTTTATAAAACCATCTGTCACTCCAATTCATTAAATCCATCGATCGTCCTTTGTCAACAATGCCGTGTGCCGCGCCGCAGTTCAAATTATTCCACAGGCCCATACAACGATATATAAACTATATTTTAAATAACTATCACATAAACAACATTATTATGAAACCATTTGTGTCACTCCAAATCATTAAATCCATCGATCAAATTTCTCATCTTTTACCGATCGTCCTTTGTCAACAATGCCGTGTGCCGCGCCGCAGTTCAAATTATTCCACAGGCCCATACAACGATATATAAACTATATTTTAAATAACTATCACATAAACAACAATATTATCAAACCATTTGTGTCACTCCAAATCATTAAATTCATCGATCAAATTTAAAGTTAAAAAGTTAAAGTTTAAGTCCCAATGATCGTCACACACACATCTGGGTGTGGTTAAATTTGTCCTCTGCATTTAACCCATCCCCATGTGATTTGATCCATCCCCTGGGGGAGAGGGGAGCAGTGAGCCGCAGCGGTGCCGCGCTCGGGAATCATTTGGTGATCTAACCCCCCAATTCCAACCCTTAATGCTGAGTGCCAAGCAGGGAGGCAATGGGTCCGATTTTTATAGTCTTTGGTATGACCCGGCCGGGGTTTGAACCCACAACCTTACAGTCTCAGGGCGGACACTCTACCACTAGGCCACATGAGCTATAGTTTATTAGTAACAGCCGTAGATCAGACCTTGTAGCTCAGTAGTTAGGGTACTGGTTTAGTAAACAAGGGGTTATGAGTTCAATTCTCACTGAGCCCTGATAATATGTGTTAGGGTTTACAGATTATCTTGATCGTATGATTATGTTGGAATGTAACCTGTAATAATTAACCTAGCTTGTCCTGTCTTAACAAAAGTAGTAGAACAAAGTGCGAAGATCTTTTGAACTGATTGACTAGCTGCAGAGGAAGCAATCAAAGTTGCTTTGTTTACACAACAACAGCTTTCTCATCCTTTATGTCAACAACGCCGCGCGTGAGCAGCTGACGTCAGCCTCGTGGGTCAGTTGTGACTCCTTTTATTCCACAGATGTAGTATATAAATATATTGTAGCGTTAACAAAGTACAAGGGAAGACGTGGGTTTGGTAAACGGCCCTTTATTTAACAAAACAAGAGTTCAACGAGCCAACAGCTATGAACTGTAATGATAAAAACATATAGAAGTTGCTACACGAAATAAAATATATATCAAATAACTATAACAAAAATAAAAAAAAATTCCAAACCTTCTGCGTCACTCCTAATCATTAAATCCTTCAAACTCTTCGTCCTCCGTGTCACTTTCAAACAAAGCCGTGACTGATGCCGGTAGTACGTGGGGCCCTTCGTCATCTCCGTCGCTGACGTCAGACTCCTCGTCAGTTTCAGTTGGAATTATTCCAGTTTTTCTAAATCCTGACAGAATGATTTTGGGTGTAACCGAAGCCCACGCTTTGTCGATCCATCCAATGACGTCCAGGAATGTTGCACGTCGCATTCTCCCGGTTGCCGTGAAGCTGTGTTCTCCATCCACCATCCACTGCTCCCACAGATTACGCAGAACTGCTTTAAAGCTCCTATTCACGGAGACGTCAAGTGGCTGAAGTATTTTAGTACAGCCTCCAGGGATGATGGCAGGTATGGAGTTGAGGCTTTTTAATTTCTCTTTTATCCGTGGCGTGATATGCGCTCGCATGCTGTCCATCACAAGCAGAGCTTTGTTCGCTCTGAAGAAGCTCCAATTTTCGCCAATCCCTTACAAGTTTCTCACTAACTCCAAACTTTCTTTCTGCTGCTCGATTACTGTTTTCGGCTGCATATTTTACAACTTGAAGTTTGTAAACTGCAGAATATGAGTTTCTTTTTGGTGCCATTTTTGTTAAGCCCTTCCCAGTTGATGAGTCATGGCCAACGCTGAAATTTAGAGCGCCCTCATCCAGTTTCGTCTGAAAATAACAGTTTTTTTTTTCAGCTGTAGTTTTTTGTTTTGTTTATTTGGTTGTTTCATCAAAGTCAAAGTCAAAGTCTGCTTTATTGTCAATTTCTTCATATGCCAAGACACACAAAGAGATCGAAATTACGTTCCCACTATCCCACGGTGACAAGACATAGTACACAATATGCATACAAGTAAACAACACAAAAAAATAAAAACAAGAAGGCACAAACAATGAATAAATAAGAGTGATGAATAAATAATAAATAAACAAATAACAATAAATATAAGAGGAGCAAAAATGGAGCAAGTGTGCATGCAGCAGACAGTGGACTTGGATATGGCGCTTTAAAGTGTTAATTGCTTTATTTGATTTTTTCTCTCTATTTTTCATGTTTTGAATATGTTCAAGGTAAAGATATAAAAGCATGTGAAGTGATCAACTATACTAAAAATAACATGTGAAGTGGTCAACTATACTTGTAAGTAAGTGATGTGTTAATGATCAAGTAAAAATTTGTGAAAAAAACATATAAGTCGCTCCTGAGTATAAGTCGCCCCCCCACCCAAACTATGAAAAAAAACGCGATTTATAGTCCGAAAATTACGGTATATACTAGATCTGTGGAATAACGACGAGGCTGACGTCAGGGCGCACGCGCGGCGTTGTTGACAAAGGACGAGGAATTTGATCGATGGATTTAATGATTTAGAGTGCACAGATGGTTTGATAATATTATTGCTTATATAATAGTTATTTGATATAATTTATGTATCGTGATATGAGCCTGTGGAATATTTTGAAGCGCACCCGGCTGGCATTGTTGACGTAAAGGACGTTCGATGGATTTAATGATTTGGAGTGACACAGATGGTTTTATAAACGTGTTATTTATGTAATAGTTATTTGAATAACTCTGAATGTTACGTTAGGCCCGTTCTCAGCTCTTCGTTTGTGTTTATGTCATGTTAGCATACTTATCGTTTAGCCTGTTGTTGCTCGTTCATGTCTGTTCTTGGTGTTGGATTTTGTCGAATAGATTTCCCCCAAAATGGGACTTATACTCCGGAGCGACTTGTATATGTTTTTTTTCATGTTATTGTGCATTTTATGGCTAATGCGACCTATATCCCGGAGCGACTTTTAGTCCGAAAAATATGGTAAGCAGTACCAATGTGTTAGATCAAACTTTAGTCAGTTCAGATCATTTTATAGGAGATAGTTTGAGAAACGCGATTGTTTACAGGGGGCTGCCACGACACTTTGCTGAGGCTCTTGGGATGCGTTAGGATGCGGGGCTTTCACCGCCGCGGTCTGTGTTCGATTCCCGGTCAGGGAACCATATGCAGCCATAGGGGGGCACATGTCAGTGTCTCCCCTGTGCCAGTCCCAAGCGGGTAAATGCGGAGGTTGCGTCAGGAAGGGCATCCGGCGTAAAAACTGAGCCAAAAACATCTCATGCGAATCATCTGGACAAATACGGGTGTTTCGCTGTGGCGACCCTTTCGGGGAAAAGCCGAAAGGAGCCATGTGATAAGATTCACAACCACGAACGTTACTTTTAAAAAGTTGACTCTGTCACGAACGGAGTGTGGATGGAGCGAGGACGACCAAATGCAGCTTGGACCAGGGTTTATTGTAGCAAACTCAAAAAGACAGACTCGGCAAACTGACGTGACTTAACAACAAAACCAATAGGACTGACCGCCAAAGACGTGAAACAAAAGACAGGAACCAAACAACCTCGTGGCAGTGACACATTCATTGTCCACACATCTCATGCAATGCTCCGACGGCGAGTGACACGCAAACAGAACTTAAATACAACACAGGTAACGAGCGGCAAGTGCGTGTGATTACACTAATCAAGGGCACACAGGAAGGGAGGGGCGAGCACACAGACACAGAAACGATGACACATCACAAAACTGGGGATGAGACATGACAGACTCTGACTCATAGGGAGATATTTAACGACTTCGACACCCTCACTCACTGGATAGACAATTTAAGAATGCTCACCATGCAATGGCACAGCCATTTACTCCTGGCGTTTATAACAAGCGCTTATTACAAAGATAAACCAAAGGCCTATGAATCATTAGAAGCCTATAATACGTCTTGAATGGACATGTTCAAGATAGACCAAACAACAACTTGAACTGGGACTTTTCTGTCATGAGGTCACAAGTACTGCCAAGTCAAGAAAGGGAAAGACGGTGTGTTAAATCTTACCTGAGTGTGCGCTGCGAAAATGGGCCCTGTTGTTCAAACTCTTAGTCCAATCGTTTTGCCTAATTGCGTTTAACCATAGCCATCTGCAATTTCTCTGACTGGCAGAAAATGTGAATTTATGAATTTCTAGTTTTTGCTTTTACGAGTTTGCCAACAAGACGACATTTTACTACGAAAAAGTAGCAGTGTTTACTCCTGGCTTCTGTTCTCTTGCCTCAAGCGTCTTCTTCTTTGGGCTCCATTTCACTCTGTGATGTTATCATGACGTAGGCCATGAAAGGGTCTATATAAGACTAGTGTTCAATTAAAAAAGCCCATTTGTGACTACACTGACAAATAATATGAAAAATGAAATATAAAATAGATGCTTTTGTTCAAAGTTCAAAGAACAACATTGATCTAATTATTGATCTGCAAAATAAAAGCGAATCTTATTAAATAAGTCTCATATGATCAAAGTCAAAGTCAAAGTCAAAGTCAGCTTTATTGTCAATCCCTTCATATGTCAAGACACACAAAGAAACCGAAATTCCGTTTCCTCCATCCCACGGTGACGAGACATACAAGTAGGCGACACAATACAAAAACAAGAAGGCACAACCATAAATAATAAATAATAACTAAATAAAATAAAATGAGCGATGAATAAAAACAGACCAATAACCCATTGAACATGAGGGGCAAAACCGAGCCAGTGAGCATACAGCAAGAACAGGACGCTACGCTGAAAGGGGGAGCGAGTTCAGGATCCTAACAGCCTGGAGCACGAAGCTGTTGGAAAGTCTGCATAGAGAATAACGTGTTCCTATGATGGTACAATGGAACCAGAAGTTGGGAACATAATTGCTTACCTGAACCCAATTCTAACTTGGACTGTTCATGAATCGAAATGACTGGAAATTCAATTACCGTATTTTCCGGACAATAAGTCGCAGTTTTTTTCATAGTTTGGCCAGGGGTGCGACTTATAATCAGGAGCGACTTATATGTGAAATTACTAACACATTACTTACTTACTATAATATAGTTGATCACTTCACATGTTATTTTCACTTTAAACCGCATTGAGGGCGCACTAGGCCAGTGGAATAATTAGAGCCGCAACTGACAATGAGTCTGACCTCAGCGCCGCATGTACTTCGTAGTCAGCAGCGGCGTTTTTTTTAAGTGACAGAGGACAAAGATTTCAATGGATTTAATGATTTGGATTGACACGGATGGTTCGATAAAATTGTTATTTATGTTATACTTGTTTGATATATAGTTTATATACAGTTATATAGGCCTGTGAAATACGTAACTGGAACCGCAACTGATGATGAGTCCGACGTCAGCGCCGCATGCATTTCCGGAGTCAGCAGCGGCGTTTTTATTAAGTGACACAGAGGATGAAGATTTCAATGGATTTAATGATTTGGAGTGACACGGATGGTTCGATAAAATTTTTATTTATGTTATACTTATTTGACATATAGTTTATATACAGTTATATAGGCCTGTGAAATAACTGGAACCGCAACTGACGATGAGTCCGACGTCAGCGCCGCATGCACTTCTGGAGTCAGCAGCGGCGTTGTTTATAAGTGACACAAAGAATAGAATAGAATAGATAGAATAGATCTTTATTGTCATTGTCACACATGTACAACGAAATTTAAAAAGTGCCAACCGATCAGCGCATGAGATAAAAAAATAAAAAAATAGAATAAATAGAATAAAAAAGATATAAAATACAAGCTAAAACCCACAGAAGAACATACACAGACATGTTCATTTACGTTTAGCGGCATTCAATGTGACTACCGCCGTAGGGTAAAAACTTTTGGCGAATCTGCTAGTCCTTGACCTAATTGATCTATAGCGTCTGCCTGATGGCAACAGTTCGAAAAGGGAGTGGCCAGGGTGGGAAGTGTCCTTCAGAATGTTCTGTGTTTTTTTGAGACAGCGGGTTCTGTGTAGGTCTTCCAGTGTGGGGAGAGGGCAGCCAATGATCTTCTGTGCTGTGTTGATGACCCCTTGGAGCTTTTTCCTCTGAGCAGCAGTGCAGCTGGAGTACCAAACACGTATACAGTACGTTAAAGTGCTTTCTATGGAGCAGCGATAGAAGGACACCAGCAGTCTTTGTGTGATGCTGTGCCTCCTCAGCACCCTTAGGAAGTAGAGTCTCTGCTGGGCCTTTTTTAGCAGCTCAGAGGTGTTCACGCCCCAGGTGAAGTCCACCTCGATGTGGACTCCCAGGTAGCGGAAGGAGGACACCCTCTCCACACAGACCCCGTTGATGATAACTGGTGGAATGTCCGTTTTATTTTTCCTCCTAAAATCAATGACCAGTTCTCGGGTTTTAGCCGTGTTTAGGAGCAGATTGTTCTCACCGCACCACTCCGATAGCTGCACCACTTCGGCCCTGTAGGCAGACTCATCCCCCTTTGAGATGAGCCCCACCACGGTGGTGTCATCCGCAAATTTCACGATGGTGTTGCTGCGGTGGGCGGGGGTGCATGTATGTGTGTAGAGCGTGTAAAGCAGTGGGCTCAGTACGCAGCCCTGTGGGGAGCCGGTACCAAGACTGAGAGGCGTGGATGTATGACGGCACACTCTCACCCTCTGGATGCGACCCGTCAGGAAGCTCTTAATCCACCTGCAAGTATTGTGTGGAAGTCCAAGGCCCCCCAGTATGTCCACCAGTCTGTGGGGGAGGATGGTGTTAAAAGCAGAGCTAAAGTCCACAAAGAGCATCCGCACATAGCTTCCCGGCTGCTCCAGGTGGGACAGTGCAGCGTGGAGGGCTGTAGCTACTGCGTCCTCTGTGGATCTTTTTGCCCTGTAGGCAAACTGGTGGGGGTCAAAACCTCTGAACAGGAGTGATGTGATGTGACCCCGTACCAGCTTTTCAAAGCACTTCATCACCACCGGGGTGAGTGCGACTGGCCGGTAGTCATTAAGGCTGGTGATGTGGCGTGTCTTGGGCAGGGGGACTATAGTGGAGGATTTTAAACAGGATGGGACGATGGACTCAGTAAGGGACTGGTTGAAAATCTTTGTGAAGACTCCAGCCAGCTGATCTGCGCAGTCCTTCAGGACACGCCCAGTGACGCCGTCAGGACCCGCAGCCTTCCTCGAGTTGATGGTCCGCAGCGTGCGCCTCACCTCGTGCTCCTTCACTGTGAGGGTGAAGCTGCTGCGGACTGTGGGATGTGATGTGGCCGCTCCAGGTGGCTCGGACTCGAACCGGGCAAAGAAGGTATTAAGGACCTCTGCCAGTGAGGCGTCCCCTTCAGCAGCTCCGATGGTGGTTCTGTAGTTGGTGAGATGCTGGACTCCCTGCCACACCTGCTTGCTGTTGTTGCTGTCCAGGTGATCCTCAATCCTCTTCTTATAGGCAAGCTGGGCCTCTCTGATGCCTCTCCTCAGGTTGGCTCTGGCTGTGCTGTAGAGAGCCCCGTCCTCAGACCTGAGGGACAGGGCGGTGTCCCTCTCCTCCAGCAGCCGAAGGACCTCCCGGGTCATCCAGGGCTTCAAGTTGGGGTATATCCGTATAGGTTTTTCCACTGTGACAGTGTCTGTGCAGTGCTTGATATAACACAGAACACTGTCTGTGAACACGTTCAAGTCCCGGTGTTCGAAGATGTCCCAGTTAGTCCTGTCGAAGCAGTCCTGCAACTGCTGAGAGGCGTCATCAGGCCAGGTTTTAACAGTTTTAGTAATGACAGGAACTGATTTCCTGATGGTGGTATATGCCGGGATTAATAGCAGTGACATGTGGTCAGACTGGCCCAGGTGAGGTAGCTGTTTTGCCCTGTAGCCTAGCTTGATGTTGGAGTAGACCTTGTCCAGAGTGTTAACTCCTCTAGTGGCACACTTAACATGCTGGTGGAAACTAGGGAGTGCTGCTTTCAAGTCTACATGATTAAAGTCCCCTGCCATGATGTGGACTGCGTCAGGATATCTGCTCAGCTGGCTGCTAATACTGCCATGTAATCGTCCAATAGCTAGCTTAGCATTAGCCTCCGGAGGTATGTAAACAACAGTCGTCATGACTACGGTAAATTCTCGAGGGAGGTAAAAGGGCCTGCATTTAATAGTCACATACTCCAGGTCCGGGCAGCAGTGACTGTCTACAGTCACCATATTAGTACACCAGTTGTTATTGACGTACATACAGGCCCCCCCCCCCTTGCTCTTGCCGGAGTTCTCAGTCCTGTCATGACGCTGTGTGGTGTAGCCTGCTAGCTCGATAGCAGAGTCCGGTATGAGTGGATGAAGCCAGGTTTCGGTGATCAGCACCAAAGTCAAAGTCAAAGTCAAAGTCAGCTTTATTGTCAATCCCTTCATGTGTCAAGACACACAAAGAAACCGAAATTCCGTTTCCTCCATCCCACGGTGACGAGACATAGTACACGATAGACATACAAGTAGACGACACAAAATAAAAACAAGAAGGCACAAACGATAAATAATAAATAAAAAATAATAATAAACAATATGAGCGATGAATAAATAATAAACAAATAACCCAATAAATGAGAGGAGCAAAACTGAGCCAGTGCGCATACAGCAGACAGTAAGCATAGCGCAAAGAACAGGACGCTACGCAGAAAGGGGGAGCGAGTTCAGGATCCTAACAGCCTGGAGTATGAAGCTGTTGGAGAGTCTGGTGGTGCGGGAGCGCAGGCTCCTGTACCTCCTCCCAGAGGGCAGAAGATCAAACAGAGAGTGAGCGGGGTGACTCACATCACTCACAATCGCGGCCACCTTGCGGGTGAGATGGGAGGTGTAAATGTCCTTCAAGGAGGGGAGAGAAGCACCAATAGTCTTACCAGCTGTGTTCACTATGGCCTGCAGGGCCTTCAAGTTGTAGTCAGTGCAGCTGCCACCCCAAACAGCAATACAGCTGGAGAGGACGCTCTCAATGGTGCCGCGGTAAAATGTAGTCATGACGGCCGGAGGAGCGCCCGCTCGCCTGAGTTTCCGAAGGAAGTACAGGCGGCGCTGGGCCTTCTTCGCCAGTGATGCGGTGTTGGTGGACCAGGAGAGATCCTCACTGATGTGCACCCCCAGGAACCTGGTGCTGCTCACTCTCTCCACCACAGCACCGTCGATGGTCAGCGGCAGGTGTTGGGTGTGACCCTTCCGGAAGTCAACAACAATCTCCTTGGTCTTGTCGACGTTCAGCAGGAGGTTGTTGTCCCTGCACCACGTGTTCAGACGGTCACCCTCCAGCCTGTATTGGGTCTCGTCTCCCTTGGTGATGAGACCCACCAGAGTCGTGTCGTCAGCAAACTTCACTATGCGGTTGTCGCTGTAGGTGGCAGTGCAGTCATGCGTCAGGAGGGTGAAGAGCAGCGGACTGAGCACGCAGCCTTGGGGGGCCCCCGTGCTCAGCGTGATGCTGGCGGAGATTTTGTCGCCAACACGTACCACCTGCGGCCTCTGACAGAGGAAGTCCAGTAGCCAGTTGCAGAGGCACTTACTGAGGCCATGCAGCAGTCCTTCGCGGTCTGGTTCGCAGACATCTGTAGCCTTAGTTCATCCATCTTGTTAGCAAGAGACCTGGCGTTGGTAAGAAACAGGCTAGGGAGCGGTGGTTTGAACGGCCGCTTCCGTAGCCTGGTTAGCGCGCCGGCCCTGCAGCCTCGTTTTTGCCTCCTCTCTCTGCGCTGCCTTCGCTTCCTCCCAGCGGGGATGGTGATCCAAGGGGAGCCGGGGCGCCTGATGATATCCTCCGGTATGTTTTGTGAGCGGTGAAACTCCGCTGCGACACTCAACTCGCAGCAAACCCCTATCCTGAGGAGCTCCTGCCGGTTGTAGGTGGTGTATGATCGACATACACTAACAGTTAGTTAGTACAGTTAGTACAAACACTAACAAAAAACAAACAATGCGTAGATCGGGAGAGCACTGAGCCGCTGCAACTGCGTGCGCCGCCATTGACATCCGGATGAAGAATTCAATGGATTTAATGATTTGGAGTGACACATCTGGTTTGATAAACGTGTTATTTGTTTATTTATAGTTATTTGAATAACTGTTAATATGTTACGCCTGGGGCGGCTCGGTGGCGCACTGGTTAGCACGCCCGCCTCATAGTTAGGAGGGTGCGGGTTCGATTCTACCTCCGGCCCTCCCTGTGTGGAGTTTGCATGTTCTCCCTGTGTCCACGTGGGTTTTCTCCGGGAACTCCGGTTTCCTCCCACATCCCAAAAACATGCTTGGTAGGCCGATTGAGCACTCCAAATTGCCCCGAGGTGTCAGTGCGACTGCGGATGGTTGTTCGTCTCGGTGTGCCCTGCGATTGGCTGGCAACCAGTTCAGGGTGTCCCCCGCCTACTGCCCGATGACAGCTGGGATAACTCTTGAATCTTGATAGGCTCCAGCACGCCTGCGACCCCCGTGGGGACAAAGCGGCACAGAAAATGGATGGATGGATGGATGTTACGTCAGGCACGTTCTCAGTTCCTTGTTTGTGTTTATGTAACGTTAGCATACCGTATCATTTAGCCTGTTGTTGCCTATTCATGTATGACTTGTACTCCGGTGCGATTTATATATGTGCTTTTCTTCTTTATTATGCATTTTATGGTCGGTGCGACTTGTACTCCCGAGCAATTTATAGTCTGGAAAATACGGTAATCTGTTAAGGCCGCCAATACTTACCTTTTTCCCCCTTTCTCTTGCAATTAGTGGAAAAAATTTAAAAATGTGTGCTTCTCAGTTGTTATTAATTGATGATGAGGAACAAAATGCAAATTTTGACCCGCAAAACTACAGTCAGATAGTGCATATTTTGATGCTTGTGAATATACACACCATTGCAGTCTTTGCGTTGTGCCTTTTATGATCTAAACAGTTTCACCATTGCAGTCTTTGCGTTGTGCCTTTTCAGATCTAAACAGTTTAAAAGTGATCAACAGAAATTAACACAAGTAGAATGTGAAACAGAGGATTTCTTTCGAGTCACACTGTTACACTGAGCTGCTAGACCTCCACATGAAAACAGGTCAACCGTATTCTCTCATATTCTGTGCCACTTCACTGTACTGTACTGTCTAAAATTAACAAGGAAGCTTACTTGCACACGTACAACGTATTGAAATTAAGTGTTGACTTGAATGAATAAAAGATTATTGTAGAAAGGCACTTGTCCTTGTTTGAGGAATGAACAGGCTGCTCATTTCAAATGAAATTTATACATTGGTATGTCCACAGTCTGTGTCATATTCTTCTTTATCCGATGATGACTTCCAGTTAGGACTGAGCAATGCTTAATGGTGCTATTGTTTCTGCCGTAGCCAGAGGAGGACAAAGTTAGCCGGCTGATCCAAGACCAGATGGGCTTCCCCAGGAGCAGTGATCTAAGACTAGAAGCACAGTGTCACAGTTGGATTAGCTCCAGCTGGCTGTCACTCAGATCCAATTGGTGTAAGAGCATGTGAAACGTGACGTAAAATCATCTAATGAGAGTTGCATGCTACTCTGTAACAAAGATGATGTCTTTTGAAAATCAGCTGTGTCTGCCTTTACATGCTAGTCAATGTCCAGTGATATAGATGTTAAAATGTCCACAAGCTAGAAGAAATGAACAAACAAACGTCCTTGAAGAATTTCTTCAGTAAGGGGAAAAAGCCAATTAATGCAAAATTATCAGTACTTAAATATGAATTTATTGTTACTGGCGATTCTCAGGCACCAAGCCCCGTCTTTGTTATATGCACTGGCCGGCTTATAAATGAAGCAATGTAGCCTTCAAAATCGCTTTGACACTTGCTGACCAAGTACGCGGCATGAAAGTAATATCCAATAATGAAGTCGACTGGACATAACAGTTTGTGCGTGTTATTGTCCCCCATTATCCCAAGGTTAAATGTAACAACCCACTAATTACATAATTACAACATTCAGTAGTGAGTCATGTTTTAGATTTCTTTTATGTGTTTTTATTCCGGTCTATCCAAATATTGCTTTGTGCAGAATTTTTTTTGTGGCCCAAATTTAGATCGTGGCAGTATCATTCTGACCATTAACGTGTGTGCTGCACCCTCACATTGCCTCTAAACATTTATTTCTGTGAAGTATTGTATTTTTATTTTTTTAATTTAACATTTTCTTTTTCTTGAATCATATTTATGAATTCAATCTAAAGATACAGAACTCTTTTAGGATTTGAAATAAAAAAATAGCATTGATGTCCAAACTAACAACTGATAGGGACCTATTTACATCATTAAGACATACAGTCATGAGAAAAATATACGAACATTGTTATGGGCATTTGCTAGCTAGGCTAGATTTCTTTCTTTTGTATAGCTGGGTGGCTACAGCTGGAATGTGTAACACATGCAACTAATGCTGTCACAAATTAATCTTTTTGCAATCAATTATCCCATTGTCTTCCCGAGCAATCCCCCGCCCAGCCACCCAACCATCCAAAATCGCATGCTGATTAACTTTATTGCAAAATGAAAAATGGAAAAAGAAGCAGAGCAAAGAATGAATATTGTACTTTCTGACCCTTTTAAAAAGAAACATTTACCTTTTCACATTTAAATAACACAATCAGCAATACTCCCAGGAAGATTTTTAAACTTTTGTTTGTGTTACTGCGCATTTTGAATAATGCAATAAAGATTGATTTAAAAAAAAAAAGCAAGCTGAATTAAAATCACAATATCTGCCAGAAAAATCACAACACAACACTTTTCTTAAACTTGTTCAGCCCTACCCTCAAGTGTGTTTTAATTAGCATTGGTAGGCTATTCAGTGATCCCTCATTTATCGCAGGAGATGCGTTTCAGAACCACCTGTGAAAAACGAAAATCCGCGAAGTAGAAACGGTATATATATTATTTAGAAGTTTTAACACATTGTATTGACATTTCCAACACATGGTGTTTCCTGTTGGCCGCTAGAGGGCATGGATGTATTGCAAGTCAATTAGAAGAGTGTTTTTTTCCCCGTGCGACGCAATGCAATGAGTCCACCTTCAAAATTGCAACACTAACCTGGGGGACATCATCCATAGCGAAACCAAAGTGAGTCGCAATTGCGCATGAATCTCCTCATGCATTGTGGTCTAGTATACAATATTAAAGCTTATTAAACCCTCTCTATTACCTTTACGCGACTTAAACCTTTCCCATTCCCTTAATAACCATTCCCACACTGTTCTGTGTATGTATTGTATTTTTACAGTAAATGAAATAACAAACATGTGATACAGTCACGTCTCCCGACTTCTTCTGGACCGGTTGGTGCTTCTTCCCTTGAGCGTGGTTGACTGGCTGCCGCCTCCTGCGCTTGAACTCAGTCATGTCCGCAGTGACGCACATTGCTCAGAAGCACGCCCCGCTGTCCCAACTCCTAGACGGCAGTGCTTCTTTCCTACTTGCGCGGCAGCTAGCTGCGCACCCCGTGCTTGTCCTCAGTGAAGCACATTGCTCAGAGGCATGCCCCGCGCTATGAGCGCTCATTGCCGCTGTCCCGACTCTTTCTGCATTTTTCCTTCGTGCGCAGCTGTCACGTCTCCGCTCTCGCCCTGCTGGCTGGCTGACATGCCCTCCACGCTAGACTTCGGGGGCGCACGTCGCCAAAACGGAACTGCGCGTGCTAATCAGCGCTGATCGCCACTACCTGTCCCGTGTTACCCGCTGATTAGAGGTGTATATCGACACCATTCGAGGGATGCAAAATGGCGAGGGATCACTGGATTACATTAAAACAGACAAAGTATCTATCTTTTACCCATCATATTACTACAATGCTGCTTGGGACGCTGGGCGACCCAGCCACCAGCTTGCAGTCACACGTTTACATACCCATGTTCCCCGTTTCTAAGCGACCCCAGCTCTACTTTGCAGTAATGACAAAAAACTAGGGTCCAACTATATAGTTACCGTATTTTCCGCCCTAAAAGGCGCACCGGGTTATAAGGCGCACCTTCAATGAACGGCCCATTTTAAAACTTTGTCCATATATAAGGCGCACCGGCTTATAAGGCGCATAAAATAGAAGCTATACTGCATCAAACTGAGGTTGACTAGGGTTGCGGTATGCATCCACTAGCCAATAACCAACGAGCCCTCTATAAACAATCGCGTTTCTCAAACGATCTCCTATAAAATGATCAGAACTGACTAAAGTTCGATCTAACGCATTGGTACTACTTACCTATGTTTCCCTTCCATATCGATCCGTAGATTTACTCGAAACATTAACAGAGCAGCCTATTTTGACATGAAATAGCCTGGTACGTATAGCAGCTATCGCAATAGCATTAGCCATCCGCAAAGTCTCACGAGCCTCACCTCGCAATCTCCCATGAGCCTCAGCAAAGTGTAAACAATCGCGTTTCTCAAACGATCTCCTATAAAATGATCGGAACTGACTAAAGTTCGATCTAACGCATTGGTACTACTTACCTATGTTTCCCTTCCATATCGATCCGTAGATTTACTCGAAACATTAACAGAGCAGCCTATTTTGACATGAAATAGCCTGGTACGTATAGCAGCTATCGCAATAGCATTAGCCATCCGCAAAGTCTCACGAGCCTCACCTCGCAATCTCCCATGAGCCTCAGCAAAGTGTAAACAATCGCGTTTCTCAAACGATCTCCTATAAAATGATCGGAACTGACTAAAGTTTGATCCAACGCATTTGTACTACTTACCTATGTTTCCCTTCCATATCGATCCGTAGATTTACTCGAAACATTAACAGAGCAGCCTATTTTGACATGAAATAGCCTGGTACGTATAGCAGCTATCGCAATAGCATTAGCCATCCGCAAAGTCTCACGAGCCTCACCTCGCAATCTCCCATGAGCCTCAGCAAAGTGTAAACAATCGCGTTTCTCAAACGATCTCCTATAAAATGATCGGAACTGACTAAAGTTCGATCCAACGCATTTGTACTACTTACCTATGTTTCCCTTCCATATCGATCCGTAGATTTACTCGAAACATTAACAGAGCAGCCTATTTTGACATGAAATAGCCTGGTACGTATAGCAGCTATCGCAATAGCATTAGCCATCCGCAAAGTCTCACGAGCCTCACCTCGCAATCTCCCATGAGCCTCAGCAAAGTGTAAACAATCGCGTTTCTCAAACGATCTCCTATAAAATGATCGGAACTGACTAAAGTTCGATCTAACGCATTGGTACTACTTACCTATGTTTCCCTTCCATATCGATCCGTAGATTTACTCGAAACATTAACAGAGCAGCCTATTTTGACAGGAAATAGCCTCGCGGGTACAACAGCTATTCGGTGACGCCCCCTGACTACAGTTGCCGTAATGCTGGGAAGCGATGCGACCTTGTAATTTATTAGTCGTACTAAAACGTACTGAAACATTTTGGCAGAGCACTGTGTACAACCAGTATGGATCAACAAATTCATCAGTTGATCCATATATAAGGCGCACTGGCCTATAAGGCGCACTGTCGGCTTTTGAGAAAATTTTAGGTTTTTAGGTGCGCCTTTTAGGGCGGAAAATACGGTAGTTATATATATTATATATATAAAATAAGTCATCATTTTATTCATATCATTTATAAAATTTTGACTTCATACAAGAACATTTACAGTTTTTTGGAGGCCAATGACAATTTTTTGCAGAAAAAAAGTACCAATTACCATTTGATTGGCTGATTGGTTCAGAAAAATTGTAATGCAGAAAATAACCATTACCATGCATTTCAATGGATGGTAATGATAAGTACCGTAAATTTCGGGCTATAAGCCGCACCGGACTATAAGCCGCACCAGCTAAAATTCTTGATTTATTTAGTTTTATACTTATACAAGCCGCACCGGACTATAAGCCGCGTGTGCGCACGAGTTATTTACAAAGAAATAACTAAATAATGTGAAAGTTTTAATCACATTAATATTTCGTTTTAAACACGGAAGTAACAGCACCAGCTGGGCTAAAGTTTTAATAGCATTAACATTTTGTTGTAAACACGGAAGTAACAGCACGAGCTGGGCTAAAGTTTTACTAACATTAACATTTTGTTGTAAACACGGAAGTAACAGCACTAACTAGGCGGGTAAAAAAACATATATACCAGTCAACAAAGTCTTCCACCTGCCCACTGAAAACAGCAAAATCTTCCTCCTCAGTGTCCGATTGGAATAGCGCCAGATGTACGTCGCAACACTCTTTCTCATTCTCTCCTTCGTTGTTGCTTTCATCGTCACTCTCGTCCTGAGGCAAATTCACTCCTGAGCTTGTTCTCTCCTCTCCGTCACGCAGCAGACCGGCTTTTCGAAACCCGTTGGTGATGGTGGATTTTTCCACACTGCTCCACGTTGTCAGGATGCACTGGCAGACTTGTGCGAAAGTTGCTCTTCGCATGCATCCAGTTTTTGTCAACGATATCTCGCCGCTGGTCATCCAAGCCTCCCATTCAAGTCGGAGGGCCACTTTAAATGCACGATTCACACTAATGTCAAGTGACCTTTTCGTTTCATAAATCGCCAACACCATGACGGTCCTCCTTTGAAATGTTGATATTTATTTTCGGTAGCGATTGCTTTTGCTTTCAGTCTGATCTGCACGATGAAAACACGGCCATCCACTCTCTATGTGTTCACCCAGTCAAGAATGTTTCCCAGTTCGGACCACCTGGTTTTAAGACCTCTGAAAGCTTTCGTCGTCTTTTTACATTGCTGCAGTACTTCCCGTTGCCGTTTCCAACATCTCACCACGAAGTTTACGTGCAACCGCTCTGTTCCCTTCTTTATCAGCCAGCTCAATGGCTTTTAACTTGAAAGCTACGTCATACGCATGCCTTCCAGTGTCTTCCATCATTGGGCTCTGTTTACGCTAACTTTCCTCATGCACATCGCGCCACTACTGTATTCCTCGACGCATATATTCCACCTCTCTCACTCTTACCTTTTCTGCTTGAGCCCCCCCGATGGCCGTTAAAATAAATGCATGTAAAGTTGCCGCATGATCGCGTAAGGTTATTAATGTTTACCGTTTTTTTCCGTGTATAATGCGCAAAATTTAACTAATTTATTGTCCTAAAAC
Organism: Syngnathus acus; assembly: GCF_901709675.1. Classification (NCBI taxonomy): domain Eukaryota; kingdom Metazoa; phylum Chordata; class Actinopteri; order Syngnathiformes; family Syngnathidae; genus Syngnathus; species Syngnathus acus. The sequence goes on along the minus strand of NC_051089.1, from coordinate 20,365,944 downwards.
CTGGGGTGCGCATTATACATGGGTACAAATTTTCTTTAATTTTTTTTTTTTTATTTTTTTTTTTTAAGAAAATCATGGTACAACAAAACCAACAACAGGACTGACCGACAATAGTGTGTTTGTACTGTGCTCTGGTCATTTCGTCAAAGAAGGGATAATAGTCCTCTTCTCTTCTTGACTGACAATGAATGTGATAGTTTAATACAATCAGCAAATAACAAAATGCGTATTACAGGTAATATTTTATTTCACAACACTTTGCCTTGTTCCTTTCGTCTCTGCTGTTCACTTCAAACACGCTCCATACGAACGCAATGCTCTCGTATCAGACGCTTGCTCGATCACCTGCTCGTTTGCTGTCACAATGTACCCTACACAAATCCGAAACATTTGTTGCGGCTCCGAGTCACGACGAGGGGCAAGTTTTGGTTTCCAAGGGTGTTTTTATTCCTCTTCAACGTCTCTCCCATACAGAGCCGCCTTTTTCACATGTCCGCACGTCACTTTCCTCTCTTTTCATCTGATCGCGGTGGTGCCTTTACGGGCAGTCGGAGAAATCAACGGCAACAAAAAAAAATACATCCAGCCTAGTTAAGACCATACCAAAGACTATAAAAATGGGACCCATTGCCTCCCTGCGTGTGTGACGATCATTGGGACTTAAAAAATAAATAAATAAATAAATAAATAAAAAATAAAAACATTGGGTGCGTATTATACATGGGTACAGGCTTTTTTCCAGCATTAACATGCCATTTTTAGGGTGCGTATTATACATGGGGGCGCATTATACACGGAAAAAAACGGTAATTACCATTTGTAAAAGAATATATACAAAGGTGATTGTCAGGAAAGAGGTGATTATTTGGGGACGCATAACTTTTATTAACGTAACAGCACAACAGCGGTCCACAGCCTTTTTTATGAGTGTATAAGTGTATTAGTCATTAGAAAAATCATGGAAAAAATCCTATATAAGCCGCACCGGACTATAAACCGCAGGGTTCAAAATTTGAGAAAAAAGTCACGGCTTATAGTCCGAAATTTACGGTAGTTTTTTGCTATTTGCAGCCCAGCCTATTTCCTTGTCGTGCTAATAGCGTGTGTCAGCTGTAAATATATTATGTGTGTGTGTGTGTGGGGGGGACGGACAAAACTTTCTGTTTTGGATCCCAGAATGCATTGTGTGGCGCAAATTGTGCAATGCATTTATCCATCCATACATCCATCCATTTTCCCATCCCAGCTGCCATCGGGCAGTAGGCGGGGGACACCCTGAACACCTACGGTAAATTTGGAGTGCTCAATTTGCCTACCATGCATGTTTTTGGGTTGTGGGAGGAAACTGGAGTACCTGGAAAAAACTCACGCAGGGGAGAAATGCAAACTCCACAGAGGATGGGCCGGAATCGAAACCGCAACCTCTGAACCGTGAGGCGGATGTCCTAACCAGTGTCTCACCGTGCCAATCAATTTAATTAATAAAATTATAGGGAAATTAATCCTCGTCATATATATGTGTTACCAACACAGTAGAACCTCTGACTTCGACCATAATTCGTTCCAGAAAACTGGTCAAACCCCGATTTGGTCAGAGTCCGATTCAATTTTTCCCATAAGAAATAATGGAAAACTGATTAATCTGTTCTGACATAGCAACAATGGACCCTTTTGCGTAATAATAAGTGATTTTTGTGATGTCTAATACGCTCATACAATCGTTAGTAAAAAGGTTGTTGACCGCTGTTGTGTGGCACCGCTTTGCCTGGGCAGAGGGATATGTGACCAGACACACGGTCACTGGAGAGAAGAGCGGTGTGTTAATCGCATATCCGTCTGCCAGGCACATAGTGCCACACAATTGACACAAACAAGAGACAGAACGAGATCAAGACGGACATTACTGGAGAAAGGAAGCTTTTATACACAACCCCTCATTATGGGGAACAAAAGAAATGCATATGATGCCGTTTTTAAGTTAAAGGCAGTCGATTTGGCTCGTAACAAGAGAAAATAGTGCTGCTGCATCTACTGTAGAAGTTTCTTCCTGCCACTAGAGGGCACTGGGCTATTGTTGATGACATCTTTTTTTGTCACACATTTCAATATTTTTGTTCCAAGTCATGTCTTCTCCGGAGCTTTACACTCTCGAGACGCGCTTTAGCTTGTCGAGCCGAACCAAACGTTGCTTCAGAGACGCCGTCGGCTAGCCTCGACCCGGCTCGGAAAGCTGTTCGGTTTCTGGGTTTCTTCGAATTTTTGGTTCGAACTCCGATTTGTTTGAACCTGGAGACGTTTGAAGTCAGAAGTTCTACTGTAGTTTCTTTTATGCCACTCGTCGAACGTGTCATAATTAACACATTAACATTTTTCTTTTCTTTTATTTCAAAAAAATTGTGACTTCAGGTTGTGTGTGAAATAGTGACATCTTGGTGGATTACTTGCACAATTTGCGTTGCTCACTTATACATTGCCTGTAAAAATGTATTATAATGAATAGAAAATTATCCAACGTTGCCAGTCAAAAGTTTATTAAAACAAAGTAACAATCCTCATAATTCCTCTTCACTGTCGTCATCATCTCAAAGCTGTAAACGTAGCCTGAGCTGAAGAGAAGTATCTATTTAAAGGACAGTTCTGGTAGTTAATGAAGAAACTTTTTCAAAACATGCCATTGTCATTCAAAGTCATAAAGTGGAGGTACAGGATTTTCACTGGACATTAACATGTTTTTAGTCAAATGCTGGAAGGATGGGAACGATTGGAATAAGCTGTGCAGCAAAGACACAGGTGCTATGATAAAGCGAGATTTGTACTTTGGTTGTCTAATGGGGGGGAGGGTTGTTTCGACTTTTAGAATAGTGGCCGCAGTGTCGAGGCTTTTCCTGCTACGATGAATGGCTGCACTGATAAATATAATATAAAAATAAAGCAGTGTCTTCATTACACCTCTCAAATTTAAAGCCTTGTGTTACTCACCCTATATTGAATAGATGCCCAGCAAAGTGACACTATATTAAGTGGATTTTTCCACTGGACTGCCATCTTATCTTTTACTTGCTTCAATACTAAATTAGCAAAAGCTCCTTGGAGTGTCTGTACAGGATTCATATCCATAAACATTTAAGAGCTCGTAAACAAAGCATGATAAATGCCCATTGTGGCGGCTGTGACTCAAGCAGTACAGGGGGTCATTTGGTAACCGAAGGGTCGGCAGTTCGAGTTTGGCTCTGTTTGAGTCATGCGTCCTTGTGTCTTTGGACAGGACACTCCACACACCCCGCCTCCACTGCCACTCACACTGGTGTATAACTGGATACGAATGTTTCGTGGTGGTTGACGGGGCCATAGTCCTTCTGTCAGCCTGCCACAGGGCAGCTGTGGTAGTTTACTATGACCAGAGTGGGAATGTGTGAGCGCATGAATATTCGATCTACTGTAAAATGTCTTTGAAAAGTGCTATATAAATCTGATGCATTATTATTGTTAGTTAAAAAAATTAATCTTGACATGTGTGTACAGACTTTTGTATCTGCTTTGTTGATATTCCTTAAGCTGCAATATAACCCTGTTTAAAATGTCCTGCAGTCTGCAGTTCTATTCCGATTTTAGCGGAAATTGTCAATTCCAGTTTTCTAGCAATCAACGTGTGAGTCAGCATCATGAAAGAGCTTGGTGCAAATGCTGAACTATTTTGGAAAATAATCTACAGTAGTTGGCATTGTTCTGTTCCTCAACATTGTAATTACTATTCAATATGACATTTTTTGAAGGACCTCTTTTAGATTTTCAACAAACAGAAGCACAAAAGCATGGTAATGTTTGTGCCAGATAGTACTGTACTTTCAAGATGACCCTTTTCCTTTGCCTGGCAAGCCAGACCAATTATGTACCAGTGATTGGACTGGTGGGGTCCCATTTCTGAGGCGGGGCAAACCTGAGCAAACAGACAGTTTGAATGAACCAATCAGCGAATGGCAGACGTGAGTGACGTCAAGAAAGAAATCCACATCTTTTGAAATGAATGCTTCCATTGCCGTCGGCTGCTGGCCTTTTAATGACTCTGTGTTTCTAGGTTCAAAACTGAGTTTAATGCTGAATTAAACAAACTACCGTCTCTCTTGTGTGTCAATTTGTGACGTTGCGTACGAAGGAGACGTCACAGCCAGTCAATGAATTTGGTTTGTCGGTTCATTTTGTGTCACTGGTACAGTATTGGGTCTGACTTGCCAACCCACCTTTTCCTCAGATAATTTGCCTTTAGCTATATCATAGTGTTTAATTGTGTTTGAATGAAAGATAACTGAATACAATGAGTAAGCTTAACGATGACAAAAGATTATTGTTTTTAATTCTTTTATGTTCTGTTCCACAGAGATGGGCAGTGAGTTGCCGGGTACAGTAGTGATGCCGGGGGCAGTGGGATCCGGCCCGGTAAGGATGGGAGGATCGGTGCCAGGCCGTGGTGGCAAGAGAAGATCAGGCGGGTGAGTGTGTCTCTTGATATCCTCCGAACAGTGCTGAAAAAACACCTTGGCCCCAGATTAGCAAGAAAATAATGAGCAAATATAAATTGCAACAAACTATACTGGATAAATGATATAGGCTTGATTTACTAAAGGTTTGCCACGGTTTGCATGTGTAAGTGACAATGACCACAAACCTAGCCAAATTGATGTGAAAGTTGCAAAACATGCATTAATGCTTCTCAGTTCATTTTTAATGTTCTGGGAGAAGTATAGTACCATATTTTCCGGACTATAAGGCGCACTTTAAAACATAAAATTTTCTCAAAAGCCGACAGTGCGCCTTATAGTCCGGTGCGCCTTATATATGGACCAAATTCTTAAATTTAAACTGGCCCGAAGCATTGTGTCATGAAATCAGTCATAAGTGGCCCGCTGAAGATTATGAATCATGAATCAAAAAGACTATGGATCATTATTTTGTGATTATAAAGTAATTTGTTGCGCCTGAAGTTAAAATAAAAAAGATAAAATGGAGAATGGTTTGATTTGGATTAAAAATCTGACATGATGCATTAATGGTGCGCCTTATCGTCCGGTGCGCCTCATATAAGGACAAAGTTTTAAAATGGGCCAGTCATTGATGGTGCGCCTTATAGTCCGGTGCGCCTTATAGTCCGGAAAATACGGTATATGTAAATAGACAAGTTTAATATGAGCAGTGTGATGAGTATTGTTATAAATTACTTTTTTAATGTATAGTAATCCCTCATTTTTCTCTGGGGTAACATTCCGAAAAGAACCCGTGATAGGTGAAATCCGTGAAGTAGAAACCTTTATTTTTTTACCATTATTATACAGGTATAACATTGAAACCAAAGGACAAAACTTTTTTTCAGGCCCAAGCATTTGTTTAACAAAGAGAAGTAAACACTTTCTTCCAGATAACAGTAAAATAATAATTTTAATCATCAGTACGTACTATATAGTGCGCCTCTGCGGCCTGACTCCGCTCTGTAGTGTCTTTTTCATATGAAGCCATAACACAATGCACTGTGAATAAAATCTGTGAAGCAGTGAGGCCGTGAAAGGTGAACCGTGATATAGCAAGGGATGACTGTATATACTGTGCTTTTCTCATGGTAATTTATTTTATTTACAGCAGTGAAAAGTTAATATTTTGTAATGAATTTGAGAATATGATGAATTATTATGCAAATTTGATTATTTTAAAATCGATTCTTTAAAAAAGTACTATGTGCTGCCATATTTATTGAACACGTCATCAGATAACCCGTGGGGAGATGTCACACGTCTGGGACACGTATAACGTAATTTTCGGACTAAAAGTCGCTCCGGAATATAGGTCGCATTAGCCATAAAATGCACAATAACGTAAGCAATAATATTATCAAACCATCTGTGCACTCTAAATCATTAAATCCATCGATCAAATTCCTCGTCCTTTGTCAACAACGCCGCGCGTGCGCCCTGACGTCAGCCTCGTCGTTATTCCACAGATCTAGTATATAACTATATTGTAGCGTTAACAAAGTACAAGGAAAGACGTGGGTTTGGTAAACGGCTCTTTATTTAACAAAACAAACTTCCAGGTGTGTGGCGGCGTGGACTTCCAGCCACGGAGGTGGAAGAGAGATCCATAGAATAGGACCAGGCGTGCGTAAAAGCCATGACCGAGCCCCATCCACCGTCCCCGGACAGCCACCCGGCCGAGCGCCGGCCCCCGACTTCTATCCACGGAGGTGAAAGAGAGCTCTGGAGAGTAGGACCGGGCGTGCGTAAAAGCCATGTCCGAGCCCCATCCACCGTCCCTGGACAGCCACCCGGCCCAGCGCCGGCCCCCGACTTCAATCCACGGAGGTGAAAGAGAGCTCCGTAGAGTAGGACCGGGCGTGCGTAAAAGCCATAATAGTTTTTCAAACCTTCTGTGTCACTCCAAATCCTTAAATCCTTCAAACTCTTCGTCCTCCGTGTCACTTAGAAACAAAGCCGCTAATGATGCCGGTAGTACGTGGGGCCCTTCGCCATCTTCGTCATCCCGTGATCAATCTTTGTCCTTTTTGTAAACAACCGCTGCGCCACGCCGCGTCGCGCTGCTGACGTCACTTGAAATTCAAATTACAGTAATCCCTTGCTACATCGCGGTTCGTTTATCGCGGTTTCACATTTTTTTTTTTTTTGAAAAGTTTTGAAAAAAACCCCACATATAAGTCGCTCCTTATTATAAGTCGCCCCCCCCACCCAAACTATGAAAAAACCTGCGATTTATAGTCCGAAAATTACGGTAATTAGTATTTATAATTCCGTCAAATGCTTCTAACTGTTGATCATTAAAGGCCACATTGTTAGGCAGAAACACCACCAAATTCAATTTGGTGGTGTTTCTGATGAGAAAATGAAGCTTCATGAACCAGTTGTTGTATTCTTTGGCTCCTCTAGAGGGCAATGTTGGTTTAAAGTGAGGGTTTTAAGAAATGGCAAGTCGGTGGGCTTTCAGCTCTATGGTGAACAAAGAGTGCCATCTAGAGGTCTAAGTAAACACAACAACGGGTTTATGAATCATCTTGAAGCTTCATTTGCCCATCATTACTAGGTCCCGAAATTTACAGTATATCCTCCTTCAGATGAGAAAGGATGGTGCTGAGTCATGAAATCTTTTAAACAACGTGGCTAACCAGTATAAAAATCTTTTCACCGCACTGAAGCATAGTTAGCCACGATATCACATGTTTATGTGGCGGTGGTCAAACCTATTTGGTCGCTATCTTGCCACATGGCATTTTTGGCGATAGTGAATTAAATCGTGATAGTGAGTTACATTGACCTGCAATTCATATTTTGTTGAATTCTGAAACATCTTCTCATAGGAATTCACATCTTATCACATTCACATTGGATCTCTGCTAGCACTGTGTTGACAGCATACGTGTCTCAAGCTATGCTGAGTTGAGCATTCTTGCAGGTTCAAGAGAAAAAAATGTATTTTCTAACTGTTAACATTTCTACGTTCTAATGAGCGATGGTAGATTAAAAATCCGCTGCCTTGCAGCTGAGCAATGCGGATTGCAGACTTTGACATGGCACCACAGTTTACATCCCAGTCACATTAATCAGGGATGAGACTTTTCCGCTGATCCGCGGATTTTCCGCGTTTTTTTCCGTCGCAAGTATTTTTGTGAATCGTGTAAATCCGTTGAGAAAATTATTTTTTTATATATGGGGGGAGAGCGGCTGGCTAGCTGGCTGGGCAACGTTAGCCTCGGCGACTCGCGGGCATTCCCCCGCCCACCGCGACGGCATATACAGTGCCTTGCGAAAGTATTCGGCCCCCTTGAACCTTTCAACATTCCGCCACATTTCAGGCTTCAAACATAAAGATATAAAATTGTAATTTTTTGTCAAGAATCAACAACAAGTGGGACACAATCGTGAAGTGGAACGAAATTTATTGGATAATTTAAACTTTTTTAACAAATAAAAAACTGAAAAGTGGGGCGTGCAATATTATTCGGCCCCCTTGCGCTAATACTTTGTAGCGCCACCTTTTGCTGCAATTACAGCTGCAAGTCGCTTGGGGTATGTCTCTATCAGTTTTGCACATCGAGAGACTGGAATTCTTGCCCATTCTTCCTTGCAAAACAGCTCGAGCTCAGTGAGGTTGGATGGAGAGCGTTTGTGAACAGCAGTCTTCAGCTCTTTCCACAGATTCTCGATTGGATTCAGGTCTGGACTTTGACTTGGCCATTCTAACACCTGGATAAGTCTATTTGTGAACCATTCCATTGTAGATTTGGCTTTATGTTTTGGATCATTGTCCTGTTGGAAGATAAATCTCCGTCCCAGTCGCAGGTCTTTTGCAGACTCCAACAGGTTTTCTTCCAGAATGGTCCTGTATTTGGCTCCATCCATCTTCCCATCAATTTTAGCCATCTTCCCTGTCCCTGCTGAAGAAAAGCAGGCCCAAACCATGATGCTGCCACCCCCATGTTTGACAGTGGGGATGGTGTGTTCAGGGTGATGAGCTGTGTTGCTTTTACGCCAAACATATCGTTTTGCATTGTGGCCAAAAAGTTCGATTTTGGTTTCATCTGACCAGAGCACCTTCTTCCACGTTTGGTGTGTCTCCCAGGTGGCTTGTGGCAAACTTTAAACGAGACTTTTTATGGATATCTTTGAGAAATGGCTTTCTTCTTGCCACTCTTCCATAAAGGCCAGATTTGTGCAGTGCACGACTGATTGTTGTCCTATGGACAGACTCTCCCACCTCAGCTGTAGTTATCTGCAGTTCATCCAGAGTGATCATGGGCCTCTTGGCTGCATCTCTGATCAGTCTTCTCCTTGTTTGAGATGAAAGTTTGGAGGGACGGCCGGGTCTTGGTAGATTTGCAGTGGTCTGATACTCCTTCCATTTCAATATAATTGCTTGCACAGTGCTCCTTGAGATGTTTAAAGCTTGGGAAATCTTTTTGTATCCAAATCCGGCTTTAAACGTCTCCACAACAGTATCTCGGACCTGCCTGGTGTGTTCCTTTGTCTTCATGGTTCTCTCTGCGCTTTAAACAGAACCGAGACTATCAAAGAGCAGGTGCATTTATACGGAGACTTGATTACACACAGGTGCATTCTATTTATCATCATCAGTCATTTAGGACAACATTGGATCATTCAAAGATCCTCACTGAACTTCTGGAGTGAGTTTGCTGCACTGAAAGTAAAGGGGCCGAATAATATTGCACGCCCCACTTTTCAATTTTTATTTGTTAAAAAAGTTTAAATTATCCAATAAATTTCGTTCCACTTCACGATTGTGTCCCACTTGTTGATTCTTGACAAAAAATTAAAATTTTATATCTTTATGTTTGAAGCCTGAAATGTGGCGAAATGTTGAAAGGTTCAAGGGGGCCGAATACTTTCGCAAGGCACTGTATATATATATATATATATATATCCACCCCACCCGCTGCTTTTCCGTGCTTTTTCACATTTGCCATTCTCATCCCTGATTAATATCCTACTCGGTATATTATACTCTAATTCCACGCCACTGCTTGTTATAAAATGAGTGGGATCCTTCAAGAAGGGCATCCAGTGACAAACCTACACTACCGTTCAAAGTTTTGGGGTCACTTAGAAATGTCCTTATTTTTAAAAGAAAACCGCTATTTATACCAATGTGGATGACATTAAACTAAAAAGGAATACTCTCTCTCTCTCTCTCTCTCTCTCTCTCTCGCTCTCTCTCTCGCTCTCTCTCTTGCTCTCTCTCTCGCTCTCTCTCTCGCTCTCTCTCTCTCTCTCTCTCTCTCTCTCTCTCTCGCTCTCTCTCTCTCTCTCTCTATATATATATATATGTGTGTGTATATTGTGATTAATAACTATTCTAGCTGCAAACGTCTAGTTTTTAATGCAATATCTACATAAGGTGGATACATTGCCCCATTTCCAGCAACCATCCCTCCAGTGTTCTAATGGTCCATTGTGTTTGCTAATTGCGTTAGAAGGCTAATGGATGATTAGAAAACCCTTGAAAACCCTGGTGCAATTAGGTTAGTTTTCATGAAAAACGTAAAATTTACTGAGAGATCCCAAACGTTTAAGCGGTAGTGTATGCCATGTGGCAACATTACAACTAGACCAGGGGTGGGCAAACTACGGCCCGCGGGCCACATCCGGCCCACGGGACCGTTTAATCCGGCCCGCCAACCCTGAATTAATTGTATTATTAAACTTTTTTTTTTGTCATTTTGCCTGCAATGACTGCGTTTCCCCAGTAGATGGGGAACCGCTCGCCTGCGCATTTACTACCGGAAGCCGTGTCAGAAAGCTCGGTGCACACTCACAAGTGCGTGTACGTACGTACTCAGTAGTACGGACATGGCGCACTCGCGCTCTATTTGTATCAGTCCCGAATTTAGAGCGTGGGCTGTGACGACAGCATTCTTGTAATTCGCTCGCTGAGCTTTCAGATACAGTTTTACGCTAAAGCCACCCACAAACCTTCCCCTGGAATCCTTCCATTAAAATGAGTGGCCCGAAGAAAAGAAGTGAGTGCCGAATGTTAAAAGAGTGGCCAATTTGGCTCGACGTACGCGACGTGACGTTCAGCCACATCAACCCGTCACAGATCGAGGTAAACGGATCTCTCCTAAGAATTGCCACAACAAATTTTACTCCAGACTATGATGCACTAGCAAAAAAGGGAGACCAACAACACTGTTCCCACTGAAAATGAAGGGGAGGCTCTCAAGTTTGTTGTAAAAAAATGCATTTTGAATATGATTTGTACACATAGCAGGGATTGAAACTAGCGACCATTCTCATTTTCAAACAATGCAGGATGCTCAAGGACATTGATGCACCACCTGTTTGCGACTAATCTTAACCTGTAAAGTTCTTAAGGCTTACTTTAAGGAAGTGTTTCCCGTTTCCTCACCTCTGTTACCAGGTGTTTGTGAGTTAAAACTCTGCTCTGATGTTCAGATACCCCTCACCGTGTTGCCATTTTGATTACTTTATTTGGATGTATGCTTTCACCGATTCTTCAAGATGATATATTTGGTCAGAATGTTTGCTGTTTGATGTGATCTCATAAGATAAACATTTTTCATTAATCTGACCTGCAGGCACTGAAGTGATGGAGACTGTTATTCATAATAATAGTGTCGTATTTTATGAGAATCACTGATAGCAGTTTTTTTGTGTTTTTTTTTTTTTAATGCTGTTAATAAATGCATTTGTTTTCAAAAAACTTGTTTGGAATATCCATGCTTTACTACCTACTAAAGGCCAAAATCTTTTATGCAATGACCTTTACAGGTCGCTTATATTACTTCACACAAACACTACGTCCATCTGCTCCTGGTTCGGCCCTCCGGTCCAAATTTAGAACCCAGTTCGGCCCGCGAGTCAAAAAGTTTGCCCACCCCTGAACTAGACAGACGTGTTGGAAGAACTCCCTGCCTTCACTGCAGTTTCAACTGTCCACCAAAAGAGGGTGGTAACAGACTGTGAACAAGTTTATGATTTGATTAGTTGACATATGTGGCCTATGAATGTGTGTTTAATGTTGAGCAATTGAAAGTCAGACATGCCCCAGGGAAAAAAAAATGCATCCACTATTGTCTTAGTTCAGAAACATATACTGTAAATTATGTTTCTGAACTAAGAAAATGGTGGATGCATTTTTTTTCTCTGGGGCATGTCTGACTTTCAATTGCTCAACATTAAACACACATAACTGCATAATTACACTACATACTTGTATGAATCTGAAATTAAAACCGCTTTGATTTTGAACAGGTTTAATTACAATAGCCTACAGTACATTTACATGACTATTATATGGGACTACAACATACCATGTCATTGTACTCACCTGATATTAGGGCTGTAGCTATCAAATACTTTGGTATTCAGATATACTACTGAAAATTGTTTCGAATAATTGGGTATTTAGATAGCAATTTTTATACTTACTAGTTATAAACACAGAAGACAAAAAAAGCACATTTCCACACAATAATGACTGACCAACTGCTTTTCATTCTTTGATAATCAATGTTTTATACTTACATTTAATCTGTGCATAGGAGTACGTAAGGGTGGGAATCTTTTGGCCCCTCACAATTCAGTTACGATTACAATTACGATTCAGAAGCTCCGATTCAATTACAACACGATTATTGATGCAATTTTATGTATATTGATGCACATTTTCACAACACAAATTTTTTTTTTTTTTCACTATTATCACTTGCACTTTATTTGAAAAATGGTGTCCTCTGTACTCCGAATAACCGAACTGCAAACCGAAAACTCAGAACGTTATCCAAATGTGCCGTTGAGTCGGTCAAGACGTGTTAGCCAAATTGTAAACATTTGTGTTCAGGGGAAGGGAACATGAGTAGGATTAAACGAAACAGTCCTAAGATGGGCCATTGTTGGAGTAATGTGTCATTAAATGTGTAATGTGTAAATGATCAACAACTCATTGTATATTTAGAAAGTAGTAAAAGGTATAACAAAAAATTAGAAACGGTATAACAAAAAAAGAAAATATAAAAATATAAAGACAATATTATATGTTGTTTGGAGTTTTTCCTGTAACATGCGTTTGTTGAGAAAAATTAAAAAAATCCTGGTAAAATGTCTGGAATGTTCCTAAAAGGTCATGATTAAAGGTTGGCATCTGTACCTGATACTCACTCACCCCTTTTGTGTTGAATGTTTTTTTTTTCTTATGACCTGCATTAACTGCGTGAACACACTGGTCCACTTTTGTGACTACTATATCTACCAAAGAGAACCTTTGTGTCACCGTGATTTTAATATACCGTCGCTTGTTTTTATGGATGAGGTCGTCAGTTAAAAAGGTTTGGCAGGTTCAACATTATACACAAGTTTGTCCATTTGTATCAACCAAAACAAAAAGTTCTCTTTTTCTTCAAACTGATCTTTGAGACGTTTACAGCAGATATTGGCCCCATGAGTGCTATGCTCTCCAAGTCTTAAAACTGGTAATGCGACTTTCCTGTGGTTCTTTCTCAGAATGGACTTTGATGACGAGGACGGAGAGGGACCTAGCAAATTTTCAAGGTCAGAAAAATTAATGCATTAGACATTGTTACAACATTGGTTACGCTTCAAGTTTTAGCTATAGCTTCAGGATAATATCAATGTTGTACTTTAAATTATCAAAAAAACAATTAAAATGTAAATGAGAAGACTTGCTGATTACCTATGCTTACCATTTAATTATTTGTCTAATCATTTCATAAATCATTGTATTTGCATTCATTAAAAGCACAATGCACATCTTTTAATTTTTTTGTATTTATTTCAGCTATCCTGCTGTGTTTTAATTGTCTCAACTTGTTTTCCTTTCACCGCTTTCTATTTGCCACCTCTAAATCCATAGGTTGTAAGTGTATTATTCATCAGCAGAAATCTCCACAGTGCTTTCTTGTAAGCTGAATGATGGCAGTGTATAGGACAAGCTGCTCTCTGGTGATCACAAGAGGAACTGCACTCATAGTGTTTTCCAATTGCATTACATGTGTGAAAACTGGCCGCTTAAACTGTGAAAGTTTGTCAGACCCGCTTTAAGTATGTCAGTGACATATAGTAACTATAGACTAAAAGAAAGGGAGGAGGAGATGTTTTGTGGTAAGGTTATCTTTGTTATGGTGACACACCAACTTGCAGCAGCTTCTCATTCACCAACAGTAGATAATTATAGATCACATTTTATTTGCGTGCTTATTTGTGTGACATTTCCCTCTAAATTAACAATTAATTATTTCCTAAAACCAATCGCTAATTTAAAAATGTCATACATAAGTAGAGAATGTCAATATGACATGACTGACAAATATGACAGGTATACAGTGTTTTGAATAGTTTTTTATTTTAAAATCCAAGCAATTTCAGGGTTCATTCAGAGGAAGCACTCTTGAGTTGTTTTCTAACCAAGAACTGCTGCCTTAATCTGAACGTTGTTGGTAGATTGTGATGCAAATTACCCACAATGATTTGAGTCAAATACACAAACAAGTTACGACTTTGAAAAAATAGTTGTGCTGTGAGAAACAAATTATATCTTTGTGTTATCACTCAAATTATCCTATCATTAATTACAAAAATATTTTTTTCATTCCACAAGCCATTAGCATTTTTTTTAACATAGCAACTTTGCCTTGCACCATGCTATTTTCATTTGTCTTCTCTCATGCTCTAAAACATCTGTAACACGTAACATGTTATTTGTCAAGACTTTGGTGTTTGTATTTATGTGTTGTCTTTATATGTATTTACAATTAATTGAATGCATTTTTGTTTCTGTTTTTTTCTTTGTAGGTATGATGATGATCAGATACCTGGTGAGGATAAGGAAAAATATGCCAGGTAGGCCTAGCCATCTGGAGATAAAGTGGATACTCAGGATATACTGAAGTTCAAACCTGCCCTGGCCTCAAGTGAAATAACAACAAGTCAGGATGGGATTTATGCCTATTTTGAAAATTTTAAACCTAGTAAAAGATTATCTTCGTACCGACAGTACATCTGAGCTTGGTATTGGTGTACAGCGTTCTTCTTCACGGCCTTTCTGTTTCGCAGATTTTTTTGTGGGTGCCAGTGTATCATGCTTTTATAACTAATTTATATATTTTAAAAAGTAGGAATTAGGGCTCCTCAATTATTCGAATTTTAATCATGATTACGATTTTCTCGATGATCTCAAAATTCGATTAATCGATTATTTGGTGTTTCCATTCTGAGATGTGTATGCGCAACTCAATCGTGACGCCCTCGCGTGTGTGGAGAGTGGAGATCCAAGCCATATTCAACAAGCATTATACCTGAACGCGTTCAATGAACCAAAGTTCATGAACTCGTTCATATTTTGGACGAATGTGAACTGAACACATTTTGGCTTTTTTGAACGAATGAGCAATGAGTGGTTTTGAATGGAAGTTTACTTTTGTTCAAGGATGCCAGGCAAAATGACAGACGTACCATTCGATCATAACTCAGGTCGTGCGACAAGCCCCCCCCCCCCACACACACAAACACACACGCACACTCACCATTTCTTGGCAAACGGGTATTATCCTGTTAGAGCAGGCGTCGGGAACCTATGGCTCGCGAGCCAGATATGGCTCTTTTGGTGACGTTATTAAAAAGAATACATTAGTACACTCAAAAAATCGTTGGTCTTAATAAAAATACATGCATTTAATTGTATCTAGCCTATCGTTTTTTTAAAATGGTATGGAAGTTATTAAATGAATGAATGAATGAATGAATCTTTATTTCGAACATGATTTAAAGAATAAAACCAATAAAAAACAAACAACAAGTTTTTTTTTTGTCGAAACACTGCTCGAAAAGGAGTAGGAAGAAGCCTAGGCTTATCTTGTTATTGAATGAATGAATTTTTATTTCGAACATGATTTAAAGAATAAAAACAATAAAAAAACAAACTACAAAAAACACACAACAAACAATATTGTTTGTTGTGTGTTTTTTTGTTTTGTTTTTTGTCGAAACATTGTTCGAAAAGGAGTAGGAAGAAGCCTAGGTTTATCTTGTCCTACCCCTATCCATCACTTAGTTCCAATTGAGAACATTAAAACTACAAAAGAACAAAAGAAAAACGACAATTTTATTCGTAAAAAATGGGCATGTATGGCTCTGTTCGCCAAAAAGGTTCCCGACCCCTGTGTTAGAGCATTCAGGAATTTGGCATTGAACCATGAATTACTCTCAATGAGATTGTTTCTGTTGTTTTAGTAAATTATTTGGGCTTTGCTCCTTTACCTTTGCAGTTTTATGTCCCAAATTCAATAGGTTTTCTGGTTCTTTTGGGCAAACAGAAATAATAGATTCACAAAAAACGAAAATTTTGTTTAAGCAAATATCATTTTTGTTTTGCACATGAAATACTTCATTTGTACATGCTTTGTTTCCAATCTTAGTCTAGCACCTTCAGCAGATTGTTTGTGTTTGCACATTTTGGACTAGCACGTTCGCCTCACAGTTCGGAGGTTGCGGGTTTGATTCCACCTCCGGTCCTCCCTGTGAGGAGTTTGTATTTCTTTCCCATGCCTGCGTGGGTTTTTTCCGGGAACTCCGGTTTCCTCCCACATCCCAAAAACATGCTTGGTAGGCCAATTGAGCACTCCAAATTGCCCATAGGTGTGAGTGCATGAGCGAATGGTTGTTCGTCTCTGTGTGCCCTGCGATTGGCTGGCAACCGGTTCAGGGTGTCCCCCGCCTACTGCCCAATGACTGCCAGGATAGGTCCGGCACGCCTGCTACCCCCGTGGGGTCAAGCGGTACAGATAATGGATAGATGGATAGTATTTCACTTAAACCACTTATGCACTTAAACAGCTTTAGTTTTAGGCTACATCACAAGTCTTTGTTTGCATGCGTGGGTGTGCATGTGTTAACTGCATCAATATGTGCGTTGTTTCGTGCCAATTTGTCCATGCACAAGTCAAGGAAAACACGTTGCTACAGAAATAGGACATAGGCAATAATCATGTGAGAAAAAGATACTTTGAAAGGCGAGCGTCTCATGGATATTGGATCAGAGGGGCATGCAA
Organism: Syngnathus acus; assembly: GCF_901709675.1. Classification (NCBI taxonomy): domain Eukaryota; kingdom Metazoa; phylum Chordata; class Actinopteri; order Syngnathiformes; family Syngnathidae; genus Syngnathus; species Syngnathus acus. The sequence continues at coordinate 20,349,347 of NC_051089.1, read as the reverse complement.
CCTTTTTATCACAAGTTTCATTATTTCATCTACTGGTACAAATGAAATTTCCAATATGACTATTGTTATAAATAGGCCTGTCATGATAATTACTGTAATTTTCGGACTATAAGTCGCATTTTTTTTCATAGTTTGGGTGGGGGGGCGACTTATACTGAGGAGCGACTTATATGTGAATTTTTTCAAAAATCAAAAAAAAAAAAAAAGTGAAACCGCCTTAAACGACCCGCGATGTAGCAAGGGATTACTGTAATTTGAATTTCAAGTGACGTCAGCAGCGCGGCGTGGCGCGGCGGTTGTTTACAAAAAGGACAAAGATTGATCACGGGATGACGAAGATGACGAAGGGCCCCACGTACAACCGGCATCATTAGCGGCTTTGTTTGTAAGTGACACGGAGGACGAAGAGTTTGAAGGATTTAATGATTTGGAGTGACACAGAAGGTTTGAAAAACTATTATGGCTTTTACGCACGCGCGGTCCTACTTTACGGAGCTCCCTTTAACCTCCGTGGATGGAAGTCTGGGGCCGGCGCTCGGCCGGGTGGCTGTCCGGGGACGGTGGATGGGGCTCAGACATGGCTTTTACGCACGCCCGGTCCTACTCTACGGAGCTCTCTTTCACCTCCGTGGATGCAAGTCGGGGGCTGGTGCTCGCCCGGGTGGCTGTCCGGGCACGTTGGATGGGGCTCGGACATGGCTTTTACGCACGCTCCTATTCTATGGAGCTCTTTTCCACCTCCGTGACTGGAAGTGCCACCTCCGGGGATGGAAGTCCACGCCGCCACACGCCTGGAAGTCCACGCCGGTGCTTGGGTCCTTGTACTTTGTTAACGCTACAATATAGTTATATACTAGATCTGTGGAATAACGACGAGGCTGACGTCAGGGCGCACGCGCGGCGTTATTGACAAAGGATGAGGAATTTGATCGATGGATTTAATGATTTAGAGTGACAGATGGTTTGATAATATTGCTTATATAATAGTTATTTGATATCTAATTTATATATCGTTATATGGGCCTGTGGAATATTTTGAAGTGCAAGCACCGTCAGCGGCGCGCACCCATTGTTGACAAAGGACGATCGATGGATTTAATGAATTAGAGTGACACAGATGGTTTTATAAATGTGTTATTTATGTCATAGTTTTTTGAATAACTCTGAATGTTACGTCAGGCCCGTTCTCAGCTCTTCGTTTGTGTTTATGTCACGTTAGCATACCTATCGTTTAGCCTGTTGTTGCTCGTTCATGTCTGTTCTTGGTGTTGGATTTTGTCGAATAAATTTCCCCCAAAATGCGACTTATACTCCGGAGCGACTTATATATGTTTTTTTTCACGTTATTGTGCATTTTATGGCTAATGCGACCTATATTCCGGAGCGAATTTTAGTCCGAAAATGACGGTACTTTATTGACTTTTTTTGACTCGATAAATGGTCTTTTCCATACGTGTGATTACATACACGTATATAGCTATTCACTTCCTGACCATTTAAACGGAAAATATTTACCTTTTTACATTTAAATAACCCAATCAGCAATGCTCCTTTTATGACTTTACACTTTTACACTCACTATAGCTGTCAGGAACAAATGATTTAATTAATACCATGATATGTGTAACGGATCAGGCTGGGTGACCACGTGCAGCACGAATTTTATTTGAATGAGAGGAAAGAGGAAGTGGAAGGCTGGAAGCTGGCAGAGCAGGTGCAGCAAAGAAGTAGCGTCGCAGCAGCGGATGACAGACGACAGGTGCCGGTGCACGACTAGAAGCTCGCGGGAGGAGAGCAGACAGGCAGGCAGACCGGCAGGTAGGAAACCAGGCGTTGCGTCGGTGTGCGTCCTCGAGGCAGACAGGGCAAGCAAGGGCAGGCAAGCTCGTGGTCGACAGGAAGAAGGTCAAGCCAGACAGAGTTCGGAGCAGAACGATCAAACAGGCAGGCAAGGCGTAAGGCAGAGACGTTTTCAGGATCAGGCAATAGGTCAGGCCTGGCAGTGTTCATGAATGGGTCAGTCAAGCAGGAAGACAAGGTCAGCAGGAGTCAGTTTCGTGAAATTGCCAGTGAGCAGGAATGAGTCACACCATAGACAAGTAGCAAGCCAGACGAACTACCTAGGAGTGACGGGAGAATGGCGTTTAAATACACGCCCAGATGAGCAGGTAACGAGAGACAGGTGGCGATGGGCGCTGATTATCGCGGGGCGTGGCTATGAGCAATGTGCGTTATTGCAGACGTGGCTGTGGACACGCGTGGGAGGCGCAGCAGCTAGCTGTGCGCGAGTTGGAAGAGTACTCGACTCGTGGATGAAGAGCAGAATCATGACGGGGAGCGTAGCCGTATGCAGCGGAGAACAGCTCACTCGCTGAACGTAGAGTGACATCGCAAGAGGGGATCGTGGCAGCTGCTAACGTGTGGGCACACGTCAACCGGCAGGGTGACGGCGGGGTGGAGACGGGACGGATATGAATTTAAGGCTATTGATTATTATTTAATTATTAATTTGAGCTTTCACACATAAAAACATCGCAGGATTCCCTCTTCAAAACAGCAATAAATGTTCTATGTATTGATATCTATGTCGACAGCATAGATTTTAGGTTAAAATACTTACTTTAATCTCTTTGATCCTTCCGCATACACTGTCGAACGGTAGATGTGGTCTTTCAATCATCAATCATTTCTGAACTGGTTATGGTTTTGGTCCAATTTTAAATCCATCCGCTCGTTGTCCTATCTGCTAGTGTGAAGCTAACCTGAGCATTTGTGTCTCCGCTCGCCAACAGGTGATCGAATTCCCTTTGATGGCAATTGTAAATGCGTGACAGTGAAGTAATTAAAAGAGTCATTGCCACAGAGCAGGGGTCACCAACACGGTGCCCGTGTGCACCAGGCCGCCCGTGAGGACCCCATGAGTCGCCCGCAGGACTGTTCTAAAATTAGCTCAAATAGCGGCACTTGTCAGTGAGCTGCATCTATTTATTTTATAGTCAAACCTCGGTTTCCGAACGTTCCGGTTCTCGAACAAATCGGAATTTGAACAAACAATCCGGGATTTTTTTGCTTCGGTTGAACAAAATTCGGAGGTCGAACTTCGCGAGATGAGCCGGGAGGACCCGAGAAAACCAGACCGCGCGGCCCGGATGCCGACTGACTCCGTAGTTATCGTATGTTCGTTACTTTGAGGATTGTATTGTGGTGAATTCTCTTCGATGTTCTGCTAGTCTCCAACATCAAACGGTGGATTGGTGGCTGGCTCAGGAAAGGAAAACTTCAGTGACACACGGCTGATCGGGGAAAGATTTTATTCAACCGATGTCAGAATTGAAGTGTCTCTCTCTAGCCAAAAAAGAAGTCCCCCTGTCTTCTCCCGCCTTGGATCTTATACCCTGCGGCCCCCCCTTACTCGGGCGCACGCACACGAGGGCAGCTGGTCAACTTCGCCCCCGCCAGCCTGCTTTGTTGATTCTAACCAAATGACTGATTGCTGTATCCTGGTGCCAGGAAGTCTGCCTTCCTGGCCCAGGCCCCATAAAATCCCATGCGCGCGTGACCTGGTCACCTCTAAACTTAGAAGTGAAATATACATTGCATGAGACCTAAATAAAAATACACTACAGTATTAACCCCTAATCATGCCTCCAAAGAAAGCAAGTGGGAGCAGTAAAGCCATCCTAAAACACAAAGACGCTCTTAAAGCAATGCGACAGTGAGCGCCCGGCGCGCTGCGGTTGCGCGATCGGACCAAATTAAGCTCCCTGCGCACTAAGGTCCACTTAAATTTTGGAAAGTACATCAGGACTTCAGCGACGGCTCCGTCACAATAATGCGACCAGCGCGGTGCAGTTGCGTGGTGGGCGACGCGCTACGGTTGCGCGCTCGGCGGTGCGCTGCAGTTGCGCAATAGGACAAAAATGCGCAAATGAAAAAATGCTTAAAAAAAAGCCTTTTTTTTTTTTTAGTCTTGGAACGGACTAAAAATTGTTCTATTATTTGTAATGGGAAAAATAGATTCTGAATTCGACCGATTCGCTTCTCGAACGGATTGTGGTCGAAAACCGAGGTTTGACTGTATTTTTGCTATTCTTGTTAAAATCACACTTACATGTGAACTGGAAATGACAATAATAACACATAGTGAAAGCTAAATTGAGCAAATTGGCTATTTCAGAAGTGTGTGTCAAACTGGTAGCCCTTTGCCTTAATCAGTACCCAGAAATTAGCTCTCGGTTTAAGAAAGGTTGGTGACCCCTGCCACAGAGTGTGATAAAACTCAACATGATGAAATTGTGCGCTGTCACTTGCCACTTTAATGTCATCCTCCTTCTCGTTGCATTAGTAGGAAGCGGGATTACTGAGTTGGAAAAAGGTTTTCGCCTCAGATCCATTTCCTCGACAAGTTGGTCTGTAACTGTCAGAGGACTAGCTCTAACAACAGATTCAAAGTTCTGGTGACGGCACCATCGTATCCGAGTCAGCAAATTTTAAATGATTACTTAATATGTTCTACCCAATCAGATAAATGAACGAATTACGACTCATTAGTGCACAGCCCTAATATATATACTTGATGTACTACTATATCGTATTTTCTGCACCATAAGGCATTTCGGGTTAAAAGGCGCAGACTCAATTGTGTGTGTGTGTGTGTGTGGGGGGGGGGGGTCTGTACTTAATCCACACACAGGGCATACCGCGTTATAGAGCGCATGCACACCATGACTTAAGGTTAAAAAAAAAAAAACTTTACTGAGACAGTGAGTTCAGTTGTATGAGTTCAGTTGTACTTTATTCTATTTAACCATGTCTGTACTGTAACTCATGTTACTGTTAATCAATATTCATACACATATCCCTCAAAGTCCTCATCTTCTGTATCCGAATTAAACAGTTGGGCAAGTTTGCCATTAAACATGACCAGTTCCCTCTTGTTCTCCCCTCGGAGTCAAACTCGTTGTCGCTTTGCTCTTCGGCATTGTTTCCAGCTTTCCAGAAAGTTTGAATTGTGCCTTGTAAGCATGTCTCTTTGTCGATGCCATTTTAAAGTGTCCTAATGCTGTTTGCTTTGTACCTCCCGATCATATTCATCAATGGCGGTGGAGAGACGTATTCCACGTATTACGTACAGTCCTCTGATTGGTTTACTGCCCCGATCTACGGAAAACGTAATGTCTGATTGTTTCATCGACATATTATACGTCCCTGTGTGGCGGCAGCCACACAACATTTATAGATTTTGGAATTCGGTCCACACAAAAGGTTCACCTTATGCGTGCCTTCGATTTTTGAGAAAATTAAAGGCATTTAAGTGTGCCTTATGGTGCGGAAAGTATGATATATGAAATATCAGAACGATGAATGCCATTTTTGTATTGGTTTGATTGTTATCTGTTGTACTACTGTGAATTTGTAGTACGTATTTCTGGAAAAAATTATTTTTTCTAGACAAAGAATTAATTACCGTAATTTTCGGACTATAAGTCGCGTTTTTTTTCATAGTTTGGGTGGGGGGGCGACTTATACTCAGGAGCGACTTATATATGTTTTTTTTCACAAATTTTTACTGATCATTAACACATCACTTACAAGTATAGTTGACCACTTCACATGTTATTTTTAGTATAGTTGATCACTTCACATGCTTTGATATCTTTATCTTGAACATATTCAAAACATGAAAAATAGAGAGAAAAAATCAAATAAAGTAATTAACACTTTAAAGCGGCATATCCTCTGGACATGTGCTCTGTCACCAGGATGACATAAAGGACGAGAAATTTTATCGATGGATTTAATGATTTGGAGTGACACAAATGGTTTGATAATATTGTTGTTTATGTGATAGTTATTTAAAATATAGTTTATATATCGTTGTATGGGCCTGTGGAATAATTTGAACTGCGGCGCGGCACACGGCATTGTTGACAAAGGACGATCGATAAAAGACGAGAAATTTGATCGATGGATTTAATGATTTGGAGTGACACAAATGGTTTGATAATATTGTTGTTTATGTGATAGTTATTTAAAATATAGTTTATATATCGTTGTATAGGCCTGTGGAATAATTTGAACTGCGGCGCGGCACACGGCATTGTTGACAAAGGACGACCGATGGATTTAATATATTGGAGTGACACAGATGGTTTTATAAACGTGTTATTTATGTAATAGTTTTTTTTTAAATAACTGAATGTTACGTCAGGCCCGTTCTCAGCTCCTCGTTTGTGTTTGTCACGTTAGCATACCGTATCGTTTAGCCTGTTGTTGCTCGTTCATGTCTGTTCTTGGTGTTGGATTTTGTCGAATAAATTGCCCCCCAAAATGCGACTTATACTCCGGAGCGACTTATATATGTTTTTTTTCACATTTTTGGGCATTTTATGGCTGGTGCGACTTATACTCCGGTGCGACTTATAGTCCGAAAATTACGGTATGTGTGAATATTGGGAGATGTTTAATGTTAATAATGTCACGTGGCCGTGCCATCTGTCATCCCACCAGTGAATTTCCTTCTGTCAGTCGTTGACAGCCACGCTCACATAATCACGTCAATTATTTGCACTTGTCCCCGCTTGTTAATGGCACGATTTAAACTCTGGACTTTCAGTCACACGCTGTCAGTTCGTTCAGTTGCCCTACCTGTTGTCTTGCCTGTATGCTACCCGTTCTGCTGTCCGTTTGTTTCCCTGTGCCTGCTCTCTATTTCAGCCAGCGCTCTATCGTTGATCCCGTTAGCCCAGCCAACTGGCCGATGGCGTTCGGGCGCCACATGCCCCAGACGGTCGCCCGTCTCCAACCACAACTTCGCACGTCCTGCCTGCTGGTGGTCCGACCCCCACATTCCAGCGATCCACTTCTCTTTCCCCTTCTCCTCAATAAAAGTCCGTGCCGCACATGGTCGCTCTGCCTCGTCCCTCACAAATAATCTACTCGGAGACATACATTTGTTTTTTTGGCAGTGTCACTTAAAAAAGAGGACTTATAGATAGTTCTGTGATTGATCGGCGACTAGTTCATTTGCCTGCAACCCTAGTGAGGGTAAGAAAGTGATAAAGTAAGTGAGGGAAAAAATGGAAGGCTGGTTCACTGGACATTGATTGTCCTTCTGAAAATTCAGTTTTTTTAAATTTTTTATTTCTAGAGTCATGAAGCGTTTTGCATTTCCCCAGTTTCACCTGCAAAAAAGCAGAGCCTTCTGGCAAACGTATTCTGGTGTATGAAATGTATAATTATGGGAAATCCATTTACATCCTTCATCCTCTTGTACAATACAAATGGTCAAAATGTTTTTTGCTGTCTTTATTCATTATGGAAGATACAGTTAACATATTAATCAAAGAGGATGTATGATTCACTGTGCTTTTTTTCAAATTGTACAGTATATTAGCTGAACCCTGTTTTATGTTTTGTCACTGCTTTGTCTGTATTTTAGAGAGAACCACAGTGAAATTGAGCGGCGCAGACGCAATAAAATGACACAGTACATCACCGAGCTGTCAGACATGGTCCCTACCTGCAGTGCTCTGGCCCGTAAACCTGACAAACTGACCATTTTGCGCATGGCAGTCTCTCATATGAAATCAATGCGAGGCACTGGGAACACATCCACTGATGGAGCCTATAAGCCCTCGTTTCTTACTGAACAGGTACTTTCAAGGAGCAACTATGTAACTAATTCATTTACATATAAACGTGTGAAACAACTATAAAAAAAATCCTAAAAATTAAATATACATTATGTTTTTGTCATCTCTTTCCACAACCTGTTTTGTGTAAATTGCATATATTATATACGTGAAATTACAATCCTAACTCAACTATCTGACACCCCTGTTTGATTTTGTGATTCATTAATTAAATCAGTCTTTAAAATTTGAGTTGTCTTGAAATTCATTGTGTGTTTGACTATATTCGGACATTTATATTAGTGAATTATTTCTTGGGTTACAGGAACTGAAGCATCTGATTTTGGAAGCAGCGGATGGGTTTCTGTTTGTGGTGGCGGCGGAGACGGGACGCGTGATCTATGTCTCTGATTCTGTGACACCAGTGTTGAACCACCCCCAGTCTGAGTGGTTTGGCAGCACTCTTTATGAACAGGTCCACCCAGATGATGTTGACAAGCTGAGAGAACAGCTCAGTACCTCAGAAAACTCCATGACAGGTAGTTCTGCTGGTATTTATTCATTTGTTTGATTGATTGAATATTTATTGATCCCCAGGGGTGGGGAAATTCAGGCCCCAGCAGTATCCATACCACAGAGTGGGTATACAAAAGACACACAGATGGCATGAGCGCAACTCAATAGGCTCTCATAAGGCTGCCACACAACGGCGCCACAAAGAAAGTCAGAAAGTGCACAAGATAAAAGCCATCAAAGCAAAAACAAAGCTAAAAGACAAAGGAAAAAAAGTAACAGCGGCCAACCAGCACCCCTCAATACAAGAGAACACCCCAAAACACACAAAATAGCCTCCACGGGGTCCATAGACAGGTGTAAGGGCAGTCCAGTTCAACGGCGCCCAATGGACCGTGGTCGTGAATTGGTGAAAAACACAAAGCAGGCAAACGTGTGAGCAGCGTCCTGGGCACCCAGTCGGGTGCACGTGCAGATGGTCACCACGGGGCTAGCATGGCGAAAGTCGTTGGTTCCGACGAGCACGAGGGAGCGGACTCCCCACAGGGGTCGCGGCTGCAAGGCCAAGGCGAGGGACCCGGTCATCTGGCCGGATAAGCAGGAAGCCGTCGTAGAGTTACGCCGGCCTCGACCAATGATCCCGGTCCCACGAAGAAAAAAATAAATAAAAAACATCCGATCTGAAGAGATACCGAGGTGCGGTAGAAGGCACCAGCATCGCCGAATGGACAAAAAGACAGAAAGAAAAAGGAGAAAAGAAGGAAATAAAGAGGAAAAGAGAGAACACTGCTGGGAGGCAGCCACTTACGGCGCCATACCGGAAAAAAAAAAAAAAAATTCTGTAGTCAGTTGGCATTATAAGCTATGTATTTATAGAAAGGACCCTGCCACTTTGAAACGCCATTACTATACATATACAGTGCCTTACGAAAGTATTCGGCCCCCTTGAACCTTTCAACATTTTGCCACATTTCAGGCTTCAAACATAAAGATATAAAATTTTAATTTTTGGTCAAGAATCAACAACAAGTAGGACACAATCATGAAGTGGAACGAAATTTATTGGATAATTTAAACTTTTTTAACAAATAAAAAACTGAAAAGTGGAGCGTGCAATATTATTCGGCCCCTTTACTTTCAGTGCAGCAAACTCACTCCAGAAGTTCAGTGAGGATCTTTGAATGATCCAATGTTGTCCTAAATGACTGATGATGATAAATAGAATGCACCTGTGTGTAATCAAGTCTCCGTATAAATGCACCTGCTCTTTGATAGTCTCGGTTCTGTTTAAAGCGCAGAGAGAACCATGAAGACAAAGGAACACACCAGGCAGGTCCGAGATACTGTTGTGGAGAAGTTTAAAGCCGGATTTGGATACAAAAAGATTTCCCAAGCTTTAAACATCTCAAGGAGCACTGTGCAAGCAATTATATTGAAATGGAAGGAGTATCAGACAACTGCAAATTTACCAAGACCCGGCCGTCCCTCCAAACTTTCATCTCAAACAAGGAGAAGACTGATCAGAGATGCAGCCAAGAGGCCCATGATCACTCTGGATGAACTGCAGATAACTACAGCTGAGGTGGGAGAGTCTGTCCATAGGACAACAATCAGTCGTGCACTGCACAAATCTGGCCTTTATGGAAGAGTGGCAAGAAGAAAGCCATTTCTCAAAGATATCCATAAAAAGTCTCGTTTAAAGTTTGCCACAAGCCACCTGGGAGACACACCAAACATGTGGAAGAAGGTGCTCTGGTCAGATGAAACCAAATTCGAACTTTTTGGCCACAATGCAAAACGATATGTTTGGCGTAAAAGCAACACAGCTCATCACCCTGAACACACCATCCCCACTGTCAAACATGGTGGTGGCAGCATCATGGTTTGGGCCTGCTTTTCTTCAGCAGGGACAGGGAAGATGGCTAAAATTGATGGGAAGATGGATGGAGCCAAATACAGGACCATTCTGGAAGAAAACCTGTTGGAGTCTGCAAAAGACCTGAGACTGGGACGGAGATTTATCTTCCAACAGGAAAATGATCCAAAACATAAAGCCAAATCTACAATGGAATGGTTCACAAATAGACGTATCCAGGTGTTAGAATGAACAAGTCAAAGTCCAGACCTAAATCCAATAGAGAATCTGTGGAAAGAGCTGAAGACTGCTGTTCACAAATGCTCTCCATCCAACCTCACTGAGCTCGAGCTGTTTTGCAAGGAAGAATGGGCAAGAATTCCAGTCTCTCGATGTGCAAAACTGATAGAGACATACCCCAAGCGACTTGCAGCTGTAATTGCAGCAAAAGGTGGCGCTACAAAGTATTAGCGCAAGGGGGCCGAATAATATTGCACGCCCCACTTTTCAGTTTTTTATTTGTTAAAAAAGTTTAAATTATCCAATAAATTTGTTCCACTTCACGATTGTGTCCCACTTGTTGTTGATTCTTGACAAAAAATTAAACTTTTATATCTTTATGTTTGAAGCCTGAAATGTCGCGAAATGTTGAAAGGTTCAAGGGGGCCGAATACTTTCGCAAGGCACTGTATAATGTCTCATAACTAAATCTATGCATTAAAAATACTTTACTACATGGTTTGGCACTGACTTAATTTCTATAAACTTATATAATCTTTTTCCTTAACCGTCTAATTAAATCGCTCAAGTGATTAATGGTAATAGTTCATTTCTAATGCCAGTGCATGGTGTTGCCTGTGCTCTAATCACATTTTGTTAAAAGGCTCAAGAGAGACTGAAAATATCATCAAGCCCATGTGCACACTAGAGGGCATCACTGTGTTATCCATTTTCTTCTGGAGGAAGGCGATAAAATAATAACCTTCTCTGGGGGTTTTACAGCATCTCAATGTCTATTTGTGTCTGTCAGTCTGTTGATCTGACTGCAAACTGAATACCCAGCAGGGACATCTAATCCACGTAACACAATAATGACCGTGAAGAACTGTGAAGGATAAAAAGTACACACACAAAACCAAACACATTATACCCACACATATGCCAATCTCATACATAGCCTTTTAAGTCCCGACTCTACTCAATAAATTCAGTGGAACTGAAATAGTGAATTTTGGAAGCTTATTTGGAAACTTCTTTGAAGCTAAACCCTTAAATTAGGGCATGTTTACCATCTTACTCACTCATAAAGAGTGAATACCAACAAGTTAAATACAGAGCAAGTGTGCTTTTGAATGTACAGATGCCTCTTTGTGATGACTGGCTTATTCATGCAATTCTGTGAATTAAAATATAGAAAAACATTTGTTTTAACAAATTTCAGGAGTGTTTTCTTTAAAGAATCAAGAGATATTTAATGATGTAATATGCTGTTACATGTTTGCCATGGTCACGAAGGTATGCCACCACACTCACGTGCAAAGCTCCAGTCAAATTTTTATTTGCAAGATGGTGCAAATTCCTTTTCCATCTGGAAGGGATCAGTCTTCTTCCAATGATAATGAATCCTGTTTGTGCCGCTCATCTCTTTTATCTTTCACTTTTCTCATATGACACATCCCTGCTTCAATATATGTCACTCCAAATCATTAAATCTATCGAAATCTTCGTCCTCTGTGTCACTGTATCACTCCGCTGACTCCGGAAGTCAGTGGATGGATTCAGACTCATCGTCAGTTGCAGTTCCAATTATTCCACAGGCCTAGAGCGCTCTCATGCGGTTTAAAGTGAAAATTACGTGAAGTGATAAACTACTAAGTAAGAATCTACTAAGTAATGTGTTAATGGTCACGCAATATTGTGTTAATAATTTTACATATAAGTCACTCCTGATTATAAGTCGCACCAAACTATGAAAAAAACTGCAACTTTTTGTCTGGAAAATATGGTACTTGTTTTGACTTAAATAAAAGAAGCTTCTCTCTCTCTCTCTCTCTCTCTCTCTCTCTCTCTCTCTCTCTCTCTCTCTCTCTCTCTCTCTCTCTCTCTCTCTCTCTCTCTCTCTCTCTCTCTCTCTCTCTCTCTCTCTCTCTCTTTCTCTGTCTCTCTCTGTCTCTCTCTCTTTCTCTGTCTCTCTCTCTCTCTCTCGCTCTCTCTCTCTATCTTAGGACGGATTCTTGACCTGAAGACAGGAACAGTTAAAAAGGAAGGGCAACAGTCTTCCATGAGAATGTGTATGGGCTCCAGGCGGTCCTTCATCTGCCGTATGAGGTTTGTATTTAATATCCACTGTATAGTCATCTCCTGCATACTTGTGGTTCAGCACCTGCAGATTAGCATTATCTGTACCGCTTGTCCCCACGGGGGTCGCGGGCGTGCTGAAGCCTATCCCAGCAGTCATTGGGCAGTAGGCTGGGAATACCCTGAACTGGTTGCCAGCCAATGGCAGGGCACACAGAGACCAGCAACCATCCCTACTCACACCTATGGGCAATTTGAAGTGCTCATTCGGCCTACTAAGCTTGTTTTTGGGATGTAGAAAACCCATGCGGGTTTGGGGAGAACATGCAAACTCCACACAGGGAGGGCCGGAGGTGAAATCAAACCCGCACCCTCCTAACTGTGGTCGTGCTAACCAGCGTTCCACGAGCCGCCCGCAGATTAGCATATTTGTTGATTTTATTTTCAATATTAAAGTGTTTTATATTTCAGGTCACTGCTCAACTAATCTAAAAGCTCATTGTAACAGTTGTTCTGTGTCACTTCAGTGGTTCTTTTATCTCAAACAAAATATTTTAGGTTGCATTACCTGACATGTTTCGGCCGAAACATGTCAACCTAAAATATTTTGTTTGAGATAAAAGAACCAGTGAAGTGATTAACAAGTAAAAACAAAATGAACTTAGTACAACTGTTGTTCTGTGTCTCTTTAGTTTTTAGTGCTTCATAAAGGGTATAATAAAGGTTGGGAAAAATTGCGGCATTCATTAAGCGGTTTGCTTCTTTTTTTAATGTACTGAAGGCGTTTTTCAGTTTTGTCAGACGCCTTACATTTGGATTCTAGTACCTTGATTCAAAGGGTCTCTGACAATGTGCAATCAACAAAAAACATCATGCAACAAAATATTATTGGCGCTAACTTGTAAAATATATAGACCATAAACTGTTTTACACTGTATTTCAATCAAAGACCCACTTTAATCCCGCCGTGACAGTGAATCGTCATTTGTTGAGGTTTCCATACAACAAATATAATTTGACAAAGTACATTTTTATTTTTGTTTTCAAACTGAAAAAGGACCTCTGATAAAGTTGTCTACCTGTATTTGTATCATTGAGTGCTGCAGCCTAACCCAGTTGACAGAGTGCAATGTACCCTGGAAAGATTATGTGAGTTGCAAAGCTGACACTCCCACAGAGAATTTAGAGCAGGGGTGTCAAAATGTTTTTGTCACAGGCTGCACCGTAGTCACACTTTCCTTCGGAGTGCCACTATGACAATGAAGAAATTACAACAAAATGATAAATAACTACTGTATTTTTCGGACTAAAAGTCGCTCGGAATATACATCGCATTAGCCATAAAATGCACAATAAAGTGAAAAATAAAGTCGCTCCGGAGTATAAGTCGCATTTTGGGGGAAATTTATTCGACAAAATCCAACACCAAGAACAGACATGAACGAGCAACAACAGGCTAAACGATAGGTATGCTAACGTGACATAAACACAAACGAAGAGCTGAGAACGGGCCTGACGTAACATTGACAGTTATCCAAATAACTATAACATAAATAAAACCTTTATCAAACCATCTGTATCACTCCAAATCATTAAATCCATCGATCGTCCTTTATGTCAACAATGCCGGGTGCGCGCCGCTGACGGCGGTTGCGCTTCAAAATATTCCACAGGCCCATATAATTATAAACAACAATTTTATCAAGCAATCTCTGTCACTCCAAGTCATTAAATCCCGTGATCGAATCCTTTGTCCTTTATGTAAAACACCGTCGCATATGCGCCGCAGTTGCAGTTCAGATTACAGTAATCCCTTGCTACATCGCGGTTCGTTTGTCACGGTTTCACTACATCGCAGATTCTTGAATTTTGAAATATTGTGAATAATTTCACATATAAATCGCTCCTGAGTATAAGTCGCCCCCCCACCCAAACTATGAAAAAAACCGCGATTTATAGTCCGAAAAATACGGTATTTTTGAAAGCAGAGGCTAGTACCGTAATTTTCGGACTATAAGTCGCGTTTTTTTTTCATAGTTTGGGTGGGGGGGCGACTTATACTCAGGAGCGATTTATATACATATATATGGTTTTTTTTCACTTTTTTGGGCATTTTATGGCTGGTGCGACTTATACTCCGGTGCGACTTATAGTCCGAAAATTACGGTAAAACATTATATATTGTATATTAATTAATATAATATTTTAAAAAGATAAATAGTAACGGGCGGCTCGATGACGAACTGGTTAGCACGTCCACCTCACAGTTAGGAGGGTGCGGGTTTGATTTGATTCCACCTCCGGCCCTCCCTGTGTGGAGTTTGCATGTTCTCCCCGTGCGTGGGTTTTCTCCGGGCACTCCGGTTTCCTCCCACATCCCAAAACAATTCTTGGTAGGCCAATTGAGCACTCCAAATTGCCCCTAGCTATGAGTCCGAGTGCGAATGGTTGTTCGTCTCTGTGTGCCCTGCAATTGGCTGGCAACCAGTTCAGGGTGTCCCCCGCATACTGCCCGTCCAGCATGCCCACGACCCCCGTGGGGACAAGTGGTATAGTAAATGCATGGATAGATGGATGGATGGATAAATAGTAACACAAATTGCCAGCAATATCTCTATTACTAAAGTGAAGTAATATTGCAGTATTAGTATTGACACATGAAGTCAATGCCCAATTTGCTTTTCACATAAAATGATGTGGCAGGCCGTAACTGGCACACGAGCCTTGAGTTTGATTAAAGCAGGAGTGTCAAACTCATTTTTTTCACGGGCCGCATTGTAGTCATAGCTTCTTTCGGAGGGCCATTATGACTGTCAACCCAAATAAATGTATGAGCACCTCCTTATATACAGTAAAAGCTACAAAACAAACTAACAAATAACTCGTTTTCAAATCAGACGAGTAAAAACTGGTCAAATATTTAAAAAAAGACATTATTAAAAGTGAAGACAATTTGCAATTCTAGTAATGACACATGAATTTGATGCACAATTTGTCTTCGCGGGCCACATAAAATGATGTGGCGGGCCGTATCTGGCCCCCGGGCCTTGAGTTTGACACCTGTGCCTTAAAGCAGTGGTCCCCAACCTTTTTTGCACCACGGACCGGTTACGTGTCAGAAATATTTTCGCGGACCGGCCTTTATATAAATAAATATATTTATATATTTATTATTTAAATATTTATATATATAAATAGGATGAAATAAAATGATACGACTGGCATAAAAACAAATATAAACCACATAAAAATAAAACGTTGAATTAGTGGGAGCACCGAGCTCTTTTCTCAGAAATGAGCCGTTCCCATCTAGGCGTAATCGGAGACAATGACACCCGAAGTGGTTAAGGTTTGTCTTTAAATGCAGGATGCTTGGTCTCCATGTGCCGAAGCAGGTTTGAAGGCTTCATTGCCTCGTTAGCTAGCCTTTCGCCACATATGCGGAGTGCACTTGGCGCGTCAGAGTCACCTGTGGCGATAAATCCATATTTTAAATAGGACTCCAGAAATGTTCTTTTAAATGCAGCTTTCCTTTTCTGAGAAGTCGTAGCCTCTTCTTCTTCAGTGTCCTCATTGGACGTTTTTCCCTTTCCGAAGAAGCTTTCCAAACTTCTCTGTTTCTTGCTCATTTTTGCTTGCCTCGCGGGCTTGACTGTGGTGACATGTCACGTGACCGAGACGAGCGCTCTGTGTCAGGAGTCCTTATTTTTCAGATGCACCGACAGATGTAATTGGGAGAGATTCGCCAAATTTTTTATATTTTTCAAAATAAATTCTTACTCATTTTTGCTAGCTTTGCGGGCTCGACTGGGGAAACATGTCACGTGACCGGGACGAGCGTCTTAACATGAATGAATTGATCGTCAATGAAAAAAAAAAAAAAAAAACATTTTTTTTATTTTATTTTTTTTCCTGTGCGGCTCCGCGGCCCGGTACCAAGTGACCCACGGACCGGTACCGGTCCGCGGCCCGGTGGTTGGGGACCACTGCCTTAAAGGAACAGTAAAGCGAGCGCAACATTGGCACTTATGTGATTGACTATTAAAAAATGATGTCAATATTACCATTACCCCCTGAAAAAAAAATCCAGAAGTGATTTAGCAGTATTTTGGAACAGAGTGGTGGCGGCCTTACTAACGCCCACTTTTTGGGCGGAGTCTGCTTGATTTGACACATCAGCCTGACTGTGTCACGGAAGGAAGCGATCACAATTATCCCATTGGAACTAATTCTAAGGACTATCGCTTAAAATGTCCAAAAACAGCTATTAATTGACACCAAAATTTACATGGATATCTCTACTTATGACTACTTCAAGTTATCACAAGAATTAGCGTCTTCGTGGCTGATTTAAGAGGAAGAAATGAGCAGCCTCTCTGTAGTTTAAGTGCCTTGTCACGTCTGTATTTCACCAACATACGCAAACATGATGCATCCCGAAAGGCTTTATGAAAGGTGAATTGTTCATACGTCGTTATATATTCAAATGAAATTGTTAAGGGTTCATTTGACTTAGATTACACCGGAAGTCCACGTATAGGGTGTATATCTGCCGCCTATCCGAAAAAGAGGTGCTTTAAGCGGCCACACTCAGTTGAAGGGCGGGACCCCGCTGGAAGTCAGGTGCTCCCAATCTTTCCAATAATCTTTGCAACAAGCCGACCTCGCTTCCTTCCGTGATGTCATCAACCAAGACATGGAGGGGAGGGGTGTGTGGCCCTATTCCTCATTATAAGTGGGCGTTTTTAAAGGCATTTATTGTTTCATTTTTTTCTACAAAATATAATGGATAAAATAGAAAATGCGAACTTTTTTCATTTTTCTGAATACGGGGCTGTAAAAAATGAAACACCTTCACTTTTGTGTCCTTTTAAATATGCATATTTTGACAATGGGAATACCTTGAGTGAAACCACTTAAGCTCAGGAAAAATATGCAAATTCTGTACTTTACTGCTCGGCTGTAGAGGTTTGCTAACCTTTATGCGACTGTCTGACTCTATTGATAAACTATGGTCTGTGTTTGTTGCTACCATTTAGACAACATACTATCTTTACTCCAAAGCCTCTAACACTCAACAAGCATGAGCTCTTAAACATGTCAAATCGGTTATATACGTGCACAAGGTTAGGTTAACAAAATGTTATAAACAGAATATTGCCGACATTTTATGGTTTGGACAGTATACAGAAACATCAGAGGCCTCTTTGTTTTGTCTATATCTGTCATAATGTCCTGTGAGTTTCATGACATCTGCTGTGTGGTAAGTTGCTCGGAATTTGTTGGACTGGCATTTTCCTTTCATGTTGCTATTCCTGGCTCTTTATAATTCAAACAACATGCTTCTGAGACCGTCTGCGAGAGACTGCAACAATCAGGGAAACACTTCTCTGACACATACATAAACATGGCTGGGAAGAGCACAGATTGATCTGCTAGCCAACAATTCAGGGAAACTATTATTGAATCCAGACAGGCATTTGTAATGTTCAGCCATGAGTCTGTTGTTTTCACTGTTGCATCAACTAATTTTGACAATGGTCACCAGGAAACTCTGATGGATAGTCGCCATCTTTCGCCACTGTTTTAACTTTAGCTTGAAGGAAAAGCAGTACTGCAGAGAACTTGCAGCTTGGCACAGCTTGGTTTATGCAACCGGGATCATGAAAATTCCAGCTGCAGAGTTACAGATTTCTTCTTTTGTGTACTGTCTATAGGTGTGGCAGTGCTCCCCTGGATCACATTTCACTAAATCGTCTGTCTAATATGAGGAAGAGATACAGGTAATAGGTCTTAACTAAACAAGTTCGTCATCCATCATCTTTGTCATCATCTTGTCTTTCCATCAAAAATGTTCTCTTGCTTACCACATATTAGGATACAGAGTTAGAAATGTTGATGAATGAGTGAATAGTATCTCTGTCTTTTACTTAAAACATGGCACTGTACAGAAGTTGCTATTCATGATTTTGGAGAGTGATAAGTTCATGCAATACTCTGACCTCTTTTGAATAAATAGTAGACATTCAATTGAAACCTGGAAGTGATATTTCATTGGTGTTCTACAAATTGAATACAGCCAATGCTATGTAGATTTTGAACTAAAATAAAAGCACTTTAACAGTGATTTTCAAAAATGACAAACTGTCATAGCTCCACAGACTTGTGTCAGTGGTTAACATGCTGCGGTGTGTTTGTTTTTGACTGACAGGAATGGCCTCGGACCTTCAAAAGAAGGAGAAGCTCAGTACTCTGTGGTTCATTGCACTGGCTATATCAAAGCTTGGCCCCCTGCAGGTAAACAAATACTTTAGTATACACCCTCCACTCTGTGTCCCCTCTTGCCCCATGCTTCACCCCGCTGCATTAGTGAAACCCAGAAAGAAACTATGACCCCATCCAATTGAAAGCAGCTGTGGGATTCGAGGTGCTCAATGATCAGAACTTGGATTAAAGGAGCAATCTGCTATCACATGCACGGTTTCCATATTTGACAAGTGTCAATGTGGAGAATGTCACTTCACTTTGTAATATACTTTTGAAAGTATTTCCTGCTAAAGTTAATTCTCTAAAAATACAATGCAAATATCTATATAGTATAATTTTTTGCAAGCTTATTTTTGTTTTGTTTTCTTGCCTGTATAGTATTTCCCCACATGACAAATTGGACATTAGCTCCACCAAGAGTACTGCTTTTACATGTTTCACAAACTTGGAGTGCACTGGTGTCAAACCCCAGGCCCGTGGGCCAGATCCGTCGCACAAAAATTACATGCTGAATTATATTGTATTAATTTTCACCCAGAATAATGATGTTAATCCCCAAATGCAAAAATATGTATCTTAGTACGTATTTCCCAACTGCAATTTCCCGATACGCTTATATGCATGGCTCTGAATTTTCTTCCCCTTCCAAGACTTTCTAAATAACGCGCTTTTAGGGTTAACGCAATTCCCAAATTCTGGACCCCAAAGTCTGTAACATCGAGCCTTAGCTGTATATACATTTTTGTATCGAGTGTTGCCTCACTCAATCACGGTTCACCTTTCACAGCATTGCTGTTCCGCAGATTGTTTGGGAGGTGTCAGCGCATCATGCTTTAGTACAGTTATTTATTTTACAGCGTGTCATGGTAAACGCCGAGTGGAGTGCACTAGATTATACACTATGGTGCTCACAGCGCTTTACAGAGTCTCACATTCACCCATTCACACACCCATTCATATCCGCTCTATGTTTTAATTTGTCTGTCTGCCTGTCTGTCTGTCTGTCTCTGTCTATTTATCTCTCTCTCTCTCACTCTCTCTCCCTCCCCCTCCCTCCCTCCGTCCGTCCGTCCATCTAATTGCCTCAAAAGGTTGCGCAACTAAATATCAAATTAAGGGAACCATCATTTTTTTCAGGCCTCTTTCATTTTACCTGACTTAATTTTCATTTTTGTGTGTGTATTATTATGCTTCTTCTCATAGTTATGTATTTTTCCTTCATTAAGAGGGTACCACAATTGTATTTTTTCCCACATTGATATGGCAGGTTGTGTACTTGCTGAAGAAATTGTTTTTGAAATTGCTTCCCAGATCCTCCCATCTGTGGTCCCTTCTCAAGGTTTCTCATTTTTCCCCCTGTAGTTTTTTTTTTAGTTTTTCCTTGCCCTCCTGGGAGTTTAAGATCAGGGGATGTTTGAGAATAATTGTCAATTTTTTGTATATGTGAAGCCCTTTGAGACTTGCCTGTGATTTAGGGCTATATAAATAAACTTGATCTGACTTGACTTGACTTCAGCACCTATCTGAAACTCACTAGAAATGCTGATAAAAATGAAAATAGGTATCTTTGTTAATTAATGATGAATACAGGTTTTATTTACAAAAAATATTTGGTTAACTAACTGTCACAATATCCAAGGGTAACTCTCACTTGTGAATAATGCAACAAAAAACTATTTGCTCTATGCTTCACATTTATCAGTTTTTTTTTATTACAAAACATTTTTGTTCACAAAGAGAGTCACGAAACAAATTAGCAAAACTGTGGTTCCACTTTACTATTTTCTTATTTAAGTCTGCAGGAGATTCTAATGGCATTCTGGCAGAAGTCAAAGAGCTCTAAATTACCGATGTGAAGCCGCAGACATTTCCAAGACCAAGAAACTTATTTTGGTTACATCCAAGTCCCAGACATGTGTGTCACACACTATGTACTTCAACTATTACACACTGGATGAATGAAGAATCTTTTTTATCATTGGCTATTTTCATTGTCTTGTTTATAATAAGAAAAAAAGAGTGCCATCGGAAAATTTGAAATATGTCGGTTATACAAGTTTGAGGGAAATAAACATCACGCACCAAACTGAACTAAATCCTTTGAACTTTTGACTGTATCTGGAATAACTCAGTCTGAACTCATGTACCACATGTGTTTAAAATACCAACACATTTAGATTCTTTACACGAACAATATTCCTTTGGAATGTTGTGTGCACAGTCCTGCAAGCAAACAATTTTCCTCTGCACATGCAGTAATAAACTGCAGAAGACACAGGATGCTGACAAATAATATTTCACATTGTGCACCCACGCTGATGCTGCTCATATTGGCTGTGATTTGAACAGCGTAAGTGGAAGACATTGCAGTTGATGGTTTATTTTATATTTTATTTTAGATATCCTTTGTTATCTGGTCAAATGTGTTTAATCAATTTACACAACCAATTCCTATGCTAATCCTGACCTGATTGCAGACATTCAATGACGTTGACTCTCATACTGAATCACTGTGATATTGTCAATGTTCATAGAGCGTTTAGAATCTTTGCTGATTGGCTGAGAGAAGTTCCAGTTCTGTTGTTTTGGAGTAAAGCAAGTAGCAGCTACTTTGACTTACTCAGATGCCATGGTTTGGCTGTGTTTTATCACGGGCAGTTCCTATGTGTTCTGCTGGTCCGGAGAAGACGAGGCGGCATGCGCGGTAGATTACTGGCCAGTAAATCTGTAAGTACCACGGTTAAGTCAAGTCAAATTTATTTATAGATCCCTCAATAACAGACAAGTCTCAAAGGGCTTCTCCTGTGCTAAGATTGATGATTATTCTCAACATCCCCTGATCTTAACTCCCAGGAGGGCAAGGAAAAACTCAAAAACCCCTACTGGGGAAAAATGAGAAACCTTGAGAAAAGAGACCACAAATGGGAGGATCCCCCTTCCAGGATGACCAAGCTGCAATGGATGCAGAGATGGCACATCGAACACATGTAAAACAATCCAAAGAAAAAGTGAATGTCCATATTCAAAGTGAAGAGCAGCAGGAAGGTGCCCTCAATTATCATGGCAGTGTCTTCGAGGGTGGTAATCCGCCTCAGATCCCTCATCCAGATTGGTAGACAAGAAATACAGACAGCCATTTTCACTTTGGGTGTCACATAACCCCCTCCCCAGCCAGGGGGTGGCAGGATAGACAAACTCCAGCTGAATCAGCCAACACAGGTTAATTAAAGGCCATAGCATAAAAATGTGTCTTTAGTCGTGTCTTAAATGTTTCTACCGAGGTAGAAGTTCTGATATCTATCGGTAGGGCATTCCAAAGCTCTGGAGCCCAAATAGAAAATGCTCTAGACCCTGCGGACTTCTTGTGCTATCTCAGTGGAGTGGTTAGCTCTAAAACTAGACTGAAAAGATTCAAATCGATTGTTAGCGACCATGTAATCATTAATCTGCTGCGCGACTACTTTTTCAAGAATTTTTGCTATGAACGGGAGATTTGAAACCGGCCTATAATTACTGAGACGGTCCGGGTCGAGGTTTGGTCGCTTAAGTAGCGGTTTAATCATAAGGGATTTAAAAGCTGTTGGCACAATACCAGAGGAGACAGAGATTAATTATTTTTAGGACGGACGGTCCTAAAATCTGAAATAATTCTTTAACTCAGGAAGCGGGTTGAGTAAACACGTTTGTTTAGCCGCGCTAACCAATTGTCTAGGGACAAAAGATTTTTTTTTAAATTACAATTTGAGAGGGATATCACATGATTGTCAGCTCCCATAATTGGCAGTCTTGACTGAGTGATTGGAACGGTCATCGTGATCTCATCCCTAATGGATTAAATCTTTTGAAGTCGTTTTTCAACACACCTGATTCAAATGAACAGCATCCTCATCAAGTTTCGGCAGCGCTTGCTGTTGATTATATACTATATAGTATGTACCGTAATTTTCGGACTATAAGTCGCGTTTTTTTTCATAGTTTGGGTGGGGGGGCGACTTGTAATAAGGAGCGACTTATATGTGTTTTTTTTCAAAACTTTTCAAAAAAAAAAAAAGTGAAACCGCGATAAACGAACCGCGATGTAGCAAGGGATTACTGTAATTTAAATTTCAAGTGACGTCAGCAGCGCGACGCGGCGTGGCGCGGCGGTTGTTTACAAAAACGACAAAGATTGATCACGGGATGACGAAGATGACGAAGGGCCCCACGTACTACCGGCATCATTAGGGGCTTTGTTTCTAAGTGACACGGAGGACGAAGAGTTTGAAGGATTTAAAGATTTCGAGTGACACAGAAGATTTGAAAAACTATTATGGCTTTTACGCACGCCCGGTCCTACTCTACGGAGCTCTCTTTCACCTCCGTGGGTTGAAGTCGGGGCCCGACGCTCGGCCGGGTGGCTGTCCAGGGACGGTGGATGGGGCTCGGACATGGCTTTTACGCACGCCCGGTCCTATTCTATGGATCTCTCTTCCACCTCCGTGGCTGGAAGTCCACGCCGCCACACGCCTGGAAGTTTGTTTTGTTAAATAAAGAGCCGTTTACCTAACCCACGTCTTTCCTTGTACTTTGTTAACGCTACAATATAGTTATATACTAGGGGTGTAAATCGCGGGTTTTGTCACGATACGATATCATATCGATACAAAGAAGCACGATACGATATTTGCCGATATCTTAAAGCCTGCTGTGATTCATTCACGATATAGTGCTCCACGATCGATTTTTTTTTTTTTTAAATAAAAAATATAGAACAATATCCTGATTTATAACAATTCATACGCAAAATCAACAAGGTACTGCAAACTCTTTATTTAGGAAATTACAAGAGTATTGTAGTATACAAAGTGCTTATTTTAACACTGAACTTTATCAAATTCCTATATTTTTTCTCATATAAGTAAAGAAAAATGAATATTCTTTCTTTTTTTTGTAATACCATTAACTTTAAAGTGCATTACTGAACTATTTATTTACAATAATTTTAATTGTCCGTTGAGCCATCTTTTCTTTGGAATCCAAAGTGCTTCCAAACGAATGACTTGAAGCCCAAAGGGGAGCGAATTTCCTCGTCTTCTTGGACACTAGCCATAGCACCAGCCCAGGAGCCGCGTAGTTGTCGGCTCCCCTTTCACGTGCCTGCTCTGCTCACAACACAACACGGCGCGTACTGCTCCCGGAAAGAGGAAGCAAGCAACAATGAACTGGATTTCAAAATAAAGTCGCGTCTAATGTCCGAGGTCAAACACGGCGATATAAATCGATGTTTACGTTTAGCATCGATGCCAATGAATCGTAGAGCATTATATCGATTAATCGATGTGTATCGATGAATCGTTGCACCCCTATTATATACTAGATCTGTGGAATAACGACGAGGCTGACGTCAGGGCGCATGCGCGGCGTTGTTGACAAAGGACGAGGAATTTGATCGATGGATTTAATGATTTAGAGTGCACAGATGGTTTGATAATATTATTGCTTATATAATATTTATATGTATTTCGTTATATGGGCCTGTGGAATATTTTGAAGTGCAAGCACCGTCAGCGGCGCGCACCCATTGTTGACAAAGGACGATCGATGGATTTAATGAATTGGAGTGACACAGATGGTTTTATAAACTTTTTGTTTATGTAATAGTTTTGTTTAATAACTCTGAATGTTACGTCAGGCCCGTTCTCAGCTCTTCGTTTGTGTTTATGTCACGTTAGCATACCTATCGTTTAGCCCAGGGGTGGCCAACCGGTCAGAGACTAAGAGCCACATTTTTTACTGTGTAGCGCAGGGGTGGGCAAACTAGCAGGGATTGAAACTAGCGACCATTCTCATTTTCAAACAATGCAGGATGCTCAAGGACATTGATGCACCACCTGTTTGCGACTAATCTTAACCTGTAAAGTTCTTAAGGCTTACTTTAAGGAAGTGTTTCCCGTTTCCTCACCTCTGTTACCAGGTGTTTGTGAGTTAAAACTCTGCTCTGATGTTCAGATACCCCTCACCGTGTTGCCGTTTTGATTACCGTAATTTTCGGACTATAAGTCGCACCGGAGTATAAGTCGCACCAGCCATAAAATGCCCAAAAAAGTGAAAAAAAACATATATAAGTCGCTCCGGAGTATAAGTCGCATTTTGGGGGGCAATTTATTCGACAAAATCCAACACCAAGAACAGTCATGAACGAGCAACAACAGGCTAAACGATAGCTATGCTAACGTGACATAAACACAAACTAAGAGCTGAGAACGGCCCTGACGTAAAATTCAGAGTTATTCAAAAAACTATTACATAAATAACACGTTAATAAAACCATCTGCGTCACTCCAATTCATTAAATCCATCAATCGTCCTTTGTCAACAATGCGTGCGCGCCGCTGACGGCTCTTGCACTTAAAAATATTCCACAGGCCCATATAACGATATATAAATTATATATCAAATAACTATTATATAAGCAATAATGTTATCAAACCATCTGTGCACTCTAAATCATTAAATCCATCGATCAAATTCCTCGTCCTTTGTCAACATCGCCGCGCGTGCGCCCTGACGTCAGCCTCGTCGTTATTCCACAGATCTACTATATAACTATATTGTAGCGTTAACAAAGTTCAAGGAAAGACGTGGGTTTGGTAAACGGCTCTTTATTTAACAAAACAAACTTACAGGCGTGTGGCGGCGTGGACGTCCAGCCACGAAAGGGGACGAGAGCTCCATACGATAGGACCGGGCGTGCGTAGAAGCCATGACCGAGCCCCATGCACCGTCCTCGGACAGCCACCCGGCTGAGCGCCGGCCCTCGACTTCCATCCACGGAGCTGAAAGGCAGCTCGGTAGAGTAGGACCGGGCGTGCGTAAAAGCATTGTCCGAGCACCATCCACCGTCCCTGGACAGCCACCCGGCCGAGCGCCGGCGCCCGACTTCAATCCACGAAAGTGAAAGAAAGCTGGACGAGTCGATCTTTGTCCTTTATGTAAACAACCGTCGCGCTGCTGACGCGCGACCGCGACGTCGCGTCGCGCTGCTGTCGCGCTCGCTGCTGTCGCGCGTCACTCGTCCAGCTTACTTTCACTTTCGTGGATTGAAGTCGGGCGCCGGCGCTCGGCCGGGTGGCTGTCCAGGGACGGTGGATGGTGCTCGGACAATGCTTTTACGCACGCCCGGTCCTACTCTACCGAGCTGCCTTTCAGCTCCGTGGATGGAAGTCGAGGCCCGGCGCTCAGCCGGGTGGCTGTCCGAGGACGGTGCATGGGGCTCGGTCATGGCTTCTACGCACGCCCGGTCCTATCGTATGGAGCTCTCGTCCACTTCCGTGGCTGGACGTCCACGCCGCCACACGCCTGTAAGTTTGTTTTGTTAAATAAAGAGCCGTTTACCAAACCCACGTCTTTCCTTGAACTTTGTTAACGCTACAATATAGTTATATAGTAAATCTGTGGTATAACGACGAGGCTGGCGTCAGGGCGCACGCGCGGCGATGTTGACAAAGGACGAGGAATTTGATCGATGGATTTAATGATTTAGAGTGCACAGATGGTTTGATAACATTATTGCTTATATAATAGTTATTTGATATATAATTTATATATCGTTATATGGGCCTGTGGAATATTTTTAAGTGCAAAAGCCGTCAGCGGCGCGCACGCATTGTTGACAAAGGACGATTGATGGATTTAATGAATTGGAGTGACGCAGATGGTTTCGCGCTGCTGTCGTCACTTGAAATTCAAATTACAGTAATCCCTTGCTACATTGCGGTTCGTTTATCGCGGTTTCATTTTTTTTTTTTTTTGAAATTTTTTTTTGAAATTTTTTGAAAAACAAAAAACACATAAGTCGCTCCTGAGTATAAGTCGCCCCCCCCACCCAAACTATGAAAAAAACCGCGACTTATAGTCCGAAAATTACGGTACTTTATTTGGATGTATGCTTTCACCGATTCTTCAAGATGATATATTTGGTCAGAATGTTTGCTGTTTGATGTGATCTCATAAGATAAACATTTTTCATTAATCTGACCTGCAGGCACTGAAGTGATGGAGACTGTTATTCATAATAATAGTGTCGTATTTTATGAGAATCACTGATAGCAGTTTTTTAGTGATTTTTTTTTTTAATGCTGTTAATAAATGCATTTGTTTTCAAAAAACTTGTTTGGAATATCCACGCTTTACTACCTACTAAAGGCCAAAATCTTTTATGCAATGACCTTTACAGGTCGCTTATATTACTTCACACAAACACTACGTCCATCTGCTCCTGGTTTGGCCCTCCGGTCCAAATTTAGAACCCAGTTCGGCCCGCGAGTCAAAACGTTTGCCCACCCCTGGTGTAGCGCAAAGAGCCACACCGAGGCTCCACTGTATGTACGTATATATGTACCGTATTGGCCCGAATATAAGACGACCCCGATTATAAGACGACCTCTTTTTCAAGACTCAAGTTTGAAAAAATACTTTTTGACACACACACGCGCACACACACACGCAGACGCACGCACACGCACGGACGCACGCTCATACACACACATGCACCTAAGCATGAAGATCTAGATTAGATGTATTTTTAATTTTGAATATTTCAATCTCCCAAAATATGACAACCATTCTCCAGCCAAACCCATGCTATGCCACTGACAAAAAAAACTAAAAAACGATTTTATTGTACTGTATTAGACAACCCTGATTAAAAGACGACCCTCTCTTTTTCAAGACTCAAGTTTGAAAAAATACTTTTTGAACACCAAATTTAATTTTTATACAGAAAATAATTACAGAACATCTGAAACAAATGATTATAACAATATATTCGAGAGAGAGAAAAGCATGATATTTTGCCTCATTCAAATCCTGCAAAAACTGTCTATCACATCTTAATATCCGAACATTTAAATATGTATACTAAAGTGCAATCACATTTGTAAATGAATGGCTTCTGGTTTTTGAAATGTAAATAAACCAATCTACTGTGATAAAACAACAAAATTGCAATAACTGCATCAAAGGGAAGTCTAACTGTAACTGTAGTCTTGAAACAAATCTGAATAAGGAAAAACTTTGCAATAAAATAATGCAAACTGCTACCGCTATTGTTGGGGAGCCTGAGGACTGTATAGGGTGTTGGCTCGGATGGTTATGCTCTTTTCGCCCCCGGGTGTCGGTCAGAACACAGGAGGGAAGATGTGGTTCAGTTTTGATTGCTTTACTGAATTATTGGCAAATAATAATAATACATAACCATAAATGAAATACTCTCTGCAACACACCAAACATAAGTCATCGATCAAGACGACAAAATACATTTGCTGGTGACCGTTAGTCGCCGTGCCACTGGGTAACGGCTACTCGTACGATGCGAGGCAAACTTAAAGGAGCGCGCCGGAGCTGTCAATCAAACGGCGCACACACGAAGCAAACCGCGATCGGACAAACGGCACAACAGTGGACAGTAGTAACAATGAAATGTATATACTCACTTTGTGTCAAAGACGCACACGATCACAGCAACATACTCAGTCGATTATGAGCGTGCTGGAGCTGTCAATCAAACGGCGCACACACGAAGCAAACCGCGATCGGACAAACGGCACAACAGTGGACAGTAGTAATGTATATACTCACTTTGTGTCAAAGACGCACACGATCACAGCAACATACTCAGTCGATACCAGCAACCTTTAACTTACCACTGCGCACAAGTGAAAATGGTATAAATGGGTATATTACGAATGTAAGACGACCCCCACTTTTTCATTCTTATTTCAATGCAAAAAACATTGTCTTATAATTGGGCGTGTGTATAAACGGTGTGCAATACTACATAGTCCTAAAGGTTAGACACATGTTTCCTCAATTTAGAAGTTTTATTTTGACTTTTAAATGTTTTTTTAAATTGGAAAAAAAATCTGCGATGTAGTGAAGCTGCGATAAACGAAACGCGAAGTAGCGAGGGATCACTGTATGGCGGCTCGGTGGCGCACTGGGTAGCATGTCTGCCTCACAGTTAGGAAGGTGCGGGTTCGATTCCACCTCCGGCCCTCCCTGTGTGGAGTTTGCATGTTCTGCCCGTGTCCGCTTTCTCCCCACATCCCAAAAAACATGCCTGGGAGGCTGGTTAAGCACTCCAAATTGTCCGTAAGTGCGAGTGCGGATGGTTGTTCGTCTCTGTGTGCCCTACGATTGGCTGGAGACAAGCGGTACAGAAAATGTGTGTGTGTGTGTGTGTGTGTGCGTGTGTGTGTGTGTGTGTGTGTGTGTGTGTGTCGGATTATAAGGCGCATAGAATAAATAACAACGTTGCTCAGACGTTAATGCAATCACAATATAGTAACACTCGAAATAGTGAAAACAATAACAATATATCAATAACTCAACGTTGCTCAAACACACAAAATAAACACGTAAAGCTTACTTTAATAAATTAGTCCTCATCCACGAATCCATATTGGTCCATATATAAGGCGCACCGGATTATAAGGCTCACTGTCGGCTTTTGAGAAAATTGGAGGTTTCTAGGTGCGCCTTATAGTGCGGAAAATACGGTATACATATATACACAGGGTCCGGCAAAATGATTTGACACATTTGTAGGTTTAATAAAATGCGAATAAATTAAAGAAACACAGTTTTTTTTTTTTTTGAAAAGTATATCTAATGCAATTTTGTTTTGTTTCATTTTCGTTTTCGAATAATGTTATTTTGGTTTTACCGCTGCCACATATTCTGGAGTTCTGGCGGTGCGAGGTTGGCCGGTTGATTTTCGTTTCAATGCTGATCCATTGGCTCTAAAGTTAGTAACCCATAACAAGATCGTGTTTCGAGCAGGTACGGGATCATGTCTACCAAGTCTGAAGCGCAAACGGAACGCTCGTTGTGTTGCAGTTACAGATTCGTTCTTGATAAACGTTTCCACAATGAAAGCGCAATGCTCACCGGTCCAATTCATGTTAGCAACTGAAACGAAACAAAATAACATTATTCAAAAACGAAACTAAAATCAAATAAAACAAAACAAAATGGCATTATATGTACTTTTCAAAAATAAAAAAACATTTTTTGTTACTTTAATTTATTTGCATTTTATTAAACCTACACTCACACACACAACATCCAGATAACTTTTGTATAGTTCAGATTGGGAACGAGAAAAAAAAAAAGCCTCTGTTTGAGTATCACATCCGTGTGTCCCGTCCCTCATTTTCTTCACTATTTCTTACTAGCGTTGACTCTGAACTCTTATTGCCGTGAGCCTCTTTCGAATAAACATGAGAATGGCTCCCTATACACATCACTATTTTGACAGTGAGCAATAGAATGTCTTTTTAGCTATTCAATATGCAATAATGAAGCGCAAAATATAAATTTTGATGCAAAATGGTTCTCAGTGTGGCAAACCTGGTTTGGAAAAACAGCAAATAAACACCCACCAAATTGCAAAGAGCCACACAACAAGGAGGTGCCCAAACTACCACAACAGTAAATTACCGTATTGGCCCGAATATAAGACGGTGGTTTTTGCATTGAAATAAGACTGAAAAAGTGGGGTCGTCTTACATTCGGGGTCTAGACATTATACCCATTCACAATGCTAGACGCACCAGATATCTTTAAAGCGAATGCTGAACGTAACTCCCCAGGCCAAAGCGAACCCCTGTCACAAAGAAGAAAAATAAGAATAGCTGTTAGAAAGGTTCCTATGTTGATGTTAAAATGTTGGAAAGTTACGTCACCGCGCCTTAAGTCTCACATGAGTTACTTCAGCTTATCGCGATTGTTGGAGCTTGTGCGCAGCGGAAAGTTATAGGTTGCTGGTATCGACTGAGTATGTTGCTGTGATCGTGTGCGTCTTTGACACAAGGTGAGTATATACATTTCATTGTTACTAGTGTCTACTGTCGTGCCGTTTGTCTGATCGCGGTTTGTTTCGTGTGTACGCCGTTTGATTGATCGCTTCGGTGCGCACCTTTCAGTTTGCCTTGCATCGTACGAGTAGCCGTTACGCAGCGGCACGGCGACTAACGGTCGCCAGCAAATGTATTTTGTTGTCTCGATGACTTACGTTTGGTGTGTTGCCGAGAGTATCTCATTTATGGTTATTTAATATAGCGGAACCGTTACGCGCAGTTAGTTATGTAATGTGTGCCGTCTACTAGTGTTGTGTGTCGTCAGAAGTTGAGCGTTGACTTACGTGTTGTATTTCTGTTTGTTTGCAGAACCACACACACCCTTCACACGCTTCATACAATAATCACACACACAAGAATCACATTCACACACCCAAAGACTCACCCATGTGCATACACTACACCAGGGGTCACCAACTCCGGTCCTCAAGGGCGCCAATCCAGCCTGTTTTAGGTGCAGCCCTACAACAACACACCTGATTCAAATAATCAGGATCGCTATCAGCCTTAATAGAGCTTGCTGATGAGCTGATCATTTGAATCAGGTGTGTTGTTGTAGGGCTGCACCTAAAACAGGCTGGATTGGCGCCCTTGAGGACCGGAGTTGGTGACCCCTGCACTACACACACTTGCTCTCACATCCTTACGAACAAATGTTTGCTTATACCCTTTTGCCAGTTTGCCTGTATGCCCCTATGAGCCACAGTGCCTGTTACCTTTTTGCCAATAATTCAGTAAAGCAATCAAAACTGAACCACATCTTCCCTCCTGTGTTCTGACCGACACCCGGGGGCGAAAAGAGCATAACCATCCGAGCCAACACCCTATACAGTCCTCAGGCTCCCCAACAATAGCGGTAGCAGTTTGCATTATTTTATTGCAAATTTTTTCCTGATTCAGATTTGTTTCAAGACTACAGTTACAGTTAGACTTCACTTTGATGCAGTTATTGCAATTTTGTTGTTTTATCACAGTAGATTGGTTTATTTACATTTCAAAAACCAGAAGCCATTCATTTACAAATGTGATTGCACTTCAAGTGTGTGTGTGCGTGTGTGTGTGTGTGTGTGTGTGTGTGTGTGTGTGTGTGTGTGTGTGTGTGTGTGTGTGTGTGTGTGTGTGTGTGTGTGTGTGTGTGTGTGTGTGTGTGATTGGATGTATGCGAGGTTGGGACGGTTGGTCGACTCACTTCTGCTTGCTGTTACAGAGTTTTCAAAAGCAAAGAAAGATAAATCCAAAAATGGATGGATTAAATTGAATTGTTTCTCCCTTCAGGTATGACTGTACCAGATGAGGACACAGAGGCAGGCCAGACCGGGAAATATTGCCTCGTGGCCATTGGAAGACTACAGGTGTGTATTGTCTAGAGATGGGCAAGTACCGATACCAGGTATCGGTAACAACACCACTTATCTTATTTTCAAGGTATCGGTATTTGATACGGTGGCCGATACTGGCCCTCTTGTGGCCATTTTACAGTCAGGCACTAGGAATTAAGACTTATCTTCTTTCTCCTCCATTTTCTTCTAGGTTGGAGAACATCTTTATTTGTAACCTCTCTTTGTATTTGTATCCTCTCTCTTTAACAAAATGAGGCAAAGTAATAGAAATTATTAGAAGAATAGAAAATTGCTATTAATTTCTTGTGTTTTTAAGGAGAAATTATATATATATATATATACCGTAATTTTCGGACTAAAAGTCGCTCCGGAATATAGGTCGCATTAGCCATAAAATGCACGATAACGTAAAAAAAAAACATATATAAGTCGCTCCGGAGTATAAGTCGCATTTTGGGGGGAAATTTATTCGACAAAATCCAACACCAAGAACAGACATGAACGAGCAACAACAGGCTAAACGATAGGTATGCTAACGTGACATAAACACAAACGAAGAGCTGAGAATGGGCCTGACGTAACATTCAGAGTTATTAAAAAAAACTATTACATAAATAACACGTTTATAAAACCATCTGTGTCACTCCAATTCATTAAATCCATCGATCGTCCTTTGTCAACAATGGGTGCGCGCCGCTGACGGCGCTTGCACTTCAAAATATTCCACAGGCCCATATAACGATATATAAATTAGATATCAAATAACTATTATATAAGCAATAATATTATCAAACCATCTGTGCACTCTAAATCATTAAATCCATCAATCAAATTCCTCTTCCTTTGTCAACAACGCCGCGCGTGCGCCCTGACGTCAGCCTCGTCGTTATTCCACAGATCTAGTATATAACTATATTGTAGCGTTAACAAAGTACAAGGAAAGACGTGGGTTTGGTAAACGGCTCTTTATTTAACAAAACAAACTTCCAGGCGTGTGGCGGCTTGGACTTCCAGCCACGGAGGTGGAAGAGAGATCCATAGAATAGGACCGGGCGTGCGTAAAAGCCATGACCGAGCCCCGTCCACCGTCCCCGGACAGCCACCCGGCCGAGCGCCGGCCCCCGACTTCTATCCACGGAGGTGAAAGAGAGCTCCGTAGAGTAGGACCGGGCGTGCGTAAAAGCCATAATAGTTTTTCAAACCTTCTGTGTCACTCCAAATCCTTAAATCCTTCAAACTCTTCGTCCTCCGTGTCACTTAGAAACAAAGCCGCTAATGATGCCGGTAGTACGTGGGGCCCTTCGTCATCTTCGTCATCCCGTGATCAATCTTTGTCCTTTTTGTAAACAACCGGCGCGCCGCGCTGCTGACGTCACTTGAAATTCAAATTACAGTAATCCATTGCTACATCGCGGTTCGTTTATCGCGGTTTCATTTTTTTTTTGTTTTTTTGGAAACTTTTTGAAAAAAATTCACATATAAGTCGCCCCCCTACCCAAACTCTGAAAAAAACCGCGACTTATAGTCCGAAAATTTCGGTATATATATATACAGGCTCCACTGTATACCACTGTATATACACAGTGG
Organism: Syngnathus acus; assembly: GCF_901709675.1. Taxonomy (NCBI): domain Eukaryota; kingdom Metazoa; phylum Chordata; class Actinopteri; order Syngnathiformes; family Syngnathidae; genus Syngnathus; species Syngnathus acus. The sequence continues at coordinate 20,315,953 of NC_051089.1, read as the reverse complement.
AGCCTCGGTTTTCGACCACAATCCGTTCCAGAAGGGTTTTCGAGAAGTGAATCGTTCGAATTCCGAATAATGTTTTCCCATTACAAATAATGGAAACAAATTTAATCTGTTCCAAGCTAATTTTTTGTCCGATCGCGCAACTGCAGCACACCGCCGAACACGCAACCGTAGCGCGTCACCCACCGCGCAACTGCACCGCGCTGGTCGCAGTATTGTGACAGAGCCGTTGCTGAAATTTAGAAAATATTTTTAAAGTCCTGATGTACTTTCCAAAATTTAAGTGGATCTCATTGCGCAGGGAGCTTAATTTTGTCCGGTCGCGCAACTGCAGCGCACCGCCGAACGTGCAACCGTAGCGCGCCGCCGACCGCGCAACTGCACCGCGCTGGTCGCATTATTGTGACAGAGCGGTCGCTAAAATGTAGAAAATATTTTTAAAGTCCTGATGTACTTTCCAAAATTTAAGTGGACCTCAGTGCGCAGGGAGCTTAATTTGGTCCGATCGCGCAACCGCAGCGCGCCGGGCGCTCACTGTCGCATTGCTTTAGGAGCTTCTTTGTGTTTTAGGATGGCTGTATTGCTCCCATTCGCTTCCTTTGGAGGCATGATTAGAGTTGATGCAATCCTCAGAGTAACGAGAATGTAATAACGAACGGAGTCAGTTGGCATGCGGGTCCTCTCGGCTCATCTCGCAAGGTTCGACAACCAAATTTCGTCCGACATCTGAAGCAAAAAAATCTCGAATTTTTTGTTCGAATACCGATTTGTTCGAGAACCGGGACGTTCGGAAACCGAGGTTCCACTGTGTATATATGTATATATATATATATATATATATGTATATACGTGTATATATATACCGTAATTTTCGGACTATAAGTCGCTCCGGAGTATAAGTCGCACCAGCCATAAAATGCCCAAAAATGTGAAAAAAAACATATATAAGTCGCTCCGGAGTATAAGTCGCATTTTGGGGGGCAATTTATTCGACAAAATCCAACACCAAGAACAGACATGAACGAGCAACAACAGGCTAAACCAGGGGTGTCCAAACTTTTTGCAAGGAGGGCCAGATTTAGTAAAGTGAAGGGGCCCGGCGGCCAATAGTTTTTTCAGACATTTTTTAACTACAAAAATTTCATGCAAATACACACTGTTATAAAACAAATTTCATTGTCACAATTGTCTTTATTTTTCAAATGACAAAATAACCAAATATAAGCCATTCAGGCAGATGTGAACAACTCTAAAAACACAAATTCTGCCTTTTATTCATATCTGAAGAGTCAGATAACATTGAACAAACTGTTTGAAATACCTTACGTTTACATGAGTTTAAAATTGGCACTTTTCACTTTCACTTAAGCTTTGATCGTGACTTTTCCCTAATCAAGTGGCCTGTTATTTAAGAAAAAACAAAAATTAGGTAAACCTGAAACCTGTGTACCTAATGGAGTGTCCGAGTGACGTCACAGATCCAACAGCCAATCAGGAGGTACACCTGAAAATGGGTGTGTACCTAATGGAGTGTCCGAGTGACGTCACAGATCCATCAGCCAATCAGGATCAGTGTCCACCTTTCTTTTCTTCGGGCCACTCATTTTAATGGAAGGATTCCAGGGGAAGGTTTGTGGGTGGCATTAGCGTAAAACTGTATCTGAAAACTCAGCGCGCGAATTACGAGAATGTTGACGTCACAGCCAACACTCGAAATTCGGCACTGATAGATGAAATTACTACGTACTACTGAGTACGCACACGCACTTGTGAGTGTGCAACGAGCTTTCTGACACGGCTCCCGGGAGTAAATGCGCGGACATTATACTCTTTCATCACAGCAACATCTTCATTACAAATCAAACAGACACACTCTCTGTTGATTTCTTTGAAGAAATACTCATTTTCCCAACGTGTGTGAAATATTCTACACTCACTTGCTATTTTGCGTTTCTTCGGTGCAGCCATTTCTGGGGACTCGCGGTAAAAGTTTTTCTTCGCTTGATTTCATTTGTGTGACGGGCTCCATCTAGTGTTGAAACTGAGAAGTGCAACAGAGTTGAGCTCAAGCTTCTTGTGCGGGCCATATTCAATTACCGTAATTTTCGGACTATAAGTCGCACCGGAGTATAAGTCGCACCAGCCATAAAATGCCCAAAAATGTGAAAAAAAACATATATAAGTCGCTCCGGAGTATAAGTCGCATTTTGGGGGGCAATTTATTCGACAAAATCCAACACCAAGAACAGACATGAACGAGCAACAACAGGCTAAACGATACGGTATGCTGACGTGACAAACACAAACGAGGAGCTGAGAACGGGCCTGATGTAACATTCAGTTATTTTAAAAAAACTATTACATAAATAACACGTTTATCAAACCATTTGTGTCACTCCAAATCATTAAATCCATCGATCAAATTTCTCGTCCTTTATGTCATCCTGGTGACAGAGGACATGTCCAGAGGATATGGCGCTTTAAAGTGTTAATTACTTTATTTGATTTTTTCTCTCTATTTTTCATGTTTTGAATATGTTCAAGATAAAGATATCAAAGCATGTGAAGTGATCAACTATACTAAAAATAACATGTGAAGTGGTCAACTATACTTGTAAGTGATGTGTTAATGATCAAGTAAAAATTTGTGGAAAAAAAACATATATAAGTCGCTCCTGAGTATAAGTCGCCCCCCCACCCAAACTATGAAAAAAAACGCGACTTATAGTCCGAAAATTACGGTATGTTTTCAGAATTTGCTGCGGGCCAATAAAAACTGGACCGCAGTTGGCCCGCGGGCCGTAGTTTGGACACCCCTGGGCTAAACGATACGGTATGCTAACGTGACAAACACAAACGAGGAGCTGAGAACGGGCCTGACGTAACATTCAGTTATTTAAAAAAAACTATTACATAAATAACACGTTTATAAAACCATCTGTGTCACTCCAATTCATTAAATCCATCAATCGTCCTTTGTGAACAATGCCGTGTGCCGCGCCGCAGTTCAAATTATTCCACAGGCCCATACAACGATATAAGATAAGATAAGATAAGATAATCCTTTATTATTCCCTCAATGGGGAAACTCCTATGTTAGCAGCAGTACACAACATATACACACACACACACGCATGCGGGGAAGGGGGTAAAAGATTTAAAAAAGTAGAAGGTATATATAATTAAAAAATATGGACAGTATATACAAAATACACAATACACAATATACAGTGGAGATAAAAAAAATATTAGATAAAAAAATAGTGCAAGGGAAGAAAAAAAAAATAGTGCAAAAAAAGCAGGTAAAAGAGTGTGAGGTAGACAGATATTGCACATTGTGTGATTGCACATATGGTTATTGCACGTTATTGCATGTTATTTTGTCCGTTAGCTACAGTGATCGGCCTGGTTGTGCAGCCTGATGGCAGCAGGGAGGAAGGACCTGCGATGCCTCTCGGTGGTGCATCGTGGGTGACGAAGCCGGTCACTGATGGAGCTCTCCAGGGCTCTGACAGTCTCATGAAGGGGGTGGAAGACATTGTCCATGATGGAGGACAGCTTAGCCACCATTCTCCTCTCCCCCACCACCTCCACCCTGTCCAGACTGCAGCCCAGGACAGAGCCGGCTTTCTTCACCACCTTGTCCAGCCTCTTCCTCTCCGCTGCAGTGATGCCGCTGCTCCAGCAGACCACCCCATAAAAAATGGCGGACGCCACCACAGAGTCGTAGAAGGTCCTCAGGAGGCCGTCCCTCACTCCGAAGGACCTCAGTCTGCGCAGCAGGTGGAGTCTGCTTTGGCCCTTCTTGTATAGGGCCTGAGTGTTAACAGTCCAGTCCAGTTTATTGTTCAGGTGAACACCCAGGAACTTGTAAGAGTCCACAATCTCTATGTCCGTTCCCTGGATGTTCACCGGCGAGGGGGGGACTTTGCGCCGGCGGAAGTCCACCACCAGCTCCTTTGTTTTCCCAGAGTTAATCTGGAGGCGGTTCCGCCGGCACCAGTCCACGAATCTGTGATTCAGTTCTCGGTACTCCGTCTCGTCTCCGTTGTTAATGAGACCGACGATGGCGGAGTCGTCCGAGAACTTCTGGAGGTGGCAGGTTGATGTGTGGTGGGTGAAGTCAGCTGTGTAGATGGTGAAGAGGAGGGGGGCCAGGACGGTCCCCTGTGGAGCTCCTGTGCTGCAGACCACCGTGTCAGACACACGGCCTCCTGTCCTCACAAACTGCGGTCTGTTTGTGAGGAAGTCCAGGACCCATGATGTCAGCTGCTGGCAGGCTCCAGCATGGTGCAGTTTGTTCCCCAGCAGTTCTGGCTGGATGGTGTTGAAGGCACTGGAGAAATCATAAAACATGATCCTCACAGTGCTTCCAGCCCGCTCCAGGTGAGCCAGGGACCTCTGCATGAGGAAGATGACGGCGTCCTCAACCCCGATGCTCGGCCGGTAGGCGAACTGCAGGGGGTCGGCGGAGGAGCTCACCAGGGGGCGCAGGTGGTGGAGGACCAGCCTCTCCAGGGTCTTCGCCAGGTGGGATGTCAGGGCCACCGGCCGGTAGTGGTTGAAGTCACTGGGGCGAGATGACTTGGGCACTGGTACCACGCAGGACGTCTTCCACAGCTGTGGTACCCTGTGCAGCCTCAGGCTCATGTTGAATATGTGCTCCACGATCCTGCACAGTTGCCCGGAGCAGGATCTGAGCAGCCTGGAGGTGATGCCATCTGGACCCGTCGCCTTCTTCACCTTGAGCCTGGCCAGTCCTCTCTCCACCTGGGCTGTGGAGAGCACCATGCTGGGTGGGGGGGGGTGGTGGGGGGGTGGGGTAGGTTGCAGGGGGGATGGTTGGTGGGTTCGGTGGAGTTGAGAATGGGCTGGGGGGTCTTGGAGGGGGTGTAGCAGGGGGCGGGGTTGAGGTGAGAGTCCTCGGAGCAGAAGAGGCTCCAGTCGGGGGAAGTTGCAGCAGGGCTGGGTGGGTGGGGTGAGGAGTGGATGGTTGTTCAAACCGGTTGAAGAACCGGTTCAGGTCATTCACCCACTCCTGATCCCTGTCCAGCGCAGGTCTGGAGTTGCTACGTCCTGAGATGGTGTTCAGGCTCCTCCAGACCCCGCTGACGTCGTCCCGCTGCAGTTGGTCTTCCATCCTCCTCCTGTAGTTGCTCTTCCCCTCCCTGATCTTCTTCCTCAAGTCCCTCTGCACCGTTTTCAGCAGGTCCCTGTCTCCCGATTTAAAGACCCTCCTTTTGTCCCTGAGCAGGTCTTTGATCTCAGGGGTGATCCAAGGTTTGCTGTTTGCAAAAACTCTGACTGTTTTGGTGGGTATGGTGGAGTCTACACAAAAGTTAATGTAGTCCGTGACACAGCTGGTGAGACCGTCGATGTCGTCCCCGTAGTCCTCACAGAACACGTCCCACACCGTGGTCTCAAAACAGTCCTGAAGAGTCTCCAGAGATTCTTCAGACCAGATCTGTCTGGTGTGGGTGACTGCTGGTTGCCTGTGCACCAGAGGCTGATACAGGGGGAGAAGGTGGATCAGATCGTGATCAGATCTTCCAAGGGGGGGGAGGGGGGATGATGTATATGCCTCCTTAAGGTTGGCATAAAAAAGGTCCAGTGTTTTATTTCCTCTGGTACTGCAGGTGACATATTGGCTGAAAGTTGGAAGCGTGGATGAAGGAGAGGCATGATTGAAGTCCCCGGTAATAAGGAGGAGGGCATGTGGATGCTGTGTTTGCAGCCTGCTTACACTGCTGTGCAGGACATCGCGGGCTGCGTCGGCATTAGCATTTGGGGGGACATACGCAGTTATCGCGATAACGTGCGAGAGTTCCCACGGCAGGTAGTGTGGCCTCAAGCTAACGGCTAGCAGATCAATGTCCGCGCTGCAGAGTTGCTCCTTGATAGTGATGTGCCCAGGGTTACACCATCTATCGTTCACAAACACAGCAAGCCCCCCTCCTTTCCTCTTACTGCTCTCTCGTGTCCTGTCTGCCCTTATCAGGTTGAATCCGTCCAGAGCGACGGCAGAGTCCGGTGTTTGCTCCGTTAGCCAGGTTTCCGTGAATAGCAGCATGCTACATTCCCTGTATTCCCGTTGGTGCCGTGCCAGCGCCGTTAGCTCATCCATCTTATTACAGATGGATCTCACATTCCCGGTGATGATGGTGGGGAGTGTGGGCTTGAAGCGGCGTTTCTTTTTCCGGCACATAACACCCGAGCGTTGTCCTCTTTTCCTCCTCTTCAGCTCTGGGGGAACATCGGGCTTGTAGCCGGTTAGCTTCCCTTGGCTACAGAGGGCTAACAGCTGACCACGGGTGTAAACAATGGACAAACAATATATAAACTATATTTTAAATAACTATCACATAAACAACAATATTATCAAACCATTTGTGTCACTCCAAATCATTAAATCCATCCATCAAATTTCTCGTCCTTCATGTCATCCTGGTGACAGAGGACATGTCCAGAGGATATGGCGCTTTAAAGTGTTAATTACTTTATTTGATTTTTTCCTCTCTATTTTTCATGTTTTGAATATGTTCAAGATAAAGATATCAAAGCATGTGAAGTGATCAACTATACTAAAAATAACATGTGAAGTGGTCAACTATACTTGTAAGTAAGTGATGTGTTAATGATCAAGTAAAAATTTGTGAAAAAAAACATATGTCGCTCCTGAGTATAAGTCGCCCCCCCACCCAAACTATGAAAAAAACCGCGACTTATAGTCCGAAAGAGAGAGAGAGAGAGGTGCGTTTTCTTCCGTTCACTCATCTTGGCGCATTCCTGCTCGTTCCTCCTTTCTAATTACCAGCCCCACCTGGTATCATAAAGTGAGGCTCTACATTTGTACAGCCCCTGCAGACTAAACACATGCCCAGTTTCTCAGAGCGGCTCAATAGAGTATCTCTCTCTCTCTCTCTCTCTCTCTCTCTCTCTCTCTCTCTCTCTCTCTCTCTCTCTCTCTCTCTCTCTCTCTCTCTCTCTCTATCTATCTATCTATCTATCTATCTATCTATCTATCTATCTATCTATCTATCTATCTATCTATCTATCTATCTATCTATCCATCCATCCATCCATCCATCCATCCATCTGGAAGAACTAAACACTAGCCAATTGACAATCATTTTTGTTGTTTTGTTTGTTTGACATAGCTTTCTTCCACAGATTTAATGTTTTAAAAGGCACATACTGCTGGTAGAGTCAGCACAATGCTATTGAATGCTTTTATTCAATCTGTAGTTTTCATTTTGATTGTGTACTGTAATCTTCTCTCAGGTAACCAGCTCACCTGTCTCTATGGATATGAATGGCCTGTCAGTACCCACAGAGTTTTTGTCCCGCCACAATTCAGATGGGGTCATCACCTTTGTTGACCCGCGCTGCATCAATGTTATTGGTTATCAGCCTCAGGTAAAATAGTCGGATTATTGAAATTGTATGATGGGAATGTTGTTAATGCAATCCGAACAGTGATTCATATTCCTTTCTTGTTGTTTTAGAATGAAAAATAGACATCTTTTCATTTAAACCACTTTGTCATGTCAACGAAAGAATGGGAACACATTATTGACTGGTCTTTTTTGTTGCCTAGGCGTGTCCTATTGCGTTGATTAATCAAAGTACAATAAATAATGAATGCTGAGTGTGAACCCAAACCCAACCCTTCGCTCAAGAGGTTTGCATGCCCTTTTGCTCTGACATTTCTCCTTGCATGCCTTCCTGTGTGTGCTCTTAGTTTTCTGTAGTGTGCAACAAACTTGTACAGCAAGTGGAAAGGTCAAGTTCTGGTTTAAACTATCTATGAGACTTGTTTTTTCCTATATTCATTTTTACTGTAAGTAAACAGTTGGGATATACCAATTAATCAGCCTAAAGTAGATGTTCCTCATCTTGAACAGCTGATGAGAAAATATTATTATGGGTGCACAAACATTTCCCATAGGAGCACCGAAGGTTGCTCAGTGAGGTCTTCAGTTGGTCCTTGTATCTCTTCTTTGGCCCCCCTGCCAAACGACAACCACCGTGTAGCTGGCCATACAGCACTCTGCGGTGGAGCCTGTCTTGGAGCATTTGAACTACATGGCCAAGCCAGCGAACTGGTTGTGGGTGATTGTGGCCTTTATACTTGTGCAGTTTGTCTTTGCCAGTATCTCAGTGTGAGGCACACGATCCTGCCAGGTAAGCTCGAGGATGCGCTGCAGGCATCTTATGTAGAAGCTTTCCCGGGACTTCATGTGGCGGCTGTATGTGACCCATGCTTCGCAGCTGTCGAGGAGGGTGGTGATGCAGACGGCTTTGTACACAACAACCTTGGTGTGCAGATGCAGATGGTTGTTCTGGAACACCCGGCACCGTAGTGTCCCGAAGGCTGCTGATGTTGCCTGATCCGGTTTTGGATCTCACGTTCAATGTTACAGTCATCGGAAAGGATGCTGCCAAGTTATTTGAAGGAGGGGGTTATTGTCAGCGGCTTGTGGTCGATAGTGAAGATGGGTGGGGTAGATGGAGTGCTGGAGCTTCACTGGCAGACCACTTCTGTCTTGCTGATGTTGACGGACAGCCCCATCCTACTGTAGCCCCGAACAGCCACAGCAAGGATGGACTGGAGGTCCTCTGGAGAGTGTGCCACAATAACGCGGTCATCAGCGTACTGCAACTCAAGTACCTGCTCTCTGGACAGCTTGGTGGTAGCCTGAAGCCTCCTGATGTTAAAAAGGTTTCCATCCAGCCTGAAGTCCACTGCAACACCGCTGTTCTCCTCTAGCTCCTTATGGAGAAGGTGGGTGACACAGAGGAGGAAGTCGTTAAACAGAACGGGAGCTAGTATGCATTCCTGTTGCACCCCTGTGCATACCGGGAAAGGCACAGACTTCCATCGATCACTCGGGCCATCATCCCATCATGGAACTGACGGAGGATTTGTTTGGCTGGACAAATGCACCCTGGGTAAGCTGCAGGGCACAAATGGAAATAAATGTAGCTGTAGAATGGGCTCAGAAAAGCAAACTACAGTAAGACTGAAGCTGTCCTGTTCACAAACAAGTGGACGCCCATTCTGGGTGCCCTGTGGAAAACCGGAGATCGGCTTGAACCTCCCACTGAAGCAAAAGTCTCGACAATGTTCTTGATATTGACAGCAAGTTGTTGTGGAAAACAGGGCTGTGGACTCGGTTCGGACTCGGGGATTCGGTCATTTTTGCCGGACTCGGACTCGGTGCTGATTTTGACCGAGTCCACCGAGTCCGACAATAAAAAAAAGAGGCAAGACGCAGCCAGAGAGTGTCAGGTTACAGTCAGCGCGGTAGGAGTTGGAAGAAGCAGTAAAAACTCCACCAAACTCGTCGTAATGACCCGTGATATATGTTATATCCTTACTATTTTCCAGGTTCTTAAATAGCAAGAATAGGTCGGACAACGACGTGAATGATAACTGCTTTATTCCTTACTCACAGTGCGTTCACAGGGCGTACCAGAACAACACAGAATGCCCATCCCACTTCCGGGGTTTTTCTACTACGGAATTTGAGTTAGCCCAAAATACACAACATCTCTTCCCCTCTTACAATGAACTTGCTATATGCATGAACAACATAGTCTTATGCACCTATAACTTGACATCTTCAAGATCTATCAATAATTACCATTAAACAATTATCATATATGGTCCAGACAATTATGACAATAATATTCCCATGAAACCTTAACTTTGGGTGAGGGTGGACTACCTCGAATTATACCGAATTATAGCGAAAAACCGATGTCGTACGGCGTCAACACTATGTTGTTTTCAATAAAAACATGAAGAACTCACGTTTGCGTCAGTCAATTTTAATTTTTATAAAGGATTATTCTCATTTGATGTCTTTAAATTCATCCGCGTTCTGCCATTGAAGCGGGGTGCATTCAAAGACTAGTCGTACAGACGGAAACGTTTTGTGATCAAATCTTTCATAACGAGAATGATTTGAGTGAATTGATTTGAATGAATAATTGAGAAGAAATTTCAGTTCTGAAGGCCCCTTTTGTCCCAAGCAAAGTGACAGATGGTGGGGAGGGGGGATAAAAATTGTAAAATCAATTCACTCAAATCATTCTCGTTATGAAAGATTTGAGCACAAAACGTGTGTGGCTTTTTCTTAAATGAACACGTTTGACATTGCTATCGTGTCAGCTTTTAATTATATTGCGCTGTCATGTTAAAGCAAATTAATAAATGCAACAATATTAATTTGCTTTGAAAATACCTGAGTAATAAAATAAAATGGATGGATGGATGAATGATGATCACAATTAAGTATAAAGTCTCCTTTGTAATATATACTCCTTGTAGCCTGTACCCAAAAAGAGGAGTTTCTTTGCATCGAGGTTTATGCAAAGAGCTCACGTAATTATATTGTTGCGTTTTGGTGAAGTGAATGAGTGTTCCGTCTGTACGACTGGTCTTTGAATGCACCCCGCTTCAATGGCAGAACGCGGATGAATTTAAAGACATCAAATGAGAATAATCCTTTATAAAAATTAAAATTGACTGACGCAAACGTGAGTTCTTCATGTTTTTATTGAAAACAACATAGTGTTGACGCCGTACGACATGGGTTTTTCGTTTTCCAAATAAGGGGTCGTCACTAATTATTTGTGTTTAGATAAATGTCTGAGCTATAATGGTGTAATTAATGATTAAAACTTGAAAGTATCTGTTTATTGTATTCGTTTATATTTATATGTTTAATAAAGACAAAGCCATCACAAAACTGTTGTAATTATTTAGATTTTGATCTAAATTAGCCTTGAATAAAGACTAAGCAGTCACATGAATTAACAGAAAAAATGGACAGCCGGACTCGGACTCGGACTCATGGTCAAGAGGCCGGACTCGGACTCGGTGCAAAAATCCGACCGAGTCCACAGCACTAGTGGAAAAGTCATATCACACGAATTTCCTCCAAGGCGACTACGACACTAATGCAGTGCAAACAATCTGCAGGTAGAACATGGGGAATAAAAACCCAAATGATAAAATGGGTATACGTGACCATGAGTGCATATCCTGTATCGGTGGTATTGAAAAACTATCTAAAAAAGCTCCAAATTTGCAGTGACTACCTTGTCTAAAGAGCTTCTTGGCTTTTCCATCATACCGATAGGCGAGTTTGGCAGGGCGGAGGCTGTTCATCGGTGCTACCCAATTGATCAGGTGGGACCCAAAACCGTGAGAACCTCTGGAAGAACCATTAGTCATGTGGATGTGTGCAATACTTAGCGCATTTTAGTGTTTTTTCTCCTCAAGCTCTTCTCAAAAAAAGTACAAGCATGTGGCATCCGTTTGGCAAACGTTTGCAACCTTGAGCAAACATAAAGGCAACTTTCTCTGCCTTAAGAAACTGCAATCGTTCACCCTTAGTGGTATAGGGGCTCAGTGGGATGATCGTCACACAAGCCAATAAAAGCACAGCATGCGTTTAGTTAATAAAGTGTATTTTGGGATGATTGAGGTTAGACAGCTGGTATAGGCTCCAGCATGCCCGTGACCCTCGTGAGGATAAGCAATTGAAAAAATGGATGGATGGATGAATGGATGAGGTGTTGCATGATTTGTTGTCTGTCCCACATGATATGCTGAATTCATAACTCTTGAAGAATTGTGTTATTGGACTTCAAATATAACACTCACTAATTTCCTATTTCAAAGGACCTGTTGGGGAAAGACATTCTAGAGTTTTGTCATCCTGAGGACCAGAGTCACCTGAGAGAAAGTTTTCAACAGGTAATTCAATTATTATATACAGTAGAACCTCTAATTCGTTGTTTCGTTTGGTTTCAGGGTTCAAAAGCTTCGAATTTTTGGTTCGAACTCTGATTTGTTTGAACCTGGGGACATTTGAAACGGGGGTTCATCTGTATCTTGTTCACAATTGAGGTTCATGTGTCTTTACAAATTTACAAAAACAAATTACAAAAAAAAACAGATTTTTTTCTGAAATCTGTGATTCATTGTCAGTTTTATTGTATTGCACCGACTCTCCATCATCTCTTAAAAAGTCTGCAAAAAGAAAGAACACCTGAATTCTAAGGCCTAATTCACACCGGGTGCGGAACGGCTGCGGTGCGGTCTTCTGCTGAACGCCGCAAGGAATAGAAAGCATTCGAGTCGACAAGTTAATTCACATTGGCTGCGTCGTTCACTAGCCTTCCGCAAGCCTTCTATTTCTTTCGGATGCTGCATGCGTATTTTCATGAAGCTGAAGAAATTACATGGCTCAGACAGGAAATCGGGCATCAGCGAACAAGGTGGATCCGATATATTTCAAAATAAAACTGTTCAGCAAACTCGATTTTGATTCATGAACACATTACAAATCTACAACTTAAGACCTTCCATTTCAGTTAACTACATAGCTCAGCATGAATCGGACATTTAAAAGGCAAAAAAACAACTAGAAATAAATTAAACATGACAAAATAAGACTATACAGTGGTCCCTCTACTTATGAATGCCTATACTTACAAACTTTTCGAGGTACAAACCGGAGCCTCGCCATTTTTTTTGCGTTCTTTTTTTTTTTTTTTTACCTCCAAACCAATTTTCGACTTCCGAACTAAAGCACCAGCTACCCCACCTTCCCCCGCCTTCTCTAATTTGCTCTTCCATTCCCTGTTCGTCTCTGCTCGTTAGCAGTGTAAAAACAAATATAGTGTAGTTGAGTACCGTAATTTTCGGACTAAAAGTCGGAATATAGGTCGCTTTAGCCATAAAATGCACAATAATGTGAAAAAAAACATATATAAGTCGCTCCGGAGCATAAGTCGTATTTTGGGGGGAAATTTATTCACCAAAATCCAACACCAAGAACAGACATGAACGAGCAACAACAGGCTAAACAACAGGTATGCTAACGTGACACAAACACGAACGAAGAGCTGAGAACGGGCCTGACGTAACATTCAGAGTTATTAAAAAAAACTATGACATAAATAACACGTTTATAAAACCATCTGTGTCACTCCAATTCATTAAATCCATCGATCGCCCTTTGTCAACAATGGGTGCGCGCCGCTGACGGCGCTTGCACTTCAAAATATTCCACAGGCCCATATAACGATATATAAATTAGATATCAAATAACTATTATATAAGCAATAATATTATCAAACCACCTGTCCACTGTAAATTATTAAATCCATCGATCAAATTCCTCGTCCTTTGTCAACAACGCCGCGCGTGCGCCCTGACGTCAGCCTCGTCGTTATTCCACAGATCTAGTATATACTAACTATATTGTAGCGTTAACAAAGTACAAGGAAAGATGTGGGTTTGGTAAACGGCTCTTTATTTAACAAAACAAACTTCCAGGCGTGTGGCGGCGTGGACTTCCAGCCACGGAGGTGGAAGAGAGATCCATAGAATAGGACCGGGCGTGCGTAAAAGCTATGACCGAGCCCCATCCACCGTCCCCAGACAGCCACCCGGCCGAGCGCCGGCGCCCGACTTCTATCCACGGAGGTGAAAGAGAGCTCCGTAGAGTAGGACCGGGCGTGCGTAAAAGCCATAATAGTTTTTCAAACCTTCTGTGTCACTCCAAATCCTTAAATCCTTCAAACTCTTCTTCCTCCGTGTCACTTAGAAACATAGCCGCTAATGATGCCGGTAGTACAGGGGTGGGCAAACTTTTTGACTCGCGGGCCGAACTGGGTTCTAAATTTGGACCGGAGGGCCGAACCAGGAGCAGATGGACGTAGTGTTTGTGTGAAGTAATATAAGCGACCTGTAAAGGTCATTGCATAAAAGATTTTGGCCTTTAGTAGGTAGTAAAGCATGGATATTCCAAACAAGTTTTTTGAAAACAAATGCATTTATTAACAGCATTAAAAAAAAAAAATCACTAAAAAACTGCTATCAGTGATTCTCATAAAATACGACACTATTATTATGAATAACAGTCTCCATCACTTCAGTGCCTGCAGGTCAGATTAATGAAAAATGTTTATCTTATGAGATCACATCAAACAGCAAACATTCTGACCAAATATATCATCTTGAAGAATCGGTGAAAGCATACATCCAAATAAAGTAATCAAAACGGCAACACGGTGAGGGGTATCTGAACATCAGAGCAGAGTTTTAACTCACAAACACCTGGTAACAGAGGTGAGGAAACGGGAAACACTTCCTTAAAGCAAGCCTTAAGAACTTTACAGGTTAAGATTAGTCGCAAACAGTTGGTGCATCAATGTCCTTGAGCATCCTGCATTGTTTGAAAATGAGAATGGTCGCTAGTTTCAATCCCTGCTATGTGTACAAATCATATTCAAAATGCATTTTTTTACAACAAACTTGAGAGCCTCCCCTTCATTTTCAGTGGGAACAGTGTTGTTGGTCTCCCTTTTTTGCTAGTGCATCATAGTCTGGAGTAAAATTTGTTGTGGCAATTCTTAGGAGAGATCCGTTTACCTCGATCTGTGACGGGTTGATGTGGCTGAACGTCACGTCGCGTACGTCGAGTCAAATTGGCCACTCTTTTAACATTCGGCACTCACTTCTTTTCTTCGGGCCACTCATTTTAATGGAAGGATTCCAGGGGAAGGTTTGTGGGTGGCTTTAGCGTAAAACTGTATCTGAAAGCTCAGCGAGCGAATTACAAGAATGCTGTCGTCACAGCCCACGCTCTAAATTCGGGACTGATACAAATAGAGCGCGAGTGCGCCATGTCCGTACTACTGAGTACGTACGTACACGCACTTGTGAGTGTGCACCGAGCTTTCTGACACGGCTTCCGGTAGTAAATGCGCAGGCGAGCGGTTCCCCATCTACTGGGGAAACGCAGTCATTGCAGGCAAAATGACAAAAAAAAAAGTTTAATAATACAATTAATTCAGGGTTGGCGGGCCGGATTAAACGGTCCCGTGGGCCGGATGTGGCCCGCGGGCCGTAGTTTGCCCACCCCTGCGGTAGTACGTAGGGCCCTTCGTCATCCCGTGATCAATCTTTGTCCTTTTTGTAAACAAGCGCCACGCCGCGTCGCGCTGCTGACGTCACTTGAAATTCAAATTACAGTAATCCCTTGCTACATCGCGGTTCGTTTATCGCGGTTTCACTTTTTTTTTTTTTTTTAAAGTTTTGAAAAAAACCATAAATCGCTCCTTATTATAAGTCGCCCCCCCACCCAAACTATGAAAAAAAAAAACGACTTATAGTCCGAAAATTACGGTATGTCTCCTAAGACTGTTGATTTGAAACTCGAAGTCATAAAGGAGCATGGCGAAGGCATGCGTATCTTCGCGCTCATGACCGAGTTTAGCCGGTATTGTGCCAAAAAAGGTATCCCATGCTGCAGGAGCGTGCATGCATTGAGTGAAAGGCCTTTGCCGTGCGGCAGACAGTACCAGCTTGTTTTCAATAAAAACATGAAAACGTCAATTTCCATCTTTAGAAGCTCGGTTCCTTTTCTTTTATTTTCTTTTTTTAAGTTCTAGCTCACGTGCCCGAGGTGCGTTCAATGACCACTCACACAGTCGGTAAAACGTAATTGCACCAAAAAGTAATGCAGAGTACGTGAGCACATTGCAAGGAGTAGTACGTGGAAGCAAACAATATTTTATTACTCTGACTTTTTGTGTGTCTTCTCTGGGATAGTTTTAGCAAATTTAGAAAATTATAAGTTTCCCCCCTCCCCAGGCAAAGTTAGGAGGTCAAGAATAAAGTGACGTTTATTTTTTGTCATAAAGGTTTGAAAAAGCAAGAGGGTGCGGGTTCGATTCCGCCTCCAGCCCTGCCTGTGTGGCGTTTGCATGTTCTCCCCGTGCCCGCGTGGGTTTTCTCCGGGCACTCCGGTTTCCTCCCACATTCCAAAAACATGCTTGGTAGGCCGATTAAGCACTCCAAATTGCCCCAGGTGTGAGTGCGAGTGCAGATGGTTGTTCGTCTCTGTGTGCCCTGCAATCGGCTGGCAACCGGTTCAGGGTGTCCCCCGCCTACTGCCCGATGACTGCTGGGATGGGCTCCAGCATGCCCGCGACCCCCGTAGGGACAAGCGGTATAGAAAATGGATGGATGGATGAAAATTAGAGATGTTTACCAGTACCTAGATATTCTGCATTAAAAAGAAAAAAAGGTAGACTTTCCTTCCAATATGATATTTACTGTCAAGTATTACACATTTATTTAAAATTACTCGCATGTGCACCATGGGCAAAACTGTCCAACCCAGCAGCAGCAAGTGTTCATGCAATTGTCCAAGCTATCAATTATTGCAGCAATTTTAAATGGCGTTTGAATTGCTGTTGCATTGCCTAGCTTCAGATCAATTCACTTATATCACATACAGTATACAAAAAGTATGTTTATTCAGGCTACTTGTGTTTTGCTGGTACTGCTGTAGAGCATTACAAAACTAGCAATTTATACAAACATATTTCTCCAAAACATTTTATGTGAATTATCTTGTGCAACACATGCCATTAGTTACGTGCTTGCTGTCCAAGGACCATGCTTCAGAGATGCTTTCTCAAAACCTCCATCCAGCCCCTTGATCCCTCACTAAGGAAATGGCCTTACACCTTAAGGTCTGTCCCTCACATCCCAGTGTTGCTCCGCGGTCCTGGTACAGTGCATATAGCCAACCATTTGTCATTAACAATTTAATTAACCCTAACTACTGTCATGTTCCATCAGAGGCCAGTCAATCTACAAAGTATCAAAATGACAGGATATGGATGTTTAAAATAGATAAAAACACAATTTTCCAGCAGTTAAAATGCAGCTTTCTATGTTGCTTTTTATCAGTTTTGAATACCATTTGGTAGCCAGAAAATTACCGTTTCAATAATATACCACACAACCCCGAGATCTGCAAGTGGCTTATTGTCTACCTTGTTCCAATGCCTCTAGTGTTAAGTAGCCATTTTAAATTGTTGACGGCGCTCCATCCAGTGGACAAAATTAGCACACATAGTTAACGTGACTCAATAATTACAGTTAATGTGTTCAATTCCCACGGAAATGATTAGTTTGCTTGACAGCCTAATTCTGGCCCACAGGCCATTTTTTGCAATAGAGTCCAAGCAAAAGAGAAAGACAACTCCTCATATGGACAGCACACTACACACTGCAGGCCACAGGTGGGTCACTTGAGTGACACAACTTGGCTCTTATGTGTTCATGAAATTATGCCGAAATTCTTGAGGCGCTATTTAAAATAAGACATTGACCGTGTTGTCCGTTTCCTGCTTAAATCCTGTATGTAATAGCTTTAGCCTAAAATGGTTTTCAACCAAATTTGAAGGAATGTTTGTATTCAGGCAGGAGAAACACAAGCAGATATTTCTATTTGTCTGGAATGGTCCACAACCTTTTGTGCAACGGTGTATAATGGGACGCAACTATCAGGAATTAAAACTATTAAATATTGTCTCTCTGCAGGTAGTGAAGCTAAAGGGTCAGGTACTATCTGTGATGTACCGTTTCCGCATGAAAAACAGAGAGTGGATGTTGATCCGAACCAGCAGCTTCACCTTCCAAAACCCCTACTCTGATGAGATTGAATACATCATCTGTACCAATACCAATGTTAAGTAAGTTACTCATACACACACTATCAAGTGTTATATAAAACAATGCTGTTTTAAATCTGCTGTGCAACTCTAACTTGTCGGTAAATGGGTCAATCACAGTTTTCTGCAATAATGATATTTTAAGATTATTTTACCCTGTCGTCTGAGGCTGCTCCTCTAATCAAATCTTGATCACAATCACGATTTTGGCTCCAGACGATCTCAAAAGTCATAATCAAGGACAAATGATTATTTGGTGTTTATTTACACATTTACAGATTTTCGAATTCGGTCCACACAAAAGGCACACTTTATTAAAAGGCACACCTTCGATTTCTGAGAAAATTAAAGGCTTTTAAGTGTGCCTTATGGTGCGGAAAATACGGTAGTGCAATTCAAAAAGTAAAACTGTACAGTAGAATTTGCAAAGGTTTCAATGACGCAACGGGACTCATGTTTACTTCTTCAAAAGGCTTCTTCGGTTCTAAATCGTAAGTGTGGCATCTCTCCATTTATGTCTCTGGAGGGTTATGTACCCTTGGGGTGGTCACTAAAGAAAGACAAAAAAATACACAGCCATATATAGTACACAGTAGAACTTCAATTCACAATTCAAACGTACCGAATTGAAAATGAAATAGCAGGGTTGGTGCTGGCGACCATTTCAGGGTGTACCCACCTACTGCCCAAAGACTGCTGGGATAGACTCCAGCATGCCCGTGACCCTTGTTTTTGGCTGTAAAAAACAACAACATCAAAAACAGGTGCTGGGCTGGAAATAGTTTGTTGGATACCCCCACCTGCCATCCAGCATATTCTGAGAGCATCAGGAACCATCACTCACTTAACCAGAAAAGGAAATACGTACTTGTGTTTTTGCATCAGTAGAGAAAAGTGCTTAGCTTGGCTGTGGACTTATAGACTTATAAAGTACACCTTCACATATACAGTATATTCAAATGACCAAGTTTCATACTTTGTTTTGTTTTAAAGAATTTATTCGAACCCAACAACCAAAGCTGGATAAATGAACAGATGAACAGAGCAAGTAAATGTTGCTATTAATAGGTAGTGATGTTGACTCCACTTGAAACCATGAATGAACTTTTTGGTTGGACAAGGTCACTTTGGCTTCCCATTTGACACATTGTTGCAGATATAATCGTTCAGGAATGCCAGAAACAATCCATTTGGACCGAACATTTTAGGTCATGGTCGCTCTGGCTCGCTGACCATGTTTAGGCTTGTATTCAAGAAGCCATACTATTAAATGTATTTTTGTCTTATATAAGGTGGCCCTGAAAACTGCCAACATAAATGAAGCATGAGACATCTTCAGTTGCAGAACATGAACAGAATTGTGAAGCAAGCAGAAAACACTACACAAAGTCAAATTCTTTAAAACAAACTTAAGAAACTAGCACAGTTGCCTCTGGAGAACAATGTGTTAACAGTTTTGCAGCATGTTTTCATAATGAGGCATGTGGTCTATTTTTATTCTTGCAGTTTTTTCTATTTGTAACACATGGTTTCAAAATTGTTTTGCTTTTTCTATTTGGAACACATGGTGTCAACATGTTGCCTACTACTGCATCTGTGATCCAACTGCAAGGTGGTCTCTTGTTAGTTATTTATATCAACTTTACACAAACTAATATGCTAGAATATATGAATATGCTTAATATTCTATTTATTCTGATTATATAAACATCCCATATATATATGTATATATATATACCGTAATTTTCGGACTATAAGTCGCTCCGGAGTACAAGTCGCATCAGCCATAAAATGCCCAAAAATGTGAAAAAAAACATATATGTCACTCCGGAGTATAAGTCGCATTTTGGGGGGCAATTTATTCGACAAAATCCAACACCAAGAACAGTCATGAACGAGCAACAACAGGCTAAACGATAGGTATGCTAACGTGACATAAACACAAACGAAGAGCTGAGGACGGCCCTGACGTAAAATTCTGAGTTATTCAAAAAACGATTACATAAATAACACGTTAATAAAACCATCTGTGTCACTCCAATTCATTAAATCCATCGATCGTCCTTTGTCAACAATGCGTGCGCGCCGCTGACTGCGCTTGCACTTCAAAATATTCCACAGGCCATATAACGATATATAAATTATATATCAAATAACTATTATATAAGCAATAATGTTATCAAACCATCTGTCACTCCAAATCATTAAATCCATCGATCGTCCTTTGTCAACAATGGGTGCGCGCAGCTGACGGCGCTTGCACTTCAAAATATTCCACAGGCCCATATAACGATATATAAATTAGATATCAAATAACTATTATATAAGCAATAGTATTATCAAGCCATCTGTGCACTCTAAATCATTAAATCCATCGATCAAATTCCTCGTCCTTCGTCAACAACGCCGCGCGTGCGCCCTGACGTCAGCCTCGTCGTTATTCCACAGATCTACTATATAACTATATTGTAGTGTTAACAAAGTTCAAGGAAAGACGTGGGTTTGGTAAACGGCTCTTTATTTAACAAAACAAACTTCCAGGCGTGTGGCGGCGTGAACTTCCAGCCACGGAAGTGGAAGAGAGCTCCATAGAATAGGACCGGGCGTGCGTAAAAGCCATGACCGAGACCCATCCACCGTCAGTTCATTTTTAATGTTCTGGGAGAAGTATATTACCATATTTTCCGGACTATAAGGCGCACCTTAAAACATAAAATTTACTCAAAAGCCGACAGTGCGCCTTATAGTCCGGTGCGCCTTATATATGGACCAAATTCTTAAATTTAAACTGGCCCGAAGCATTGTGTCATGAAATCAGTCATAAGTGGCCCGCTGAAGATTATGAATCATGAATCAAAAAGACTATGGATCATTATTTTGTGATTATAAAGTAATTTGTTGCGTCTGAAGTTAAAATAAAAAAGATAAAATGGAGAATGGTTTGATTTGGATTAAAAATCTGACATGATGCATTAATGGTGCGCCTTATCGTCCGGTGCGCCTTATATAAGGACAAAGTTTTAAAATGGGCCAGTCATTGATGGTGCACCTTATAGTCCGGTGCGCCTTATAGTCCGGAAAATATGGTATATGTAAATAGACAAGTTTAATATGAGCAGTGTGATGAGTATTGTTATAAATTACTTTTTTAATGTATAGTAATCCCTCATTTTTCTCTGGGGTAACATTCCGAAAAGAACCCGTGATAGGTGAAATCCGTGAAGTAGAAACCTTTATTTTTTTACCATTATTATACAGGTATAACATTGAAACCAAAGGACAAAACTTTTTTTCAGGCCCAAGCATTTGTTTAACAAAGAGAAGTAAACACTTTCTTTCAGATAACAGTAAAATAATAATTTTAATCATCAGTACGTACTATATAGTGCGCCTCTGCGGCCTGACTCCGCTCTGTAGTGTCTTTTTCATATGAAGCCATAACACAATGCACTGTGAATAAAATCTGTGAAGCAGTGAGGCCGTGAAAGGTGAACCGTGATATAGCAAGGGATGACTGTATATACTGTGCTTTTCTCATGATAATTTATTTTATTTACAGTAGTGAAAAGTTAATATTTTGTAATGAATTTGAGAATATGATGAATTATTATGCAAATTTAATTATTTTAAAATCAATTCTTTAAAAAAGTACTATGTGCTGCCATATTTATTGAACACGTCATCAGATAACCCGTGGGGAGATGTCACACGTCTGGGACACGTATACCGTAATTTTCGGACTAAAGGTCGCTCCGGAATATAGGTCGCATTAGCCATAAAATGCACAATAACGTAAGCAATAATATCAAACCATCTGTGCACTCTAAATCATTAAATCCATCGATCAAATTCCTCGTCCTTTGTCAACAACGCCGCGCGTGCGCCCTGACGTCAGCCTCGTCGTTATTCCACAGATCTAGTATATAACTATATTGTAGCGTTAACAAAGTACAAGGAAAGACGTGGGTTTGGTAAACGGCTCTTTATTTAACAAAACAAATTTCCAGGCGTGTGGCGGCGTGGACTTCCAGCCACGGAGGTGGAAGAGAGATCCATAGAATCGGACCAGGTGTGCGTAAAAGCCATGACCGAGCCCCATCCACCGTCCCCGGACAGCCACCCGGCCGAGCGCCGGCCCCCGACTTCTATCCACGGAGGTGAAAGAGAGCTTTGTAGAGTAGGACCGGGCGTGCGTAAAAGCCATGTCCGAGCCCCATCCACCGTCCCTGGACAGCCACCCGGCCGAGCGTCGGCCCCCGACTTCAATCCACGGAGGTGAAAGAGAGCTCCGGAGAGTAGGACCGGGCGTGGGTAAAAGCCATAATAGTTTTTCAAACCTTCTGTGTCACTCCAAATCCTTAAATCCTTCAAACTCTTCGTCCGCCGTGTCACTTAGAAACAAAGCCGCTAATGATGGCGGTAGTACGTGGGGCCCTTCGTCATCTTCGTCATCCCGTGATCAATCGTTGTCCTTTATGTAAACAACCGCCGCGCCACGCCGCGTCGCGCTGCTGACGTCACTTGAAATTCAAATTACAGTAATCCCTTGCTACATCGCGGTTCGTTTATCGCGGTTTCACTTTTTTTTTTTGGGGAAAATCTTTGAAAAAAAACATATACCGTTTTTTTCCGTGTATAATGCGCAAAATTTAACTAATTTATTGTCCTAAAATCTGGGGTGCGCATTATACATGGGTACAAATTTTTTTAAATTTTTTTTTTTTTAAATTTTTTTTTTTTTTTTTTTTTTTCAGAAAATCATGGTACAACAAAACCAACAACAGGACTGACCGACAATAGTGTGTTTGTACTGTGCTCTGGTCATTTCGTCAAAGAAGGGATAATAGTCCTCTTCTCTTCTTGACTGACAATGAATGTGATAGTTTAATACAATCAGCAAATAACAAAATGCGTATTACAGGTAATATTTTATTTCACAACACTTTGCCATGTTCCTTTCGTCTCTGCTGTTCACTTCAAACACGCTCCATACGAACGCAATGCTCTCGTATCAGACGCTTGCTCGATCACCTGCTCGTTTGCTGTCACAATGTACCCTACACAAATCCGAAACATTTGTTGCGGCTCCGAGTCACGACGAGGGGCAAGTTTTGGTTTCCAAGGGTGTTTTTATTCCTCTTCAACGTCTCTCCCATACAGAGCCGCCTTTTTCACATGTCCGCACGTCACTTTCCTCTCTTTTCATCTGATCGCGGTGGTGCCTTTACGGGCAGTCGGAGAAATCAACGCCAACAAAAAAAAATACATCCAGCCTAGTTAAGACCATACCAAAGACTATAAAATGGGACCCATTGCCTCCCTGCGTGTGTGACGATCATTGGGACTTAAAAAATAAAATAAAATAAAAAAAAAATAAAATAAAAAAATAAAAAAATTGGGTGCGTATTATACATGGGTACAGGCTTTTTTCCAGCATCAACATGCCATTTTTAGGGTGCGTATTATACGTGGGGCGCATTATACACGGAAAAAAACGGTAAGTCGCTCCTTATTATAGCCCCCCCACCCAAACTATGAAAAAAACCGCGACTTATAGTCCGAAAATTACGGTATATGTGTGTGTGTATGTATACATATTTACATGGATGGATGGATGGATGGATGGATGGATGGATGTAATACAATGTAATGCCTCCTCGTGGCCACACACTGTAACTGGGTGCCTCGCGGCTTCAGGCCAAATTGCAGGGAGCAACAGTGGGCACTTAGGTGTGACATGCAGGCCCACCGGCGCGTGGATATGCCCTGGCGTCCGCTAACCATTGTCCCAGCTATGGGTTAAATAGCACCCCCGCTGCCTTGTGGGTATTGTCTGGAACGAAAAGGCTAAGGGAGCAAACCCCGACAGAAAACCCGACTTGGACTCCGTTAGGCAGACTCATGCTTTAAAAAAGCACTGTTCTGGCAACTCCTGCAGCCAACCTGCTGCCAAATGTATCGGTTCACCGTTCCTTTGGATGACAACAGGAAGGCCGAGAGGGGAGCCCTGCTGTCACGACTCGTTCCCGGTCGTTTTATTATGTGTATATGTTGCCATAGTTTCAGTTTGCGTCGCTGTGTACTCGCCCCTCCCCTCCTGTCTGTTCACAATCTATGTAATCACCATCACCTACCTCTCGTTACCTGTCTTGTATTTAAGTCCTGTCTGCCCCTCACTCCCCTGTCAGATTATTCTTGTCTCTCATCTGTAGTCTCGTCTGTCCCCTTGTTTCTCGTCGTTTTGTCTCGTCTTTCTGTTCGGTTAGTTTCTCTGCAATTTGGTCTGTCCGTCTGTCGGTTACCCCTGTCACTCTGCCTCCGTTAAGTTATGTTAGTTTGCCAGTTCTGTTGGTTTGTTCCCCTCATCCTCCCTTCCAACTACCTTTTCCCTCAATAAACCCTGGTCCAAGCTGTATTTGGTCGCCCAGCTCCACTCACTCCGTGACACCTGCTGCCTGGGAAACGCAAGGCCTCCATAAAACCTGCCCAGGCTGCTTGTGCACCGGAGAGGAAACTCCAGCTCCACCAACCAGTGGAGACACAACACGGGAGGTTAGCAGTTACCGGTTCGGTTATAAGCCCTTTCTTATTGGTGTAGAGTATGGGCGCCACGGGCTACCTCCGACGGTGAGAGAGATGTTCGATCTCATTGGACAGCTACCGCCCGCCTCAAGCTGGGCAGCCCCCAGCCAATAAGGTGCTTTCCCGCCACAGCCTACCTGCTTCATCGGGTGCATGGAGCTCAGGGATCCTAACAAGTGGGCTGTAAATTCACGCACCAAGCAACACAAAGAAATTACAGAAGATTCCAGCATTACGCCTGGGGTGCTGGAATGTCAGGACTATGACACCCGGGCTCAGTGACAACCTACAAGAGATTAGTGATGTCCATAAAACTGCAGTTATAAACAACGGACTCCCGAAGCGCAGAATTTACATCTCGACCCTCCAGGAAACACAACGCCATAGAACTGGCTCACTCAAGGAAAAGGACTATACCTTTTTCTGGCGAGGGAAGCCCCCTGAGGAAACCAGGGAATACGGAGTAGGGTTCGCTGTCAGGAACACACTCCTGGGAGCAATGGTACCACCCACAGGTGGCTCCGAGAGAATCCTGGCTCTCTGCCTCAATACATCCATGGGACCTGTCCACCGAGTGAGTGTGTACGCTCCAGCACTTAGCTCCCCCCAAGAAATAAAAGACAGGTTTTATGAAGAACTCGAAGCGACTCTAAAAAACATCCCCAGCCGTGAACAGCTCTACCTAGTTGGTGACTTTAATGCAAGAGTCGGAGCCGATCGTGACTCCTGGCCATCCTGCTTGGGACACCATGGCATCGGTAAACTGAACGAAAATGGGCAGCGACTTCTGGAGTTCTGCACATATCACCATCTCTGCATCACCAACACATACTTCCAGATCAAATCCATCCACAAAGTCTCTTAGAGACATCCACGCTCAGGTCACTGGCACCAGTTAGACCTGATCATAGCATGCACGTCTGATCTCAAAGGCATCCTTCAAACACGCAGTCTCCACAGTGCAATTTGCGACACAGACCACTCCCTTGTGCTCTGTAGAGTCAAGCTACAGGCAAAAAATCTACGCAGATCCAAACCAAAGGGAGCCCCCCGCATTGACAGCAGCAAAACAACTGGCCCAACCAAAGCTACAGCCTTCCTCTGTGCCTTAGAGCAGTGGTCCCCAACCACCGGGCCGCGGACCGGTACCGGTCCGTGGGTCACTTGGTACCGGGCCGCCAAGCCGCACAGAAATTTTTTTTTTTTATCGACGATCAATTAATTCAGGTCAAGACACTCGTCCCGGTCACGTGACATGTTTCCCCAGTCGAGCCCGCAAAGCTAATATGTGGCGACAGGCTAACTAACCAGGCAATGAAGCATTCAAAACTGCTTCAACACATGGAGACCAAGCATCCTGCAATAAAAGACAAACCTTAATCACTTCGGGTGTCATTGTCTCCGATTACGTCTAGATGGGACCGGCTCGTTTCTGAGAAACAAACTCAGTGCTCCCACTAATTCAACGTAATGGTGAGTTTTATTTTTGTCATTTGTACTTGTTTTTATGATGTCAGTCGTATCATTTTATTTCATCGTATTTATATATTTATTATAAATGTATTATTTATTTATATAAATGTATTATTTATTTATATAAATGCCGGTCCGCGAAAATATTTCTGACATGTAACCGGTCCGTGGCGCAAAAAAGATTGGGGACCACTGCCTTAGAGGATTCCCTTCCCGACCCACCCCTGCCTATCTCTGCGCAGCAGTACTGGGATAGCTTGAGGGATGCCATACACAGCACGGCCCTGTCAGTCTTAGGCGAAAAGCAGGGAAAGCCAAACGACTGGTTCGATGACAATTTAACAACATTGGCACCAATCAACGAAGAAAAACGCGTCGCCCTCACAAATTATTCTATAAAAGTATTCTCCAAACACCAAAACTCTACAGGCCCTCCGATCTCCTAGGGGGAAACTTCAACAAGCCTCTAGACAGGGGTCTCAAACTCCAGTCCTCGGGGCCGCATTCCTACATGTTTTCCAAGTTTCCCTCGTTAACACACCTGATTCAAATGATCAGTTCATCCTCACGTTCTGCAGGAGCCTGATAGTTGAATCAGGTGTGTTTAACGAGCGGAATTGGAAAACGTAGGAAATGCGGCCCCCGAGGACTGGAGTTTGAGACCCTGCTCTAGACGTTGTGCCAACGACTATTGGCTGCAGCTCTGCAGCAACATTCAATCAACTGCTGACACAGCCAACATCAGACTCATGTTCGACGGCATCAAAAAGGCACTTGGCCCATCACCCCGCACAATTGCCCTGTTGAAATCAGCTTCGGGAGAAACCATCGCTGACCGCTCTAAACAGCTGGACTGGGTGGAACACTACTCAGAGCTCTATGCCAGGGACAACAGTGTCTCTGATGCAGCCCTCAAGCATGTAGGGCATCTACATGTCTACCTGTTATGAAAGAGCTCGACATGGAACCAACGACTGACGAGCTAAACAAAGCAATTAACAGCCTGACCAGCGGAAAAGCTCCAGGCACCGATGGGATGACAGCCAAAGTCCTCAAGTGTAAGAAGCCTGCTCTTCTGCATAGACTACACAGGCTCTTATGCCTGCGCTGGAAAGAAGGCTCTGTCCCACCGGACATGAGAAATGCTAACATCGTCACTTTGTACAAAAACAAGGGAGACAGGAGTGACTGTAACAACTACCGCGGCATCTCCCTACTCAGCATTACCGGTAAGCTCTTTGCTCGAGTTGCACTAAATAGACACCAAGTCCTCGCAGAGAAGCTCTACCCACAGTCACAGGCAGGGTTCAGAGCAGGAAGATCAACTCTGGATATGATCTTCACCCTGAGACAGCTGCAGGAGAAGTGCAGAGAGCAACATAAACCTCTCTACATGGCCTTCGTCGACCTTACCAAGGCTTTCGACCTGGTGAGCAGGAGCGGCCTTTTCCAACTGGTGGAACGGATAGGTTGCCCCCCAAACCTCCTCAGCATCCTCCAGTCCTTCCACACTGACATGAAAGGTACTACTGTTCAGTACGACGGATGCACTTCTGAGCCCTTTAACATCCGCTGTGGTGTCAAACAGGGATGCGTGCTGGCACCCACTCTGTTTGGGATATTCTTCTCTCTCCTCCTGAAGATTCTCCTCGACCAGTAGAGCCAAGGATGTCAGGGCCTCAACCTGACCATCAGCCGAAACAAAACCAAGACAATGGGCCAGGGGACCACTGTCCCACCCTCCATCACCATCAACAACTACACACTGGAAGCTGTAAGCAGTTTTACCTATCTTGGGTTTACCTGCAATTTGTCACTCGATGCTGAGGTCAGCAGCCGGATTGAGAAGGCAGCTTCTACTTTTGGAAAACTGACATCCAGAGTATGGCAGAACAGCAAGCTCACCATCCATACAAAGGTACAAGTGTACAGGGCCTGTGTCGTCAGTACACTCTTGAATGGCAGCGAAGGCTGGACTCTTTACTCACACTAAGAGAGAAGGCTAAACTCTTTCCATCTGCGTTGCCTGAGACGTATACTGGGCATCACGTGGCAGGACAGGATCATAGACAGTGCAGTCCTAGAGAGTGCACAGCTCCCCACTATGCTCTTCCTGCTGAAGCAACGGCATCTCCGTTGGCTGGGCCATGTCTGTCGGTTGGAAGATGGTCGTATGCCAAAGGACATCCTATATGCAGAGCTAAAATCAGGCAAAAGGCAAGTAGGCCGCCCACTGCTCCGCTACAAAGATGTCTGCAAACAAGACCTCAAATCCTTCAACATCAACCCAGCCACCTGGGAAGACGTTGCCCAGGATCGTCACAAATGGCAACAGGCTCTCCGAAACGGGCTGCAGACCCACGAAACCACCCTGGCTCAACACCGAGAAACGAAAAGGAAGTTGAGGAAGCAGCAAGCCACCATGCCCTCACCATCACCAGATCCGGCCCACACCTGTGACATCTGCGGCCGTGTCTGCCTCTCACGGATTGCACTCACCAGCCACAGGAGACGCTATCTGAAGAAGACCTAACCTCCAGACGCAAGAAATCTATGGTCGTTCGAGATTGTGATGCCGAAGAGAGACTATGTAATTAGATTAATGAATACAATGGCAGTTTCCATAATATGAGTGAGGCAGAAATGGTTTTGTCTTTCTTTTTTTTTCTTTTTCATATTTGGTAGTTTCATCATTTTGATGTAGAGCAGGGGTTCTCAACTGGTTTTGTTCAAGGGACCACAATTGTCACCAAGAAGCAACTCGGGACCACTGCTTTAGTGGAATATTATTTTATTTTGTCCTGAAAGATAATAGACTATTTACCGTGTTTTCCCATGCATAATGCGCAAAATTTAACTAATTTATTGTCCTAAAATCTGGGGTGCGCATTATGCATGGTTACAACAATTTTTGAAGAAAATCTCCCTCGAAATAAAACTTGAAATCACACCTTTCTTCTTGTTTGTTGTCAATCGCGCATCGCATTCAGCCATCCTGCCCAACACAGTCAGTAAAATTCATAATTGACGACACATCGTTTGATGCGATGATGCAATCCTTGATGGTGTGTTATTGTCAAATATTGTTTGTTTTTTAATCTCCATCGCAGACCGGATATCATATGGAGGCCGCCATTACAGTATGCGCAGAACGGATGCGCAAGACACGTCAGCTATATAAAGAGCGAGAGTTCAGTTCTCTACCTATTAGTTTCAATTCACAGTTTAATTAGCAGTTTCAATCAGCAAATAACAAAATGCGTATTACAGGTAATATTTTATTTCACAACACTTTGCCTTGTTCCTTTCTTCTCTGCTGTTCACTTCAAACACGCTCCATACGAACACAATGCTCTCGTATCAGACGCTTGCTCGATCACCTGCTCGTTTGCTGTCACAATGTACCCGACACAAATCCGAAACATTTCTTCGCTATCGAGTTTGCTAGCGCATGCGCAGTGATAATGACCGGCAGAATAACATCCGGTTGTTCCCGAAGATGATCTTTTTTCTGAAATAATTTTACGTTTACGGACTTAAGTAAGAGTCAAAATTTGGGTGCGTATTATACATGGGTACAGGCTTTTTTCCAGCATCGACATGCCATTTTTAGGGTGCGTATTATGCACGGGGGCGTATTTTACATGGAAAATTACGGTATTTGCATCTGTATGTCTATTTTGGGAATCTCAAGCGACATTTACTAAAATAATGATGAGTAAATAATTCACAAAATCAGCTGGAAAATAAGTCAAGTCTAAATAATAAATCAATATTAGTTTTAAAAATGTTACAATTATTTTCCATTTCCAATTTTGCGGACCACCTGCAACACCCCATGGACCACTAGAGGGCCGCGGACCACCGGTTCATGATCCCTGATTTAGAGCAATGGCCTGAAGATTTTGGCCATTGCTACTTGGCATTTTATTGATGAGTCTTTGATGCAAGAAGCCGTTAAGACCTGTATTGATACACTGTACAATGCACTGAGATGACAGTTTTTAGGTAACACTGAAATTTGGTTTCATTAAAAATTCCGAAACTGTTGCATCAGTTGAACATAAAGCCAAACATATACCGTTTTTTTCCATGTATAATGCGCAAAATTTAACTAATTTATTGTCCTCAAATCTGGGGTGCGCATTATACATGGGTACAATTTTTATTTATTTATTTTTTTTTTTTTATCCGGATATCATACGGAGGCCGCCATTACAGATGCGCTTTCTTCTCTGCTGTTCACTTCAAACACACTCCATACGAACACAATGCTCTCGTATCAGACGCTTGCTCGATCACCTGCTCGTTTGCTGTCACAATGTACCCTACACAAATCCGAAACATTTCTTCGCTATTGAGTTTGCTAGCGCATGCGCAGTGATACTGACCGGCAGAATAACATCCGGTTGTTCCCAAAGATGATCTTTTTTCTGAAATAGTTTTACGTTTACGGACTTAAGTAGGAGTCAAAATTTGGGTGCGTATTATACATGGGTACAGGCTTTTTTCCAGCATCGACATGCCATTTGTAGGGTGCGTATTATACATGGGGGCGCATTATACATGGAAAAAAACGGTAGCTATAAAAATATATTTTTAAAAAATCCAACATTTGCCTTGCAGATCATCTAGTCATTTCTTATGATATTTGTATGTTTCTTTCCAGGCAACTTCAGCAGCAACAGGCAGAGTTGGAAGTTCACCAGAGGGACGGTCTTACGGCTTACGATCTTTCCCAGGTAAACAAATTATAAATTCATAAATCACCCAAGCTGGTAAGGCAGAGATGGGTTTTTTTTGAGTAAATTTTAATTGCTCAAATACCTTTTAATATGAATCTGATGTGGAGTCTTTGTTACTCAAAGTTGTAATCCTCCTATCATCTCATCCCAACTGCCAGGTTCCTGTAGCCAGTGTGAGCAGTGGAGTGCATGAGGCAGGGAAGAGCATTGACAAGCCAGAAGCTCTTTTTTCCCAGGAGAGAGATTCCCGTTTTGCTGAGATGTACAGCAGCATCTCTGGATGTATGTCATACTCAGACACAGTTAGACCCCCATATGAAATATTGCTTTGCAGTTACTTCTTATATTTTAAAACGGGTAAAGCCCTGAAGGTTACCATTTTGTTTATCCTATTTCATCTTAATTCATCTGAACAAACTTTGTATTTAGCGGATTTAAACTTGCTAATTGCTGCTTACTCAGCTTATGACTCTATCACCCATACAACGCAATATTTTTCTCTGCCATGTTATTAACTTTAATTTTAATCTGGTGTTTCTGTGTATGTGCATAGCGGGTGATAAGAAGATGATGGTTCCCTCCTCTACAGCGGGAGGACAGCAGCTTTACTCTCAGAGTTCTCCGTTCCAGCAGGCCCATGCTGGAAAAGGTTTCAGGTACATGTCATAGTCACTAACTATCTTTTTGTCATTTTCAGTTCTTGTAGCGCGCTGTGTACATGTGTGTGTGTACCTCTCTTTCTAGTTCCTCTGTGATCCATGTCCCAGGTGTTAATGACATCCAGCCGTCAAGTTCATCCAATCAGAATCTAGCTCAGATATCAAGACAGATCAACCCAGGCCAAGTTGCTTGGTCAGGAAACCGACCCCCCTTCTCTGGCCAGGTATTACACATGCACACATGCACACATGCAAACATTGACGTACTTGTCAGCCTCGGGTGTGCTTTCCAGTGCTGCCAAATGGTTTCTCAGCGATTTCCGTAGCATTCCTGTTCCATCTTTGCTGCCAGATGAATTAGCCTTTGTTTGGTGTGCGTGTCAGTGTGTTTACACATGCACACTGGGGTCCATAGCAAACTTTAAATCCCTATAATGCAAGGTAAGGGTTAATGAAACTTTCCAGCAAATGAATCAAGTCACTGCAGTGAGATAATTTAGAGGAAAACAGGGTTTCTGTTCACCACCTCTAAGCAGATGGTAAAATGTGACATCATGTTCAAGTTTACAGCCTGACCAAGTTTTGAGTCCCATTTTGGCCTTTTCACCAAAAGAATGTTCCAAACTCAATATAAATCAGTCTGAGCAGGATGACGGACCCATCTGCGAGGGCAAATAAATTTCACAGATTGTTCTAGTTTCCAGGGTACTTTAGCTAAGTTTATTGGAATGGATGTCGGATGGGCATTGAACGAAATTAATTCAAATCAGAGCTTGCATTGCACTAAAGATAATGGCCCAGATATCCAGATGTCCCATGTTGTTGAACTTGTCTGCAGTCTTGTTATGGGCATTCACACCTAAATTTAAGATTATTTTGCATTACTATGATGCTGACTGACATTGGTGTGAAATAATATAAAAAGTTAACAGTGAACTGTCTGCTGTTTTATGCTAAACAATATCCATACTGGTTGTACACAGCGCTCTACCAAAATGTTTCAGTACGACTAGTAAATTACAAGGTCGCATCGCTTTCAGCATTACGGCAAATGTGGTCAGGGGCATCACCGAAGTAATAGCGGTAAACATTCATAGTATGAGTCTCATACTGTGCTTACTCCTAGTCGAACAACACCACTTGTGTGTATAAAGACGCCAAAATGACACGCATGCCACTATCTGCCAATGGATTGTGGACACCTGGGCTGATATATCGGTTTTCGCGAAGGCAGGAATAATAACTGACTGAACTGCCAGGGAATAGCAGCGACACTAACACGGATAATGACGAGAGGTAGCCGGGCATAATGAATGCCGCACTCACCCAACTGTTCAATTCAGACACGGAAGAGGAAGAATTCGACGGATTCGTGGATGGGGATATGTAAATATTAGGGGTGTAACGATTCATCGATACACATCGATTAATCGATATAATGCTCTACGATTTATTGGCATCGATGCTAAACGTAAACATCGATTTATATCGCCGTGTTTGACCTCGGACATTAGACGCGACTTTATTTGAAATCCAGTTCATTGTCGGCTTGCTTCCCTCTTTCCGGGAGCAGTACGCGTTGTGTTGTGAGCAGAGCAGGCACGTGAAAGGGGAGCGACAACTACGCGGCTCCGGGCGGTGCTATGGCTAGTGTCCCAAGAAGACGAGGAAATTCGCTCCCCTTTGGGCTTCAAGTCATTCGTTTGGAAGCACTTTGGATTCCAAAGAAAAGATGGCTCAACGGACAATAAAATATTGTAAATAAATAGTTCAGTAATGCACTTTAAGTTAATGGGGTATTAAAAAAAAGAAAGAATATTCATTTTACTTTACTTATATGAGAAAAAATATAGGAATTTGATAAAGTTCAGTTTTAAAATAAGCACTTTGTATACTACAATACTCTTGTAATTTCCTAAATAAAGAGTTTGCAGTACCTTGTTGATTTTACGTATGAATTGTTATAAATCAGGATATTGTTCTATATTTTTTATTTAAAAAAAAAAAAAAAAAACGATCGTGGAGCACTATATCGTGATGTATCGTGAATGAATCACAGCAGGCTTTAAGATATCGGCAAATATCGTATCGTGGTTCTTTGTATCGATATGATATCGTATCGTGACAAAACCCGCGATTTACACCCCTAGTAAATATGCACATTAACGTTTGAACGTCGTGTTATTGTGCGATATTGTATTGTATATCGTTTCAACTGTTAAAAAAAAATCAATTCGGACACGGAAGAGGAAGAATTCGACAGATTTGTGGACGGGGATATGTAAATATGTACATTAACATTTAACAATGTCATGTTATTGTGCAATGTTTGTATTGTATATCGTTCAACTGTTCAAAAAAACTTCAATTCGGACACGGAAGAGGAAGAATTTGATGGATTTGTGGATGGGGAGTTGTAAATATGTACATTAACATTTGAACAACGTTGTGTTATTGTGCAATGTTTGTATTGTATATCGTTCAACCGTTCAAAAAAACTTCAATTTGGAGATGGAAGAATTCGACGGATTCGTGGACGGGGATATGTAAATATGCACATTAACGTTTGAACAACGTCGTGTTATTGTGCAAAAGTTTGACTAAATACCTCATTGACTGGTTTGACATTCCCTTTAGCAGAACTCCATCTAGTGGATGCATAACGCAACCCTAGTCAACCCCAGTTAGATGTAGTAGCTTCTATTCTATGCGCCTTTTAATCCGGTGCGCCCTATATATGAAAATATTTCTAAAAAAAAAAATTCAATGAGGATGCGCCTTTTAATCCAGTGCGCCTTATAGTGCAGAAAATACTGTAATTACATACCTTGATTGTCTGGATTCTTAAAAGATGTAAATACGTATATATGTCACTTGCTGTGAATGAGTTTTAAATACCACAACACACGTTTTTTTTTAGCCTGCAGTTGACTATATTACGTATTTCATTGACAGATGAAGGTCAAGCATGGTTTGTTTCCAATGCCTCCTGTGGACACGCACACGGTGTCTTACAGTGCTAACAGGCCTGACTTTGGAGCCGGATTATATGCTATATACTTGTTTTTTTATTCAAATCTCGCAGGTTTGCTCACAATACTTTGCTCTGTGCTGTCAAATTTACATGACGTTTTTTCTGTCGCGTTACATGGTCTTTACATCAAATGTACATTCAGAAAAAAACAACATATATTTCTCTAGCTCTCATATTCATTGTTGTACTGCAAATATCTAACCCGTATCTAAACATTACAGTCCAGTAAAGCCCAGTCCAGTCCTTTTGGTATTGGTACGGGCCACAGCTACCAGACCGATCCGGCCTCCTACAGTCCTCTTTCATCCCCAGCCACATCATCCCCCAGCGGCAATGCCTACTCGGGACTGACAAACCGCAGCACAGGTTTTGGTGAGTTCTTTGCATCCTATTTTTCCATCATTTTGGAAAAGGCTGGATCTGTTGTGGAATCAGAACAATCATATTTTTGACAGTTAGCATTTGTATCAAAAAAGGCTTTCCTACCAAAGCAGTGCACAATCAAGTAGATCAAAAGTATTCCAATATTTCAGTGTTTTGTGTCTTTCCCTTTAGGCCCTAATTTAGAATTCAGCTTCACAAAGGGAATTAGATAATGTCCGAAGGGACTCAGGTTAGTGGTTAAATAGTAAATGGGTCTTCTTAAAAAATTCACGAGCCCTCTTAAATTCCATTGCCGTTCAGTCCAGGATGCAAGGTCATATGTCATATCGGTCAAGGATTGACATGATTTTTCTCATTGGTAATCAATAATTGTCTTTGAATTTACAGTATTTTACTTATTCATGTTACAGAAGATAGCAAATCTTGGACAAAGTACACAGGCAATTGTATGATGTGCGCTCTCGTTATTGGAACTGGTTTTAGAACATCTCTCGAGTTAGTCAACATTGCACAATTTGTACTAATGTATTTTCCATCAGCATGAAAAGAAGTAAGAAGAAGATTGATAGCTAATGTTTTTGATAGACTATATTCAGTGTTCAAGTAGTAGTTCAAAGTTCAGAATGCGCAAACACAAACAATCGGCTGTAGGTGCCAGACTGAGGTAGTAGAAAACAAATGATGTTCAAATGAAGTATTAAATGTGCAAAACATTTGCATTTGCTTTAACTTTTAATTTTTTTGTGAATGTATAATTTCTTAACTTGTTCACCCAAAGAACCAGGAAACGTGTAGAATTTGGGCTTTCAATGTTAAATTACTGAAACAACAAAAAACTAAGAGCAATGTGGTTCAATGCCATTGAAAGCACTACAACTTCTCAAAAAAATCCTGAATGCTCTCATAGGATATGATACATTATCGTTGGCCTATGACAAGAAAATGCGAGTGGGGCTGCTCATAACACAACTGAGTTTACATCGACTGAAGCTTCATCACGCTTTCTTCATTCCTCCAAGCACACGTCACATTTTTATGACGCATGCTCTGTGCGACTGTTTGTGGTTGGGATTGCCAAAAATCTCCCCCATCCTATTTAAGCACGGTGTGTTTAGCAGGGTTTTATTTTGAAGTCTAAGTAGAGAATGCCTGGCAGTCTTGAACGAAAATGCGCTGCCCTTTAAAAATCGTTCATTGGCCCCAGAATGAGCCTGTTCACAAAAACGTTCACAAAATGAAACTGTTCTACGTTCAGTTCACGTTCGTCCAAAATATGAACGAGTTCATGAACTTTCAGGTACAACACTGACTATATTTAAGATTATTTTAAAAAGCAATTGCAAAATTTGTATACACAGTAAGTATACAAACCAGCATCCGTCAATCAATGCCGTTCAATTAGATTTTTGATTTACCACATGAGAAGTTGGAACCTCAAAAACCTTAATGTACTTATGAAAATAACACTTACAAAAATGAGTGAATTAGGGCTCAATGAAAAACAAAGAAGATGAAATGATCAAACTAATCATGTCTGGTTCCGTAAAATGAGTCCAGAATGCATGTTTGCCCAAAGTTGCGTTATAACCCAACCAATAGTTTCACTCACCCAATATTGCCAATTTCCGGGCTACATGATCACTCTGAAAATGGAATGGGAGAACGCTGACAGCCTTGGTGTGCATTCAGTCAGACCTGCTCGTCAAGCAGCTGCTCACGCCTCCTGCTGTTTGTTGTCCACATAGTGAGTGCAATGAAGCTTGCCCAGCGTGGAACAGCTACTTGATGGCCTTTTAATGGACACAAACATTAGCCAAATGGATTATCTCTGCAGTGCCACTTGTATAGACCGTTTGTAAGACAAATTAACCTGCTTAGAGCCATGCCGTTTACATGATCTGCTGCACGTTTTCGTAATAATTTTAATAAAGAGTTTGTCTGAACCTCTGTGCAATTTGTTAATTACTTTCCATCTGTAATTTTAAAACATCTTCTATAAGATATTCCTTCATTTGTCCCACAAGGGGAAATTCCGATTTGTAGCAATATGTAAACCAGATGCACACTCGTTTCATTATGCTGAAAGAGAAAGAATGCCTCGCATGAATGTGTTTGTGTCTTAAGTCATAGTATGCATGCTTGTGTGTGCATTTAAGTCTATACATTTTCGCCTTGTAAAATGTTACAAATAAACAACATCGGAAGGAAATGCAATGTAGCTATGCTCTTGACTTACAATAGTAACTTACAAAATTTCCCCTAAAAGATTTGGCACAAATCAAAATCTGGTTGAAATGGTCACTTGAAACAAAATTGGGCAATAGGTTCCAGACAAATTTTAAGATGTTTGTAATATTACCTATGGAAAATATGATATAAAAACACCTGCAAATTAGAGTAAAATTATTACCGTATTTTTCAGACTATAAATCGCGTTTTTTTCATAGTTTGGGTGGGGGGGACGACTTATACTCAGGAGCGACTTGTACGTGAATTTTTTCACAAATTTTCAAAATTCAAAAATCTGCAATGTAGTGAAACCGCGATAAGCGAACCGCGATGTAGCAAGGGATTACTGTAATCTGAACTGGAACTGCGGCGCGGCGCATACATGGCGGTGTTGTACATCAAGGACAAAGGATTCGATCATGGGATTTAATGACTTGGCGTGACAGAGATTGTTTGATAAAATTGTTGTTTATAATTATATGGGCCTGTGGAATATTTTGAAGTGCAACCGCCGTCA
Organism: Syngnathus acus; assembly: GCF_901709675.1. NCBI lineage: Eukaryota > Metazoa > Chordata > Actinopteri > Syngnathiformes > Syngnathidae > Syngnathus > Syngnathus acus. The sequence continues at coordinate 20,278,780 of NC_051089.1, read as the reverse complement.
GCGGCGCGCACCCGGCCGGCATTGTTGACATAAATGATTTGGAGTGACACAGATGGTTTGATAAAGGTGTTATTTATGTTATAGTTATTTGGATAACTGTCAATGCTACGTTAGGCCCGTTCTCAGCTCTTCGTTTGTGTCACGTTATCATACCGTATCGTTTAGCCTGTTGTTGCTCGTTCATGTCTGTTCTTGGTGTTGGATTTTGTCGAATAGATTTCCCCCAAAATGCGACTTATACTCCGGAGCGACTTATACCGTATTGGCCCGAATATAAGACGATGTTTTTTGCATTGAAATAAGACTGAAAAAGTGGGGGTCGTCTTATATTTGGGTTCTAGACATTATACCCATTTTCACTTGTGCGCAGCGGTAAGTTAAAGGTTGCTGGTATTGACTGAGCATGTTGCTGTGATCACGTGCGTCTTTGACACAAAGTGAGTATATACATTTCATTGTTACTACTGTCCACTGTTGTGCCATTTGTCCGATCGCAGTTTGCTTCGTGTGCGCGCCGTTTGATTGACAGCTCCGGCACGCTCATAATCGATTGAGTATGTTGTTGTGATCGTGTGCGTCTTTGGCACAAAGTGAGTACATACATTTCATTGTTACTACTGTCCACTGTTGTGCCGTTTGTCCGATCGCGGTTTGCTTCGTGTGCGCGCCGTTTGATTGACAGCTCCGGCGCGCTCCTTCAAGTTTGCCTCGCATTGTACTAGTAGCCGTTACACAGCGGCACGGCAACTAAATGTCGCCAGCAAATGTATTTTGTTGTCTCGATCGATGACTTATGTTTGGTGTGTTGCCGAGAGTATTTCATTTATGGTTATTTATTATTATTTGCCAATAATTCAGTAAAGCAATCAAAACTGAACCACATCTTCCCTGCTGTGTTCTGACCGACACCCGGGGGCGAAAAGAGCATAACCATCCGAGCCAACCCCCTATACCAGGGGTGTCCAAACTACGGCCCACGGGCCAACTGCGGCCCGCGGTCCAGTTTTTATTGGCCCGCAGTAAAGAAGAAGTACTGGGCAGTCTACCGAGTTAGCGGAAATATGCTAATTCGCGATCGTGCTAACACGCGCAAACGGACCTCTAAAGGAAATTAAACGAACATTTGGAGCAATACTACATTGTCCTAAAGGTTAGTTTGTAAAGAGACGGTTGCCTTGTTTAAGGATTTCAACTTAAAGAGACACTATCAGACTAAACATGCGAACAGCTAACAGGGAGTGACCGCGCTGATAAAGTGAAGCAGCTCCAAGCTGAACTGGCATCACAACAGCGATTCTTCACACGGGACTGTGAGTCAAAAATAAATATTACTAAAGCAAGCTACGAAGTGGCCATGTTAAGACTGTTGATGTTATGGACCTGTAGACCTGACACAAACTATTATTTTCTGAAAGATAATGTAAATGACAAGAGCAAAATTCACTAGTTTTAAGTTTTAATAATAACAGACAACTTTGCATTACTTATAACTCCCGTTTAAAATGTTCATGAGGCAAAAGTAATTTTAAACTCATGTAAATTTAAGGTATTTCATACAGTTTGTTCAATGTTATCTGACTCTTCAGATATGAATGAAAGGCAGAATTTGTGTTTTTAGAGTTGTTCACATCTGCCTGAGTGACTCATATTTGGTTATTTTGTCATTTGAAAAATAAAGACAATTGTGACAATGAAATTTGTTTTATAACAGTGTGTATTTGCATGACATTTTTGTAGTTAAAAAATGTCCGAAAAAACTATTGGCCCCCGGGACCCTTCACTTTATCAAATCTGGCCCTCCTTGCAAAAAGTTTGGACACCCCTGCCCTATACAGTCCTCAGGCTCCCCAACAATAGCGGTAGCAGTTTGCATTATTTTATTGCAAAGTTTTTCCTTATTCAGATTTGTTTCAAGACTACAGTTACAGTTAGACTTCACTTTGATGCAGTTATTGCAATTTTGTTGTTTTATCACAGTAGATTGGTTTATTTACATTTCAAAAACGAGAAGCCATTCATTTCCAAATGTGACTGCTTTTTAGTTTACTTATTTGCATGATTTGAATGAGGCAAAATAACATGCTTTTTCTCTCGAATATATTGTTGTAATCATTTGTTTCAGATGTAATTATTTTCTGTGTAAAAATTAAATTTGGTGTTCAAAAAGTCTTTTTTCAAACTTGAGTCTTGAAAAAGAGGGGGTCGTCTTGTAATCGGGGTCGTCTTATATTCAGGCCAATACGGTATGGTTTTTTTTCACTTTATTGTGCAATTTAATGGCTAATGCGACGTATATTCCAAAGGGACTTTTAGTCCAAAAAATACGGTATCTTTTTTTCTCAGCCTAAAATACAGAAATTTGCAAATTAATGTAGTTGGCAATGTTGAACTCCATTTTTAAGTTTTTTTTTATCATGATGATGTTCTTTTAAAAGCCCTAATTAGGATACTTTGTAGAGTAGGGCATTGAAAACTGGGAATCGAGTGGGTCAGTTTTCTCAGAATCGTTCAAATATCGGTGCTGAAATTTGATTCCTAGTTAGCCACTTGAAAGAAGCACAAACGAGGAAGAACCGATAGAAAATGTTTGCGCAGCCCCTCCTGCTGCCGAAGCTTCAGTGCTGGTGACGACAGCTCATTTTCACTGGCTGCTCCTCTCGGTCAGCCTTTCTGCCCACTCTACCACGCCTGGGCTGTGGAGGGGACTTTGTAGGCGCACTGTGCTCTTTCCAGCTGTGTTGCCCACCAGGACTCTGGGGTGGCAGCAGTCGCCCTTCGCTGCTTTGGCTGATGTCTAGCCTTTAAACTGGTTAGACTCTTAAACCGAAGTCTCATTTCAATGGGGAAAAGATGATTTGAGATACGAGTGCTTTAAATAGCGAAAGTGGCCAAGGAACCAATTACACTCATATCAAGGCACCACTGTCTGTGATACTATGTACCGTATTTTCCGCCCTAAAAGGCGCACCTAAAAACCTAAAATTTTCTCAAAAGCCGACAGTGCGCCTTATAGGCCAGTGCGCCTTATATATGACTTAGACTTAGACAGAACTTTATTGTCATTTTGTCAACACTAGGTGTGTACAAAACGAAATTTCGTTGCATACGGCTTTCAACAATGTAGAGGTATTTCGGCTGGTTAAAAAGTGACATTCTATATAAAAATATGAAATAAGATAATTATAAAGTACAAAGTGCAGCAGTGATAAAGTATGTAAACAGTGCAGGAGACAAAAGCAGTATTTACAAGTGTGCAGAGGAATGCTACGTTTGAATGTTCAACAGTCTGACGACAGCAGGGAAAAAACTATTGCAGAACCTGGTGGACCTGCAGCGGATGCTGCGAAACCTCTTCCCAGAGGGCAGCAGGGAGAACAGTCCATGGTGGGGGTGTGATGGGTCACTGATAATATTTCGGGCTCGGGACACGCAGCGCTGGGATGACAAGTCCTGAATGGAGGGAAGAGGAGCCCCGATGATCCTCTCTGCTGTCCTCACCACTCTCCTCAGGTTCTTCCAATCGGAGGCGCTGCAACCTCCACACCACACCGAGAGACAGCTTGTCAGAATGCTCTCTATGGTGCTTCGGTAGAACGTCCTCATGATGGGTGGGGGCAGGTGGGCTCTCCTCATCCTCCGCAGGAAGTACAAGCGCTTCTGTGCCCTCTTGACCAGTGTTGTGGTGTTCACAGTCCAGGTGAGGTCGTCTGTGATGTGGACTCCCAGGAATTTAGTGCTGCTGACCACCTCCACAGCTGAGCTGTTGATGATCAGTGGAGCGTGGTGAGGCTGGTTCTTCCTGAAGTCGACGATGATCTCCTTCGTCTTCTCCACATTCAGGATCAGGCTGTTTTCTCTGCACCAGCCCACCAACTGCTCCACCTCCTCTCTGTAGTCCAGGTCGTTGTTGTCCCTGATGAGGCCCACCACCGTTGTGTCGTCTGCAAACTTCACGATGTGATTGGTGGTGAACCTGGGGGCGCAGTCGTGTGTCATCAGGGTGAACAGCAGGGGGCTCAGGACGCAGCCCTGAGGGGAGCCTGTGCTGAGGGTGATGACATCTGAGGTGTTCTGTCCGACCCGGACTGACTGAGGTCTGTTGGTGAGGAAGTCTAGCAGCCAGTTCCGAAGGGGGGTGCTGAAGCCCAGGTGTTCCAGTTTTTCCACCAGATGTTGTGGAATGATGGTGTTAAACGCTGAGCTGAAGTCCAGGAACAGCAACCGCACGTGGGTGTTCCTCTCCTCCAGGTGAGCCAGGCTCAGGTGAAGAACGGAGGAGATGGCATCCTCAGTAGAGCGGTTCTGCCGGTAGGCAAACTGGAACGGATCGAATGTTGGGGGGAGTCTGGAGACGATGTGATCTTTGAGCAGCCTTTCGAAGCACTTCATCATGGTGGGAGTCAGTGCCACAGGTCTGTAGTCATTCCATGAGGTGATTTGAGGTTTCTTCGGCACCGGAATGATGGAGGCAGCCTTGAAGCACACTGGCACTTTGGCTTGGTCCAGCGAGATGTTAAAAATGTCTGTGATGACACCAGCCAGCTGGCCTGCACATTCTTTGAACACCCGCCCAGGTATGTTGTCGGGGCCTGGGGCCTTACGTGGGTTGACTCTTCTCAGAGTCTTCCACACGTTGGCTGAGTCAAGGCAGAGGGCCTCCTCTTCCTGGTGGGGAACAGTTTTAACTGCAGGAGTGCTGTTTAGTGCCTCAAAACGTCCAAAGAAGTTATTTAGACCATTCAGGAAGTCAGCATCAACCTCACCCACCGGGGGGGAGGGTAAGTTGTAGTCCGTGATCGCCCGTATGCCTTGCCACATACTCCTGGTGTTATTGGCGTCGTGGAAAAAATCCTGAATTTTTCGACTGTGGCTTCGCTTTGCTAGCCTGATGGCACGGTTCAAGTTGGCTCTCGCTGTCCTCAGTGCCTCCTTGTCGCCAGACTTGAAGGCTGAGTTCCGTGCTCGTAGCGTATGACGTACATCCTCAGTCATCCAGGGTCGTTGGTTGGCTCGCGTGATGATGTTCTTAGTGGTGCTGACGTCCTCGGAGCATTTGTTGATGTAGGCTGACACAGTCATGGCGTACTCATCAATGTCGATCTGATTGTCATATGTTGCTGCTGACTTGAACATGTCCCAGTCAGAGCACTCAAAGCAGTCCTGGAGTGCCTCCATGGCCCCCTCAGACCACACCCTCACCTGCTTCACTGTGGGTTTTGCTCTGATCAGCAGGGGCCTGTATGCAGGGATTAGCATAACAGATAGGTGGTCTGAAGAGCCGAGGTGGGGGCGGGGGGCTGCTCTGAATGCATCCTTTATATTGGTGTAAACCAAGTCCAGAGTGTTCTCTCCCCGAGTTGGAAAATCCACGTGTTGGTAAAAATGAGGGAGAATAGTCTTCATGCTAGCCTGGTTGAAGTCCCCAGCAATGATGAAAACCCCCTCTGTGTGCGTGGATTGCAGCTCACTGATTGTCCGATAGAGAACCCTCATGGCCTCTTTAGTGTTAGCGCTAGGAGGCACGTACACAGCCGTGATGCTAACAACAGTAAACTCTCTGGGCAGGTAGAAGGGTCTGCAGTTAACAGTCAAAAGCTCGATGTCCGAAGAGCAGAAGCTGGCGACAGATCTAGCATTTTGCACCAGTTGTTGTTGATGTAGACACACAGCCCACCTCCTCGGGATTTACCGCTTAGCTCGCTGTTTCTGTCGGCGCGGAATGTAGCGAGCCCCTCCAGGCTAACGGCGTTGTCCGGCATTGATGAGTTCAGCCATGTCTCCGTCAGGATGAGAGCGCAGCAGTTTCTAACTTCCCTCTTTGAAGAGAGTTCCAGTTTTAGATGGTCCATTTTATTATCCAGTGAGCGGACGTTGGAGAGGAAGATGGATGGAAGCGGCGGTTTGTAGGGGTTAGCTTTAAGCTTAGCCGTTAGCCCACCTCGACAGCCGCGCTTTCGCCGCCGGTCACACCGCCTACGCTTACTCCTCCTCCGGCGTGTGCTGCCCGGCGAGCCCGCTGCGTCGTGAGCTTCTGGGGCTAGCGCCCTAAGCACTCCGAGGCTACGCAAACAGACTAGGGTAGTTGTGGCTACGAGTCCGAAAACACTTGATGACCGTACCTCCAGCAGGCGCTGGCGATCATACACTAATCTACTGGATGGATAAACTAAACTTTGTGTTGTTTGTAGTGTCCTAGGCGACATATTTTGCGAAAATCCTTGTCGGATGTTGAGACCCGTAGCGGCCGCGGCCAACTGGGGCGCCGCCATCTTGGATATGGATCAATTGATGAATTTGTTGATCCATACTGGTTGTACACAGTGCTCTGCCAAAATGTTTCTGTACGTTTTAGTACGACTAGTAAATTACAAGGATGCATCGCTTCCCAACATTACGGCAACTGTAGTCAGGGGGCGTCACCGAATAGCTGTTGTACCCGCGAGGCTATTTCATTTAAAAATAGGCTGCTCTGTTAATGTTTCGAGTAAATCTACGGATCGATATGGAAGGGAAACATAGGTAAGTAGTACCAATGCGTTAGATCGAACTTTAGTCAGTTCCGATCATTTTATAGGAGATCGTTTGAGAAACGCGATTGTTTACACTTTGCTGAGGCTCATGGGAGATTGCGAGCTGAGGCTCGTGAGACTTTGCGGATGGCTAATGCTATTGCGATAGCTGCTATACGTACCAGGCTATTTCATGTCAAAATAGGCTGCTCTGTTAATGTTTCGAGTAAATCTACGGATCGATATGGAAGGGAAACATAGGTAAGTAGTACCAATGCGTTCGATCGAACTTTAGTCAGTTCCGATCATTTTATAGGAGATCGTTTGAGAAACGCGATTGTTTACAGAGGGCTCGTTGGTTATTGGCTAGTGGATGCATACCGCAACCCTAGTCAACCTCAGTTTGATGCAGTATAGCTTCTATTTTATGCGCCTTATAATCCGGTGCGCCTTATATATGGACAAAGTTTTAAAATGGGCCGTTCATTGAAGGTGCGCCTTATAACCCGGTGCGCCTTTTAGGGCGGAAAATACGGTAATGTGTATAATGTGTGTTATTCCAGACGTGTCAGGAGAGAGCAACCAGAGCGGAGGTCAGTTTCAGGGTAGACCCAGTGAAGTCTGGTCCCAGTGGCAGAACCAGCATCACTCCCAGCAGGCTGGGGAGCAGCATACACATCCCAACGCGAGCCAGACTGAAGTGTTTCAGGTGATAACGCACATGCACACATGCACACACAACACACGTACTCACACCAAAGAACAATTTAGAGTGCACCTACAGGAGTTTTTTGGAGTGTTCAATTTATCTACTATGTGTGTTTTTGGGATTGCGGGAGGAAATACTCACAAAAAACTCACGCAGGCATTGGGAGAATATGCAAACCCCACACAGGACCACCAGGGGCTGGAATTTAACCCACGGCCACTGCACTGTGAGGTGGACGTGCTAACCAGTCGACCACCGTGCTGCCCGTTATTACTGATAATTCTTCATTTTAAGTCAGAAGGAAAGTGGAGTGTATTGAAATCATGAAAACAAATATGAGAAGAGGAGCAAGATGAACTAATTTGGAATCAATCATGCTACCCAAGCAGAGTTGCATCTTGCACACAGTGTGTCACTTGCATTGAATTAACTCTTGAGTGCCCGCCTTAGCTGCTGTATATTTCAAAATTTATGATGGTGGTATTTCCGCTTTAAATGGTCGGATGAAAATAAAAGGAGAGTTGTACTATGTTCATTTTGTTTTCACTTGTCAATTATTTTCTGGTTCTTTTATCACAAACAAGAACCAGAAAATAAAAGGATTCCATTGTTAAGTAACAACATTTGAAATTATCTAAATTGTTGCAAAAACATAATTGTCCTATTGTAGTGCAATAAAAACATGTAAGTACATTACAATACATTGTGGAGAATAGTGAAACATGTCTAAATCTAAAGCTGTCATAGAAATTTAAAAAATGTGTATTATTTCTTTTGTTATGAGTATTTACAATAACAAATTTTATTTTTGTAGATTTTCATAGTCTTTAATCTAATTCAAGGATTGAAACTTCTTGATGAACTGTCATAGTACTAAAATAGTAATCATTTGTTTTTATCTTTTTCTCAACAAAATAGAACCAATAAAAATGTCGCTCAAGTACTGGCTCAATAAGCAGTATCGTCAAAAGTAGTAGTATTATTGAAATTATAATGATACCCACCGCCCTAACCGGTAAACCCTCTCTTGTTTGCAGGACATGTTACCCATGGCTGGAGATCCTACTCAGGGAACAGCCAACTACAACATTGAGGACTTTGCTGACCTCGGCATGTTCCCACCATTCTCCGAGTAACCCCTGCCATCTCCTGTCACTCTTCCTTTACAATGGAGGAACTGGACTGGTTTGGTTTGCATTCATCTCTCATGTTGTGTCGCAATAGGAAACATAGCTGGGACACCAGCTCACAATTGATGTGCAGCACATTGAATGTCAGGGTGCACACATCAAGCACACATACAAACATACAGTCCACACACGTTTGGATCCGACGGTCTGCAGTATGTATTTGTGAATATACCTCATCAATGAAAGACGGGTCCTATTGCCAAATGGACCCATGTCAATGTATCTTTGTTTGTGCCAGAAATGGAAACTGTCTCAATGATGAATGCAAAAGATGTCTGCTAAGACAAGAGATAGAAAGCATCGGTATTACCAGAGGAGTTCAACTGGTTGATCTTTGAACATCTGAATTATTTTATGGTACATTTTAGTCCACAGATGCATGTGAAAACCATGTATAGGAAAATTGGTTGTTACACTCCCAGAATGTCTGGCCCTTATATGCTGGTGGACCCAAAGCTGCATTCTCTGCTGAGGATTAGGTTTAATAATAGTAGTTTAATTGCCTTGTTTATGCATTTTCAGTTTGTCAGATGCAAAACAGGCACAGCATTCTGAGTGTGGCATCGCGAGGTGTAAGATGCGTATTGGGCAAATTATACATATATTTTTAGATCCACAATTGGTCAAATAAGGCATAGGATTAATTGTAGAACAAATGTAGCACTTACCCACTAACGCAAAGGTCTCATAGGACTGGCTATGGCAGGGGTGGGCAATTCCGGCCCTCGAGGGCCGGTGTCCTGCATGTTTTCTATGTCACCCTGTTGCAACACGCCTGATTGAAATGGTCAGATAATTGGCAAGGTCTGCAGAAGCTGGATGACAATCCTGATCATTTGAATCAGGTGTGTTGCAGCAGGGAGACCTATAAAACATGCAGGACAAGGACCGGAATTGCCCACCCCTGGGCTATGGTGATTGTATTTTATCACAAATATAACTCCTGGTGGATAATGTACCTACAGTGAATATATAAAGTCTACACACGCCTTGTTCAAATACTAGCATTTGGGAAATAAAAAAGATAAAGACTAACATAAATAATTTCTAAACCCTTACCAAACCATTAATGTGACCTATAACCTGTACAACTCAATCACAAATACAAAGTCTTTTCCAGAGGGGAAGTAAAAATAGATAATGTGGTCGCACGAGTGTGGACTCTCTCTAATACAGTGCCGACAGTGCTAATACCTAGGGGTTCGGTGAGTCGGTCTCAGGGGTTCGGCAGAGCCTCTTCTGCAGAGGTCCAAACACACCTGATTTATCATGTAAATTCGTGATGACCCATATCTGAACTGGTCTCGCAAAGGCAACAACAGAAGTCATGCTGATTTGCAGGTGTGTAATTTGTTTTGAGTTCATGCATTGTGTTGGTTTTGTTCTTTGAACAAGGCGATGTTCATGTACAGCTCATTTTGAGCGCCAGTAAAAACATTGATGTCTTGAATTTGAAAGAAATAATTTTATTTTTCACCAAAGAGGGGTTCGGTGAATGCGTATATGAAACTGGTGGGGTTCGATACCTCCAACAAGGTTAAGAACCACTGCTCTAATAACTGAGTATGTGACTGCTTCACAATAAGCAATCACATTTATAGTAAATTTATAGGATACGCAGTTCAGAGAATAAATGGATTGATGGATTTAAATTTACTGTTTAAAGGTTTTTAGCTTTTGTTTTTTTGCTCAGTTTTACTATGCTGTCTGTTGCCGAGTTAGGATTGCAAATGAGAATCTGTTTTAATTGCCTTACCTTGATAAATTAATTTTTAAATAAATAAATGTTCAATCGGTCAGGAGAAGGCTTTCCAACAATGGGACAGAGTAAACAGTCATCAATTAGAGAAAATATGACACAGCTGTGACATTTACAAAAAATGGACAGCCCTTGTTTCCATTATTATATTTCCATTATTATTCCATTATACGAAATCTCCCAAACACGTGGAAAAATACATTATGGTCTAATGAAACCAGGGTTGAACGTTTGTCCCGTAATTCCAAAAGCTATTATTTGGCAAAAACAGAACACTGCTCATCACCAAAAGAATACCATACTCCAGTGAAGATTGGTGACTGGGAGCTTAATGATGGAACATGAGGCTGTTTTTCTTCAGCTGGAACGATGGCCTTAGCCAAGATGGAGGCAATTATGAATAGTTCCAAAAACCAGTCGGTGTTAGCAAAAACCTTCAGGCTTCTTCCAAAAAGGCAAAAGAATGTCAGGAAAAACAGACTGCAACAGCTGATCCTTATTTGAATAATCAGAGGCACTTTAAATGGTGGCAGGTGTGTGCCGACTCTCATGTAACATGAGTTTGAATGTGATTGGTAAATTCTGAATACAGCCAAATTTCCAGTTACAAGAGCACACTTGTGCAACATTATCTCAGTTGTTTATTTTTTTCTTCCTGTTTTTATCTTCCTTTTTTTTTTATTCAATCAACTTGCACAGGTTATCGACAACATTACCAGTGGAATTTGGGGGGGGGGTTCTCATTTTTATATCACAAAAAAATAGTATTCGAGCAGAGGTGTGTAGACCTTTTATATCCACTGTACTTTTGGGTCAGCAATGCCAAAGGCGAGATAGGAATCATGTTTATAAGAATTTGTTAAAATAATTTTGAAATTATGTTTCTTCTCTACAATCTCTATACCAGGGTGGCCAACCAGTCAGAGGACTAAGAGCCAGATTTTTTTACTGTTACCACAAAAAGCCACATCATACACATGAGCACACATGAACATCACCCCATCCCTCCCTCTTACACACACACGCACACACACACACACACACACACACACACACACACACACACACACACACACACCACACACACACACAACTCTGCTCAGCCAAATTTATTGTGTGACATTATCATGTCAAGCACCAACATGATAATGACAGACATTGACTCCTACAGTACTAAGACCACAGACCAAAGACCACATTTTTAACAATGAACATTGTGTGCACTGTCTCACACACACAAACTCTCAGTTCAACAAACTCCACAAACAAAAACATAATAATTTACAATAGCATTTTTTAACTTACATGTTGCTTAAAGTTAAAGTCCCAAGGATCAACACACACACATCTGGGTGTGGTGAAATTTGTCCTCTGCATTTAACCCATCCCGTGTGATTTGATCGATCCCCTGGGGAGAGGGGAGCAGTGGAGCCGCAGCGGTGCCCGCGCTCGGGACTCATTTGGTGATCTAACCCCCCAATTCCAACCTAATGCTGAGTGCCAAGCAGGGAGGCAATGGGTCCCATTTTTATAGTCTTTGGTATGACCGGCCAGGGTTTGAGCCCACAACCTTCCAGTCTCAGGGCGGACACTCTAACACTAGGCCACTGAGCTGGTTGGCCACTGAGCTGGTTCTTAGTGTGACTTCTGGCATTCCTTGCCTTGAACAATCTTCTTCAAATCTGGCTTCTGTATTCATTGTTGCCACTCGAAGCATTCTTTCACATGGGTGTCAGTAAGAACAGATCGATGCCTTGATTTCAGGTGCTTCCGGGTAGAAAACATAGACTCGCAGATATATGTTGACCCAAGCATTGACAGTACTTCAGCGCAGCCCGTTTGACATTGGGTATTTTTCCATTGGCACACTTTTCCAGAACTCAATGGTCCCTTCTCTTAAAGCAGGTTTCAGTTAGTCCTCCTCACAAAAATCGATCATCTCCAACTCAGCCGCAGCCTCATCTGTGACTAGCGGGGCTTTCAAACAGTCCGTCTCCGCATTAAATGGGTTGATGAGGAACGTAATCTGTGGCTTTTTCAATTGTAGATCACAGAACGGGATGACAAAGCTTTCGAGCAGGTTTTCAACCAGTGTTGATATCTGGCTCTTTGCTTATTCAGGGCGGCGCTGGTGACTTGCTGCTGGCTTTTAGCAGAGTAGCAAAATGTGGTCAAATCTCCCTTTTGAATATGCGGCCTTGAACAGCTTCAGTTTGTTGACAAACGCAAACACACTTTGCACCAGGTCAGGCAGCATTTTTAACTACCCTGCAGTGGTCAGTTCAGTCTGTCCAAGTGAGGACAGCATGTCGACCAAAAAGGCCAGATCCATATCCACATCGACGTTCCGAGAGCTCGGGATAGTCCTTGTCCTTCTCTTCCATGAACAGTTTCACGGCATCCAAGAGCTCAAAGAAGCGAGCTAGCACATTGCCTTTTGACAGCCACCTCACAGTGCAGTGCAGCGGCAGTTCTTGGTCCAGCTCAGCGATGAGATTTTTGAATTGCCTGTGGTTAAGCGTATGTGTGCGGATGTAGTTGACGATTTCCATCACAGGCTTCATGACGTTGTTTAAATTCAACGATTTAGACACGAGTTGCTCCCTGTGGATGATTCAGTGGAAATTCCAAAACTCGGGAAATGTTTGGTCAGCTTTGCACAGCCCCACAAGTCCGTTCACAGATCCGATCATGGCTGGCGCTCCATCCGTGGCTATTGCAGTTAGCTTCGGTATGGGGGCGGTATGCTTTGCTCGCAAATGCAGCCATCATTATTTTCTTTCACAGCTATGCCACGGGTTCTGTCTTTAAATGGCACAAACATTAAGGAGTTATTCTTTGATCACGCAATCTTGTGACACTGACCGTGCAAATATTGCCAGCTGAGGCTTGTCTTGTATGTCACAACTCTCATCCAATACGACACTAAAATACTCACAAGCTTGAAGGTCAGAGTGCAACTGTGATTCAATAGCCGTGTTAATGTCCGATATTCTGTGTTCAATAGTGTGGCGGGACAGTTGGATGTCGGATACCATTCGTTTTAGTTTGTCGTTTTCAGGAGACAAGATTTCAACAACGTCACCGAGGCATTTTTTTATGAACTCCCCTTCATTGTTCGGCTTTTTAGCCCGTGCAATGTTCCAAGCCAGTTAATACGATGCAAGCGTGACAGTCTCTGAGTGCTTCGTAATTTTTTGGGAAAAACTGTACCTGTTTTTCTGCCTGACTTTTCAAAGTGTCCAACTTGCGCTTGCGAAATTCAGTCCCTTTTGGAAAGTCCTTATCGATATTAGCATGAAGTGAGCTGAAGTAGTGCTGAAGATTTGAAGCTTTGAAATGCGCTAATGACGTCTGACATATCAGGTAGAACGGCTTGCCATTGCGTTCAACAATAAAATATAAACTTTACCACTCTGTTAAAAACGTCAAGTGTTCATCTTCATATTTTAAGAGTGAAATTAACACTAATTACCGTTTTTTCCATGTATAATGTATAATACGCACCCTAAAAATGGCATGTCGATGCTGGAAAAAAGCCTGTACCCATGTATAATACGCACCCAAATTTTGACTTTTTTTTTTTTTAAAGTCCCAATGATCGTCACACACGCATCTGGGTGTGGTGAAATTTGTCCTCTGCATTTGACCCATCCCCGTGTGATTTTGATCCATCCCTTGGGGGAGAGGGGAGCAGTGAGCAGCAGCGGCGCCGCGCTCTGGAATCATTTGGTGATCTAACCCCCCAATTCCCACCCTTAATGCTGAGTGCCAAGCAGGGAGGCAATGGGTCCCATTTTTATAGTCTTTGGTATGACCCGGCTGGGTTACTTAAGTCCGTAAACGTAAAATTATTTCAGAAAAAAGATCATCTTTGGGAACAACCGGATGTTATTCTGCCGGTCAGTATCACTGCGCATGCAGTAGCAAACTCGATAGCGAAGAAATATGTGAGACTCTCAACGGGATCGCCAATATTTGAGTGATGTTCCAGTTATTAGTTTACCAAGTCTGTGTTTTGAGTTCCTCCAATAAACCCTGGTCCAAGCTGCACTTGGTCGCCCCGCTCCTTTCCACACTCCATCCGTGACAAGAATTTCTTCAAAAATTGTTGTACCATGATTTTCTTCAAAAAAAAAAAAAATTGTACTCATGTATAATGCGCACCCCAGATTTTAGGACAATAAATTAGTTAAATTTTGCGCATTATACATGGAAAAAAAAGGTATTTCCTCGAATGGGTTTGCCCCTCCTCCTTTGCGGGATTTCACCTCATGCGCATGTGCGTTTGACTAAAATACCATATTGAACTCAAGCGAAGCGAACACGCACAAAATAAATAAATAAATAACCCACAAACACAAATGTTGATCTGAACGTAAAAGAGCCTCATGAAACCAGGCAAAGAGCCGCACGCGGCTCGTGAGCCGCGGGTTGGCCACCCCTGCTCTATTCAATGTGGATATAGAACTCTCAAAATCTGAGTTTTTTTGACGGCAAGACTTTAATGTTTAATGTTGGCATCAGATTAAGCGTCCAGGAAAATGTAAAATAGAAAATGATCATTCTCCTCTGGTAATTGCGATGACATGTAGTATTATCAATGGAAACACCACATGAAGAACCGGAAGTGAGCAGTTGAAGATTTACACCTCCATCTGCCTCATGGAGCCCCTGGCACACCATCACTGACTATTATCAGACAGCAGCAGGATAAAAGCTGCTCATCCTCATCACCTCATCAACCTTACTTTGTAAAGTTCAGCAATGTGTAGTGTTGTCCATAACTTTGGTTAAAAAAAATAAAGGTTATAGAAAGATTCTGTGCATAGATTAAACAGATTTAAGAGGAAAACGTAATGGCAGGCAGTTGCTCAGCTAAAACTTAAAGTGCACTTCATAACTGCTAATCTCACCAGCCTGCTTTAAAAGGGAAACCGCAATACTGTCCAAGCAATTGCAGTGTTTAGTAGTGCATTTGGTGTTCTTCATCCTTCACTGCTTTGACTTACTTATGATCATTTTGGAGTATTAAGACTTAGTAATAATACTTTGTAGGGTGGGAGCTTTTACATGATGGATTGTATGATGTCTCAGACAGATGAGAGAACACGCACACGCACACACACGCACACACATCAGTCTTTATGCTTCGCTTTCAAGTCAACATCTTTTGTAAATAATTATTTTTATGTCCGTTGGTGTTATTTACACACTGTTACCTGTTTTGTGTGTTTAATGTGCATTCTTAATAATACTATGTGCAATGTGAGTACATATTTAACTATTGATATTTAGTTAGTCTGTTAAATGTACATTGAGTTGTGGACCTGTATAAATTGTGTAAATGTGTCCTATTATTTTTGTGTAACACTTGTGAATTGTGACAATAAATTCTTATTGGTTAGGTGTGTTCACTTCACAGTTTTAGTTGCATTGTTTGACCGATTAAGATTTTAATAAAAGTTTAAGTCTAAGGATGGTAAAATTTGCTGGAACATTTTTATCCACGGGAGTCGCGGGCGTGCTGGAGCCTGTCCCAGCAGTCATCGGCCAGTAGGCGGGGGACAGCCTGAACTGGTTGCCAGCCAATCGCATGGAACACACAGATGGATAACCAGTCGCACTCACACCTACAGACAATTTGGAGTGCTCAACCGGCCTGCCGTGCATTGTTTTGGAATGTGGGAGGAAACTGGAGGAAAGCCACGGGCAGAACATGCAAACTCCACATGCAAAGGAAGGCTGGAGCTCAACCAGTCGGATCATTGTATATTTCCTAATGTTTTTTTCCCATTTTATATTTGTGTGTGTGTGTGTGTGTGTGTATGTATGTATGTATGTATGTATATATATATATATATATATATATATATATATATATATGAGTTTGGCGTGGGAGGAGTTTGGCAAGGCCATGGAGAATGACTTCCGGACGGCTTCGAGGAAATTCTAGTCCACCATCCGGTGTCTCAGGAGGGGGAAGCAGTGCACCGTCAACACTGTTTACAGCGGAGATGGCATGCTGCTGACCTTGACTCAGGACGTCGTGAGTCGGTAGGTAGGTGGACTCTCCAATCTCTGGGGTCGAAGTCACTGAGGTAGTAAAAAACTCCTCAGGGGCAAGGCCCCAGGGGTGGACGAGATCCGCCCAGAGTTGACAGGGACGGTGCCTCTGGATTGGCAGACTGGGGTGGTGGTTCCCCTCTTAAGAAGGGGACTGGAGGGTGTGCTCCAACTACAGAGGAATCACACTCCTCAGCCTCCCTGGTAAGGTCTATTCAGGGGTGCTGGAGAGGAGGGTCCGTCAGGAGGTCGAATCTCGAATTCAGGAGGAGGAGTGTGGTTTTCGTCCTGGCCGTGGAACAGTGGACCAGCTCTATACCAGGGCTGTGGACTCGGTCGGATTTTTGCACCGAGTCCGAGTCCGGCCTCTTGACCACCGAGTCCGAGTCCAGCTTTCCATTTTTTCTGTTAATTCATGTGACTGCTTAGTCTTTATTCAAGGCTAATTTAGATCAAAATCTAAATAATTACAACAGTTTTGTGATGGCTTTGTCTTTATTAAACATATAAACGAATACAATAAACAGATACTTTCAAGTTTCAATTCAACGACTTGAGTTTGTTCTTAGGAACAAAATCGCCTCAACCAAGTCAGCCTTCATCGCGCCGCGCTGATCAGACATGATAAACTTGAGCCCGGAAAACAGGCGCTCTACGCTGACTTGGCTGATTGGCATTGCTGTTAGTGTCCGAGTCGCTGCCTTGAGGCCGGACGGATAACGATCAGCTGTAACAAATGGGCTCTCTTTCATTCGACCAAGTGCCAACATTGCCCCAATTTCTTCATCTATGTCGGTTGGCTAGGTGGCGGCCGACAAACGCTGGCGGCGCTCAATGCTGTCAAGTTCTTTTTCAAACTCATCCTCCTCCGTCGATGTGGAGCCATCAACCTCGGCTGCATTGATCGTAAGCAGGGCTGTGGACAGTATTCCTACGCGCATTCTCAGCAGCATGATGAAAATAAAATTTAACGTATTTTTTTTATTGTCGGACTCGGTGGACTCGGTCAAAATCAGCACCGAGTCCGAGTCCGGCAAAAAAATGACCGAGTCCGACCGAGTCCCCGAGCCCGAGTCCACAGCCCTACCTCGGCAGGATCCTCAAGGGTGTATGGGAGTTCGCTCAACCAGTCCACATGTGTTTTGTGGACTTGGAGAAGGGGTTCGACCGTGTCCCTCAGGAAGTTCTGTGGGGGGGTGTTTCGGGAGTGCGGGGTGCCGAACCAACTGATAAGGGTGGTTCGGTCCCTGTATCATCGATGCCAGAGTTTGGTGAGGGTTGGACTCCGCCAAGGCTGCCCTTTGTCACCGATTCTGTTCATAACTTTTATGGACAGAATTTCTAGGCGCAGCCGAGGTGCTGAGGGACCTCAGCATCGCGTCTCTGCTTTTTGCAGACGATGTGGTGCTGTTAGCTTCTTAAAGCCGTGATCTCCAGCTCTCACTGGAGCGGTTCGCAGCTGAGTGTGAAGCGGTCGAGATGAGGATCAGCACCTCCAAATCTGAGTCCATGGTGAAGGGTGGAATGCCCTCTCCTGATCGGGGATGAGATCCTGCCCCAAGTGGAGGAGTTCAAGTATCTTGGGAACTTGTTCACGAGCGAGGCCAGGATGGAGCGTGAGATCGACCGGCGGATCGGTGCAGCGTCGGCTGTAATGCGGACTCTGTACCGGTCCGTCGTGGTGAAGAGAGAGCTGAGCCAAAAGGCAAAGCTCTCAATTGACCGGTCGATCCACGCTCCTACCCTCACCTATGGTCACGAGCTATCCCGGATACAAGCGGCTGAAATGAGTTTCCTCCGCAGGGTGTCCGGGCTCTCCCTGAGAGATACGGTGAGAAGCTCGGTCATCCGGGAGAAACTCAGAGTAGAGCCGCTGCTCCTCCACGTTGAGAGGAGCCAGATGAGGTGGCTCGGGCATCTCACCAGGCTGCCTCCTGGACGCCTCCCTGGGGAGGTGTTCCTGGCATGTCCCACCAGCAGGAGACTCCGTGGATGACCCAGGACTCGCTGGAGAGACTATGTCTCTCAGCTGGCCTGGGAACGCCTTGGGATCCCCTGGGATGAGCTGGGGACAGGGAAGTCTGGGAGTCCCTCCTAAAGCTGCTGCCCCCGCGACCCGACGGAAGAAGATGGATGGATGGATGGATGGATGGATGGATGGATGGATGGATGGACTAATAAAATAAATGGTATAACTATAAATAATATAATTGGTTGTTCGACTGCATGCCCTGCAATTGGCTGGCAACCAGTTCAGGGTGTTCCCCGCCTACTGCCTGATGACTGCTGGAATACGTATGTGTCACGTACCGGCGCCACCTGTGACAGGACCACGCCCCCCTATCAGCGGAATCGCCGCCACAGGCTCATGGACAGGGCTATATCAACGCCGCCAGCGCAGACCCGAGTGTCCGTCTGTCCCGTGATATTGCTTCGCTCTCCGGTCCACGACAAACTGACGTCCTTGAAGAATCGAAGATACAGCAGAACAGCTTGTTTTTCTCAGCCTGATCGCCGATCCAGCGCCAGCTCCAGCTACTCCCACCTTACCCCCCGCCCGCAATAAAGTCTCTATCGCTACGCACTTGGCTGTACTGTCCAATCCCTTACAGTACAGACGGACCAACGCTATGCAGCCAGCAAACGAAGAGACGGCGGTCGCCCGACTGGAGCGAGCCGAGACCGCCATTAGCAGCCTATCCGCCGACATCCGGAATCTGATCGAGGTGGGCCAACAGCAACAGCAGCAGGAGATGGCCCAAGCCCTCCAGAGTTTGTCGGTGGCTGCGCCCCCGGCTGTCACGGCACCCCCGCCCCGCCCGTCGACCGAGGCCAGGATGCTCGTGGACGTTCCGGAGCCCCGCCTCGGCAACATCGAAAAATTCAGCGGAGATCCCAAACACGTGAGGGCGTTCGTGACTAACTGCCGTATAATGTTTGGTCTCCAGCCCGTCACGTATGCATCGGAGGCTGCCAAAGTCGGGTTCGCCCTAACCCACCTCACGGACAAGGCGCGGCTGTGGGGGCTGGCCGAATACGAGAGGGGGGCCCCGGCTTGTGATACGTTCGACGCATTCGCGGAGGAATTGCTCTGCCTGTTCGACCTGGGCTCTGCCGCCGAAGACGCCGCCGAGGAACTGGCGACGCTGCGTCAAGGTAGCCGATCGGTCGCAGATTACGCCCTCAAGTTCCAGACCCTGGCCGGCAGCAGCGGGTGGAACGAGCCGGCGCTCGTCAGCACATTCCTCAACGGTCTCGGTGAGTACATGAAGGACAAACTGGTGTCCCACGATCGCCCGCGAAACCTGTGGGGCGCGATGGACTTGGCGGCCCGAGTAGACCGGCGGATCCGGACGCGGCGGCGCGATCGGGAGCGGAGGTCCCTGCGAGACCCGCGTGATCGCCCTCCTCCGCCGACTGGAGGCCCACCAACCACACCACCCGCCGAGCCCATGGATCTGGGAGGGGCGCGGATCCCCTCAGAGGAGCACCGTCGACGCCTCTCATCGGGCTTGTGATTTTCCTGTGGGGAGGGTGGTCATCGAGCGGCGGTGTGCCCGTTAAAAGGCCGGAGCTCACGCGGCGTCGGGGGATCCGCGTGAGCTCGACCAGCACCGGCTCTCCCAGTTCCAGTACGCTCACGCTACAGGCATGTGTCCAGCTCGCGGCGGGCGACCAGAACGTGGCTGCCCTGGTGGACTCCGGGGCGGAGGGTAACATCATGGACATTTGCCTGGCACGTCAGTGGGGGATCAACTTCCTGCCTCTGAGCCCGCCCATTCCCGCACGCGCCATCGATGGCCGTCTGATCGGCGAGGTGGTTTTCGTGACAGAACCAGTCAAGGTACTGCTCTCCGGCAATCACCACGAGACCATCCAGTTTTTCCTTCTTCCCCTCCCAGGACAGCAGCTCATCCTGGGGCACCCTTGGCTGCGGCAGCACAACCCGGTACTGGACTGGGAGGTGGGGGTGGTTCGGCAGTGGAGCGAACGCTGCCATCGGACGTGCCTGAGGGCGGCCACCAGCCCGCTCGGTGGAGCCCCGCCCAGGTACAGCCCCGACATCTCCACCGTACCGGCGGTTTATCACGAACTCAAAGAAGTTTTTAGTAAAGCCATGGCCACTTCCCTTCCTCCCCACCGGTCTTACGATTGCGCCATCGACCTGCTGCCCGGCACCTTCCCCCCCAAGGGACGCGTCTACTCCCTGTCCGCTCCTGAGCGCCGGGCCATGGAGGAATACATCCGGGAGTCCCTGGCGGCCGGCATCATACGGCCGTCCTCATCACCTGCGGGAGCGGGGTTCTTCTTCGTGGAGAAGAAGGAGGGCACGCTCCGCCCGTGCATCGACTACCGGGGAATAAACGAGATAACCGTTAAGAACCGATACCCTCTGCCTCTTCTTTCTTCCGCCTTCGAGTGCCTTCAGGGTGCCACCGTCTTCACTAAGCTGGATCTTCGCAATGCCTACCACCTGATCCGCATCCGGGAAGGAGACGAGTGGAAGACGGCTTTCAACACCCCGAGCGGCCACTACGAGTACTTGGTGGTTCCGTTTGGGCTCACCAACGCCCCAGCGGTTTTCCAGTCCTTAATAAACGACGTGCTACGAGACATGCTGGACAAATTCGTGTTCGTTTATTTGGACGACATCCTCATCTTCTCCCGCTCGCTCCCTGAACACATCAAGCATGTTCGGACGGTGCTACGCCGCCTTCTGGAAAATTCGCTCTACGTGAAGGCAGAGAAGTGCGAGTTCCACGCCTCCTCTGTCAAGTTCCTCGGCTACGTGGTGCGCGAGGGATCCGTCGAGATGGACCCAGGGAAAGTTCAAGCGGTCACGTCATGGCCTGTCCCTGAGACACGCAAGCGGCTGCAACAATTCTTGGGGTTCGCGAACTTCTATCGCCGTTTCATCCGTGGGTACAGCACGGTGGCCGCGCCCCTCACCGCCCTCACCAGCCCCGCCTCCCCGTACAAATGGACGGAACGGGCAGAACAGGCGTTTCAGGAGCTCAAGAGGAGGTTCACGTCCGCTCCCATCCTCCGAGTCCCCGATCCTGACCGGCAGTTCGTGGTCGAGGTGGACGCCTCGAACGTGGGTGTTGGGGCGGTGCTGTCCCAACGTAGCTGCCAGGACGATCGCCTCCACCCGTGCGCTTTTTTTCTCGCCGCTTGTCGGCCTCGGAGCGGAACTATGACATCGGCAACCGGGAGCTCCTCGCCGTCAAGTTGGCCTTGGAGGAGTGGCGGCATTGGCTGGAGGGCGCCGCCACGCCGTTCATCGTCTGGACCGACCACCGCAACCTGGAGTACCTGAGATCAGCCAAGAGGCTGAACGCGAGGCAAGCACGGTGGGCTCTGTTCTTTGACCGGTTTGAGTTCTCTCTCTCCTACAGGCCGGGTTCCCGCAACGCGAAGGCGTACGCCCTGTCGCGTTCGTTTCCTGGCGGGGAGGAGGGACGGGGTCCGCCTCCCACTATCCTCCCGAGCTCGGTTCGGGTGGCGGCGCTGTCATGGGAGATTGAACGCCAAGTGGAAGCCGCATCACGCGATCAACCCGGCCCCAGCAACTGCCCGGAAGGTCGCCTGTTCATCCCTGAGGGCCTGCGCTCGTCCGTGCTGCAATGGGCACACGACTCACGCCTGGCCTGTCATCCCGGAGCTGCGTGCGTGGTGGCACAGCGTTTCTGGTGGCCCACCTGGCAAGTGGACACCAGCGATTACGTCAGAGCCTGCTCAATATGTAACCGCTGTAAGACCTCTACTCGTCCTCTGGCCGGGCTGCTCCAACCCTTGCCGGTTCCCCGGCGTCCCTGGTCTCACCTGTCTATCGACTTTGTCACGGGCCTTTCCCCCTCGGAGGGGAACACGGTGGTCCTCACGGTGGTGGACCGGTTCAGCAAGATGACGCACTTCATTCCTCTGCCTAAGCTTCCGTCCGCGAAACAGACTGCGTCCATCATGGTGCGGGAGGTGTTTCGTCACCACGGCCTCCCACAGGACATCGTGTCGGACCGTGGCCCGCAGTTCGCTTCCACCTTCTGGGCGGAGTTCTGCCGACTCCTCGGCGCTACGGCCAGCCTCTCCTCGGGGTTTCACCCTCAGTCCAATGGTCAAGCTGAGCGTCTGAACCAGGAGCTGGGCAGTTCCTTCCGATGCATGGCCGCCGGGAACCAGCGTGGGTGGGTCTAACAGCTTCCTTGGGTGGAGTACGCCCACAATTCCCTCCCCAGCTCGGCTACGGGACTGTCGCCCTTCCACTGCGTCTTCGGGTACCAGCCACCCTTGTTCGCCCACCAGGAACGTGACACGGCGTGCCCGTCGACCCAGGCTTGTGTCCGCCGTTGTCGTCGTGCCTGGGCGAGGGCCCGGACCGCTCTGCTCCGCTCTGTTTCAGGCTACGCCCGCCAGGCGAACAAGCGCCGGTCGCCGGCTCCGGAGTACAGAGTGGGCCAGCGGGTGTGGCTCTCGACGCAGGATGTGCCGCAGCGAACGGGATCTCGCAAGCTGGTGCCGCGCTTTGTTGGACCGTTTCCCATCCAGAAGGTGATCAGCCCGTCCGCCGTCCGTCTCCTCCTTCCTGAGTCCATAAAGGTACACCCCACGTTCCACGTGTCCCGTGTGCGGCCCTTCTTTGAGAGCGCATTGGCGCCGGCGCCCCAGCTCGTCGATGGGGGCCCGTCTTACGCCGTCCGCTCCCTGCTCCGATCGCGGCGGCGCGGTCGTGGCTTCCAATACCTGGTGGATTGGGAGGGCTATGACGACGCCCACCGCTCCTGGGTTCCGAGCCGCTGGATCCTCGACCGTTCGCTCATCACGGAGTTCCATCGCTGTCACCCGGACCAACCGGGCCCCCGGCGCGGGCGGCCGAGGACAGTCGAGGGGCCCAGGGGTAAGGGCCCGGGACGGCCTTGTCCGCCGGTGCCGGAGTCTTCTGCCCCCGCGTCCGTCGATCCTGCGTCCGGCGAGGAGTCGGACGTTTCGACGGAGTACTAACCCCCCCCCGCCTGGTCGTCCGGGGGGTTGCCTTCCTCTGCCTTCTGGTCTTTTTTGTGTTTTAGTGCTCTGGGGACGTCGGGAGCCGTCCCTTGTGGGGGGGGTTCTGTCACGTACCGGCGCCACCTGTGACAGGACCACGCCCCCCTATCAGATTAAGATTAAAAAGATTAAAGTCCCAATGATCGTCACACACACACCTGGGTGTGGTGAAATTTGTCCTCTGCATTTAACCCATCCCCGTGTGATTTTAATCCATCCCCTGGGGGAGAGGGGAGCAGTGAGCAGCAGCGGTGCCGCGCTCGGGAATCAGTTGGTGATCTAACCCCCCAATTCCAACCCTTAATGCTGAGTGCCAAGCAGGGAGGCAATGGGTCCCATTTTTATAGTCTTTGGTATGACCCGGCCGGGGTTTGAACCCACAACCTTCCAGTCTCAGGGCGCTCACTCTACCACTAGGCCACTGAGCTGGTATCAGCGGAATCGCCGCCACCTGCCACAGGCTCATGGACAGGGCTATATCAACGCCGCCAGCGCAGACCCGAGTGTCCGTCTGTCCCGTGATATTGCTTCGCTCTCCGGTCCACGACAAACTGACGTCCTTGAAGAATCGAAGATACAGCAGAACAGCTTGTTTTTCCCAGCCTGATCGCCGATCCAGCTCCAGCTACGCCCGCAATAAAGTCTCTATCGCTACGCACTTGGCTGTACTGTCCAATCCCTTACAGTATGCTCCAGCATGCCCGCGACCCCCGTGGGGACAAGCGGTACAGATAATGGGGATATATATATATATATATATTAGGGGTGTAACGATTCATCGATACACATCGATTAATCAATATAATGCGCTACGATTTATTGGCATCGATGCTAAACGTAAACATCGATTTATATCGCCGTGTTTGACCTCGGACATTAGACGCGACTTTATTTTGAAATCCAGTTCATTGTCGCTTGCTTCCTCTTTCCGGGAGCAGTACGCGGTGTGTTGTGTTGTGAGCAGAGCAGGCACGTGAAAGGGGAGCCGACAACTACGCGGCTCCTGGGCTGGTGCTATGGCTAGTGTCCAAGAAGACGAGGAAATTCGCTCCCCTTTGGGCTTCAAGTCATTCGTTTGGAAGCACTTTGGATTCCAAAGAAAAGATGGCTCAACGGACAATTAAAATTATTGTAAATAAATAGTTCAGTAATGCACTTTAAAGTTAATGGTATTACAAAAAAAGAAAGAATATTCATTTTTCTTTACTTATATGAGAAAAAATATAGGAATTTGATAAAGTTCAGTGTTAAAATAAGCACTTTGTATACTACAATACTCTTGTAATTTCCTAAATAAAGAGTTTGCAGTACCTTGTTGATTTTGCGTATGAATTGTTATAAATCAGGATATTGTTCTATATTTTTTATTTAAAAAAAATATATAAAAATATCGATCGTGGAACACTATATCGTGATGTATCGTGATTGAATCACAGCAGTCTTTAAGATATCGGCAAATATCGTATCGTGGTTCTTTGTATCGATATGATATCGTATCGTGACAAAACCCGCGATTTACACCCCTAATATATATATATATATATATATATATATGTATATTGTATGTGTATACGTATATACGTATTTATATATATATATATATATATAGTACGTATACACATACACACATCTTCGTATGTATTTCCCGATACAATCGTATGCATGGCTTTGATTTTATTACATAAACTTCCATTCACAAATTCTGGACCCCAAAGTCCACGTAAAATTGAGGTTCAGCTATATACACATATAGTCCCTCGATGTTTCGTGGTCACTGGAGTTAAATTTGATGGCAGTAAGACTCATTAAATTGTGAAGAGCAAATAATGTATTAGCAACAGACCTTAATCAAAATGTGAAGGAGAGACAAGACTTTGCATTTCCACTATTTACTAAAACAGCGGAGGGTTTCTTAAAATGAGATTACACAATTAAATGAAAACCATTTTAAATTGTAAAAGTTATTGAGAAACTAAGTAAATGTGGTCTTTCCATATCTCCATAATCATATACTATTACTGTGAAGGTCATCTCACTATCTAGACAGCAATTGGATGGATGTTAAGCATCTTGCTCAACTTACATCAGTTCTGCAGGAACTGCCAGAACTTTTCCTTTGCTTGTCAATGAACTCATGGTCAGGGTCAGAAGACTGGGAGGATTCCTGGGAGATTGACGAGACTCCTGCAGACAGGGTCAGCCACAGAAGATCTGTCCACGGAAAAGTGCATGGGTGTGGAACAAACAATCTAGCAATGAGTAGTTTTGTCTGATGCCAGATGTGGGCATGGTTGACTGGAAGGGTAGGGGAGTGAGTGTAAAAACACTGTGAGAGGGCGCAAGTGGGGTGAATAATAACGCTAAACTGACAATCGAATAAATTGCAGATCTGTTTTTTTGCATCAACGTCCTGTTGTGGCTCCTCTTGAACAAACAGAAAGGTGATGCAAACAAATAGTTGCTCACATTCCTTCGTGACACAGTATGAACTCTGATCAGCCTCTTAAATTCCACTCTGACATTTCTTAAGCTATGCGGCATTAGTGATGGACTGGCAGGAAGAGGGGAGAGAGAAACATTTCATTCCAGGGATGTTTTCATTATATCCCCACAGTACATGCTCCCATCCCATTTAATGCTAAATTGGCATTAGCTGAGAATGCATAAAAAATTCTTGTTTGTTGTTCTGACTTGTGAATAGCAAGTGTGTGTGTGTGTGTGTGTGTGTGTGTGTGTGTGTGTGTGTGTGTGTGTGTGTGTGTGTGTGTGTGTGTGTGTGTGTGTGTGTGTGCGTGTTTGAATCTGAGTGCAAAAATGGTAAATTTGCATAAGCCACTGACGTATTATGCATGCACAGTATGCAATTATTCATCACATACACGCTCGGTTTGTGGAGCAGAGAAGCATGCTTATCTCCAGTCTCTCTGTGTCTCCAACCCAAATGCTCTTCCTCAAATTATGTCCTCAAGATGCTCTTACAACAGCTTTTAAACCGCAGAGAGAGGAAAAATACCAACCACAGTAACGTCAACTATTTTTCTTTATATAAGTTTTGCATTCATATTCCCATCATCCATCATGCAGCAGTCTACTTACTACTATAATGATTAATCATAACTAACCTGACCATATAGGTTAGTGGTGTCCAAACTGCAGCCTGTTTACCATTTATGGACTGCCGTGCAATTTTTAGCAGCCCTTGGCTTATGTTTACAACTGACACAGCCCATGTTGTCTACCTTCATTGTACTATTTACTTTCTACACAGCGTGGTAAGCGTGGAATAAATTCCTTATCGTCGCTCACTTCCGTGTTTTCCAGCAAGGGCAAAAGCACATCTTTTAAAAGACCTAGTGTCATGTAAACCTTTTTAACTATTTTAACGGCTAATACTGTTTTAAGCATAGTTTTGTTCATTTTTTTAACATAATACCCACTCAGGTTCTTAATTAGACTCATACTAACGCGCTTAACAACGAAAATGCTTTTGTTCAGCAATCTCCAGTAATTTTTGCAGCTTTCGTAAAAGCTTAACGAGGGATTACTGTAGATGGCCAGTGTGCCAAAGTGGGTACTTCTGTGAAAATCGGTATCAACTGCTGCAGGAGCGCGCACGCATTGAGTGAAAGGCAAAAGACGTTGCCATGCGGCAGACAGTACCAGCTTGTTTTGAATAAAAGCTTAAACAGACTTTTGTGTTTGTCAGTTTCCATCTTTGGAAGCTTGGTTCCTTTTCTTTTATTTTCTATTAAGTTCTCACTCGTTCTGCACGAGGTGCGTTCAATGATCACTCACACAATCGGAAAACTCAACAATTGTACCAAAAATGAGGATGTGAGCACATTGAAAGGCTTACGTGGAAGCATACAACAATTTATTAGCCTGACTTTTTCTGTCTTCTCGGGGGTATTTTTAGCAAGTGTAGAACATTTTTGTGTTTGTCAATCTCCATCTTTAGAAGCTAGGTTCCTTTTCTTGTATTTTTTTTAAGTTCTGACTCGCATTGTGCGCGAGGTGCGTTCAATGACCACTCACACAGTTGGAAAACTCAATAATTGCACCAAAAAGTAACGGCGAGTATGTGAACACATTGCAAGGAGTAATACGTGGAAGCATACAATAATTTGTTAGTCAGACTTTTTTGTCTTCTTGGGGCTAGTGTAGAAAATTAGAACAGGTTCCTCCCCTCCCCAAGCAAAGCCAGGATGTCAAGAATAAAGTGACATTTATTTTTTGTTATAAAGGTTTGAAAAACCAAAAATATAACTGTTGTTTTGGTTTTCAAGTGTTTTACACAGAGTAATGGGGCAAAAAGTGTGAGTGTCATTATTTGCTTTTACATTGATACCCATGGGAAACATCTTAGCTTAGCTCTTGAGCATGTGTGTTCTGTTGTTGGCAAGCCTGGGTAAATTGTGTCAAGCTGGTTTGCAAGGAGGCCTAGCCACGTTGGGAAATAAGGAGTTGTCTTCTCTTATCTACGTTGGGCCATTCGTGAAGATTTTACTTTCGGTTGTGCAGTCGCATCCTCCCACATCTTTTGGGGGGTTCTCGTTGCAGGCACCCTCCATCTGCAGTCACTGTTGTTTTTCCAGACATTCTCACAATCTTACTCAACCTTATCAGTAAATGAAAATAAAAAGTAGTTATTGCAAACAGCACTACTTGTGTCTTCTAAATGGCAACTGCATGGTAAGCATAAATGTAAATTCTTATTCACCTTATTCCGTTTACTGCTATTGCGTTATTGGCGAAATGGCATTGTTCCCATTTAAGTCGACAGTTGTTTGAGTAGACAAAAGAGAAAACTAAGGCACGTAAATGGACTCTTTTATTCATGCAAAGTCATGTCATTGCCGCACGTAATCAATGAGTCCCTACTTTAAGATTCAATGTAGAAGCTTCATGTTTAAAAAGGGATCAAAGTCAAATATATAATACTAGTAATATTTCAAAACAACTTTTCAGACTCACTGAATCACTCACCTTCCCAAGCAGCCTGTCTCCCCACATGATGACTTCTTGGATCGATAAATGTGACATGGCAGTTCAAAATACAGTCTCACCGCAAAACATTGATACGTATCTGATCTAGGACCACATATAAAAAGGACCCAGGGTGGATTTGGAAAAAAAACAAAGCAGAATTGAGCTGTTCAGACTATCATAAAATAAATTGCATATGGGCAAGATAATCACATCTGGTTCGTATTTGCCTGCAGTGTGAACCTAGCCTATTTATTTTTGATAACATTTCAGTCATCCCAAAGACGGGTGTTTTATTTTGGGGAACGAGCAGCAGGCTAGCATGCACATCTGCATCTAATGTACCGTATTTTCTGGACTATGAGTTGCACCGAAGTACAAGTCGCATTTTTGGGAGAACTTTATTTGACAAAATCCAACACCAAGAACAGACATGAACAGGCAACAACAGGCTCAACGATACGATATAAACACAAACAAGGAAGTGAGAACGTGCCTGACGTAACATTAACAGTTATTCAAATAACTATAACCTAAATAACACGTTTATCAAACCATCTGTGTCACTCCAAATTATTAAATCCATTGAAATCTCCGTCCTTTGTGTAAACAGCGCTGCTGCTGACCCCGGAAGTGCATGCGGCGCTGACGTCGGACTCGTCGTCTGTTGCAGTTCCAATTATAACTATAATAATAACTATAACTATAACATAAATAACAATTTTATTGAACCATTCGTGTCACTCCAAATCATTAAATCCATCGAAATCTTCGTCCTCTCTGTCACTTGAAAAAAAAAAAAAACACCGCTGCTGACTCCGGAAGTACATGTGGCGCTGACGTCAGACTCGTCGTCAGTTGCGGCTCCAATTAATCCACAGATCTATATAGTAACTACGTATATTGTAGCGTTACCAAAGTACCAGGCAAGTCGTGGGTTTGGTAACCAGCTCTTTATTTCACAAACCAAGAGTTCAACATACGAGCCAACACAGTGTGTGTAGCTTCACTCTAACAACTCTCTTCCCATCTGCTCCCCTCCGCTTTCACGGCCTCCCTCGGCAATTAGAAACTACTGAACTCTAACAATATCAGAATCAGCTTTTTTGGCCAAGTTTGTGCATGCCAAACAAGGAATTTGACTCCGGTTATCTCAGCCTCTGTACAACATTTAAGTGACTAACAACATTCAGGTGACTAACAACATTTAAGTGGCAAGAGCAGGATGTTATTGCCCAGTGATGTCTCTGAGACTCTATGAGTGGTGTGAGTTCATTAGAGTGACAGCCTGGGGGAAGAAGCTGTGTCTGTGTCTGCTGGTTTTGGTGTACAGCACTCTGTAACGCCGTCTGGAGGGGAGTTGTTCGAACAGACTGTGAGCTGGGTGAGAAGGGTCTGTAGAGATGTGATTTTAAGTCGAACCCCGGCCAAACTATGAAAAAAACTGCGACTTATAGTCCGGACAATACGGTAAGTAGATGTTTTATCCTGTCTCAAATCAGCCAGGTTTATTATTCAAGCACCATGTTAGAAATCTAAACTTGAAAAAAATTCAAATGTTTTCTTGCAATTGACAACATAGCATAACACAGCATCGCCATCGAAAAAACAATTGTGTAAATTTTTAGCGCGTGACCGGGATCGGAGCGACCACTCGTGTAAAGGTTACATTCAACAACACAATTTAGCTTCTTTTTGCTCCAACTCACTCGTAATAACTTGCACGGTTGTTAAAACTTCTTAAAATCAACAAATGTGATTGTGGGTGGTTCAAATTCCTCCTTATTCTAGTGCATATTAAACATTCATAAGACAGAAAACACATTCAAGATTCAAGATTCAAGAGTTTTTATTCGCCATGTTTGAGCGTGCCAAACATGGAATTTGACTTCGGTAAAACACACCCTCTGTTCAACATATAGGTGACTAACAACACTCAGGACATGTGAATAATGGCAAAAACAGTGTAGACAAATTCAAAAGGTGTGAAGAGCAGGATGTTATTGCACAGTAATGCCTCTGAGACTCTATGAGTGGTGTGAGTTCATCAGAGCAACAGCCTGGGGGAAGAAGCTGTCTCGGTGTCTGCTGGTTTTGGCGTACCGAGCTCTATAACGCCGTCCGGAGGGGAGTAGTTCAAACAGACTGCAACCTGGGTGAGAAGGGTCTGTAGAGATGTTCCTTGCACGTTTCCTGGTCCTGGACAGGTACAAGTCTTGGATAGAAGGGAGGTTGATTCCAATGATCTTTTCTGCAGTCCTGATTGTCCGTTGCAGTCTGTGCTTGTCTTGTTTGGAGGCTGATCCAAACCAGACAGTGATGGAGGTGCAGAGGACAGACTGGATGATGGCAGTGTAGAAGGTCTTCAGAAGCTCTCGCGGCAGGTTGAACTTCTTGAGCTGTCTCAGGAAGTACAGCCTCTGCTGGGCCTTCTTCCGGACAGAGTCTATGTGGCCGGTCCATTTCAGGTCCCGAGAGATTGTGGTTCCCAGGAACTTGAAGGTGTCTGTGGAGAGAATAGTATTACTGCGGATAGTGAGGGGTAAAAGTGGTGAAGGGTCTCGCCTGAAATCCACTGTCATCTCCACGGTCTTGAGCGGGTTCAGCTCCAGATGGTTTTGGTTGCACCAGTGGACCAGCCGCTCCACCTCCTGTCTGTACGCAGTCTCATCACCGTCCTGGATCAGTCCGATGAGAGTGGTGTCGTCTGCATACTTCAGGAGCTTCACAGGAGAGTCATCTGAGGAGAAATCGTTGGTGTAGAGAGAGAAGAGCAGTGGGGAGAGGACGCACCCCTGAGGGGCTCCAGTATTGGTGGTCCGGGTGTCAGATGTGATGCCCCCCAGCCTCACACGCTGTCTCCTGTTGGTCAGGAAGCTGGTGATCCACTGACAGGTGGGGGCAGGCACCGCAAGCTGGATGAGCTTCTGTTGGAGGATGTCAGGAGCGATGGTGTTGAACGCCGAGCTGAAGTCCACGAACAGGATCCTGGCGTACGTTCCTGGAGTGTCCAGGTGGTGCAGGATGTAGTGCAGTCCCATGTTGACCGCATCATCCACTGACCTGTTTGCCCGGTAGGCAAACTGGAGGGGGTCAAGCAGGGGGCCCGTGACCTCCTTCAGGTGGTTCAGCACTAACCTCTCGAAAGATTTCATGACCACAGATGTCAGTGCGACGGGTCTATAGTCATTCAAACCTGTGATGGCGGGCTTCTTGGCCACTGGAACGATGGTGGAGCTCTTGAAGCACGAGGGCACCTCACACAGCTCCAGAGAACGGTTGAAGATCCGTGCAAAGGTGGGCGCCAGCTGTTCAGCGCAGACTTTCAAGCAGGAAGGTGACACGCCGTCTGGGCCCGGTGCCTTCCTGGTCTTTTGTCTCCGGAACATCTGGCGCACTTCCTCCTCGCGGACCTGGAGTGCGGGCGCGGCCTCTGCAAGAGAGAGAGTGGGTGACAACAATGATCATCAGTCATCATATAAAAAATTCAGACGGCCATTTTGACACTGATTCTGCATAGTTTACTGCATTATTTGTGTTTGTGTTTTATTGTAGGGTAATATGCTCAACAATCAGCATTAGTACTGATATTGGTATGCAGGAATGTTGCAGGTTTGTGTCAAACATTTCTCAGTGATCTTTGCCCTCAGTGAAACCAGAATCGGCAACCCTTGTGATTGCCATCTCTCATCCTAAATCAACTAGAAAAATATCCAGTCCCCCCAGGACCACGGTCTAGAAAAGTGGTATAGAAATTACATAGATGGATTTGTTTGTCTGACTTAAAGCGTAAAAAAAAAAACACAGGACACAAATTCAAGCCAAGAACCTGTGGCAACAGTGCAACTTTGCTGTTGTCGTATTATTTTCAGATAAACGTAATTAAAAGAACTAGGGTAAACTAACCCCTCACCATAAGAGTAAAATTCAATTTATTTTAACAAGTGACCAGTTGTGGTTCACTTGCCCTACTTTCGGGCTGTGAATGTCAGGTGGCTCCCCGCAAGCCACAACAGTAAGTCCAATTTATTTTAACTTCACTTTATTTATGGAAAGTGCTTAATTATAGCTCTTTCAATAAATGATGAAAGTTATTTAAATTAAAAGAAAATACAGCCTGTCCTGCAAACTAGGTATGTTAGTGTACTTTGTGCATGATAAAGGATATATCGCGTTGGGTATAGTTTTTACATTGGTTGTTGTAATCACTGTTATCCATCCATCCATTTTCTTGAGCAGTTGTCCATTTGGGTCAACAACTGGAGCCTATCGGACCTGCCTTAAGGAGAGAGAAGCGGACACCCAAGACTGACGTTTGCCAGACTAAACATAAACATGGACAATTGAGTCATATTCAATGGTAGTATAAATAATTGTTGTTGAACACAGTTTTGACGGAAATAAAAAAAAAAATTATGATTTTATCTCATATTGAATACGGTATCACAAGGTTGGTCTCTCACCACAGCTATAAATTTGAAATTAATTGAATCCCTGTACAAAAAACCTCATGACGTTTGTGACCAAAAAACTTTTTTTTTTCATGTACTATGTAATATTTTGAACAAGCACAATATTTAAAATTTTGAAAATTTTATACACTTTAAATATGTATTCTTCATTTATAACATACCCCTCCTCCAGTGTCTACCTTGTTCAAATTTAAGACTTCAAGTGACTTGAGAACCAGGGCCTTCTGCAGAGGACACTATGAGGTACCCGACGGGAGAACAACTTTTGGACAGAACACTCTCTCTGTGAGAGCCACTAACTTCTGGAACAGTCTTCCTCTGCATATACAGGAGAGCCCTACATTGATCAGCTTTAGAGCTCAACTCAAACTATGGCTGAAAACAAAACAGTCACATGACAATGAGACTCCTTACATTTCCCTTGTGTTACTTACTATATTGTATGTCATATTTTATTTCTTATGTATTTACGTATATGTATGTATTTATGTATGTATGTATGTATGTATGTATGTATATACGTATGTATGTATGTACGTATGTGTATGTATTTTCTCTCTTACGTATGTATCAGCCTGCCTGGGGACTATACATGAAAACTAGCTTTGTAGCTATAATCCATCATATTTGCATTTGGTTTTATACTGATGTTCATTAATGTGCATTGTCCCTATTCAAATAAATACGTAAATTAATGGATCTTGCCTATGAATAGTCTAATTCATCTAATTTATTTTCCAGCTAATTTTATGAATTCAAGATTCAAGAGTTGTTATTCGCCATGTTTGAGCGTGCCAAACAAGGAATTTAATCCCAGGGACCTCAAGCAAGGGTTTTTACTCAATAAAAGTATGACAATATATTGACTGAATTGTTGTTTCTTGTAATATATGTAGTACCAACCGTTTTCATTCCTTAACTTCACATTGTGTATAACCGTGCCCTCTATTATATTTTCTAGAAGCAAAGTTAAATTGGTATAAAAGAAACTCTGCAGTAATGTAATTTTAGAAAGATTGTTTTTTAATATAAGATTTTTTGTTATTAGTGCCACGTGGGGAAATTCCAGTAGACAGCAGCCAACAGGGGTTAAAAAACAATGGATCTGCTCTAAGGAGTAGACACCAGATACTCAGGTGTTGACTCGGGGGCCGAAGCTACCCCATATGATTGGCTGAAGGTGATGTTTAAGACTGTGGTCGGTCCGTTTTACGCAAAAATCATCCATGTTTGAACTACCATTTCATTGCGAAAATGGGATAGTACGTAAATGTCACCGTACTGTCCTTCCAGCTGATCATATAACGTGACGTCATCAAAAGGCTTAGACTCCCCAGTCGATCTGAACACCCGAGTAGAAGCGATACCTACACCGGAAGGGACAAAAAAGCTTTACTAAAACATAAAATGGCAGAAAATATCATATAAAACATTGGCAATAATACAAACAAAAAATGTTCCTCTCTTTATTTTACAAGGCGCATGGAACAGCTGTGACCTGTTAAAACTGATGGTGGTGTACGGGAAGAAGGGCGGAGAGGCACATTTCTCTATCTTTCCTAATGACTAATTAGTGTCGAGAAACCTAAAAGCTACTTTTCACGTGAATACTGAGTGCTGATCTGCAAGCACACGAGTCACGCGCCTGCACGGTCATTGGGGAGGCGAATCAAAAAGAAGCAGCATGGAAACAGTTTTTGCTGCAGGGACACAAGTGCGGTTTGTCCTGGTTCCGCTGCAAGACAGAGTACGTAACAGACTGGCTGACAGACAAACCTAAAACACATAACTCTCCGGTCATGACTGTCCACAGCTAAACGCAGCTCCGGAGATATCCGGAAATCTTCACTTTGGCTGAAGTTTTCAGAAACATTATTTTTGAATGAAAAAAAATTCTGGACAATGTGGATGACAGGAAAATATCTCCCCTTTGCAAAAACCCTGACGGCAAATAGACAAGAATTGGACCCGCATTGTGTTCTGCATCCTGATTTGCCTGTCTGAGAAGATTATTGTGTGGTTCAGAAGAGCCTTAAAATTTCTATAAATGGAAAAAATATAAATAAAATAAACATAAACATACATACACCCACACACACACACGCACACACACACTCACACTGCACTGGAGACCTATTTCATCTCAAATGTACTGTCTATTTGGTCATTGGTGGTGTTGAAAGTAAGTCTGTAGGTCCAGAAGTAAATGGACAACAGAGTTCTGATGGTTTTGCCATTTTATAACACCATAATGGATCCAAATTAAAACAGTCAAGACGCAAATTGGTGGGTTGCGTCTCATCTTTTTTACCTCTTTTCTATTTACTCCCTGTGTTACAGCCATATCTGTCAGCCATATCCTTTTCTGTGTCAGAATGATGGGATGTGCAGAGTAGCTGGTGCTGGTGAGCCTCAGGACACCTCGTCGCCTCTGCGAATGAAACATGTATTTAAAAAGGGACTTCTGACGTACGTAAAAGATTAAAGTTGGAGATATACTGGGTTCATATCCATCCAAATGCTACCAAACAGGCTACACATCAATAGAAATGAGCCAAGGAGTCACCCTTTCCTCACTAAAACAGAAAAGCAACACCTACAGCAGGGATCCCCAAGTCCGGTCCTCAAGGGCACCAATCCAGCCTGTTTTAGGTGCAGCCCTACTACAACACGTTATTCAAATGATCAGCTCATCAGCAAGCTCTATTAAGCCTGATAACGATCCTGATGATTTGAATCAGATGTGTTACAGTGAGGATGCGTCTAAAATAGGCTGGATTGTCGCCCTTGAGGACCGGACTTGGTGACCCCTGACCATGCATCAGAAATTCCATCATCCAAGGTTACAAGGATTTAATACTTTATCACCCAAAATCCTACAGTCTATCTTCCGGCATTTATGGAATGCTTTTACCCAAGAGTTTTCCTTGTCAGACACTCCTAGAAAGATCTTTTTAAAAGGAAATCATTGAAGGCTGCAAAACATGGCGCAAATTCAAACAAACTCGTGAGCAAGAAAAAATATCCACACAGCTTGAAGCCCTAAAACGTGGTCTATTTCTGACAGCAGATTGCTTAAATTGTTTGGCTTCCCAGCACGCTACTCAACAAGCACACTCCTTTTCCTCAAAATGTTGCTCTAACCCATTGCAATGTTTATGTCATTTGTCTGTTTTTACTTCTTTAGTATAGAATGTAATGTTTGGTATATTGAAATGTCTGGCTTTGAAAGCTGTTATGGCAGGGGTGGGCAAACTACGGCCCGCGGGCCACATCCGGCCCACGGGACCGTTTAA